>NW_027472586.1:10647398-11847398 GCF_030347505.1 Rhynchophorus ferrugineus | reverse complement strand
ATTTTTGACATATCAGTACAATTCGTCATAGCAGATAAAAGAAAGAAGTTCATGGTTCTGTCAGAATTCTGGAGAATGCATTTAAAGCTCTAAATACCATAGCATCATATCTTTTACATATAATTGATATATTCTTTACTGATAATTAAGTGTAACAAGTCAGAGACAGGTAAATATTTAATAATATTTCTCACTATAAAACAGCAATTAATTCATTGATGATGCAAATAGAACTAATTAATTTATAACCCATTTCTTTTTTCGTTCAGTTGGCTTTAATATACAATACTGAAATATTCCCTGTTATAGTTCCTGTTATTTTAAAAAGATATTTACTTGTAATTGCCATTTCGAAATCCTTTTATCTAACGAAAGTGCATTTTCCATTCCTGTTGAATGCGAATTATGTTAGCATTTGCTCAAAATATCACTGCATTATTTATGAGAACATGCTAAAATAACTAGTCCTCAGTTCTTGATAGAGTGGCTTTTACCATAAAATAAAAAAGTGTATTTACCATATTTCCTTATGTTTTACACCATTTCTTTTTTAGATTTGAATTATTGTAATAGTTACGTATAATCCATTTTGGGGATTATAATATACTAATGGCAGTAATAGTAATGAAGATGATTATTTTATTGTTTTTGCAGACACAAGCATCAAAAATGAAGTTAGAGTTAATCAGCTTACTAAACGATCAAAGCAAAAAGATCACCATATTTGCGCACCATCCAAAGTAGAAATAATTTGTCCATGTAACGTACCACAAGTTTCTGATCATCAGGATCTATAGAAAGTTATTTTCTTTAGCAGGTTTTATTCATCCCCCACTCTAAGAGGCTGTTTGTCTGATAATACATCGAAAAATCTAGTGTTTATGAAAGAAAATTCTTAATTTATAATTAATAGGCTGCACTGGTGTAGTTCTATTCTATTTATATAACCTAATACTACATTTTATAATTTGTATTTTAAATTAGAATAGTAATTTATCCGACAAGAAAAATGATCCCAGTCACGCTAGTAACCAGACTGGGTAAGACCGGATGTCTTATGGGATGATTTCTAAAGTTGGTTAATTGCGATAACCCTGTCGTTAAATTCCAATATCTACTAAGTTTATGAAAAACAATCCTTACTAATTAGCCTTACTACTTTTGATTGCAATATAATAAACTACAAATTCTTTCAAGATTTCAAATAAAATTTAAAACAAATTAAAACAATATAGGACAATAATGATCCAGTTTTTCTTATAAGATATTAAAAAAGATATAACAATCAATCTATTAAATCCGAACACAGTACCAAATATAAAATCGAACGGCAATTAATACAGTTCCCAAAAAAATCCAATTATAATCATGGGATATTTAAAATGTAGATATTTTCCTTTGAATATAAGATTCTCCTTAAAAAATATGCCTGGGGCAATTTTTTAATGAGTCTTCTTTGAACTTTAAATCAACGTCGATGCATCAAACGACCTTTTAAATTGCATCTCTCGTTAAGAATATTAATTTCTGTCAATTACAAACAACAACCGATAATTACGACAAGAATCTGCTTTATTAGAAGCGACTGTGGCACTTGGTTATATTTTTATTTTGAAATTATTTGAACTATTCATTATAATATAGTATTACTAAATATTTCCAACCAACTTATCTTCTATATAAATAAAAAGGAATCGCCGAAATGCACAACTTCACACAATCACTGTACTAATTGGAATAAATATGTTTTTGTTGTGTTCGTTATTGTCAACCCAAGGTTCGTATTAAAAAAAAATTTAAAAAGCTTGGGGAAATGTTAAATCTCATAATAAAAGGAGAGTAAAATAGATAGCTGATAAGAATTGACAGATTGATATTTTCTTCTAGATTTGATCTCCTGTAGGCACTTCCACTGGCTTCATTACGTATTTACAAAATACGTACATTACGTACTACACAATTTTTGTCAATTCGCAACATCAAAAGAAGAATTAATATCAAAAGTGTTATCAAATATTGGTGCCAATTACAAAAACCCTGCTTAGTTGAGCCAATGAGTCATTTTAGCAGCGAAAACTAAGAATTTAGATGATAATGATGATACAAATTATGTAGTTAGTTTATTGGACCTCTGAGAATTTTCATTACTTCATTGATGTATTCATATAGTCTTTATCTTTTATCGATATCTTTAAATATATATTACAAAAACAATAAATACACCATCATTCTATTGCTTTCATTTATCTACTGCTTTATACTTTGTCTTGTGTCCTACGTACGAACTAACAACTCATCAACAAATGAGGAATTAACATTCTATGAAGCTATTTTATAATTATTAATATTCTTTGCAACATTCATTTTAACTCTTAACTCTCACAAATTACACAACCATTTTAGTCCTGAAAATTCTTCGTTGATATAAACTTTATCCGTGACAAAATTCACGCCTCCATGTGCACTCGTTTCCCTCAAAACAGGAGGCAAATTTTTCGTTAAGCCGACTGATATAACGGTACTACTAAATCCTACTAGTCAAATAGTCAAATTTTCAAGTTACCATTACCGAAAAATAATCATCATGCCAGAGAAATAATAAAATTTTGTATTGATTTACTTTGTATTCTATCTATATATGAAAATAAAGCGTACTCTACTGTGTTGGATATTTTGTTCTATTTTTGATATCGGATAGCGATCAAAATCGTGTCAGCAGCGAGTAGTCGCTCCAGGAAAACAAAATATGCTGTTCTTTAAGCCGCAAAGAGCTTCATGAATAATGCAGCCGATTGCTAAATAACTAGCAAGTTCCTCGCCATTCTAAGAGAAACAAGAGATCACTTTCAAATGGACGACGGACCAAGTTTTATTCGAAATTCTCATGTAAATTACGTTTCTACCGAATTTGTGTATGTTGATCGTACAAGTACGCCTCTTGCGTTCAATAAAAGAATACTATATCAGCTAAGTAAAGTAAAATTGTCTAATTTAAAGTATCATGTTAAATTTCTGGAAATAATTAAAAAAAAGATACGCATCGATTATTTTCGAGGTCCATGATACTGATCACTTAACAACAAGTGATAAAAAAAGCGAAATACGTTGTCAGAGGTGGTTCCAACAGCTTAATAAATATGTATTTCCCATAATATTTTGATCTTTGAGTCAAATGTTGTGTACAAACTGTTATTATAGAAGTGAAAATAAAATCTTTATCTATCGTCAAGTCGCCCGATCTAGAACTGTGTGATTTATAACTGTGTGCTGATTACTCTACATACAGAAAATTTTCTGACATAATTAGAAGAGAAAAATCAGGTCAAGAGTAATAAGTATAGTAAGTAACAGTAATAAACTGAAAAACAATAAATTTTTGAATAATAACCATAAAAGCTAAGCAAGGCAAGACAGATCACTACGGAAGCACAACAAAAGGGAAACAAGTGGAAAAAAGAAACATTCAAAAACAAGCTGGAATATTATAACTAAATTGAAAGATGAAAAAATTAAAGAAACTATCATATTAGTGCACAGAAATACTTTATGGTCTTGAATATTCCACCTCCGTGTCAATATCAATGAGTTTTATGGATTAACCTATGACTTTTTACACTTTAGATTATTATAGTATAGTCAATTCAAAATAGCACTGAGACGCCTGTCAATATATGTCTGTCTAAAGTTGTAAATTAATTTTACAGTCAGACAATATTATCCTTGTCATTTTATACTAATTAAAAAGAAATAGAATGCTGTTAGAGTAGTTCGAAAATGTAACGGAATGAGCCTGCAAAAGTTGTCCGTTTGCCAAACTTCTAAAATGTTTTCAAAATATTATAATTACTGGTTATAAACCGGCAAACGTTGTTTTAACGCTTTGTTTTAATAAATTTGAAATCGCTGCGGTTTTTATTGAAAATGTTTTTTGCGCCTTGCAGCTGCACTTTATATTAGTACGGACGCGGTCACTAAAATATCTCAAAAAATAAAAAACAATATAACCTTAAATTCTCCAAAAAGAAACCGTGTTCATGCAGTAATTACATGGTGAGGAATCAAGATCAATCTTGGTGTTTCAGAGATCAAATATACGAAATGTATAAAACCGTAAGTATTTTTTTCAATCGCAACATAATTTAATACAATTATTTCAGAGAAAATTGTTAGTCTGGAAAGTATTCACAAAGATCCAAAAGATATACAGCTATTTAAGAGATGTAGAACATCCATTCATACATTGTTGGATAATATAGTATTTAAGTGGTGTAAAAATAATCGACGAAGGAATTTAATAGAACTTCCATAGATTGCTTTTAAAAAAATACAATTTTTAAAAACATATAAGAAAATCAAGGAAGAATTATATCAATTTATATAATTAAAAGACCCATGAATATTTCAGAATGGCACATGTCCAAGGGTGACTACCATGAGGAAATGAACCATTACTTGTCTTTGCAGTAGTTTGAAAATCAGCTTTTAAAGAACTTGGAGGAACCATCAGTTATTGTTATGTATAAAGTATCATATCTACCATATATATATATATATATATATATATATATATATATATATATATATATATATATTTGCAGCTTTTGTTGATGAACTTGTTAGGATTTTCTCCACTCCTAAGGAACTTTCTCACTTCTTAAGGAATGACTTAAAGTACATAAAATAAGTTTCGAGGAAATGATGTTAAAGAATCAACTATTTCAATTGTTACTCGGTAAATATAAATTAAATATTTAAATGAATTTTATGTATTTTAGTTTTTTACAAATAAGCCTGATAAAAGATACATTGTAGATCAGATTACTGAATGTTATGGCCATAGAGTATTATGTCTCCCTCCCTATTACTGCATTTTTAATCCAATTGAGTTGATATGAGGTACTGTAAAGAATTATTACAATAGATATTCCGGTCCAGGAGAATATTCAAACCAGAACTGTCTGGATTTATGGAAAGAGGCATTGTCGAAAATAACACTTTCGACTTAAATGAGCTCGATCAGACACATTGAAGAAGAAACTGACAAATAGTAGAAGCTTGAGCAGGTTTTTAATAGATTGGAAATAAACAGCTTGGTTATTAATTTGACTAGTATTTCTGAAAGTGATTGTGATTGAATAAAACTTTATAAATGCTGGTAACACTAAAGATAAATACAAATACATAATACTAAAAGATAAATAATACTAAATGCATTAAGGAGGATGCAGTGATTAAATGAAGTTTTATCAAGAAAGATGTATACAGACAAACTAAAGAGAAATATAGTAATATCATAATGACTTTACAAGGATACATTGCATCGAAAGAAACAAGAACTAAACGTAAAACATAAATATGCTCTCTAATGAAAGTAAAATACATTACTCAGATATACAATTGTTAATTAAGTGGATTAGGCCTTCGGCGGATACCACTACATACAAAAACGCGTCTAGAACCCTACCGATACTAGTGCGGAAAAAAGCTCAATGTATATGTAATAAAACAACTCTAACCTATAAATTATTGTGGCTGAAAAATGAATTGTAGTTTTAAGTTCTTCGATAATAAATGCATTTGATGTACTATAATGTTAAAATAAATTATATTTAATAGAATATTTGTTGAATTATTTTATTAATATTAAAATATTATTATATGTCACAGCCTAAATATACTAAAAGTCAGAGTAGCTGCGGCAACATTGCGACGTTTCGCGTGTCATTGCTATTTTGAATTGACTATAGATCAACTTTTTATAATCGGTTATAATACGTCACAGAAAACTTTTCTTTATTAGCGTGGTAAGAGATGAAATCACAACATTCCCTCCTGTTGGATCTTTCCCATCTGATACAGTAAATAGTAATAATAGTAAATATCTGGAAATAGTTGCTTCATTAGCTGATAAACCATCTCAAAATTCTCTTGAAATCAAAACAAACAATTGGGATATGATGGAGCATCAGCAGATGTTTCTAAATAATATATAATGGTCTTTAACAGGAGACTTCCTCAAATCAAGCAAGAAAATAAAAACGAAAGTCTAAAAAATACAATTTTGATTGTCCACTGAACTCAATAATACCAAAAATACTTTGTTATTGCTCTTAGTAGACTTTGGGAGTCTTTTATTTTCTCTAGAGATAAAAAAACTGCGAAAATATTACTACTTACAATATGATTTCAATCTCAAAGAAAACAATGAGTCAGACACCTTGAATAAATAAAAACAATCAATTAAAAATTAATCAGAGAAGTTTGTTAAATATTCTGTATCGTTTCTTTTCGGTGTATACATAACTTCAGAAGCAATGGCACGAATCGTCGACAGGTTAAGGGACAAAAGGAATAAATTAAATCTAATTCAACCCTTACTAATAAGTTTGCAGTGTCCGTTGATTTATGCAATTTATATGACCGCCTGCCTAATATGTAAAACTCCTGATGTATACATCGACAAAAAGAGATGTATCTTCATGAATATATATCCATCGATTTCAGGTCATATGAATACGAAAGTTTGAATTAAAATAATAATGCTTTTAATAAAAATGTAAGGGTATATAAACATAGTTCGTTTATGTTATATAACACTCCACGACAGATACATATTTTGGAGTATTTTTAAGTGTATTTTATCATTTACTTTTATATCATCTGGTTAAAATCAAATCACGTCAAAAAATTACAGAAACATTACTTATGATGTTTTGGACAGTGCGGTCTGTCTCGAAGGGCCATGTCAAAGTATTCCTATTTACAATCTGATATTTGAGATTCACTTTCTAGTATCTAACAGATTCACTGATGATAAGATAACAGAGCCTAAATGTACTAAAAGTCACAGTAGCTGCGGCAACATTGCGACGTTTTGACCAGTGTCCCGTGTCACCGCTATTTTGTATACCATAGAAACGGAGTGAGCCAATCAGATTTCGTCGCGGCTTATAGCGTAGCGATTAAAGCAAGTAATAAGTTAAAAGTAGCGTCATCTAGATGTTGGACGTCGCCCAAATTTTCTACAAAGTTAAATCGCTATTTCTCTATGGATGGAACCTCTGTTTATCTCCGTATTATCTTTCGGCATAGCCCTTGATGCAGGTTATCGATAGTTACCTTCAGATCCTTCAGGTCCTTGTCATTACAAATGTACCATGGAGATGTATAATTCACGTTTGTATGATATTTGTATTGCTTTTCAAGACATCTCAGTGAACCAATAGCTTATTACATACTGTCTATATTATATACTGAGTGATTATATACTAGAAGAAATAAATTTCATTGTATTTCAGCTAATTTTTCCAAACATATTTTAACCTGTACATTCCACGTGAGTTTAACCATAAAATAAAATAGTTTTTAATTAAAATAAATGTGTTTGTTACTTTAGACCATTCGCATTTCATAACTTGTATGTCACATCCGTACAATGTATTCCCCTCCGGGTATATTTAAAAATAAACGAGAGCATGATAAAATAATCCTTGGCTCGTCGATCACGCGGGATAATACATTCAACAAAAGTGTCAGTTAGCTTATACCTTCTACCTGACCATCTATTTGGTATGCAAACCTCATGCATAAATGTCTTCATATATACAATATTCATAAATTCTATTCAATATGACTACGAAAACGACGAGGTCGAGCCTAATGCCCAGTCTCAGGTATCGTTTTCATACCGTATTCCATATCGCTCAACGTCCAGCGTATCTTTTGCCTACATCGTATGCGAATAAATTATGGAGATAAATAAATAATTCGTACATTTTCTATATTAGAGACGCATACATTACATATATATTAGTATACGGGTAATTTTAAACAGTAATATCATTTATATAGTAAAAGGAATATCAAATTATGCTGTATAATATATTGATCTCATAATGTCACATGGATTGTTATATAAAAAATATAATGTATTATAGTCCGAGATCATGTGGAAATCAAACTTTTAATTTACAAAAAGTGGCATTTCAAGATAAGACAATTGGCTATTAAGAGAAATCAGTCGCAGTTGCTTTGACTTCAAAAAAAAGGAAGTTCTATGTTCAGCTGTATATTTTTTTAAACACATGTTCGCCGATTTCTGCGTCAATTGTAGGCCAATTTTTAAAATTCTTTTTTTATTCGAAAGAGTGCACTCCGAGGTGATCCCATTGAAACCAAATCAAATCGGTTGGGGGAATGGGGGGAAATCCAAAGAAAACCTTGATTTCAAAGGCACGTACAATATTTTCACATATTTTTTTATCGAAAATAATCAGATATTTGTGTATAATATTGTTTCTGAACATCAACTGATGTGACGAATAATTATATATATATATATATATATATATATATATATATATATATATATATATATATAGATAAGGACATATAAGGTTCAAATATGGGGTTATACTACGATATCAAACCAACTAGTTACCCATCAAATTCCATTTGCAGTGCATCGTAAATATTCTTTGTTCAATGCTTTTATCATCTAAAAACATCAGAACTTTATTATTCGTTACAATATAATATTCGACTAAAATATGTTATTAAGTAGAAATAGCCGGAAATGATTTTAACCGTATTTACCTTTTTAACGATATTCTAAATTACATGCCAGACTACTAAAGTTCTAATCATGTCAATTTCAGGATTTAGCCTGCAGGAGATACCGGGAAGGAAGTATTTTAATTTTTTATGTTCCCGTTTGTGTTTGCTCCGCAACAAGCATCGGGATGAGCGGAAATTTACCTATCAGTTTTAAGCTATCCATGATACAGCGGAGAACTGCATTTATTTTACTATATCCTGAATTATTTCGTATAGTTTGTTATTTCCTTTCCCTTTAAAACACGACCAGTTTATGTCAACTTATAGATTTTCTAATATGATTAAAACCATTTTGTTGCATTATTTACATAAATTACATATTGATTATTTATATAATGTTTTGTTTGCATGTATTCTGAACAGCGATATCTATTAGTGACTATTCGAACTGTCAATATAACAGGTCAATTGAAATTAGTTTTTTTTATTCAACATAATTCCCTTCAAGGGTGATACACTGATTATAGCGACCTTTCAACCTTTCGATACCATTTTTGTAGTACAATTTGTGCTTTGTTTCAAAATAGGCCTCAGTTTCGGCGATCACCTATTCATTCGACGGAAATGTCTTTCCAGCTAGCATTCTTTTGAGATCTGAGAACAGGAAATAGTCGCTGGGCTAGATCTGGAGAATACGGTGGATAAGAAAGCCCAATCCATGGATTTTTGATACGGTGCATCGTCTTGGTCAAGCAGCACTTTCTTTTCCTTCAAGTACGGCCATTTTTCGGCAATTTCGTCCTTTAAATGGTCCAATAACGCTATGTAATAGTCGCTGTTGATAGTCCTTCCATTTTCAAGGTAGTCAGTGGAAGTTATTCAATGCGCATCCCAAAATACAGACGCCATAAACCTTGCCAGCCGACTGTTGCGTTTTCCCGCGCTTTGGATCGAGTTCATCGTATGCAGTCCACTTGGATGACTGTCGATTGGACTTCGGAGTAAAATGATGGAGCCACGTTTCATCTATTGTCACATATCAACGCAAAAACTCGGGTTTATTACGCTTGATCATCTTCAAACACTGCTCTGAATCATCAACTCGTCGTTGGTTTTGGTCAAAAGTGAGCTCGCGCCGCACCCACTTTGCACAGAGCTTTCTCATACCCAAATATTCGTGAATGATATGACGTACACGTTCAGTTGATATATTTAGAGCGTCTGCTATTTCATTCAATTTCAATGTACGCTCATTTAAAATCATTTTGTGAATTTTTTTAATGTTTTCGTCGGTAACAACTCCTTTTGGGCGTCCACTGCGTTCACTGTCTTCGGTGTTCATTTCACCACGTCTAAACTTAGCATACCAATCCTGTGTCCGTAAACTCAGCATCAAGCTAAGTTCTCGCTTGAACTGTATTTTAGCAAAAGTTGCTTCACTCAAAATGCTATAATTCACAAACTAATAATATGACAGCTGTCAAATTTATACACGTATCTTTTAAAAAAACTAATCCATGACATAATTAAAAATAATCACACAATATCTACTAGAGATATTTTAAATAATATAAATGCTTTATTTATTATTGACCGTAAATATTTTTTAATCACTCTTCAGAAATATAATATACATGTTCAGCTCTTAACCCGTGATAAGGTTTCTTCGATTGTTTATAATTTGACCAGATATTACAAAAACTTATTTCGAGAGGATAGATGTTGCAGCTATAGCAGAATATATTAACTGACATATATCAAAAATGTAATGGGTTTTCTAGACGCCCAATAAGTGGCATTTTCAAATACTGCTTAATTTTTAAAGTTGTTGTAGCACCTAGTGTAATTATTTCTTGTAATTATTGTCTTCAGATGAAATACATTTTTCGTCAGTATTTGTGTCTTGAATTTCGAGATGTAGTACTGTATTTGAATTTTTGGAATGGAATACATCTCTTTTATCACCTCAGCATTATTTGTACTAAAAAATACTGATTCATTAAAAAGAGGATTGATGATAGCAGAAGTTGAGGATTCTCTTTCAAAATTTTCTCAAACCATAGAACATTTAGCTGAATGTATCATTCTGCTGAAAAGTTATAAATAATTAAAATAGGTTGTAAAAAGATTTCTCTGCCTTACCTACTGATAAAATAAATCTTAACTAAAAAGTGCGGCGATCTTCATTATTTTCTTTAATTTTTTAATAGCCTAGAAAATAAATTGTCGAACATTAAAGAAGACTTTTCCTATCAGAAAATGTATTAGAAATATTTATTGTAAATATTGAATATAGTTTATCACCTCTTTACGGCTAATATAATCTATTTACTCTATTATATTAACAATCTTGAAAAATATCGTTCCAAAATGCCGCTCTATTAATATACACTTTATTGTTATTTACAAGAAAATTACCAAAAAAATCATAAAACTATATATATTGCATATAAATTTATACAAGCCTAAGTTCGGCATATATTTGTCAAGGTCGCAGCCAGGACGACAGCCAGAATGTCAGAAACCAGTCGAATGAAAGTAGTAGAACCGAAAATAGTAACTAAAACAGTCGATAACAAATAGTAATAAAATCAGTCGGGCAGAAAATAGCGTCTGAAACAGTCAGTAGTAAAAAGAACTAAAAACAGTCGAATCAACAATAGCGACTGACTTATTATAGAATAAAAAGTAGGCAATTACTAAACAATCGATAGTCAATTTTATTCGAAAGTTCCCAACGCTCTTGAAATAATACCGGCTAGTTAATTTCTTTAACTCTTTTCGAACTTGGATCCAATATACACAACTTTTTTGGAATCTTAACCATTGCATCAATGCGTTATCAATATAACACAATCTCACACCATCGATACACATTAGAATATTATAAGTTATTAAAATAATGTACATATAAGACCGGTACCCATATAAAGCACCCAGCGCGACCAAAACAACTATGTCACGTATAGATCTAAAATTACACCATTTCAAAGGTCGCTTTTTCTTTTAAATCATTTTTTTTCGGAAGTAATTTTTATTCCTTATACGTAAAATTTTCATAAAATAATTTCTCAAAAATTATGCCATTATGCCCATTATATTCACAAATAATAGTAGTGTAATTTGAGAAAAATATATTAAACAAGTAATATAACACGAGTGAAACTCAATTTTAGCCTAATTTCAACAATACCGAATGGTGGGTATAAGGGTTGGATTAAGAAAAAGATAATTTAATTAATAAAAAAAAAACAACGGGGATTCTCGTTTTCCAAGTGGAAGGAATAGCCCAATTCTCCGTCCTGTAGCCGGGTCTCATTCATTATTCAACTTTTATGGAGGTAAAAGCGAGAGCAAAATATGTCTCTGCCGTTAGTGTATTTTACTTCGGCTAATACCCCAAAGAATCGTATGTCGAGCAGTTACGTATATGCAGGTTGGATGTACGACTTAGTCGTTTTAAGCCTAATGGACTAGATTTTGCAATTAGAGCAGAAGAGACCGAGGGAGGGAAGGGGTATTCGAACGGGGAAAGGCAAAACAGTAGTCGGAGGGAAAGATTCAAACGCACTTCGGAAAATCTAATTAATCTTAAGTACTTTTACAAATTACGCTATATTTTAGTTTGTCGCATGACCTCATAATCTCTACTACATTCAATGTACTGCATAGAACTGAATTAATCGTAGTAAATCTGAATTAGGATAATATTTCAAATTGTCAAATGTGTGTCTATACTGCAATAACTCTTTTTAGGATAATTTTGAGAGTTGCCTTTGATCAAAATCGGTTCAAATATCTTTATAAAGTAAATTAAATGAATTAAAAACTTACATTGAGCTCAACAATACGATGCTTTCATGTGTTATTATTATTTTTTCACTTTAAAATAATATTTATTGAGCAAAAATCATGTTATGAGGTATATATAGCAAGTGATAATCAGTATACCCTTCGCAAATCTTGCAAAATGTGATCCAATGTTGTCATGTAAGAGGATTTTGCATCTGTTACTTGTTTTTTGGATGAATAAGTCGTTGAATTTGTTCAAATGACGTCAGTACCTATTTGCAAGAATAGTGTCATTAGGTTTTAATTCTTCGTTGTACACTATACCTTGCTGATCCCATCATATGTACATTTAGATGTCAACCAAGAACAAGAATGTATTGCTGTGAAAAGCAACTAAAACTATAAAGAATCCTAAACCTCAAGTAACTCCTATACGGGAAATAGAGGGATGGGAGCTTGTCCCACAGATTGAAGCTCACTTATTAAAAAAATACAATAAGAAATAGTTTAGAAGATAAGCAACATAGCGGCTTATTATTATGAAACAGATTGCTATAGTGCAGCACAGAGAAGGGAAAATATGGTCGATGTGGATGGTTCTCTTGGACTAACCCATTATTTTTACGCTTAGGCATTCACCATATATAAACGAAGACTCTTGATTGATAAGTTTTGCAATTTTTCTTCTTCCAGACCGTTCTTTGTCATTGCCATCTAAATATCTGCTTTTAAATCGATAGAACCCAAAACGAAAATTGGAATACGATGGAGTAGCATCACCATAAATTTCTAAAAGTGCTTGATTAGATTCGAGAACAGATTCCTCCAAATATAACAAAAAATAAATTATTAGAGCAAATGCATTTGAGCGTTCCATAATTAGCGTTTCTACATACTGAATAACTTAAGAATACTAATTAGAAAACTGTTACTTTATATAGAGAATTGTCAAAACTTCCAAATTTAACGGTTAGGTAATAATTGAAATGCATTGATACTTAGTATTTTTACCAATAGATAACACTGATCAAAATACATAATACGGCAAGCGCCTAATATGATGCAGAAATCTGAAATTATTGCGAAACCATCGTAAGGTAATTTAAAAAAGCCAATACAAAGGAATGGTCTTTGTTCCTGAAGCAGAATTAGTATATTCTTCCGTGTCCAAAGGCGGCTACCATGGAGGAAATGAACTATAACATGTTTTGGCTCTGGTTTAAAAATCATCTGTTAAAAACTTGGTGGAACAACCACCTATTTTTATGGACAATGTAACATACCATAACTTCCAAATTTAACGGTTAGGTAATAATTGAAATGCATTCATACTTAGTATTTTTACCAATAGATAACACTGATCAAAATACATAATACGGCAAGCGCCTAATATGATGAAGAAATGTGAAATTATTGTGAAAACCATCGTAGGCGTAATTTAAAAAAGCCAACACAAAGAACAACATAGCGAAATGTTACGTACCTCATCGCTCCTTTGTCAGATAAAACAGTAGGAATTATAAATGAGCAGTAATCCAAAACGACTCTGTGCCTCTATTGTCAGAGTTACTTCGAAAGCGTAACTTGCAACGCCTGAACGGCAGGAATATCGCACGTTCCCCAAGTAAATTCGAGATACTTAAATAAAATAGTTTAATTTAATTTTAAACATGTTCTTGCAACATACATTATAAATATAACGCAAGTAATAAAATAGAAATGCTCAAATTTGGACCCAAATTATATTAATTCAATAATACACATTCATTAAAAAGTTCACACATTTAATATACACTACAAATTATAGAGGTTTTTAAGTTTTAATTCGTAATACGAACTGCCCTTTGAAATTTTCTATGGCCATCTTGCACAAATGCTGCAGAATATCGTTGGTGCAATTTTGAACATTCTTCTTCAATATTATGGTGATTGTGAATTTGACATATGTTTTTTTTTAATTTTAAATCAACCCAGAAAATATATCAATCAACGATGTAGTACTGTCTTGTTGAGAAATAATGTCATGGTCAAGAAAGCTCATGCTAAAGAATGACAATTGTGTATTTTAAATGTTTAGTTATTCTGTTTAAGTATGGGCCAAGAATGATAACTCACTGTTCTCCACAAGGGTAGTGCTTCCTTTTTACTAATCCTAAATGATTATACGTTGTGTTATAGTCACTCATATCTAAACTAGGACTCATGTTATAGTAACCAAATATTTTATCAGGCCTATACATTACTTTTAAAAGATTTGTCTTGGATAAAGGAACAGACGTGTTACTGTGTATTAAATCGCATCGGGTACATTTGTAAATAACTTCATGTTGAAGCCTTACTGACTCTCTCGCTTTTCAATAAGTATCACTTCGTCGAAGTGAACCAAACATTCTTGCAGTACATTGAAAATGTCTATATTTGTACCGGGTAAATGGCATTTTTACTTAGACACGTGAATAATGATTTCGTCGTTTTAAAAGTTGTTATTTTATAAGACAAAGTGGGTTCTGGACAGCCGAAAAAAAGATACGATAATCCATCAATAGACTGCAATCGCTATCGACTACAACTGATAAACGGAATACGAGCAAAGACACAACATTGTTATTCTTCAGCATGACAACGTGAAAACATACTTGGAAACATTAAAATAGAAAGTGCTACCCCATCCGCCCAATTATACAAACCTTGCTCCTTCTGATTACTACTTTTCCCAACATATGAGTCGTGAACTGTCTAGGCAGGACTTCACCTCTTATAAAAATACCTTAAAATAGGTCGATTTTTAAAGAAATCCTTTAAAACTAATGTATAGGCCTAATAAAATATGAAATACACAAATAAACATAACACAACGTGTATTTGTACGTATAAAATATATAATAATAACCGAATTTCACGGCGGCAGCAACTTACCCTCCCAATGTGTCAACGATGAAGACGTAAAGCCTGTTTAGACTTCGGCCATTTGTTATATCTGCCATTTCGCATGGCAGATGGCGACTTGAAGTCATAAAACCGCGCCGTGTCTTTGTCACATCCCATATTTTTTTGGGATGTACATGCCTTTATTTTATTCGTAGTTTTTGCCATTTCATTTTAGACTTGGCATTTTATTTTTTTTTTTCTTACAATATGAAAAACGTGTCTTCTATATTTAAGTCTTTTTTACTTTTTATGTCAATTATATTTGCTATAAATAATTGTCAAGAAATAACAAAATATTCCGAATGTAACTATTATCTCGGCATCAATGATATTAAAAATATTATAATATATTATATATCAAACAACAATTAATCAAGTGTATTGAGTTAATAGGTATGTCCACGGAAACCATTTTTATTCGTCCTCTTAAGGAGCATTAGTTAATGAAAACACTATTATTAAAATTGTTAATAAATAATATATAGTTTGTTCAAAGTTATTTTGTACATACGTCATTTAAATTTATGGCATCAAAACGTCCCCTGCCGTATCAACTCTTAATTTTGGTTTAGTTTGGCTTTGGCATACAACAAAATTCTAATCTAAATAAAATAACTGAACAAAAATGTGATCAAATATAATTTAATTTAACATTATAGTACATCTAAAAACTACAGTTAATTATACAGCCGCAATAGTTTATAGATTAGAGTTATAACCTCTTATCACTATTGTTTTCAAGAATATTGCAAGCGTCTGGCAACCGGACGAGTATGACAGGCTCATTTGTTTACGTATTTAAACTTATCAGACATCATTGTATCTTTTTTTAACTAGAATAAAATGAGAAGGAAAATATTGTCTGATTCTAAAACTAATTTACAAATTGTGGCAGGCAATACATTAAACATCTTGATGAGGTATGTACAAAAAAAATTTTTGAATAAACTGTGTAATGTATACATGGTGTATATAGTCTAATATATAATGTATATTTGATGTATAGGACTCACGTCATCTCGATGTCAAATATATTGCCTAGAATACTTTTAAAATCAGCTAGTATTTTTCCTTCTTATTTTATACAAGTTAAAAAAGGTATACTGCTGTTTGATGCATCCGAACATGTAACCGAATCAGCGTATAAAATTCGTCTTATTGCCAAATATCTGCAAAATTCAATAATGTTGCAAAAAATATAATGTTGGATTCACCGGAAAGAAAGTGGGTAACGAATTCAGACCACCTTGATGTTAGCTCTATTCGAGATCAAATTTATGGAATAATAAAATATAAAAATAAAAAAAGAATGAATAGTTTTTAAGTAAATTAAAGCATCTAGAGAATATTTAGAGATATGCTGTTCTTTGAGGCATATAAGACCTACTTTCATACAGTTCCGGGAAACAGAAACAAAATAAATGATGTAGAGTTAACTCATGACGAGATCTAATGATACCTTCAAACATTGCTTTTTAACAGCATATTATGAAATTAAGGAAGATTCATTATTTCAATTTGTGTATCTAAACGAGATGTGGATATTTCAGAATGGAACATTGAGCAATTCATTATAAAATCATAATAGAATAGCATAAAAGTCAAAAAAGTTGATAGAAAAGGTAAAAAAAGAATAATGTTACACTTGATAAGGTTTTGTTAGTCATAATATTTTTTTTAATTCACTGCAGATATATTGTCCTTCATATTGGAAATAGGAATGGTTTTTGTTCCTAAAGCAGAATTAGTATGTTCTTCCGTGTCCAAAGGCGGTTACAATGGAGGAAATGAACCATAACATGTGTTGGCTCTGGTTTAAAAATCATCAGTTAAAAAACATGGAGGAACTTGGAGAACCTATTGTTATGGACAATGTAACATACCATAGCACACTGGTGGAAAAAATCCTAATAAGTATATCAAAAAAGCTGTAATTAAGGAATCGGTTTTAAAAAAGGCCTGAAAAAGAAGCACGGTGTATTGCCGTAGGGTATTACATATTCCTCCCTATTACTGCATATTTAATCCAATCGAATTTCTCCACCAATTGACAAGTGCTAAATACATTTAAAATTAACAACTTAGTTACAATTAGCTTAACTTGAATAGTGACTCAAAAAATGATAGCGACTAAATGAAACGAAATAACATGCCTCACAACTATAATAGAATGTTTAATTAGGATCGAATCAGTCACGCTATATAATATGTGTAAATTTAGCAGAAGAAATGTGGAACACTGATTAGATGGACCCTTCATTCTCTAGAGATTTTATAAATAAAAGTATATCTGCCTGCGCGGTACGTACAATTTTAATATTCCTCTACCACTCAAATTTGCAACCAAATTATATTAATTCACTAGTACTTTACCCCTCTTTTAACACCCCTTTAAAATTCTCTATGACCATCATGCACAAATGTTGCAGAATATCGTAGAATGGTCTTCTTTAATATATTGGTGATTGTAAATTTATTGACATGTTTTATATTTTAAATCATCCCAGAAAAATATATCAATCAATGAGGTAGGTTAAAAAATGGTCATAGTCAAGAAATAAAGTTAAGTGCTGCCGCCAGGCCCAAAATTCATGCCAAAGAGTGGCACATTGTTCATCTTACCTGTTTAAAGGAAGTTTTTAAGACTTTTTTAGGATCTTATTATGTTTAAAGTATGGTCCAACAGCAGAAACGCACTCTTCTCTACAAGGGTGGTGCTTCCTTTTTAACCGACTTCAAAAAAGGAGGAGGTTTTATGTTCGACAGCATATTTTTCTAGTGTATGTTTACCGATTTCTCCGTCTATTTTAGAGCGATTTTAAAAATTCTTTTCTATTCGAAATACTATGCTTTCAAGGTAGTGCCATTGAAATCAAATCAGGATCTGATGTTGAAATCCGAATAATAAAATTCCTGACTAGGATCGTATTAGTCACGCCATATAACATGCATACATTTAGCAGAAGAAATGTGGAATATTAGATGAGATGATGCCTTCATTATTTAGAGATTTTATCAAATAAAAGCACCTCTGCCTGTGCGGGACGTACTGTTTTAATATTCCTCTACCACGGGGTTAAACCGGCAATGAAGGGTGCGAAATTTGTACTAAAGCTGGTCATTTTTAATTAAAACTTAAAAGATCAAAGACTTAACTATTAAAATTTAAAAATTAATATCCGACGTTGCCCTAGTGTGTTCCTCTGTCTATAAGGGAGAGTTAAGGTTCAATTTCAATCAAGGTATACATCATTTATAATATATATATATATATATATATATATATATATATATATATATATAAATCTATGTAAGCATAAATTAGGTACATTTTTGCCATGTTGCGGCTAGGGCAACAGAGCAAAAACGTTAAAAATCAGTCAAATGAAACTAATAGAACCAATAATAGTAACTAAAAGTACACGACTGACACAGTCTATAGTAAATAGTAAAAAAATCAGTCGGACCGAAAATAGGGACTGAAAACAGTGACTGGTAAAAAGTAGTAAAATCAGTCGAACCAAGAATAGCGACTGAAACAGTCGATAGTAAAAGTAGTCAACTACTAAACAGTCGATAGTTCCCAACACTAGTTTTATCAATATTCATTTCTGCACGGAATTATACAAATTAATAATACAAAGCAATCGGCTCCTTATGAAGCTCCCATATTATTTTATGAAACTAATACTCCAATGTAAACTATGACTAACAACCAAGCCGAAATATCCTCGCGCGATGTTGCCGCATATATCGGAGCTCACCTTGTATGGAGTCTATATATTGTTGATTATCCCCCTTACGGTCGAATCTCGGACCTAAATCTGTACATAAATGTTAAACTTTTAACAAAGTGAGCTCCGGCAAAAGCTTTGACACTACGCGTTTTAGACCGCATATACTCAGAATCACTAAAACAAAAAAAAAGATTACAACCCGAGCTCCGATTTTAGATCTCACCTTGTAGTACATATATAATAAGTAACTAAAAGTACACGACTGAAACAGTCGATAATAAATAGTAAAAATATCAGTCGGACCGAAAATAGGGAGAAAAACAGTGACTGGTAAAAAGTAGTAAAATCAGTCGAACCAAGAATAGCGACTGAAACAGTCGATAGTAAAAGTAGTCAACTACTAAACAGTCGATAGTTGATTTCAGTCGATAGTTCCCAACACTAGTTTTATCAATATTCATTTCTGCACGGAATTATACAAATTAATAATACAAAGCAATCGGCTCCTTATGAGGCTCCCATATTATTTTATGAAACTAATACTCAAATGTAAACTATGACTAATAACCAAGCCGAAATATCCTCGCGCGATGTTGCCGCATATATCGGAGCTCACCTTGTATGGAGTCTATATATTGTTGATTATCCCCCTTACGGTCGAATCTCGGACCTAAATCTGTACATAAATGTTAAACTTTTAACAAAGTGAGCTCCGGCAAAAGCTTTGACACTACGCGTTTTAGACCGCATATACTCAGAATCACTAAAACAAAAAAAAAGATTACAACCCGAGCTCCGATTTTAGATCTCACCTTGTAGTACATATATAATAAGTAACTAAAAGTACACGACTGAAACAGTCGATAATAAATAGTAAAAAAATCAGTAGGACCGAAAATAGGGACTGAAAACAGTGACTGGTAAAAAGTAGTAAAATCAGTCGAACCAAGAATAGCGACTGAAACAGTCGATAGTAAAAGTAGTCAACTACTAAACAGTCGATATTAGATTTCAGTCGATAGTACCCAACACTAGTTTTATCAATATTCATTTCTGCACGGAATTATACAAATTAATAATACAAAGCAATCGGCTCCTTATGAGGCTCCCATATTATTTTATGAAACTAATACTCCAATGTAAACTATGACTAACAACCAAGCCGAAATATCCTCGCGCGATGTTGCCACATATATTGGAGCTCACCTTGTATGGAGTCTATATAATGTTGATTACCCCCCTTACGGTCAAATCTCGGACCTAAATCTGTACATAAATGTTAAACTTTTAACAAAGTGAGCTCCGGCAAAAGCTTTGACACTACGCGTTTTAGACCGCATATACTCAGAATCACTAAAACAAAAAAAAAAGATTACAACCCGAGCTCCGATTTTAGATCTCACCTTGTAGTACATATATAATAAGTAACTAAAAGTACACGACTGAAACAGTCGATAATAAATAGTAAAAAAATCAGTCGGACCGAAAATAGCGACTGAAAACAGTGACTGGTAAAAAGTAGTAAAATCAGTCGAACCAAGAATAGCGACTGAAACAGTCGATAGTAAAAGTAGTCAACTACTAAACAGTCGATATTAGATTTCAGTCGATAGTACCCAACACTAGTTTTATCAATATTCATTTCTGTACGGAATTATACAAATTAATAAGACAAAGCAATCGGCTCTTTATGAGGCTCCCATATTATTTTATGAAACTAATACTCAAATGTAAACTACGACTAATAACCAAGCCGAAATATCCTCGCGCGATGTTGCCGCATATATCGGAGCTCACCTTGTATGGAGTCTATATAATGTTGATTACCCCCCTTACGGTCAAATCTCGGACCTAAATCTGTACATAAATGTTAAACTTTTAATAAAGTGAGCTCCGGCAAAAGTTCTGACGCTTTTAGACCATATATACTCAGAATCACTAAAACAAAAAAAGGTGATTACAACACGCGTTTTTGACCACTCTTGTTAAATTACCCTTTACTCTATTTCCAAGGAGCTGTAGGTGTACATAAAGCATTCTTTAACTTTTGAGAATTTTTTAAAAAATATCGTTTTTTTCAAGAAAAACGCTGCATCAAACACAAATTTCAATCAGCGAACACATCGCGCCTTAGTTATTCGGAACGAAATCGTAAATAAAGGTAAAAAATAACCTTCCCCCCAATCTCCCACATACAGAGAATCTCGTTAATAAATAATCTATTTTTGTTAGTGTAATCCTGTCTGCTGAGAGCTCGGAATTGAATATGCATGAAAATGTTGAAAATTTGGCGTACAAAGGGAATAGCACAGTAGATAACCTGGCGGAATTCGTCAGATGTAATATTCATCCCCAAATTTTTCCCATGACAATGGAATATCAAACATTAATATTTATGCTAGACCGATAGGACGGTTCGCAAAAATGATGTTTAAAAAGAATAATTTAAATCTACGGATCTGATACGCATACACAAGGCAAAAAAACGCCAAATTTTCATTGATGTTATATACTAAGTGTACGACTCGATTTTTAGAGATTTTTCGGTATTTTTTCTTATATTTTAAAGCCTCCTTTTGACTGAGCGACCATTGACGTATGAATCAAATAAACAAATTAACGACTATCGAGTATATTACACTAAACAACTCAGTAATAATTGGAAAACTGTCAGTTTACGTTGATTTTTCAAGAGATATTGATCAAAATACATGCAAGCACTCAATACATAAAATGCAACATAATTAAATATGAACAATGCATATAAATCGACAAATTTTACGGTACAACATATATATGACGAAAGGAAACCACAAGTAATACACAGGGAAGACACACGTCTAAATAAAAACACTCATTTACACTACACCCTTCTACACCCTTCTACACCGGTGGCCTAGCATCAAACTTGCGTAAGAACGACTATTTTCATTCGAATGAATATACAAATTTAAACTCAAAGGCTTTCAAGTAAAAATAAAAGCTGTCCTCATTTAAAATTTATTAAAATATCAACTTATGTACCAGCAAAGTACATTTTGCGAGAAGCACTGTTCTTCGATAAGGTTACGATAAGGTTAAATAAGGTTACAGTCCATACAATATTCTCGATATAAAGGTGGATCATTCATTTGCTCTAAATTGTTGAAGAAATTCAAAAGACTCCGAAATACTGTCCTCGGCATTAGGCGTGGCGAGTGACCAACTTTGGAGATCATCCCAGAAGACATTCGGTCTTACCCAGTGGCGTTACTGGGATCATTTTCCTTATAGGATTTTTCACTCTTACATAAGGACAATCACAAATGTTAAGCAAACACGAACATAAATTTACGACCATGCTCCACCGGGATTTGAACCCGCGACTGTCGCAACAGCAGGAGGACGAAACGCATATCGGAGCGTCCGTTTAATACACAGTAGCATAAAGCATATAATCACTGTGCACACAATAATACGAAGTAACGTAACGTAGTCGACTGTACAAACACGCCTTTCTAAGACGGGCCGTTTCGCTTAATTTAATTCCAAAGAAGCAGGAACATATTGCTCCTGTGCCGCGGCGTATGCGACGCGAACCAGGGGAGTTCCTTGTTATGTGGCCGACTATTATGGTTGCAAAGGTAAATACAGGTTCACTGTTAGGGTCCCATCGGAGAGTATTTAACTAACTGTTTACGTTAGAAGGGCGACCGGGGACTCGGGGCCCGTGTGTTTGTTCTGCATTTTTCATTAGGGCAGCTTTTTGGTTCAATTATTAAATTTGAATGACGAAATGGCGGGCGGTCCGCCCGGCCGAAATCTCACGGGGAACCCCAGGTTTTGTCTGTATCGGTATCGTTCGGAGACTGTAAGCCGGGATGTTAAACAAAGCGAGGAAAGCGATTCATGTTGGCAATTTTACGTATGCCCCGGTCAAAGTTAATATATTATGTGCTCGTTTGTCGTTGTATCATTGTCTAAATATGTTACACACGCTTGTTGTTTTAACAAGGGTTAAGAACGTAACCGAAATTTGAATGAGATCTCAAAAATATTACATTGTTACTGGTCGTTGTCGTATTTAGGAGGACCCATCCGCCCTAACTTAGTCTCTAACCTAAAACTGTTTACCTATTGACACTGCTATTTCTTCTGGTATATGCATCTCACTACACTACAGTGCACAATATCAAATGGTTTGATTATTTTGAGTATGTCTCCTGTTTTGGTATTATCCAAGATTTGAAAAACTTCGATATAAACACATGGGCTGAAAATCGCAGTAGATTCACGCCACAGAAAACTATTCTTTTTGCTTGACAAGCAATGAAACCGCGATGTTAAAAACAGTTCGAAATGACATTTTCTTGTGGTAGCCATTTCCACCCTTTTGATTATTTCCCATCAAATTTTCAATATCTTGAGTGTGTTAATTCATTCAGCAACTGCTAAACTGTCTAAACACGTCTTACGGTTAATAAATCTTCAAATTTTGATTCTTCGTCATTGACATCAAAACCACCTCTTTTAAATCATTCAAATCGAGAGTTCTTAAAAAATAATGAATATCGAAAATGCAATTTGAGCATTCTATGACTAACTTATGTATACACTGAATAATTCAATAATACTAACTTGAAAAATATGTGTTTTTTTTGTATATTTTGAGCATTCTATGACTAACTTATGTATACACTGAATAATTCAATAATACTAACTTGAAAAATATGTGTTTTTTTTGTATATTTTGAAGTCTCCTTTTCATCAACTATGGGTTTATCTGGACTGGACCTACTGTTTAACGTGGGCTCCGAACGACGCTCCTCGGCATTAAGCCCGGCGAGTGACCAACTTTGGAGATCATCCCAGAAGATATCCGGTCTTACCCAGCCTGGTTTCTGGCGTGACTGGGATCATTTTCCTTATAGGATTTTGCACTCTCGCATAAGGACAATCACAAATATATACCACATACATTTATGACCATACCCCAGCAGGATTTGAACCCGTGACTATCGCAACAGCAGTAGGACACTCCTGTCGCCTTTACCACTGCGCCATCTAAGCCGGCAATATTATTTTTAATATCAAATGTCAAAACTATCAAATTTAGTAGTTAGGTTAGGTTGTTAAACAATTGTTGCATTGATGCTTCGCATTTTCACCAACAGATATATCTGATTAAATTACGTAGAAGAACCTATTGGTAGATCTCGAAATTGTTAAATGCTATGGATACTCATCCTGATGTAATAAACAGATTAGGTGAATCGGCGCTTTCGATAACAAGCAAATGGAATCAAAATTAGAAAATATCGAGTTGTTGTCGAAAATTGGCGAAAATGTCGAATGGTGCTTGAGAGCGCAATTCGCGAACATTTAAATTAACAATTTAAAGACATTATCTAGAGCCGAATTGAGCAATAGAATATATCGCCAGTCCTTTCAAGAAGTTATATATGTATATGAAGTATATAAGTAGTGTTTGAAATATTTGAAGTATATAAAGTACATGAAGTATATGAAGGATATGAAGTATATGATTCACTATTGGAAATTTGATATAATATAGCATGAGAAATCGAATGAAATGCTCAATTGCAATCGTTATAGATAGCAATTTTTATGGAACACACAAAAACAAACGCTTTCAATTACTCCTAAAGAAATATCGTAAAAATATAATAACGCATTTTCACGGAATTTAAAAAAAATCATTAACTACTAAGCTGCCTTTAATTTTTTTGACAGTTTTCGTCAAAATAAGTTTTGCATTTCATCCTGGAACTTCTTGGAACTGCTTTTAAATGGCTGAAATCAAAACCGACAATTGACATATGAATGACTGAGTAATAATTGCAAAACTGTCAGTTAATGTAGAGAAACTTCAAAACTGTCGAGTTAACATTGTCTCATCAACAGATAATGATCAAAATACATGCAAGCACTTGATACATAAAATGCAAAATAATTAAATATGAAGAATGCATATAAATCGACAAATTTTACGGCATAACATATATAACACCAAAGGAAACCACAACTAATACAAAGAGGAAACACACGTCTAAATAAAAACACTCATTTATACTACACCTTTCTCGGCCCGCATAATTCTTAACCACCACACTGGTTGCCTGACATCAAACTTCCGTAAGAATGATTATTTTCATTCGAATGAATATAAAAATTTAGACTCAAAGGCTTTCGAGTAAAAATAAGAGCTGTTCTCGTTTAAAATTTTCAAATATCCCTTTGGCAGCGGTATTGGTTATACTCAGAAACAGACATTTATCATTCTAGAGTATTCTGTAAATGGACATCTTTATGAGGTATGAAAGGATCGCTATTGTAAACGGATCACGAATCGCAACTTAATATTTTATATCGAATCCTCGCGGAATGAACGGCGATGGAAAAGAAAATAAAATAAAAGTTAGTACTGCATAAGTAAAAGGAAGCGTTTTAATATAATAGATGGGTTTCTGTTCTAGTTTAATGGAAATAATTTAAGAAAACCGTCTTGTCTTGCTTTTGGTTTTATAGTTGTAGGATAACATTAAATATGATTCGAATTAAGCCAATAAGTGTGGTTTAAATTCATGTTAAAATATCATTATTCTTCTTTATAATAGTATCTGTTAATACAATGAAGTGTAACCATAATAATTTCACGTATCAACTTTTATACCAGCAAAGCACATTTTGTGAGAAGTACTATTTTTCATTTTAACTTGAAGAAAGTTTTCAATGATATACATTGACTGATATATGAAAGAACTATACTCCATCAATGAAAATATGTGAATAACATTTCCAAAGTTTTAACATTGACTTTTTTTGAGTTAATAAAGGGATAACCGAAGACCTTCACCAACAGCAAATGGTATAATAGAACTACATCAATCTGCTAATGTATTTCAGAGCAAAAATAATCAGACATGTGGCCAATAACCATCAAAGATAAGGTTACAATCCATAGAATATTCTAGATTGTGGGCCGCTCGTTTGCTCTCAAATTGTTCAAAAAGTTCAAAAGAAATCAGCTCTTCTCAACTCATCAATTTGACCAAATAATTAGTATCATGGATATAACTAAGAAAACGTTTGAAGAAAAGTGAATTTTGAAAAAGAGAATATTTTTTGAATTTTGAAGACAAGCGAATATTTCTAGATTTTACTATTAATATATTTATTTTACTATTAATGAATATGATCGTGAATATGAAGTGGGTGGATATCCTCACGAAATAAGATTGCATTGACACAAAAACGTCAGTTGTAGTACACTGCTCGGCAATAATGAGTCTATTCGGAGGTCAAAAACACTTTTTATTAGTATAATTAAGCTATGATTATTTGATTTTTAAAACAAATTCTTATGAACATACATATATATAATATATAGATTTAATTATGTATATTAAATATATAATACATATACACATAATATATATATATATATATATATATATATATATATATATATATATATATTAATGTTAAATCATGCACAAGAATAACATGTGAAGAAATAGTCATTGTAAAAATAGTAGCAATCAATGACTTAAGAGCATTCAGAAGATTAGAGCACTAAGAAGATGGAGCATCATTATAGAGGGTAAGGCGTAATAATTAAGACAAAATATATTATTATGTGTTATATCTCAACTGATGATATAGTTAAATTAAAAGTACATAATGTATATTTCATCTATTTAAAATTTACTGGTATTATATAGACGTTTCTGTCGAAATAAAGTTATAAGTTCAGTGAAAAATAATATTTCCTATGTAGTTCGCATAAAATATTAAGTTCAGATGTCTTTAGGACGTGATCTGTTTGCAGCACTGCTTGGGTAATAAAGTATAGTAGGGGGCATGCTGTAGAAAATGCAACGCTGTAATGCTATTTATCTTTGACTGTAAGGCATTCCGTTACATAATCTATTTAGAGAGATTTAAAAGAAAAACATATTTCTATGTTTTATAGCGTAATTTCCAAAATTTCATAATTAAATTTACTTGAAGTATAAAATTAGATCCTGCATTAACAAACAATTAATTCATGAATTAAAATAATGGTTTATGTCATCACCACTACAGGTGACACTTGAAATTGCTATTATGACCCTGAACCCAAGAAAGGGGTTAGAAGTAGTGTGCGAACCAAGTTCTACGATTCCCAAGCATATTCGTGTTCAGGAATTAACCAAGAAAATGCTCAGTTTTGTTTGTAATGTATGTAAAAACAAATGAATTTAGATGATTATGGAAACTTTTCTAAACATTTGGGTGCAAAAATTTGCAAATAAGGACTCTATTTTTAGAAGTAATGATGTCTTATTTCCAATTAAAATAACCTAGATAGGCTTGATGACCAAGGATTTACATTCACAAACGGGCCCGACAGATGGCGCTGCAATCATTCTCTACATGTGTATGGACACAGAGCGGCAATATTATATTTCTTGATTTTTTTTCCAAAATCCCGAATATAAAAACATATATCAACAAAATGTCTCCCTATTTAAGCCGCTGTCAAATTAGCAAATTAACGAAAAGGCATTATTTAGAACATAAAAAAAGCTAATTGAAATAATTAATAAAAAATAAACGAAATTAAAGAAATTTAATATGTATATTTCTTATTCAAGTATATAGTACGTAAGTGTTAACCACTACCTTGTATATTATCTTTATTTATGGTGAATTTTTCAATAATTTCGTTTCATCCCATCTGCCATCTTCAGGTCTTGGTGTTTCTTTGCTTTTTGTTACTCAAGCTGAAGAGAGTTCTATAAATTCTTCTAATAATCTAACCTTGAAGAGTGTCATTTATGAAGAATTTAAAATCTAAACTATAAAATATATGGAAAATATTCAATATATTACATCTTGAATGGGCACTGACAAAATATGTAATCATAGTTCTATAATTTTACTTGATAATGATTGTTGTTAAATCGTTGTAATGAAGACACCATCCTCTTATCTTATCTAGAATTATCTTTCAATTAATCAAACCACCGTTATTACCTATATATTCTAGATTTTCTTTTCTATATCGAAAAAAGAGCATTAAATTCCTTTCCACTATCCCATATTAACTGTTGCTCTGCCATAAAGCATGAAATTATATTATATAATAATATAACGACTAAAATGACTTAAAACCAGTACAACATATCTCTCATGGGAACAGGTAAATTATTTAGTAACTGCACTAAAATACCATCAGCCAAAAAAACATACCCAAACCATTTTTCTTACCCGGAAGCGTACGGTCCGCAACAAGTAAACTTTGAGTCGTAACCGACACCCCCAGTTCCTCGTTTCTAAGGGTTGACACGCCACGCATTATCCACCCTCTGCCTAATCTATTACGTTTCCTTTTATTATGACCACCGGTTGAATATATCACGTTTTGCATTATTCATGTGCCATATCGTAAGGTTTGCCGTTTAAAACGAGTATGATGTATAACTAGAGAGAGGGTCGCCGTTTTTTGCAGCGAAATGTTCCAGAGACAAACCATTAAAGCGCATTCTTAATACGTTCCGAATTTACTTTTTAAAAAATCAATAGTTTTTGAGCAAACAGAACAAAGTAGTCAAATGGAAAACCTTAGAGACAATATATTGTTATTTACAAGCAAACTAGTAGCAAGTATATTTCTGTCAAGGTCGCGGCTAGGACGACAAAGTCAGAACGTTAAAAGTCAGTCGAATGAAAATAATAAAACCAAAAAGTAACAGTCTGAAACAGTCGATAGTAAATAGTAACAAAATCAATCGGGCCGAAAATAGCGACTAAAAACAGTCGACTGAAACAGTCACTGGTAAAAGTAGTAAAATCTCTCGAACCAAAAATAGGGACCGAAACAGTCGATAGTTAAAAGTAGTCAATTACTAAACAGTCGATAGTCGATTTCAGTCGATAATTCCCAACACTGCCATAGACTATTGGAATATGGAGTTATCAATATTTGGAAAACCATTCCGTACCATGGAAATTTGGGTAGAAAGAGTACCAATTCGAAAATCTTCAAAGACAAACGGGCGGGTTAAGGCTCGATGCTCAAAAAGAACTTTTATAACTGTAGCCGTTTGTTTAAGAGACATGTGTTATATAATACGGCCCTGGCTATTCGACCATCTGTTTCAAAACCACCTGAAGGATAAGACGAAGGGTTCTGTTTGCTAATAGATAAGAACCCTCAGTGTCGCTTTGTATAGCCATTCAACAATTCGCCTATCCTTTCCGAAAAATAAAACAGTTTTTTAAGTAAAATTATATATTCTGTTTTGTAAATATTTTCATATTTTATACTAGCTGACCCGGCAGACTTCATACTGCATCAATCGATAAATAAAAGACCTAATAAACCGTAATTAATAAAAAAAAGTACATGAAGTATATAAAGTACATGAAGTATATGATTCACTATTGGAAATTCGACATAATATATCATGGGAAATCGAATGAAATCCTCAATTTCAATCGTTATACATAGCAATTTTCATGGAACACTAAAAAACAAACGCTTTCAATTAGTCTTAAATAACATAATAATCGTAAAAATATACTAACGCATTTTAACGGAATTAAAAAATAATTCATCAACTACTAAGATGCCTGTAATTTTTTTGAGAGTTTTTGTCGAAATAGGTTTTGCATTTCATCCTGGAACTTCCTTGAGCCTCCAAACCCTTCATCGAAATCACAATAACCGCTTTTAAATGGCTGAAACCAAAACCGACAATTGACATATGAATAACTGAGTAATAATTGCAAAACTGTCAGTTTATGTAGAGAAACTTCAAAACTGTCGAGTTAACGACAGGTGTTATATAATACGGCCCTGGCTATTCGACCATCTGTTTCAAAACCGCCTGAAGGATAAGACGAAGGGTTCTGTTTGCTAATAGATAAGAACCCTCAGTGTCGCTTTGTATAGCCATTCAACAATTCGCCTATCCTTTCCGAAAAATAAAACAGTTTTTTAAATAAAATTATAGATTCTGTTTTGTAAATATTTTCATATTATATACTAGCTGACCCGGCAGACTTCATACTGCATCAATCGATAAATAAAGAACCTAATAAACCGTAATTAATAAAAAAAATGCTCGGTATGAATGAATTGTTATTATTCTTTTCGATTAATTACACATGATGTTTCATACTTAAAAAACAGAGTTTTCCTGAAATACTGGCTATTTATAAGGTTTCAATTGGATATTACATTCGATTCGATTCGAACACACAGTTATGATATAGTTTGTTAATCAATTTAAAGATTTGTGATAAACTATATTTTTGTATTGTTTTGTGCTGTGTAAATAAACAAAGATGACATTCCGACGCGTGAACACGCGATGTATAATTGTCCATGCGCGAAACAGAGAAAGTCCAAGTTTATTCCGCAAACTTCCAATGACTGGCCTTGACATTTATTTATGCTCATCGCAAAGGCCAGACGTACTGGAAATTGTAAACGTTTAAAATCGAATGGTAAATCCGTTGGAATCATCGGTATACGAGGGATCAAGACATCCTCTCCTTTGTATTTTCCCTTTATGATTGTTGTCTCAATGACGTTATTCATCATATTTTTCACAGCCAGTCTTGTTCCATTACACAGTCGAGGTTGATTCATGCAGCATGATGGCAACTAATCCTATTTTTAACTGCAAATTTTAAGGTGATAATCCTAGCAATTCCAGTGAATTTAAAAACTCTGTGAGATAGTTGACTACGCCGTCCATATTCATAATGGTGTCGACTGATTTGAAGGAAACCAACTGTCCTGGAAGGAAATTCTGAATGGTCGACTGAATGGTCGATTGAGCTCCTCGACAATCTCGAATCCTCGACATTTTTCCTCCTAACCATTTTCTAAATGGACTGCCAAATGGACTACTGTAGGGTATCTTTCATGGATCGCAAATGAAAAGATGCGCCAAATTGCTTCGTTGCTAATTACATAGTGACCCATCTGGTACTGTGATATTTCGTCATTTGCATTGATTACAGCGAAGACAGCCATATCGTTACCTTTGTTAACATATTTACATATGTACTTTATCGGCTTCACAGAGTTACAATATTTCACATTGATGTGAGTCTCAAAAGCTTTGGATAATATTAGCGAGTATGGCACGATCCAACGATTGTCTACATCAACATTTTGTCCTCTTACCTTCACAACTACCGATCGCCCATTGTCCGTAACTGATCGCCGACGATTCAATGGGTACCCATCATTTTCCGTTATGGTTTCAGCAATCAGGTCTCTTGGGAATCGCTTGGAACACTTGCCGTCAATCATACAGGGTGAATTGTAGATGAAAACTCTGCAAGGTCCATGTAACATGTGTTTGGTAAGTACTGCATGCAATTTTGGGTCAACTGTAGGAAAGTAGGCATGAAATTGTCCTGTATAATATGTGTAGCGCCAAATGATGTCATCTGGAAACAGCTGTTATATTTCTGAATGTTGGCCAAGAAGTGCTTAGAATCATTTCCAGTTCCAGAAACTAAAGAGCGTAAAGGTTATGGTGGTGGGACCAATTGTGGACTTTGTTTACTTTGTCTCCAGCACAACATAATCCAGTAGATTCACCACTGTATTTTAACGCCTGGCAATATTTACAAATTATTGTCATTTCCCCAATTGTTACCGATTTGTCGGCAGAATAATCTATCGCCGCATTATAATAGAATGCAGCTCATTACAGAATCACAGGAGCACTGTGTCTGCCGAATCGCTCAATTTTATTATTCGTGCTCGCTGTTGTTGTGTTTGATGTGCACAAACTCGCTGCATTCTAAGCCTATCTACTTTATTGTCACTCTCTAAAGAACGCAATTCTGACAAAGCAATACGACCATTTTCTTGATCTGTCTCTCTCTGGTCATCAGTGCGGTTAGCACGTGAGGTAGCTCTTCGCACATTTGATTGACTGCGACGACTTAAGTCAGATCGTCTTCCCCACGGCATCGTAAATTGTAATTAATCGAAGTGAAAAAAGTTCTCGCGCACTTAGCAGTAAAGTGTCACTATTACAAAAAATCAACAAAATGGTTTTTATTTAATTTCGAGCATTTAAAAACTAAAACCATATTAAATCATCTTGTGGTCGTTACCCGTATGCAACCAGATATACCGTACATAAACATTCCCGGCTGCCCCGTGAACCACTCGGAAACCTGCAGGAGGCGAAGCTTCCCGACCAGGAAATAGCCGCGCGTCCGTTTCAAAACAGATGATTTATTACGGAGATAATGGAAAAATGGCAGCCGGTATAATTTGCGAAAAAAGGGGCACACCCAGCGAGAAAAATTGCACGCTTTGTTAGAAAAATGCATTAGTCTCTGAAAAATAAATGTAGATTTTGCTCACCTGTTACGAACATAATTTAAAATAATGATGGACGAACGATTCCGACCTGATTATGCGGAGAATCGCGGTTTATACAAGTAGTAGGGGCTGTAATTTCAATATCCTGCATTTAATGGCGGGTATAATAAATGGATTTTATATAGCCGCGAAAATAAAACAACGAAACGGGCTGGAACGCTGACGTAGGTGTCGTCATATTGTTTGTCTTTCTGTCATTGTGTAATCCGTCTCTGCAATTTTCTCATCATGAAATGTAAATAACTAATAACACTTGCAAGTAACCAATACCAAGTAATGTAACATTAAGTTATAAAAATTAGATTTTTCAGCTATGGCTATAGTCGCGGGTTTAAAGCCTGATGGGGCATGGTCGTTACATTTATGTTTGTAATTGTCCTAGGCAAGACTGCAAAATCCGACAGGGAAAATGAACCCAGTCACGCCGGTAACCAGGCTGGGTAAGACCGGATGCTTTCTATGCTGGTTGATTTCTAAGTCGGTCACTCGCCAGTCGCTAGGCTTAATGTCGAGGACTGTGTCTCCAGTCCAGACAGAGACTTTAAAATATTTAAAAAATAGATTTTAATAAAATTTTATTTTATTATATTCATTTAAATAAAATAATTGAACGAAAATGTTATCAAATATAATTTTAGTACATCTAAAAACTACAGTTAATTATACAGCCACAATAGTTTATAGGTTAGAGTTATAACCTCTTATCACTATTGCTTTCAAGAATTTGCATAGGTTTGACAGCCGGACGACTTTGACAGGCTCATTAGTTTAGGGGTTCGAACTAACCAGACAAGTAGAATTCAGGCAGGCAATACATTAAACATCTTGATGACATATGTACAAAAAGCTTTGAATAGACTATATATTGAATCCGAAGTTATAAATAATCACTTGTTCCATCAACCACATCAAAGTGTCGATATTGACAATTAGCTACATTTTCGTTATAATATGAATCGCTATAGCATTATATAATCGATTTTATTATACAATAATAACCTAATTAGTATATTTACCCATTACGTACTCATTATAACTTATAATTATTATTTTACACTACATATTACTTAAATGTCTAGCTATCAATGTCCATGCGGGTATACAAGCATATAGCATACAAAAAAGGAGGATTCGGATTTTGTATAAAAGGTAATCTATCCAAAGAAGCTAATTCTCGAATAAAAAACAATAAATACAACTTAAAAATAATGCTACTAGCTTTCATGGGTCGTACCCTCCCCTGCGTAAAACTACTAATAGAATAAAAAGCAAGAACGGTGCATCATAGAAGCATAGATTGTGAAAAGAGTGAACTCACCTTAAGGCGTCTTACGACATTCAATCCCCTAAAAAGAAATAGAAACAAACATTAACAGAAAGTACATACAGACAAACCAGAAAAGGAAAGAATAAGTAATACAGGAGATCATTACAAAATGTAATAGTAGAGCTGCGGAAGAGAAGTGGCAATAAAATAATGTGCAAATCTAGTAAGAAAAATATATTGTACAGATAAAACTTATACATACTAAACAATCCGTTTGACGAAATGTTTATTTATGTAACCAAAATTATAATATTTCTTACAATTTACGATAATACAAACATGTTATTATATATAGTAGGCATCCAAAATTATAACATATATATTTTTTTAATTTTAACCTAAATCTTTGTAACCATCTTGGTTATGTGACGTTTAATTCAGCTTCGTTTTAACCATCGTGTTATGTGGACGTCGAAATTTTATTATGGATAAATATACGCCACAAGAACGAGCAGTAATAGAGACAATATTTATTGAAAATAATCGTTCCATTATTGTCACTCAGCGAAAATTGCGTCAAAAATATCCTAATAGTACCTATGCCTCACAAAACCACAATTTATCGTTTACATGCGAACTTTTGACCGTACGGTACGACAGCAGACATGCCTCGTTTTGGAAGACAACGAACCTTTCGTAGCGCTGAAAATGTAGCTCTGGTGCGCGATAGTGCTGCCGAAACTCCAGAAACATCAGTTCGGAGAAGTGGTTCTCAGTTACATATTTCTGCACGCAGATTAAAGAGAGATCCTGATCAACGAGTTGAGTACCATAATGCAATCCCATGGCTTTCTGGTGAAAATGAAGATTTTTCGTCTAAATTGATAATGAGCGATGAAGCCCATTTTCTTCCCCGTGGCCACGTCAATATACAGAATAATCGGTTTTGGGGAACACAGAATCCACAATTAATTCATGACGCATCATTACACCCACTAAAAACAACTATATGGTGTGATATTCATGCTGGAAACATCATTGGTCCCTATTTTGTTGAAAATGACCAAGGTGTTGCAGTTTCTGTTACTGCTGAACAGTACCAAGACATGATTCGAAATTTTCTTCTGCCTGAAATTAAAGAGCAAGGACTAGAGGACATGTGGTTTCAAAAACATGGGGCTACAACACACACAGCTCGTTCAACAATTCAATTATTTAATGACGTTTTTGCACGAAGACTAATTTCGCGAAGTTTATGGGGTTTCAAATTCAGCCTCAGATTAAAAAAAGCCGAAAGTTGCATAGAGGAATCGCAGTCACCATTTAGCTGATATAATTTTTCAATCCTAACGATAAAGAATTGTGAAAACCGAATAAGGTTTTTATGAAAACCAAGCTTACTTGATCATATAGATATATTTCCTTTGAGCAAAGTTACAGGCAATAAAAACGGTCTTTTGGTCCAGGTTGTATATGTAATTAATATATAAAGGAAATCTGAAAAGCAACGATAAAAACTTGTACAATTCAATATTCCTACAAAATTAAATTCGTGTAAGAATTAAGAACCAGGTTACATATTTCTTCTAATTGAGTTCATTTTTATTTCAATGGTCACGTAAATAAGCAAAACCAAAAATCCATGCAACAGAAATCTCTTCATTTCGTTTATTACTGTTGTCTCAATGACGTTATTCATCATATTTTTCACAGCCAGTCCTGTTCCATTACACAGTCGAGGTTGATTAATGCAGCATGATGGCAACTAATCCTACTTTTAACTGCAAATTGTAAGGTGCTAATCCAGGCAATTCCAGTGAATTTAAAAACTCTGTGAGATAGTTGACTACGTCGTCCAGATTCATAACGGTGTCGACTGATTTGAAGGAAATCAACTGTCCCGGAAGAAAATTCTGAATGGTCGGCTGAATGGTCGATTGAGATCCTCGACAATCTCGAATCCTCGACATTTTTCTTTCTAACCATTTTCTAAATGGACTGCCAAATGGACTACTGTAGGGTGTCTTTCATGGATCGCAAATGAAAAGATACGCCAAATTGCTTCGTTGCTAATTACATAGTGACCCATCTGGTACTGTGATATTTCGTCATTTGCATTGATTACAGCGAAGACAGCCATATCGTTACCTTTGTTAACATATTTACATATGTACTTTATCGGCTTCACAGAGTTAAAATATTCCGCATTGATGTGAGTCCCAAAGGCTTTGGATAATATTAGCGAGTATGGCACGATCCAACGATTATCTACATCAACATTTTGTCCTCTTATCTTCACAACTACCGACCGCCCATTGTCCGTAACTGATCGCCGACGATTCAATGGGTACCCATCATTTTCCGTTATGGTTTCAGCAATCAGGTCTCTTGGGTATCGCTTGGAACACTTGCCGTCAATCATACAGGGTGAATTGTAGTTGAAAACTCTGCAAGGTCCATGTATCATGTGTTTGGTAACTACTGCATGCAATTTTGGGTCAACTGTGGAAAAATAGGCATGAAATTGTCCTGTATAATATGTTTAGCGCCAAATGATGTCATCTGGAAACAGCTGTTATATTTCTGAATGTTGGCCAAGAAGTGCTTAGAATCATTTCCAGTTCCAGAAACTAAAGAGCGTAAAGGATCTGGTGGTGGGACCAATTGTGGACTTTGTTTACTTTGTCTCCAGCACAACATAATCCAGTAGATTCACCACTGTATTTTAACGCCTTGCAATATTTACAAATTATTGTCATTTCCCCAACTGTTACCGATTTGTCGCCACAATAATCTATTGCCGCATCATAATGGAATGCAGCTCGTTCCAGTATCACAGGAGCACTGTGTCTGCCGAATCGCTCAATTTTATTATGTCGTGCTCGCTGTTGTTGTGTTTGATGTGCACAAACTCGTTGCATTCTAAGCCTATCTACTTTATTGTCACTCCCTAAAGAACGCAATTCTGACAAAGCAATACGACCATTTTCTTGATCTGTCTCTCTCTGGTCATCACTGCGGTGAGCACGTGAGGTAGCTCTTCGCACATTTGATTGACTGCGACAACTTAAGTCAGGTCGTCTTCCCCTCGGCATCGTAAATTGCAATTAATCGAAGTGAAAAAAGTTAATGTAAACGTAATTAATATATGAAGAAAATCTGAAAAGCAACGATAAAAATATGTACAATTCAGTATTCCTACAAAATTAAATTCGTACAAGAATTAAGAACCAGGTTACATATTTCTTCTCATTGAGTTAATTTTTATTTTAATAGTCACGTAAATAAACAGAAACCTCTTCATATCGTTTATTGTTGAATAAAACCACTAAATATGAGATTTTCTTTTGAAAAACGTACTTCTGGGATACCTTCTATTACAGTTTGTGTGCTTTTAACTTTATATTAGTATTTATTAAAGTATGTGATATTTTATTTTAATTTTCTGAATAATTTACCGCGTTTTATTATGCAATACAGTACCGTTTCCCGAACACATAACGAATTCGCCAGTGAGAGCAGGTTAAACCAATAGAATTCCTTAACAAATGTTTTGATTACCGCCAGCTTAATCCTGCTGAATGCAGTGCGTCCGGCGGTCTAAACATGTTCATTAATTGTGCTTGATAATTTATAAGCTGCAAAATGGATGCGGTCAGCAAATACGTTTCGGCTAGCACTGACAGTGGAAGTCGGTTGTTCTGTATTCCGGGGATTTGTTTGTTTCTCTGAAGCTTAAGCTCGTATTGCTGCAATATTTGATTAATTTGTACTTTTCGAACGCAAATGTTGTTGTTAAATTTCTGAAAAACATTTTTATTCTTAACTAGCTAACTCCACAAACGTCGTCATGTTTAAGCTATGAATATTCACTTCGAACAGGAATAAATATATAACGAAATAATATATAACAAAGGTACAAATAAAACCATAGTGTGTTTCTTCAAAATCTGTATGTCAGTCAAATATTTTTGTTACATCTTACATACAAGTTATTACTATTATTCTTTTGTTGTACTTGCATCAATTTACAAGCAAAACGACTTCGTCTAATAGCATCTAATATAATAGTACGGTCAACAGTTTTCAAAAATACCAAGAAAGATATTAAATGAATTCGAAAGATATAAAGAGAGAAGGGTTGTTCATAAAAAAATAGTAATTCATCACTTAAAACAATTTTGTATGTTCAAGGTCCACGTTTGTTAATCATAATAATATAAAATATATATAAAAGATTCATAGAATACAAAATACGTGTAGTAGATAGGTTAATAAGGATTTGTTTATTTTTATTTACTTGTTAAAACGATTATTATGTACATATTTTATTTTAAAATATATTTTTGTTTTCAAAAACCTAAATTTAATTATTTTTTACTTTTTAGAGAGTTCCTAATTTATTTTTTCAAATATTTTGTCAGAGATTGACTCAATAAATTAAGCAGCTATTTTATTAAGTAATACAATGGATAGGCCAGGTAAATATACAGCCCGTATAAGGAAATATAGGAATAAAGAAATAATGATTGAAAATAAGGAACTCTTTAGCCTTCGGGGTCCGCTACCTAGCCTAGGTGATTTGACAAATGTTGTAACCAAACTAGAATAACAACAAGAAGCCGTTGCCACTGCCTGGAATACAACCCGCGCCCTCCGCGTGTGAACTGAAAGCTCTAACCACTACACAATAGAGGCAATTGCCGGAAATATTTCTACGGCTTCCTATATGATATGGTTAGTGCTTAAAAATGAAACTGGACGTCTTTTGCACTGAACTCCTTTGACGTCTCTTGCACTGAACCTAAATAACTTCAAAGTATACAATTAGTTAATTAACTCCTAACCGTTGAGGAGTTGTGTCTTCCGCCACATCAGCTCAGCAATAACATTATACCCAAATATCTGATTATTTTAGGTAAAAAAATATGTGAAGACTTCGTACGTGCCTTTGAAATTTGAGTTCCGCCATTAGATACTGAGTTGGTTCCAATTTGACCACCTCGGAAGGAAATAATTTTGCCAAAAAAATGTGTTTTACTGTGGTAGGTCGGGGACTTCTCAAATGACCTGTTACACATTTTTAGTGAGCTTTAGTAAAAATTGGGTGAGGTTGTCTGGAATATTTTGATGCATCAAACCGTTACCATTTACCATTTGTTCCAATGTCTGTAAATACTGTCTCAATGGCGTTAAGTAAAGAAGGCTTCTAAAAATCACTTTTACGCCCAGAAAAATCAAAAGTACTACAGCGACGGAATCACGCTTTTACCAGAAAAGCGTAAAAGTTCAATGGATCAACCTCGTGAATAAAGACGCTTAACCGTAAAAACCGAAATTATTTTTCGTCAACCCTTTACAAAAACGTAACTGAATGAGACACTAAAACAAATATATATCGTTAATTTTTTACCGCTTGTATTATTCCGGAACATTTATTCCTTTGAGCCAAGCCTGACTGCTACAAATTGGATATTATCATAATGAAATAACTTTGACGAAAACGTGCGTGCCTTTGAAATTTGAGTTCCGCCATTAGATACTGAGTTGGTTCCAATGTGACCACCTCGGAAGTGCAGTGATAATGCTGAAAATCGGCCCACAATTGACGGAGAAATCAATGAACATATATGAAAAATATACAGTTGAACATAGAACCTCCTCCTTTTTTGAAGTCTATTAAAAAAATAATGAATGTGGTAAATTATATCTTCTTTGTTCCATGATTAGCTTGTGTATTGTGGAGTTGTATATGTCTAAAACAGACAATAGTTAAAGAAATCAATGCTAAAAAAGCTCCTGGTGTTGACTTAATTAATGGAAGAGCGTTAAAGGAGCTCTCAGAAAAGTGTATCAAATTAATAACATTCATATTCAGTGCCATGCTAAGACTTAATTACTTTCCTAGCACTTTAAAAGCTGCTCAAATCATCATGATCCTTAAACCAGGGAGAAAATCAGAAGAGGTCTGCTCTTATCGTCTTATAAGCCACTTATTTGTTATCTCTAAAATTTCTGATAGCTATACCCTAAGACTCAAAATAATCATAGCAGAGAGAAATATTATTTCAGACCATCAATTTGGTCTCCTTAATAAATACGGAATATTAGAACAAATCCATATATTAGTCAACAAAATTAATAAAAACCTAAATAAAAAAATATATTGCTCCGCTGGCGTGGCACACTGGACTGCATATTAACTTAAAAAAGCTTTTGCCAAATACGCAATTTTTACTACTCAAATTATATCTCAGAGTTAGACAATTGATTGTCAAACAGGGTGACGAATACACTGACCACCATCCAATATATTCAGGTGTTCTGTAGGGCAGTGTTCTTGTCCACTGTTATATCTCAAAAAACACTACAGTCCCAACATATGCTGACGATACAGCTGTTTTTCATCACACAAGGATCCAATATCAGCCACATGAAACCTCCAGCTTCATCTTCAACATCATCATCATCATCAACAAAGTCGAATTGTGATTGAAAACATGGCGTATCAGAACAAATGAGAGAAAATCTATCCATGTGACATTCACCCTTTGTAGAAGAACTTTTCCCTCAGTAAAAATAAATAACTATAAACTGGGGTACCACTACCAAATCTAACATAGAGATCCTACAAACAAACACTACAATTACTATCCAACAAACTGATTCAGCGCGATATCCCCATAGAACCCATAGCGACTGTGATTGGAAGTGTTAGTGCTAAGTACTCTGAAAGACTGTTAGTGCATCTCAAGGCACTCTCCAAACAGTTAAATGTGCGCTAAGACAATGAAGTGCGTAGACTCAAACGTAAACTACCATACGAACTGATTTAACAGACACATAGATTGAGATTTAATAATCTCTAGAATAGTTTTTAGAATAAGTTAGAACAGTATCTAGTATAAGTTTTCGATTATAAGTTTGTACAGAAGATTACTTACTGAAGCGATCTTCTACATATTAGTAGAGTTATATTATATAAAGGAAATCATATTATAGTACTTAGTGCGCACAGGCAGATTGTTAAAGTTCTAAGAGATGAATAAAAACAAAGGGGGAAATGTCAAAACTTTCGAATCTACGTTAGCTTAGGTTGTTTACATTGACGCATTTTGGCCAATAGATGTCTCTAATCAAAATACTTTCCACCAAGCTCTGATAATCATTATTAGAGCAATTTATTTTCGAAATAATCCAACGAACATTCCAGTTAACAATCATCTCCGTCAGATCGGACTAATACCGCGGTATTTTACCGAACTGTACTTCATTTTCGGTTGATAAATAATAAAGTTCGGCCATTAATAAGCGTATTTCCACCTAGGGGTCGCGGCGTTCGCCGGTATTAAGCGTGCAGTAATCAAAATGTTTATTATTATTGCATGGCTCCGGCTTAACGATGGAGCACCGGCATCTCGTAAAGAATTCGCAAAGTGGTTACGTATGGTAATTTGTCTGCTGAATTATGCAAGAGACCAAAATCCATAAATTGCAGCCGGTGTACTTAAGCATTTGAATCGATAACGTCGAAATGGCGCAATATTACATTATTATTAACAATTAGGGGAAATATGCGATTAGTTTGTCGAACGAATAAATTGAAAAATTATCAGTCTGCATACCAGTATTGAAAGGTATCTCTTTCCACTACAAAATTCAGTGAGAAGTGAGAATATGAAACTGTAATAATATACTGAGTTTTGAACTGTGAAATTTGTATCTTAATCCATTGAATGAGGTTTGAAGGACTTTTAACAAGTTCGTTGAATTATTCTAAAAAATTTTTTTTAAACCAAGTTGATTTACTTGGATTTTTGCATTCAATTGGTTCAAAAGATTATAATAATAAAGTTATGGTCAATAAATCAGTCTTAAACGTTTCTTTTTTTTTGTGAAATATCGGTACAACATATTTTATTCAAATTCCATCGATAGCCGCTACGTGTTCCCATCTTCTAGCCAATTCACGGGATTCCAACCTAAAAAAACTATATATCTTTAGAGCAATCAACGAATCGACCTATTATTTGGTATCTTCCTAAGAACTTAAGCGCTGCTCAGACAGGCCACAACTCATATATCGCAACAAGTAGTAATTAAAAGGAGCAAAGTTTGGAGTATACGGCGGGATAGCACTTCCCAATTTAATATTTCCAAGTATGATTTCACCGGTTTTGAAACACGTAGTCGAGCGGTGTCATGCTGAAGGATAATATGGTTGTGTCTTTGCTCGTATTCTGGCAATTTTTCACACATTATTACTCGGCTCGAACTATAAATTATAAAAATATAAAATATATATGAAAAAAAAATTGTCCACACTTCGACGAAATGACAAATACTGGTATCTGAAGCACCTGAAGTGAGGCATAAAATTTATTACAAATATACAATTAAATACACAGTAACACACTGGGTTAATAAATGCTTTTCCAGTGTGGAGGTAATCTACGAATGAAATTCCTCGAAAACAAAAAATGCACAAAAAATTTCAGAATACAAATTGGCGTGAAATTATTTTCACTTAATTAAAATGATTCTTGAAATAATAAAAAAAAGCACGACCTAGATTAGAATTATTAGTGAAAAAAAGGCCAGAAAATTGAGATATTGGAATAAAAATAAGCTACTGATCAAGACTAATAATAATAAATCGGTCAAATTCAAAGAAAAAATATATATTAACGAGGATATGTCTAAGGAACAGAAGAAAGTAAGGTGAAAAGTAAAAAATGAAGCGATGAAACAGAGGCAGAAGGACATTGTAAAACAGCAAATATAAAATATCGAACTTTACTACAAACAACTAACGCCACTAAAGCAATTAATTAAAAAAACTATCAGAATGTATCAGTAGTAAAAGAGTTGTCTTCGAATACCTCAAGGCCATAGACCATAACAGGTCAATTGAAAAATCCCCGGCCTGGCACATAGATAGCCCTAACACTCAAAAGATGCGTGTATAAATTGAATAGCTCTCGGATCATTAGTTCCCGTATTGATAAAATATTGGTTTTTGAAAAGAAAAAATACAGCTGAAGGCAAAAACTTGGCTTGGTGCCGAGTTTGTGGACGCTGCCCCAGAAAAATCAACCATCAAGGATTGGTATGCTAAGTTTAGACATGGTGAAATGAGCACCGAAGACGGTGAACGCAATGGACACCCAAAAGAGGCTGTTACCTACGAAAACATTTAATAAATCCACAATATTATTCTGAATAACAGTAAATTGAAATTGAATGAAATAGCAGACACTCTAAAGATATCAACTGAACGTGTACATCATATCATTTACGAATATTTGGCTATGAGAAAGCTCTGTGCAAAGTAACCAAAAACAGCGACGAGTTGATGATTCGGAGCAGTGCTTGAAGATGATCAAGCATAAAAAACCGACTATTACTTACGATTACATAGAGTTACTGGGCCGTTTAAAGGACGAAATCAGCGAAAATACGGCCGCATTTGAAGAAAAAGAAAGTGCTGCCTCACCAAGACAATGCACTGTGTCACAAATCAGTAAAAACGATGGCAAAAATCAATGAATTGGGCTTCGAATTACTTCCTCATCCACCCTATTCTCCAGATCTGGCTTCCATCAACTATTTCCTCTTCTCAGATCTCAAAAGAGTGCTCACTGGGAAAAAATGTTCGTTGAATGAAGAGGTGATCGCCGAAACTGGGGCCTATTTTAAAGCAAGGGACAAATCGTACTACAAAAACGGTATCTAAAAGTTGGATGGTCGCGTAATCAGTGTATCACCCTTGAATCAAATTATGTTGAATAAAAAAAACTAATTTTGCCAAAAAATTGTGTTTTACTATGGTAGGCAGGGCACTTTTCAAATGACCTGTTACACATTTTTAGTGACCTTTAGTAAAAATTGGGTGAGGTTGTCTGGAATATTTTGATGCATCAAACCGTTACCATTTACCATTTGTTGTCCGATATACCATTGTACCGATGTCTGTAAATACTGTCTCAATGGCGTCAAGTAAAGAAGGCTTCTAAAAATCACTTTTACGCCCAGAAAAATCAAAAGTACTACAGCGACGGAATTATGCTTTTACCAGAAAAGCGTATAATAGTTCAATAGATCAATCTCGTGAATAAAGACGCTTAACAGTAAAAACCGAAATTATTTTTCGCCAACCCTTTACAAAAACGTAACTGAACGAGACACTAAAACAAATATATATCGTTAATTTTTTACCGCTTGTATTATTCCGGAACATTTATTCCTTTGAGCCAAACCTGACTGCTACAAATTGGATATTATCATAATGAAATAACTTTGACGAAAATCCAATCGGTTGTGGGCCGACGTTGTTTGAGAAATCAATTGCATTCTAATTGATAACCAAATTAATTTGGCCACGGTCTCAATAATGACGCCTGCTAGCTACGGGTTTAATAACGCATTCCTGATAAAGTATTATCAATCGAAATATATAGTTTGTTTTCACAAATTAAATTAGATATCTTTTTACAGTTTATTATGACATATATATGTTTTACAGTTAACACGCGTCAGGAAAAAGCAATTTTAAATACGGTTTGATGCATCAAAATATTCCAGACAACCTTATCCAATTTTTAATAAAGGTCACTAAAAATGTGCAACAGGTCATTTGAAAAATCCCCGTCCTACCATAGTAAAACACATTTTTTTGGCAAAATTAGTTTTTTTTATTCAACATAATTCCCTTCAACTTTTCGATATCATTTTTGTAGTATGATTTGTCCTTTGCTTCAAAATAGGCCTCAGTTTCAAAGATCACTTCTTCATTCGACGACAATTTCTTCCCAGCGAAGATTCTTTTGAGATCTGAGAATAGGAAATAGTCTCTGGCGACCAGATCTGGAGAATATGGTGGATGATGAAGTAATTCGAAATTCAATTCATGAATTCTTGCCATCGTTTTCACTAACTAACGATAAATTAATGACGGTCGATTGGACTTCGGAGTGAAATGATAGAGCCATGTTTCATCCATTGTCACATATCGACTCAAAAACTTGGGTTTATTACGCTTGACCGTCTTCAAATGCTGCTCCGAATCATCAACTCGTCATTGTTTTTGATCAAGAGTGAGCTCGCGCCGCACCCACGTTACACAGAGCTTTCTCATACCCAAATATTCGTGAACGATATGATGTAGACGTTCAGTTGATATCTTTAAAGTGTCTTCTATTTCATTCAATTTCAATTTACAGTCATTCAAAATCACTTTGTGGATTTTTTAAATGTCTTCGGTAACAACCTCTTTTGGGCGTCCAATGCGTTCACCACCTTCGGTGCTCATTTCACAACGTGGAAACTTAGCATACCGATCCTTGATGGTTGATTTTCCTGGGGCAGTATCCGGAAACTCGACATCAAGCCATGTTCTTGCTTCAACTGTACTTTTTCCTTTCAAAAAGCAATATTTTATCAACACGCGAAATTCCTTTTTATACATTTTTTTCGCAATAACAAAAGGTGCTTCACTCAAAATGCTATAATTCACAAACTAATGATCCGACAGCTGTCAATATGCATTGAATTGATTATTTATGAATAACAAATTGAATTGCTTCAAACATAAGTCTATAAATTAAAATTAATCTTAAATTGCAGTAAATTATCTGAAGCATATACATGCTTCAGGTGTCTTTCTATATCTTTTCATGTCTTTGTATATGGCAACTTAATTTTCATGTCATCTACTAGAATTCTTGTAATCTATTTGAAAATACAGAAAAGTATTTCGCATAAATGTGATTGTAGCCATGGATTTACTAATATATACAATTTTTATATAATTTTAAAATTGGTACTGTTTGAAAATAAGCACTATTCAAAAATAGCATCGGTTTGTCAAAGATGGCGCCATCTTTGTATCAAATCGAAGACTATATTACGGCTTGTGGCATAAACCATCTGAATCTGATGATGCTTTACTTTCATTAAACATAATTAAACAAGAAGGAAAGAAGAAAGGACAATCTAGATCAAACTTTCAAAGAACTTCCAGACAGTTTAGCAATTAATGAATATAATATTTCCTAACATTTACATGCGATGATATAGATCCCAAAATGATAATATGGATGAGAAAATTATAGAAAATAAGTTTTGTTTTTTAATGTAATAAAATTATGAGAGTACATGTTGATTATTTTATGATATTCATCACAAATCACAATAGAAATAACTTTAAAATACTTGCTAATCCTTGATTTAGACTATACAGCCTTGTTGCAGTCACAATGTAGTAAGTATATTATTACACTGAGGCAACTAATTTGTTGAAAAACCTTACCACGTTAGTTAATGACCCGAAAAGCTGCCCTAAATTTTTCAAGAACATTTTATCCCTCCAGTAAATTATATGGGCATTTTCTAAAAGACCAAAAACATAATAAATAACACAAAAGTCACGAAAACCTATTGTAACATATTTTCAATATCTCCTACTTAAAAATTTCATAGAATATTCGATGAACTACATCACATATATACGTTCGACGTAGACTAATAACACATTTAATACCGCCATTAGCTTCCCTTTGAGACCTATTTTGTAAAATGTCGAAAAGTTCGCTTTCCAGCGACAATACGAGAGCGCAAATCCGTCCTTTCAGGATCGGGATGCAGCAAATCTGATTAGTTCGTTAATAAACCGACGTCCTACCGAAGTGAAATTCAATACGGGAGATCATTCGGCTAGGTAATTGAAGTTAATCTTCCCGAAGCTACAAAACTGAGCATCGTTGCCACAATGGCTTCTTCTAATGGCCGCCCGTCGCATTGTTGCGCAATTGACCGTTTACTTTGAAAGCGATTTATAGTCAGAGTTAACGCGGATTAACTTTATTATGTTATTATACAGAGGTGCCCAATTAAGTTTAAGGGATTCACAAAAGATGGTGTTACTGTTTATTAAATCGCATCAGATGCGAAGTTGAGTGATGAATGAAGTTGAAGCGTCATTGACAAGATTCAGGTTTCAGTATTCTGGAATTTCGTTGGAATGTGAGCAAAAATGTCGGAATTTGTACTGGGTAAATGGCTTTTGTGGAAATTTTTGCATATTTCCTGACTGACTTTTCTGCCTTAACTCTTCAACATGTATCACTCAGTCGAGGTGTGAACAAAACAAATTTTCGGTACACTGAAACTGTTTAAATGCGTATCTAGCAAATCGTATCTGCGAGAGGTTTTACTTTTTACTTCATTTTGTTGAAAATTGCGACTAAAAGTCATAGAGTAATGTGTGAATCTTATGGCAACCACGCTCCATTTATTTCAACTTGTGAATACTGGTTTCGGCGTTTTAAAAGTGGTGATTTTAACACCAAAGACAAAGAGGGTTTTGGAGAGGCAAAAAAATTGAAAACGATGATTTGAAGACATTACTCGATTTAAGCCAAGAATAAAAAATAGCCGAAATATCAGCAAAGGCAATTATTACAGTTACAGTTGTGAATCGTTATGTTGCCAAACCGTTGAAAATATACTTGAAAACATTGAAATGGGAATTGTTACCCCACGCGCTGTATTCTCCAGACCTTGCTTCTTCCGATTACTACTTGTTCCGACATATGAGTCGTGACCGGTCTGAACTGTGCTTCGAAATTTATGAAGATATCAAAAATGGGTCTATTCATGAAAAGTTATATCGTTCTTTCGAGTTATTGATGGACAATACTTTTTCTTCGCCGATTTTTCACAATAAAAGAAGAAAAAGCCTTTAAAACGTATTTGTAGGCCTTATTTTTACTTAAAAATCCCTTTTATAGCCTAATGTTTGATTATATTCCATACACCGATCAAATGTCCGTTCCAGATTCACCGAATGAATTTTAAATTGTTGAGTGATATGTACTTTAAAGCCAATAAGATGGTGCTGTTGTCGCAGAATTTCGAATTTTATTCACTAGATCTTGCCTCAGTTGGTAATCGGCCGCACTTTTTGATCATGGGACATCATTTATCCATGCTTCAACACTTGTAGCGCCACTTTTATATTTTGCACCTGTGGGATTTAATTGTTTTGTTTGGTTAATATTATATAAATCTTTATGAGTCAATAAACCTAGCCTTTTCAAATTGCCACTACTTAAATTAGCTTGTCTTTCATCCAATATAGAATGAATTGGAATTTTAGCAGCTGGTTTGGCTACAATCATACTTCTGTGTGATTTTAATAACTCTCACCTCTCACCTTTTGTTAGAGTCTTATCAATTCCTGATTGATTATGCCCAAATTTAAGAGTACTAATATTTTTACTAAAATAGGGATCGCCAACCTTAAAAATCTTCAAGCGAGCCAAACTTCAATGTTTCTTGTTCAATTTTAATGCTGTGGATTGACTATATGATCAACGAAGTGTGATTTTGATGAGATATATTCGTATAAAGGACATCGAGTCATATTTATCTGTACTTTTACTTTCACATAGTCAAGCATGCCTAAAATATAATGAATTTGGTAGGGAAATGATTCTAATTTCTAAAATTAATATTAAAATTGAATGGATACCTACTTGGATGGAGCTTTTTTGACCAATAATCAAAATATGAACACTACAAGTACAAATCAACTATAAACAACAAAATTCTCCTCCAGTCCTACTAGTGCCAAGATCAAATCCCAAAAGTTTAGTTATCAAACAGTAATAACATTAATTAACAGTAATAACAGGAAAGATATGTCCACATTATCCAAGACCTGAATGGTTGTGCCGAATCATTAACATCGATAAGATTTAGTGAAGGATATCATGCGGCATCAATAGTAGCGTGTGATGATATTAACCTATTTGTGGCTTCAGAAAACCCCACAAGAAAAAGTTGAAGTCAAATCGCACTTCTTCTTCATAATTTAATTTAAAAAAAACACAAGGTCTTAAGAGTATAAAATATATTCCGGAATTCACAAATTAAATATCTAAAACCAAAAACCTAAAATATTGCTTGAAAGTCAAGTTCAAATTCAATTAAGTTTACAGTCTATTATTTTAAGTTTATATGTTATGTCTCAATTTATTTATCATTTTATAAACATATTTAATTTTTTAAGGAAAAAAAAGAATATAAAACAACATGTAAGGTAACAAATATAATGTATTTATGAGTACCTAAAAAGACAAGCATTAATTCATCTTTAAAATTATTCAATAATATATTTTGCACAGCACTAAAAGTTACCTTCATTGTTTCATCATTTAATATCTTCGATATGCAAAAATAGCATGAAAACCCCTCTCTAAATTCTTTCAATAAAAGCAAGGAACGCAATTCAAATCAATATATATTAAGACTGTGTATAGTAAAATTTTCTTTATTAAAATTAGGCTACCGTGAAACTAGGTACCACTTCATGCTTCAATACTTATATGAATTCCTAATCTATTATGTCCAAATTTAGGAGTAGTAATATCTTTACCAAAATACGAACCACCAACCTTAAAAATCTTCAAGCGAGCCAAACTTCAATGTTTCTTGTTCAATTTTAATGCTGTGTATTGACTAAATAATCAACGAACTGTGATTTTGATGAGATATATTCGTATAAAGGACATTGAGTCATATTTATCTGTACTTTTACTTTCACAAAGTCAACCATGCCTAAAATATAACGAATTTGGTAGGGAATTGATTCTAATTTCCAAAATTAAAATTAAAATTGAATGGGTACCTACTTGGATGGAGCTTTTTTGACCAATAATCAAAATATGAACACTACAAGTACAAATCAACTATAAACAACAAAATTCTCCTCCAGTCCTACCAGTGCCAAGATCAAATCCCAAATGTTTAGTTATCAAATAGTAATAACAGGAAAGATATGTCCACATTACCCAATACCTGAATGGTTGTGTCGAATCATTAACAGCGATCAGATTTAATGAAGAATATCATGCGGCATCAATAGTAGCGTGTGATGATATTAACCTATTTGTGGCTTCAGAAAACCCCACAAGAAAAAGTTGATGTCAAATCGCACTTCTTCGTGGTCATAATTTAATTAAAAAAAAACACACGGTCTTAAGAGTATAAAATATATTCCGGAATTCACAAATTAAATCTCCAAAACCAAAAACCTAAAATATTGCTTGAAAGTCAGGTTCAAATTTAATTAAGTTTACAGTCTATTATTTTAAATTTATATGTTATGTCTCAAGTTATTTATTATTTTATAAACATATTTAATTTTGTAAGGAAAAAAAAGGGCATAAAACAACATATAAGGTAACAAATATAATTTATTTATGAGTACCTAAAACACAAGCCTTAATTTATCTTTAAAATTACTCAACAATATATTTTGCACAGCACTAAAAGTTACCTTTATTGTTTCATCATTTAATATCTTCGATATGCAAAAATAGCATGAAAACCCCTCCCTCAATTCTTTCAATAAAAGCAAGGAACGCGATTCAAATCAATATGTATTAAGAATGTGTATAGTAAAATTTTCTTTATTAAAATTAGGCTACCGTGAAACCAGGTACCACTTCATGCACTTATATGAATTCCTAGTCGATTATGTCCAAATTTAGGAGTACTAATATTTTTAATAAAATAGGAACCGCCAACCTTAAAAATCTTCAAGCGAGCCAAACTTCAATGTTTCTTGTTCAATTTTAATGCTGTGGATTGACTATATGATCAACGAACTGTGATTTTGATGAGATATATTCGTATAAAGGACATCGAGTCATATTTATCTGTACTTTTACTTTCACAGAGTCAACCATGCCTAAAATATAATGAATATGGTAGGGAATTGATTCTAATTTCCAAAATTAAAATTAAAATTGAATGGATACCTACTTGGGTGGAAACCCCATATGTCTGTTCACATTAAAAGTGTTTTAATAGCTTTTTTGACAATAATCAAAATATGAACAGTACAAGTACAAATAAACTATAAATAACAAAATTCTCTTCCAGTCCTACCAGTGCCAAGATCAAATCCCAAAGGTTTAGTTATCAAACAGTAATAACATTAATTAACAGTAATAACAGGAAAGATATGTCCACACCATCCAACATTATCCAAGACCTCAATGGTTGTGCCGAATCATTAACAGCGATAAGATTTAGTGAAGGATATCATGCGGCATCAATAGTAGCGTGTGATGATATTAACCTATTTGTGGCTTCAGAAAACCCCATAAGAAAAAGTTGAAGTCAAATCGCACTTCTTCGTGGTCATAATTTAATTTAAAAAAAACACACGGTCTTAAGAGTATAAAATATATTCCGGAATTCACAAATTAAATATCTAAAACCAAAAACCTAAAATATTGCTTGAAATTCAAGTTCAAATTTAATTAAGTTTACAGTCTATTATTTTAAGTTTATATATTATGTGTCAATTTATTTATTATTTTATAAACATATTTAATTTTTTAAGGAAAAAAAAGAACATAAAACAACATGTATGGTAACAAATATAATTTATTTATGAGTACCTAAAAACACAAGCATTAATTTATCTTTAAAATTACTCAATAATATATTTTGCACAGCACTAAAAATTACCTTCATTTTATCATCATTTAATATCTTCGATATGCAAAAACAGCATGGAAACCCCTCTCTCAATTCTTTCAATAAAAGCAAGGAACGCAATTCAAATCAATATGTATTAAGACTGTGTATAGTAAAATTTTTTTTATTAAAATTAGGCTACCCTGAAACTAGGTACCACTTCATGCTTCAACACTTATATGAATTCCTAATCTATTATGTGCAAATTTAGGAGTAGTAATATTTTTACCAAAATACGAACCCCCAACCTTAAAAATCGTCAAGCGAGCCAAACTTCAATGTTTCTTGTTCAATTTTAATGCTGTGGATTGACTATATGATCAACGAACTGTGATTTTGATGAGATATATTCGTATAAAGGACATCGAGTCATATTTATCTGTACTTTTACTTTCACAAAGTCAACCATGCCTAAAATATAACGAAATTGGTAGGGAATTGATTCTAATTTCCAAAATTAAAATTAAAATTGAATGGGTACCTACTTGGATGGAGCTTTTTTGACCAATAATCAAAATATGAACACTACAAGTACAAATCAACTATAAACAACAAAATTCTCCTCCAGTCCTACCAGTGCCAAGATCAAATCCCAAATGTTTAGTTATCAAATAGTAATAACAGGAAAGATATGTCCACATTACCCAATACCTGAATGGTTGTGTCGAATCATTAACAGCGATAAGATTTAATGAAGAATATCATGCGGCATCAATAGTAGCGTGTGATGATATTAACCTATTTGTGGCTTCAGAAAACCCCACAAGAAAAAGTTGATGTCAAATCGCACTTCTTCGTGGTCATAATTTAATTAAAAAAAAACACACGGTCTTAAGAGTATAAAATATATTCCGGAATTCACAAATTAAATCTCCAAAACCAAAAACCTAAAATATTGCTTGAAAGTCAGGTTCAAATTTAATTAAGTTTACAGTCTATTATTTTAAATTTATATGTTATGTCTCAAGTTATTTATCATTTTATAAACATATTTAATTTTTTAAGGAAAAAAAAGGACATAAAACAACATATAAGGTAACAAATATAATTTATTTATGAGTACCTAAAACACAAGCCTTAATTTATCTTTAAAATTACTCAACAATATATTTTGCACAGCACTAAAAGTTACCTTCATTGTTTCATCATTTAATATCTTCGATATGCAAAAATAGCATGAAAACCCCTCTCTCAATTCTTTCAATAAAAGCAAGGAACGCAATTCAAATCAATATGTATTAAGACTGTGTATAGTAAAATTTTCTTTATTAAAATTAGGCTACCCTGAAACTAGGTACCACTTCATGCTTCAACACTTATATGAATTCCTTATCTATTATCTCCAAATTTAGGATTAGTAATATTTTTACCAAAATACGAACCCCCAACCTTAAAAATCTTCAAGCGAGCCAAACTTCAATATTTCTTGTTCAATTTTAATGCTGTGTATTAACTATATGATCAACGAACTGTGATTTTGATGAGATATATTCGTATAAAGGACATCGAGTCATATTTATCTGTACTTTTACTTTCACAGAGTCAACCATGCCTAAAACATAATGAATTTGGTAGGGAATTGATTCTAATTTCCAAAATTAAAATTCAAATTGAATGGGTACCTACTTGGATGGAGTTTTTTAACCAATAATCAAAATATGAACACTACAAGTACAAATCAACTATAAACAACAAAATTCTCCTCCAGTCCTACCAGTGCCAAGATCAAATCCCAAAAGTTTAGTTATCAAACAGTAATAACATTAATTAACAGTAATAACAAGAAAGATATGTCCACATTATCCAAGACCTGAATGCTTGTGCCGAATCATTAACAGCGATAAGATTTAGTGAAGGATATCATGCGGCATCAATAGTAGCGTGTAATGATGGTATTAACCTATTTGTGGCTTCGGAAAACCCCACAAGAAAAAGTTGAAGTCAAATCGCACTTTTTCGTGGTCATAATTTAAATTAAAAAAAAAACACGGTCTTAAGAGTATAAAATATATTCCGGAATTCACAAATTAAATATCTAAAACCAAAAACCTAAAATATTACTTAAAAGTCAGGTTCAAATTTAATTAAGTTTACAGTCTATTATTTTAAATTTATATGTTATGTCTCAAGTTATTTATCATTTTATAAACATATTTAATTTTTTAAGGAAAAAAAAGGACATAAAACAACATGTAAGGTAACAAATAAAAGTTATTTATGAGTACCTAAAAACACAAGCATTAATTCATTTTTAAAATTACTCAATAATATATTTCGCACAGCACTAAAAATTACCTTCATTGTTTCATCATTTAATATCTTCGATATATGCAAAAACAGCAAACAGCAACCCCTCTCTCAATTCTTTCAATAAAAGCAAGGAACCCAATTCAAATCAATATGTATTAAGACTGTGGTTTTTTTATTAAAAAAATATTAAGATAACTTTTTTTATTAAAATTAGACTACCCTGAAACTAGGTACCACTTCATGCTTCAACACTTATATGAATTCCTAATCTATTATGTCCAAATTTAGGAGTAGTAATATCTTTACCAAAATACGAACCCCCAACCTTAAAAATCGTCAAGCGAGCCAAACTTCAATGTTTCTTGTTCAATTTTAATGCTGTGGATTGACTATATGATCAACGAACTGTGATTTTGATGAGATATATTCGTATAAAGGACATCGAGTCATATTTATCTGTACTTTTACTTTCGCAGAGTCAACCGTGCCTAAAGTATAATGAATTTGGTAAGGAATTGATTCTAATTTCCAAAATTAAAATTAAAATTGAATGGATACCTACTTGGATGGAAACATCATATGTCTGTTCACATTAAAAGTGTTTTAATAGCTTTTTTGACAATAATCAAAATATGAACAGTACAAGAACAAATAAACTATAACAACTTAACCTTACAAAAGGAACTCCTACTAACGTCAGGGTCAAATCCAAAATGGCTGTTGTAGTACGTTCGATTCTACCTCTCCGGAAACTACCGAAATTTACCGAATACTAGTTGGGATTCTCCAAAAATAGCCACTACTGTCAACAATCGTATACGTTTATCAAAGATGGCTCCATCTGGGTGTCTAATTGAAAGTTATAAAGGCTTGTTGTATAAACCACCATTGAATTTGATAATTTTTTAATTTTATCGGGAACTATTCCGGATTATTAGAAAAGTTTTCCGAACAAAAGTCGTAAACAAACCGACTGACATCCGTATAAAATTATTAGACAAGCCTCACGAAACAGGATATAATAAAAACGCGGGCCCAAGTGCATTCGAAGCGGTAGATGGGCCTCGTCACGTTTCGTTTTAAATTCACCCTTTTATGTTTTCAGACCTTTTACGAACGCCGTCTCTAATTGGGGCGTTCTTAATTAAATGATTTATATTCTATAACTCGGTGATTGCGCGTGTTTAATTGTTATTAAAGAATATATTTTGCCGACAGATGTGCGGATTACGGTTCTGCAGTGGATTACCGATTTCGCCGGTTATGGCTGTTATTCGTTTTGAGTGTTTAAAAGTTTGTCATTGCGGGGTGTCGGATTGAAAATCCAAGGTTTCCGTGCGGTGGAAGTATCGTTCTGTTACGAGAATGTAATAGGTCAGATAAAAAGCCATTTCGGGTGTTTTTATTAGTCATACTCATCATAAAAGACCCGCAATTTGAAGAAAATGACCGAAGATCATCGAATTCTGATGAAGCTGATGGTAACGATACTTCATCGACTTCAACATATAAATACTAGTTTCACAAGACAAAGACACAGACAGAGAGCATTCTAGACAAACAAAAAGGTTTGAAGACAAGTTGATAATCCGTGCAAAAACTAGAATATGCATAATTATTAGAAGTAATACAAGAATCCATTTCCAACCGCTTGAAGAACACAGGAATGATCCAAAAATATCGATATATTGTGCCCTCCATGAGTAGGATCTAAGAGACATTGAAAGGCGTTTAGTCATGTGGGAAATGCTACTTCAACGGCCAAATCGAAAAGGATGTAGAGGCCTTATATAAATCGACAAATATATCTGACTAAGGTATAAAACCTTCTGCTGCTTCCCAATTACTAGAACTGCCACACTATGTGATGGATTGGTCTAGGGAACATACGAATCTAATTTATGAATCTAACAATTATGTGTCTCTTTATCACTGTAACACTGTATCTACAACAGCAGAAAGTTTAATTAATAGTTTGACCAATTTCGAGAAGCTCATGACGAACAATGCTTCTCCAATTCACTTAGGTCCATCTTGCTTGCAACTATTTGAGAAGCCAAATTAAAACACCGCACAATTTTCCTTTCTCCAATTAGGAGATTAAAAGGGAAAATATAACGGAAAGCTATCCGTAATCTCCATTTTTAAAGCACAACAACGTTTGACTCAGTAAATGAATAACCTTGAATTGTAAATGAATTATAACATTTTGAGTGAAGCAACTTTTGTTATAGTGAAAAAAATGGATAAAAAGGAATTCGCGTGTTGATAAAATATTGCTTTTAGAAGGGAAAATATACAGTTGAAGCAAAAACTTGGCTTAATGCCGAGTGTCCGGACACTGCCCCAGGAAAATCAACCATCAAAGATTGGTATCCTAAGTTTAGACATAGTGAAATGAGCACCGAAGACGGTGAACGCAGTGGATGGCCAAAAGAGAAAATGATTTTGAATGACCGTAAATTGAAACTGAATGAACTAATGATTCGACAGTTGTCATATTTATACGCGCATCTTTTGAGGGTTAGGGCTAACTAAAAAACATAAGGATTTAATTCTAGTAATGCTACCTATGGGTCAAACCGGGGACTTTTCAATTGACCTGTTATGTTTAACAAATTAATTAACTTTCCGGATGTGGGATTATGACGCTCATAAATGCCAAAACAGGATGATGAGAGTAGAAATAACTAAATTATTATCAATATAGGATAACTGTGGAAAATAATATTGTAGATTGTATGAGAAATTTATGTTAATTTATGTATGATTTATTTTTCAGAGTATAGATGAGCATTTTGTTTAAAATGTATGAGAGGGAATACTAACTGTTTTGTAGATATGGAAAATGCAGAGAGATTGCAGTGATCAAATCTTATTTTATCAAGAAAAATGAACACAAGTACTAGTAGAAGAAACTAAAGAGAAATACAGTAATATGAACTTGACAACGAAGAAAACAAGAACTAAATATTAAACGTAAATATTCTCTCTAAAGAAAGTAATATACATTACTTGGATATACAATTGTTAATTAGGTGGATTACCAATCCACAAGATACCTGTTGAGATGTGGGAGAGAAAACAAGGTTGTAAATTAAATACAAATTATTTTTTCTCTTCCTTGAGTAAATTAATACCAAAAGACGAGTTGCTTAATTAATAATAAAGAAGATATATATACATTTAAAGATATTAATCAATACGTCATGGGAAAAAGACTATGATTTAAATCTTACTGTTACCTACTGATTTTTGGCTAGGAATTGACAGGCAATTTTACTGCGGTTAAAATTACTCTCTTCGATTCTTCCAACCATACTGCTCTCAATTCTTCTAACAATATTATTTCAATGCTTTTTTCAATCGATGCTCATTTCAATCGATTCTTCAATCAATTCAATACTTTCTTTAGCAATTCAATATTTTCTTCAATCATTTCAATACTTTCTTCTTCTTAACAATACTTTCTTCTTCTCAATTCAATTCTTTCCCTCGTTGTCGATGTAAATACTGTCTCTCGCTGTCGATATTTGTGTTTTATCCCTTAAAATGCTCCCTCGAGTTCTTGGTGACGGTGAACAATGCTTGTCGCTGAGAATATCGGGATGTGAAACTTTATTCCAGCTAGGAACCTCTCAGTCTCGGACTCTTAAGGAATTCCCGAAAATTCCACGATTTCCGGTCCTCCTAATATTTATGGTTTTAGGCGCCATAAGAAATCCTCTCTCAGGTCCAACTTCAGACACATTTCGTCTAGCCTCGGTATTTGAACCCCAGTTATCCGAAACAATCGACAACGAGTCGATGGGATATTCTTTTTCTTGAACACGTATATTCTCTTTACACGGTACCTTTTTTGGTTGTCTAATTTCACCAGACATTCAATACAATGCGATGTTATATTTTGTGTCAAGCCATAATTCTTTTCTCATGCCATAAATATTAGGAATATTAAACTTAAATTTACACGACTGCCCCAAATATAAATAATTAAATTTGCATCGCAATAATACAAATACATAAAAAACGCACATAGAACTCTGACTCATAGGTAATGTGGAGCACAGTTAATGTAAATAGTACAAGTAAACGAGTTCACGGTTTTATTGAACAGGTTATATTAGGTTTTACTTAATTTAACCATTGCCAATAGTCCCCTTTCCTCAATACTTTCTAAACTGAAAACGAATCTCGAACAAATCTTGAAGCCCCTCTCACCTTTCTGGACGTATTGCATATTTTCATGCATGATGTCGTTTTAATAATAACTAACTTCAACACAACTTGAACTAATTCATTAATCACACTTTAGTTATATTAAAATGATATTCAAGTTCTATAGTAGTAAGAAAGAAAGAAGCTCCCCTACAAATGTAAACAGTTATCCCTTAAATTACTTTTTCGAACTATTTTATGAATATTTTTTCGCCGGTCTCAGTTTAAATGGGAAAAGTTTTTCCCGATAATGGTTCTACGTCTACATGAAACCAATTTGAGCTTGTTTTGTTTTAATAGCGCTGCAGGTAATTTCAAAACGTTCGATGTACATCCGACATTCCATTCTCGCTAAAAAGTTTGACGCTGTATAGTATAAATGACGGTAATGGACTCTACACAATGGTCCCGCGTTGATTCAGGGGAGGGAGAATGCAATTTTTATTATTACTGTTTGAGGGTCTAATATTTTTTCGGATATTTGATATCCCGTCATAGAGTGCATTAAAAACTATCGCATTGTTTCAATTTTATTTGTTAGTTTTCATGGATGTTCTACGAGTTTAATATCATACTAGTGTTTCCCTATTGTCGAAATTACTAAAACTTGTTTTCACAGTATTTTCAATATAAAATCAGAAATGCATTTGATATATAATATTAATTAAAATAATAAATGTCGATATGTTAATTATATTAAAATATCTACCAATATCTTCAATTAAAACAATATTATTACGAAAATTACTAATGGTTAGCTTACTTTACTGTTTTTCAGATTATTCTTCTTCCTGATTTAGTTAACAAATAGCCTGTCTAACTAAGAATAATAGTTTCCGTTAGAAACGGTCATTCCTAGTCCAAAGACTAAGTAAAAGAGAACAGAATAGAAATAATTATATGATAACGTAAATTATAAAAGTTTTATATGGCTACATTATTTTCAAATGATCAAAATGGTGAAGACTCAACAGGTTTGTCTCAAGTCTGATTAATGGGATTAGTTCTTGGTTGCGATAATATGGGATGCTTAAAAAACACTGAGGAAATATTAAAAAAAAGTAATATATTCGTAGAAAATAAAGCAGAAAATAAAAATATTTTCAATGATTTAGAGGAATTAACAATATTTCATTCATATATTGGCGATGGTTATTTTATTTTATATTATTGGTTGTCTTGTTACTCAACTTACGTTGACTTATACGTCCTAACATATATGTACCTACACCCTATAAAGGACGGACTTGTTAATCTATGTTGGGATGAAATTTTCACATATATCGAGTTTTTCTTTCACAGTTCTATATACCTTCTACAAATCTCTACAAATAATGTAAATAATGTAAAATATAACTTTATATGACCATAAAATTCTTAATGGTTTTTTATCCAAACTTGCCACATCTATGAATACTTCGAACAATAATAAATGTCGATATATTAATTATGTTAAAATATCTACCAATATCTTCAATTGAGACAATATTATTACGAAAATTACTAATGGTTAGCTTACTTTACTGTTTTTCAGATTATCCTTCTTCCTGATTTAGTTAACAAATAGCCTGTCTAACTAAGAATAATAGTTTCTGTTAGAAACGCGTTTTATTAATTATTATTCCACATATTATCTTTCAAAGATTACACATATCAGCTTATTCATGGCTGTTCATTCCTAGTCCAAAGACTAAGTAAAAGAGAACAGAATATAAATAATCATATGATGACGTAAATTATAAAAGTTTTTTTATGGCTACATTATTTTCAAATGATCAAAATGGTGAAAACTCAACGGGTTTCTCTCAAGTCTGATTACTGGGATTAGTTCTTGGTTGCGATAATATGGGATGCTTAAAAAACACTGAGGAAATATTTAAAAAAAGGTAATATATTCGTAGAAAATAAAGCAGAAAATAAAAATATTTTTCAATGATTTAGAGGAATTAACAACATTTCATTCATATATTGGCGATGGTTATTTTATTTTATATTATTAGTTGTCTTGTTACTCAACTTATATTGACCTATACGTCCTAACATATATGTACCTACACCCTATAAAGGTCGGACTTGTTAATCTATGTTGGGATGAAATTTTCACATATATCGGGTTTTTCTTTCACAGTTCTATATACCTTCGGATAAAGGGAATACATTAATTTATTCTCTCTACAAATAATGAAAAATATAACTTTATATAACCATAAAATTTTTAATTGTTTTTTATCCAAACTTACCACATCTATGAATACTTCGAACAATAATAAATGTCGATATATTAATTATATTAAAATATCTACCAATATCTTCAATTAAGACAATATTATTACGAAAATTACTAATGGTTAGCTTACTTTACTGTTTTTCAGATTATTCTTCTTCCTGATTTAGTTAACAAATAGCCTGTATAACTAAGAATAATAGTTTCTGTTAGAAACGCGTTTTATTAATTATTATTCCACATATTATCTTTCAAAGTTTACACATATCAGCTTATTCTTGGCTGTTCATTCCTAGTCCATCCAAAGTCTAAGTAAAAAAGAACAGAATATAAATAACCATATGATGATGTAAATTATAAAAGTTTTTTATGGCTACATTATTTTCAAATGATCAAAATGGTGAAAACTCAACGGGTTTGTCTCAAGTCTGATTACTGGGATTAGTTCTTGGTTGCGATAATATGGGATGTTTAAAAAACACTGAGGAAATATTTAAAAAAAGATAATATATTAGTAGAAAATAAATCAGAAAATAAAAATATTTTTCAATGGTTTAGAAAAATTAACAACATTTCATTCATATATTGGCGATGGTTATTTTATTTTATATTATTGGTTGTCTTGTTACTCAACTTATATTGACCTATACGTCCTAACATATATGTACCTACACCCTATAAAGGTCGGACTTGTTAATCTATGTTGGGATGAAATTTTCACATATATCGGGTTTTTCTTTCACAGTTCTATGTACCTTCTACAAATCTCTACAAATAATGTAAATAATGTAAAATATAACTTTATATGACCATAAAATTCTTAATTGTTTTTTATCCAAACTTGCCACATCTATGTATACTTCGAACAATACGGGAATAACCGAAATTAACATAAAATCTTATATAATATTGCTTAAAATTAAATATTTTCCTTTAATAATGCTTTGAAACACTCACATTCCACATTAAATTTCCGATACAACATCGTCAGTATTTTAGTTTAAAATATACGGGTCCGTAGTTGATTTACGTGCAGAAAACGACAAATAATCTGCCGTAGAAGAATTGGAGCTGTCAGAGCGTCGTCCAGAACCTAAAATAATTGTTTATATATTTCGTTTCACCGATCTGACGACTTTTCCTGATTGCCTAATTTAGGTGTATTTGGATTTATTGAAATTTATTTATATGTAGCGCATATTACACAAAAATGTTAGGCCTAAAACTCCTTCATCGTTATAAACTTGGCAAGGTTAAGCCAAATTTCACGCCTCCGGGTGTCCCCATTTTCCTCAAAAAGGGAGGCAAAACTTTAAGCCGATTAATACATAGAAGAAAATTATACAAAACAATTTCTAACCCCTTAATGTATATAACAAATCACGATTAAGGTGCATCAACAAGTTAAGCAGAAATCAGCCCCGACCTAACCTCCATCCTGTTGGAATTAAACATTTGCGTTGCACTAGTTGCTAACATCGAAATAATCTGGGAGACGCGCGAGTATATAATCATCTTTTAATCCGTAGAACTCCCATATCGTGCAGGTAGGATTGTGTGGAAAATGAAATATTAAAACCGACATTAGCTCGGTATGTTTCGCCAAGGATTGCCGGTGGTTAGATTACTGGAGCAGAATTCTAGTGGATGCAGAAAGATCGGATTTAATAATAAAATATAAATCTGCCTGTTTAGAAAATCCAGCGGTGTCTTCCATAAAAGCAATATTATTACTAATTGTTAGCTTATTGTACTGTTTTTCATATTATTCTTCTTCCCGATTTAGTCAACAAATAGCCTGTCTAACTAAGAATAATAGTTTCTGTTAGAAACTCGTTTTTTTAGTTATTATTCCACATATTATCTTTCAAAAATTACACATATCAGCTTATTCATAGCTCTTCACTCCTAGTCCAAAGACCAAGTAAAAGACACATTAAGACTACATTTATGTAGATGGATTTAATAGCACCAGACTTACTCTTATGGGGTTTTTTAAAATCAAAAGTTTATTTGAATAAACCCAAAATGATCCAACATCTTAAAGATGTTATTCGTGATAAAACTGAAGAAATTCAGCCTCAGATGTTGCAGGATGTTATGAAAAATGTTATGAAAAGAGCCGAAAGTTGCATAGCGAATCGCGGTCACCATTTAGGCGATATAATTCTTTAATCATAACGAAAAAAAATATTTTAAAACCAAATAAACTTTTTATAAAAACCAAACTTACTCATCCTTTCTTTGAGCAAAGTTATAGGCAATCACAATGATAGCGGGACTTTTTCCCCATGTAGTCTAAATACGGTCAGCTTCCATTATTACCTTTCTTTTCATACAACTTAATATAAATGTGTATTAGACGGCAATCAGGATCATAAACATTTTCCAATAATGCATAGCTTACAGACGTATTTCTCTGTCACTCTTTCTTAAGTACATTATTGTTATATATTTTTATTATATATAATAATCACAGTAGCATAAAATAAATTAAATCTACACATATCTTCATTTGATTCCGATATACTTATCCTTCGCAGTAGCTTTCATGGAAATGAATCGCTCTCATTATCTATTAACTTGTTATAATGTTTGTACTGACTCTTATTTTGATATTCCGCTTCATTTTCGTAATAACTCCACCTGCTCGATGCGGCAATTTAACGGATTAAAAGATGATCGTGCGGTACCACATCTCGGAAAATTAACGAATTCAGACTTGCCAATTCTCTTGACAGGCAAGGCAAATATTTGCAGCAATACCGTGAGAGCTTTTATTAATTACGTTTGGTTAATATTTTTCATCGTCGATAACAAATTGTCATATAGGGACTTTGCAATATTTGTAATTCGTTTTTCTTTATTGTGAGGAAAATTTCGCGACGTTTTTCGAACCAGATGATATCAGGTGCAAGTAGGTCAGAAAATACAGAGCACAGTGACGTCACTAAATCGTTGTAGAGACGACAATTTACAAGAATGTTGTCTGGAGTGTATAGACATCAGAAAGTTTTTTGCATTTTAATACAGAGAAAGTTGTGATATATTTATTAATATTATATCAATGAATTAGATATTATCTGCAAAATTATTGTGAACCCTTTACAAATAGATGCCAACAAAAAGAAACCAAACATGCAAGAAGAATCAGAAGAAGAACCAGTCCAACCTAACCTCTAACTAGACCTTTTTATATCTTAGTTTAGAATCTTAGTTTATTATTTTAAAATGCTTGAAGTATCCTGGCACTTGTACCTTATAATTTTTACAACCAATTTTACACGAACACTACTTGACACTTACGAACCATTTATTTATGAAGAGGAAGAAGACGCGCCTAGTACATTTAGCATTCACATTTATATTTTCATAGTCTTTAAACCATTTTTCTCAAAGAAGTTTATCACTATACGATGTGCATTTGTTTTCATAGCTAAAACAGCACATCAACTTTAAATGGTTCGTAAACAAAGAATGAATGACAGATTGAAATTAAATGTTCTTGTGGAGGAATTATTTACTAGTTCAACTATTATAAGATAAATGGTGTTACGCGAACTTACAACATCACTAGAACATGTGCTTACTAATTTACCAAAATTATAAGTAAAAGTTTGAAATAATATATTGAACTACTAGCGACCCACCCCGGCTTCGCACGGGTGCAATGCTGATACTAAATTAAATACACTACAGAAAAAATATGAACGTTGTATATAAAAACATAGCGGCCCGCTCCGACTTTGCACGGGCCTAAAATATATATGCCTATGTCACTCAATGAAAACATGATTAAAATCGATCCAGTATTTTTGGTTCATTCATTAATGCCCTTGGCCTGCACGCATTAAATTTGAAGTAAAACAATTCCTCTTCCCCTATACTTACTATGAAGATTTCCTGCTATCTTTGGAATATCTAAATTCATATAATTTTTATTACATTACACATTTTTAAACGCAAATTTTAAATTTGTAATATCTCCGAAAATATTTGTTTAATTTACATGCTGTAAGGAACCATATTGATCTATATTAATTGCACACTGTATTTAAGGTACTTAATTCGATAAGGATTAATGCTGTATTGCTTAAAATAGCTTCGTACATAAGCCATTTTCTCACGTAAAAAGTAAACAATAAAAATGGTTAATGTGGGTTATCCCTAAAAGATAAACATATACCACTGCGGACTTTTTTGTAGACCTTTTTATGGTGTACAGTACTGTAGTACATTAATTTGATCTAACTCGTAGGGTCAGGCAGCGTTTTTGCTCTCTAAAATTAACCTCTAAAATTAACAATGTAGCCTTAGTATATTATGCATGTATTATACATATAAACCTTCCTCTTGAATCACTCTATCTATTGAAAAAAACCGCATCAAAATCCGTTGCGTAGTTTTAAAGATTTAAGCGCACATAGGGATATAGGGACAGAAAAGGCGACTTTGTTTTATACTATGTAGTGATAACAGAAAATCAGTTACAATAATAATTACAAACAATGTAATATGATGGAAAAATATCTATCAAGCAAATGATCTCTAACACTCAAATAATAATTCTTATTGATTTTTTGTCCTGGTGATTACTGCGTCTTACAGTTATTGTTTTTTTAATCACAGATGACAAAACAAGAAAGTTCTTATCGCAAATTCCCTGATTAACTCTTTTATTGTGGCCACAGGTTTTTCTAGGATGTTATTGTATTTTGATCGACAGTAGTCACGATGAGTCATTCGACATTTGGAAAATTACTTTCGATCCGAACGAGGCAATTTCCGACAGTAAACAACAGATTTTCACCAACATTGCAGGATTAATGTTTTACTTGGTCGCAGGTTCTGATTTGAAATTTGTTTTTTGCTGGTCATCATGCTCTACTTCTCTTTCCGTCTAATTTTTCTTCTTTCAAGAAAACTCATTGAACACACACACACATATATGTAAAAGTCACATTTATGGATTTTAAATGGTTTAAGTACATACACCTACAATTTTTTTTCCAAATCAAACAATAATTAATTAACTTTTCAAAATAAAGTATGGACTTTCGCATGAAAAGGTTTTCTCAATGTTTAGAACTAAATCGTTTTAGAGATCCTCAAGGTAGTGTTTTCGGACCACTTCCGAATCAGCTACACTTCTGACATCCTAGCAACAAAAGGAATAGCACTAGGTTCAAATTCCGACGAAACAGTTATCATTTTTTGGCAAAATTAGTTTTTTATTCAACATAATTCCCTTCAAGGGTGATACACTGATTATAGCGAAATATCGCTTTCTTTCGGTTCTTTTGGTCAACCTTCTCATACCCAAATATTAGTGAGTAATTTGATGTACACGTTCAGCTGATATCTTTAGACTGTCTGCTATTTCATTCAATTTCAATTTACGGTCATCAAAATCATTTTATGGATTTTTTAAATGTTTTCGCCAGTAACAACCTCTTTTGGGCGTCCACTGCGTTCACCGCCTTCGGTGCTCATTTCACCACATCTAAATTTAGCATACAAATCTTTAATGTTTGTTTTCCTGGGGCAGTGTTCGGAAACTCGGCATCAAGCCAAGTTTTGGCTTCAACTGTACCTTTTTTCCTTCAAAAAGCAATATTTTATCAACACTCGAAATTCCCTTTTATCCATTTTTTTCACAAAAACAACAGTTGCTTCACTCAAAATGCTATAATTCACAAACTAATGATCCAACAGCTGTCAAATTTATACACGCATCTTTTGAGGGTCAATAAATAAACATAATAACTAAACACTAACTAAAAACATATGGATATAATTCAAGTAGCGCCATCTATGTGTCAAGCCGGGGAGTTTTCAATCGACCTGTTATATTCAAAAAGATGCACAAACCAACTACCAATCCAAAACTGTCAAAACAAAGTTCTCTACTAATTGCACCATGACCTCAACTGGATAGCACGCAAGAAATCAAACCAAAGCAAAACATTTCAATCTTTATTCGTAAAAGTAAAGAGGGATTTATATCTCTAGATAGAGCTATTGACAAGTAATTCTGAAGACTAATTATACACACAGAACAAGGCAATACGCTTCAATCTGTATCATTAAGAGTAAAGAGAGCTCTATACCCTTAATTAGAGCTATGATAAGAAATTATAAACACTTAATCATACACCCAGACCAAAGCAAAATATTTCAACCAATATTTTTAAACTTAAGAGAGACTTATTTCCATAGATAAAGCTATTAACAAATTAACAAGAAACTGTGAAGACTAAATCAAACACTACACCCAGATCAAGGCAAAACACTTCAATTTGTATTACTAAAAGTAAAGAGAGATTTATATCCGTAGATAGAGCTATTTACAAGTAATTCTGAAGACTAATTATACACACAGAACAAGGCAATACGCTTCAATCTGTATCATTAAGAGTAAAGAGAGCTCTGTACCCTTAATTAGAGCTATGATAAGAAATTGTAAACACTAAATCATACACCCAGACCAAAGCAAAATATTTCAACCAATATTATTAATCTTAAGAGAGACTTATTTCCATAGATAAAGCTATTAACAAATTAACAAGGAACTGTGAAGACTAAATCAAACACTACACCCAGATCAAGGGAAAACACTTCAATTTGTATTACTAAAAGTAAAGAGAGATTTATATCCCTAGATGACAAGAAACCGTGAAAACTAAGTCATACGCCCAGAACAAAACAAAACATTTCAGTCTGCGTTGTTAAAAGTAAAGAGAGATCTATATCCATTATTTGAAATACATTTTCCATTTCCACTCTGCCATAATTCGAAAAATCTCTTTTAACGAATGTGTAGCCCGTTTACGTCCGATAACGAGAGTCAGTCAACATTCGGAAAATGAACTTCGGTTCGGATACGGCAATTTCCGTTGCCGGAAGCAATCAGTCGACGAGCTGCCGTTTTTGGACACGAACGACGTAGCTTTAATTTCGTTACTCGGCTTATGTTTAATAGCAGAGTTAATACGTATATTTCCTTTATTTGATCACCCAGTTTTTGATTTTCATGAAGATTTTTAATCAAAATCTCAATTACTTTTCTTTGCCGGTCACAATGAGATAGTAGAGCAAGAAGAAGAAAAGATAATATATATAGGAGAATATATATATATATATATATATATATATATATATATATATATATATATATAAATCAAACACTGCACTCAGATCAAGGCAAAACAATTCAATTTGTATTACTAAAAGCAAAGAGAGATTTATATCCGTAGATAGAGCTATTTACAAGTAATTCTGAAGACTAATCATACACTCAGAACAATGGGATAGTAGAGAAAGAAGAAGAAAAGATAATATATATAGTAGAATATATATATATATATATATATATATATATATACTGGTTTTTTAGATTGAAGACTGCAAATAGCATAAGTTGAGGATTATCTTAACAATATTCTCAAGCCAAAGAATATTTTGCTGAATGCATCATTCTACTGAAAAGTTATAAAATAATAGAAATACATTGTAAAAAAGATTTCCATGTCCCGAAATATATATATATATATATATATATATATATATATATATAGTACTTTTTGTAAATAATTTAATTTCTTTGCTAACCCTTAGTACCCTTAGGTCCTTGTGGATGTGGAGCGTTAAGAATGCTCCGAAGAATTTTGTTTCTAGTTCCATAAAACGAGTTGCTAACACTACAAAATGACCATGTGCTCTTTCAGATATAAATAAAAATATTAAGTGAAATAGAAAAGTCAATCATGATCTAAAATGGTTAAATTTTATCAGGTGATCATACCATAGCATGTGTTTGATAACAGAAGCATCATGTATATCAATAACCCTGAAGTCAACAAACTTACGTGCAAAACAACTAAAATCGACAAAGTTACAACCTCTATAGGCTGACTTAAAACGATATTCAAGCGTTTTTGTTCATTTTTGTTTTTTCTCAGGCATCACTGAGTAACTCTATCAATAAATAACATTCGGTTACTTTCGGTAACTTTTAATATCAGTTTTAGTACTTTTAAAACAATTATATTTTTGTGTTGTGTTTAAGTGTTGGACATTATCGATTTTGAAATAGAAAATATAATAGCAAAACGTTCGAACTGTATCCATAAAAATGTCATTTCATAGACTAATGAACTAACTTCCGCCAACGGAACTTACCATTGCCGAATTGAAAGTTCATTTCTGCGCTAAAAGCATCCCGTTACCTCTCTCTGCCGGACAATATCAGAAATATTGGACGCTATGGTACAATAACAGTCGTTAGAAACTTAAAACAATCTGTTCAAGTTTTAAATGAATATATGTGTATGATATATGACATGTAATTAGTGGAAGACTTCTTTTATGGTGAAATAGAATTGGGCCGGTAATATCGTCTCTATAATCCTTCCAACATGTTGCCACTTTTTTTCAAAAGTCAGTAGGTCACCAGGAGATCATAATGATGTCCTCTTTTGAAATTATTCCTAATTTAAACTTTTAAAACCACCTGTTCCACTTCATTAATTATTACCATTTACTTTTTTAGACAGTAGGTGTGTCTTAGTTGTAGATTTCCTCAATTAAAGACGTAAAATATGCTGGAAAATAAATTTCTATGTACAGATGACGCTTATTTACAAAATGAAAAAATACTAATACAAAATCGTTTGAAGATTATATTTAAGGGAGAAAAAACTTAATCCCACTACAGCAGTTTAGACAAATTAACAAACATTGAACAATTAATCAGGTATATGAAATGACAGATATCATTGAAAAGGCCTATTACGATAAAAAAACCATATTCATCTATATTCCTAGACGTAGCATAAGCCTCCAATAAGGTATGACACGACAGCCTTATTCAAAGCTACAGAATATATTACCGAAGCAATACGTTCTACTACAAAAATCTTAAATGACAACTAGGATATTTGCAGTCAAACAAGAAAAAGCCTACTCTACAATAAAATAGTCTAAAGCAAATGTATCCCAATGAAGGCCAATGACAACATAATTAATTAATCGTAAAACTGAAGCTGAAACCAAGTAAGTGCCAAATAATAATTAATCTATAATCAGACCGCACAAACCCCCATCGATAAATAATACCACTATTCGATATATACCAAATGACTTTTGGTGCAAAACTACCCTGTAAGGGACATGTTAAAAAGAAAAGAAAAGAACTGGCGTTGAAATATAGGAAAATGTATTGGCTAATTGGTAGAAAATCATAATTATCAATACATAAATTACCATTATACATTTAAATATTAAAACCGACATAAACCTATATTATAATTTCCAGAACTAAGTCTTAAGAAACATTCTAAGTACAATCAAATCCTATAGAACTGACTACTAGCACCGAAGACATGAAGAGAGACTCTATCGTCATGTTAGCGTCGAAGTATTGCAACGCTTGAATAACACCAGAACACAAACAGACTAAAAAGAATCAAACCATTCGATTTTGTGTAGTATAGTATATTGAGGTGAATTTGAAAGAAAAAATATCAGTGTTAACACGTAAACTAGAAACTGTAAGAACCGATAGGTCCTACCAGATAATTCCGATATTGTATACCCAGATTTAAACTATTGTAAAGACAAATTGTAGATTAGCTGGCAATGATTAATAACAATTTAAAAAAAACTTTATGATAATGTTTCTGCAACTTTATGTTGTACAATTGATTACATCTTCTCTTTTTGGACGTACAAGACTTACTTGTACATTATTCGATATATACCAATTGACTTTTGATGTAAAACTTCCCTGTAAGGAACACGTTAAAAAGAAAAGGAAAGAACTGGAGTTGAAACATATAAAAATCTCTCCGTTAATTGGTAGAAAATCAATGATCTGTACATAATAAATTACCATTATACATTGAAATACTAAAACCGACATAAACCTATATTATAATTTCCAGAACAAAGTCTTAAGAAACATTCTAAGTACACTCAAATCCTATAGAACTGACTACTAGCACCGAAGACATGAAGAGAGACTCTATCGTCATGTTAACGTCGAAGTATCGCAACGCTTGAATAACACCAGAACACACACAGACTAAAAAGAATCAAGCCATTCGATTTTGTGTAGTATAGTATATTGAGGTGAATTTAAAAGAAAAAATATCAGTGTTAACACGTAAACTAGAAACTGTAAGAACCGATAGGTCCTACCAGATAATTCCGATATTGTATACTCAGATTTAAGCAATTGTAAAGACAAATTGTAGATTAGCTGGCAATGATTAATAACAATTTAAAAAAAACTTTATGATAATGTTTCTGCAACTTTATGTTGTACAGTTGATGACATCTCTCTCTTTTCGGACGTACAAGACTTACTTGTACATTATTCGATATATATAAAATAACTTTTGATGCAAAACTTCTTCGTAAGGGACATGTTAAAAAGAAAAGAAAAGAACTGGTGTTGAAATATAGGAAAATGAAGTGATTAATTGGTAGAAAATAATAATTATCAATACATAATAAATTACCATTATACATTTAAATATTAAAAGCGACATAAACCTATATTATAATTTCCAGAACAAAGTCTTAAGAAACATTCTAAGTACAATCAAATCCTATAGAACTGACTACTAGCACCGAAGACATGAAGAGAGACTCTATCGTCATGTTAGCGTCGAAGCATCGCAACGCTTGAATAACACCAGAACACACACAGACTAAAAAGAATCAAACCATTAGATTTTGTGTAGCAAAGTATATTGAGGTGAATTTAAAACAAAAAATATCAGTGTTAACACGTAAACTAGAAACTGTAAGAATCGATAGGTCCTACCAGATAATTCCGATATTGTATACTCAGATTTAAGCTATTGTAAAGACAAATTGTAGATTAGTTGGCAACGATTAATAACAAAAAAAACATTATGATAACGTTTCTGCAACTTTATGTTGTACAGTTGATGACATCTCTCTCTTTTCGGACGTACAAGACTTACTTGTACATTATTCGATATATATAAAATAACTTTTGATGCAAAACTTCTTCGTAAGGGACATGTTAAAAAGAAAAGAAAAGAACTGGTGTTGAAATATAGGAAAATGAATTGATTAATTGGTAGAAAATAATAATTATCAATACATAATAAATTACCATTATACATTTAAATATTAAAAGCGACATAAACCTATATTATAATTTCCAGAACAAAGTCTTAAGAAACATTCTAAGTACAATCAAATCCTATAGAACTGACTACTAGCACCGAAGACATGAAGAGAGACTTTATCGTCATGTTAGCGTCGAAGCATCGCAACGCTTGAATAACACCAGAACACACACAGACTAAAAAGAATCAAACCATTAGATTTTGTGTAGTAAAGTATATTGAGGTGAATTTAAAAGAAAAAATATCAGTGGTAACACGTAAACTAGAAACTGTAAGAACCGATAGGTCCTACCAGATAATTCCGATATTGTATACTCAGATTTAAGCTATTGTAAAGACAAATTGTAGATTAGTTGGCAACGATTAATAACAAAAAAAACATTATGATAACGTTTCTGCAACTTTATGTTGTACAGTTGATGACATCTCTCTCTTTTCGGACGTACAAGACTTACTTGTACATTATTCGATATATATAAAATAACTTTTGATGCAAAACTTCTTCGTAAGGGACATGTTAAAAAGAAAAGAAAAGAACTGGTGTTGAAATATAGGAAAATGAATTGATTAATTGGTAGAAAATCATAATTATCAATACATAAATTACCATTATACATTTAAATATTAAAACCGACATAAACCTATATTATAAATTCCAGAACTAAGTCTTAAGAAACATTCTAAGTACAATCAAATCATATAGAACTGACTACTAGCACCGAAGACATGAAGAGAGACTCTATCGTCATGTTAGCGTCGAAGTATTGCAACGCTTGAATAACACCAGAACACAAACAGACTACAAAGAATCAAACCATTCGATTTTGTGTAGTATAGTATATTGAGGTGAATTTAAAAGAAAAAATATCAGTGTTAACACGTAAACTAGAGACTGTAAGAACCGATAGGTCCTACCAGATAATTCCGATATTGTATACCCAGATTTAAACTATTGTAAAGACAAATTGTAGATTAGCTGGCAATGATTAATAACAATTAAAAAAAAAACTTTATGATAATGTTTCTGCAATTTTATGTTGTACAATTGATTACATCTTCTCTTTTTGGACGTACAAGACGTACTTGTACATTATTCGATATATATAAAATAACTTTTGATGGAAAACTTCCCTGTAAGAGACATGTTAAAAAGAAAAGAAAAGAACTGGAGTTGAAATATAGGAAAATGTATTGGTTCATTGGCAGAAAATCATAATTATCAATACATAATAAATTACCATTATACATTTAAATATTAAAACCGACATAAACCTATATTATAATTTCCAGAACTAAGTCTTAAGAAACATTCTAAGTACACTCAAATCCTATAGAACTCACTACTAGCACCGAAAACATGAAGAGAGACTCTATCGTCATGTTAACGTCGAAGTATTGCAACGCTTGAATAACACCAGACCACACCCAGACTAAAAAGAATCAAACCATTAGATTTTGTGTAGTATAGTATATTGAGGTGAATTTAAAAGAAAAAATATTAGTGTTAACACGTAAACTAGAAACTGTAAGAACCAATAGGTCCTACCAGATAATTCCGATATTGTATACCCAGATTTAAGCTATTGTAAAGACAAATTATAGATTAGCTGGCAACGATTAATAACAAAAAAAACATTATGATAACGTTTCTGCAACTTTATGTTGCACAGTTGATGACATCTCTCTCTTTTCGGACGTACAAGACTTATTTGTACGCGTAACATTAAGATTTCCAAGTGTCGTTAATTCCTGAGACTCGGCACGAGATTATGAGAACCACTCTGGCAATTAAATCCGTCCTAATATTTAATTTGAAAGGTTAAAAAACTGAAAAACCCCCATGTTTCATTAGCTTTATGTTTGCAGGAAAAAAATAACGGACCCGCCTAAAATAAACACACTGTTAATTTAAAAAATAATTCGGGCACCTTTTCGCGCCTGAAAATAATTTTAAATAGCCGGCAGATTATTACAAACAAAATGTAATATTCCCGGTGATTATGTAGGGATTATTTGTGTAGCTCGCATAAAACAGTCTCGCAGCCAAAATAAATATTTAGTACCTAGAAACGTACGTATAGGTTATATACGAATGGGACCATGGAATGGAATGCAGCAGCACGGCATCCCAAGATGACTCGTCCCCCTTTGTCGGCACTTCCGGACAAATAAAATCCGCAAAATATAAAGCTTTATTGTCAAAAATTGTTACAAATACCGATATTTGAACTGAGCGCATTCAAGTAATTGTTTGTTCACGCTAAAAAGTGAAAACTCAATGAGGTTTCAACATGTAGTTGGTTACAAATATAACTGATATAATATGTAGCGATCGCTACAGGCCACCGCTATTACATCTGCATTAAATTCAAAGGTTGGCAACGGTGGTGGATTGATACCATGCAGTTCAAGGCTATAAAAGACCACCACGACGACGTCTCTTTCACTCTTCTCTACCCCCTTGTAACAGTACCACTTTCATGGCGCTTCCGTACTTCCTATACCTAACCTAATATAATGTTTATCCCACAAAAGTACTAGTGAGTGTTCTTTTATATAGATTTATATATATTTTATATATAAATTTATATATATATATATATATATATATTTATATATATATATATATATATATATATATATATATATATATATATATATATATATCTACCAACTTACATAGATCTCTTACATAGGATTATTCTCCCTTCAACCTCTCTCTGGGTATTCATATAACATCTTTACTGTTTTTGTAAATCGTTTAATTTCTTCGCTAACCCTTATTACCCTTAGGTCCTTGTGGGTGTGTAGCGTTAACGATGCTAACTCTCTTTTTACCAACTATGGGTTTATCTGGACTGGACCTAGAATTTAATGTGGACTGCGAACGATAGTATCTCGCCATTAAGCCTACCGACTGGCGAGTCACCAATATAGAAAACATCGCAGAAGACATCTGGTCTTACCCAGCCTGGTTACTGACGTGACTGGGATCATTTCCTTGTCGGGAATTGCACTCTTACCTAGGACAATTACAAATATTAAGCAATCGCAAACATAAATTTGCGACCGTGCCCTAGAAGGATTCAAATCGCGTTTACGACTGCCCCAACCAAGCCGGATAGTGAGTGTTCTGGTAAACAATCGCGTCGACAGCCACACATTCCGACTGACAAGACGAACATTCCTGCAAATTTAAAACACATAACACCATCTGTTGTAATTCATTTCCTTTAATGTTCGAGATTCATTCCTCGAGAATATAAAATAGACCATACGTAACCATTTCTCATTGTGCATCTGAGACACTAGAGGGCGGTTTCATTTTATTTTCAATTCATTTCATTTAATGTTCGAGAATCAGTCTTCGAGAATATAAAATAGACCATACGTAACCATGTTCTCATTGTGCATCTGAGACACTAGAGGGCGGTATGTGTAAGGGCAAGAACAAGTGTCGACAAGAAGTATGTTCCATGTGCCTAGAGCTCTGATCTGATATTTTGTACCACATCAGAAGTTATTTTTTTAGTATTTAAGGTAAAAAAAAGTTTGTTTAAATACAACGCAGAACAAAAACGTTATTTTCCAGGATGTGAAGGTTGAAATATAGTGAATTATTTTCCAAATGATTCTACTCTAGCTCACAAACCTTTTTAAAAGTGAGCAAAGATATGAAGCTTTCGGGCAGGAAGGTTCTTTATTACTAATTCAGACCACATGTTTATAGACGTGGAAGATCATTGCTTAACCAGGATGCAATTCCTAATTGTAATTTAAATAGTAAGATTTTCATTAAAGTCAATATCAATCTCTGTATAAATGAATTAAGATACATACTATGTGTATATTCACAGATATTTTGTTTAAACTTATCGAAAATGAAAATATGTTGAAAGTTCAATATTGAAATTTTTTACAGGGAGTTTTTTATCCGCATGTTCTTCTGAAACAGGCGATACGACTAAATTTTATTTAAATCTTCAATGAATTTGACAAATAATTTCGCACTCCACACAGCTACTGAAACCATCGTGCAAGATGCTTGAAGAAGTTTAGTAATTTTGGGGGAATATGTACAGCTTCCAAAGCTGTCGAAAGTGGGATACAGTCAAAAGTAGAGCGAAAATCAATAAAAACATGGCCCTCCTGGAACTACGATTCGGTCTAAACCTCACTTATTCTTCTCGGCTTGTCTCCTTGCGTCCAGAGCCTCACTAACAGGACTTTGCAACAATAAAATTTAATAATTAAGTGTTGCTTGTTTTGGCTGATGATAAAAGCCAATAGAATTTATATAAAGAATATTTTTAAAGGTCATCTACCAGGATAAATCGAAATTACTTTTTCCACAACTTAATATAATTAATATATGAAAAAAAAACAATGTCTCCAATGGTTTATTTACTTTCTATTTATTTTGACAGTCAGATGAATTGATGGTGTCCCGTTAGTTTCTTCGAAAAACGGATTTATATCAAGACGTTTATAGATAAGAACGAGAGAGGGCGTAAAGTGTTTTAACAACTGACTTAGCTCTCTAAGCCACTCCAGATAGATTTTTAAAGGATACATTAAAAATCATCTTGGTCCAGAAATTAGCCGCGGCAAGCCAAAATGCTAAAAGACGATGTTGCCAAATTTCCCGATGGGCCATGTGCTTTATAGATGTAATTTATTTTAAAAATTTATATTTTGTTTTGAAACAAAAAATAATAATAGAGTAGATATGTTCTTTAAAATTTAGTACAATATATAGTTCTTGCCTTTAGATTTAACTATTATTTATTAACTTTAACTATTAAAGCATTTGATATGGCTTTTTATATTAGTTATCTTTTACGTTCTTTTTACTTCCTTTACTTTGACAGTGATTTTTTTATTTGACAGTGAAAGTAAATTAATATGTAAGTATAAAATAATATAAATAGCAGACATTGCAAAGTGGGTGCCACGCGAGCTCACTTTTAACCAAAACAACGACGAGTTGATGATTCGGAGCAGTGTTTGAAGATGATCAAGCGTAATAAACCCGAGTTTCTGCATCGATATGTGACAATGAATGCAACATGGCTCCATCATTTCACTCCGAAATCCAATCGACATCCGAGTGCACACGATGAACCCGCTCCAAAGCGTGGAAAAACGCAACAGTCGGCTAAGAAGGTTATGGCGTCTGTATTTTGGGATACGCATGGAATAATTTTCATTGACCACCTTGAGAAAGGAAGGACCATCAACAGCGACTATTACATATCGTTATTGGACCGTTTGAGTGACAAAATCACCGAAAACCGCCGCATTTGAAGAAAAAGAAAGTGCTGCTTCACCAGACCATGCCCTGTATCACAAGTCAGTGAAAACGATCGCAAAAATCCATGAACTGAGCTTCGAATTGCTTTCTCATCCTCTGTATTCTCCAGATTTGTCCCCCAGCGACTATTTCCTGTTCTCCGATCTCAAAAGGATGCTCGCTAGGAAGAAATTTTCGTCGAATGAATAGGTAATCGCCGAAACATGACACATTTTGAAGCAAAGGACAAATCGTACTACAAAAATGGTATCGAAAAGTTGGCATCCGGGTTTACTTTTATTTAAAAAATGATACAGAATATATTTTACCCCTTGAAGACCAATACTATGCCGATATTAGAGGTTTGGTTATAAATAAGACACACAGTGACCCGCGGCGTCTCAGGCAATAATGAGAATATTGAAATATTTCAAACCGGAACGCGCGCACCTTCGCATTATATTCAATATACCGGACCACGATTATTTTTAATGTATCCTGATTTTTAGTCAGCCAGCTTCATAGTTATTGAATCTGTAAAAAATTTGTCACCTGCAAAGGATTAGGAATACAAGATATGAAAAAATACGGTATCTGCGATGAACATAAGCACCAGTTGACCTTAAAACCGACAACATTAATTACATTAGTATATACATCATAATCCGTCTTTCTGAAGGCAATTTTTCAGCTTTCTCGTCGCACATTTTTAATAGTTAACAACGTCCTGATTAAAAAGTGTCTAAATTAGGAGCCGAAAAGGCCGTAACTGCGCACAAAAACCGTATATGCATTAGACTTTTTTTCCCCCGTCGGGTAGTTATAATTATCCGAAAGGGTCGCCATCGACCGTACCCTGCGACGGTCCGCCGCTCCGAAAACTCTTTCTCCCAACATCCCAAACATTAAATTATCTTTTTTAATTTGCCGTAACGAGAGAAAAAGCCTTCGGAAAGTGTGTTTGCCCGCCCCGTCGTGGATTTAGTTTGTTCCGCAAACTTGATTAAATTACCTTTTTTAAACGCGGGACTAATGAAACATGCAGATTTTTAATTTCCACCTTTTGAACCCGTCCAAATCAAATATTACGCGCGACGGTCTTTTCGTTGTCGGTGAAAATTACGGGGATAATATATTTCGGCTTACCGGTGATAATTGTAAAAGGGTGCGTCATGACGTATGAACACGGTTTCATATATGAGGCACGGAAACGCTTTTTAACTTCACCTACAGGTTTTTATTGCAAAGAGAATCGAATAAGTGAACCCTTTTAACTATTTTAACGATTAACGTATCGTATCTGGTGAGACCAGGCCATAGTAGGAAAGGCACTCGGCTCCTTGTCGACTACTTCAGACAAAGAGACGATTTAGTACAAACATGATTTCCTATGTCAGACACAGAAACGTCTTTTAGCTTATAGGTTTTTGTCACAAAAAGAAACGAACTAGTGAACCTTTTAAATGATGGACATAGTACTTATCCGCAATACATATTGTACAGGGCCATTTCATGTCCGCTTTCAAGATACCAACAGGTCAATTGAAAAAGTCGGCTAGCAAGGTTATGGCGTCTGTATTTTGGAATGCGCATAGAATAATTTGCATTGACTACCTTAAAAAAGGAAGGATCATCAACCGCGACTCTTACATAGCGTTATTGGACCGTTTGAAGGACGAAATCGCCGAAAAACGGCCGCATCTGAAGAAAAAGAAAGTGCTGCTTCACCAAAACAATGCACCGCATCACAAGTCAGTGAAAACGATGGCAAAAATCCATGAATTGGGCTTCAAATTGCTTCCTCATCCACCGTATTTTCCAGACCTGGCCCTCAGCGACCAGCTCCTATTCTCAGATCTAAAAAGAAGGGGTGATCGCCAAAACTGTGGCCTATTTTGAAGCAAAGTACAAATCGTACTACAAAAATGGCATCGAAAATTTGGATAGCTATAAACAGTGTATCGCCCTTGAAGGGAATTTTGTTGAATAAAAAAAAAACTAAATTTGCCAAAAAAATATGTTTTACTATGGTAGGTCGGGGACTTTTCCATTGACGTGTTATATTCAACTGTAAACCAGCTAAAAAATAACAATGTAATCCACATCATTGCTCATAAAAACGCCTCAAATTACATTTGGGCAAGTATTACTGAAAATTTTCTAATAATGAGATGATTTATTTGGGATACTTATATCAATATAGTTTCTGCTCGAAACCACAATTTATTTAATTACGTGCAATAGTTCTACTTTCTATCATATACATTTTCAATTGGGTTTTCATGTACATGTTTGTTTAGTTTATTAAATACATTTACTAATTCGTAGTCAATTCGTCATTAATTTAATAAATTGGTATGGAATTTGAATTTTAAATTGTTACCTGGAAACAAAATTATATCATTGTTTCGGTAATATTAAAGTCTATTTATAATAAATGAATTATATTCTAAAATGAAAGAGTGAAAAGAATCTCAGGTGATTTGAGCCAATAAACATATTTAGTGAAGGAATCAGGTGCACTCACAATTTAAACAATCTTCAAAAAACATGTTCTAAGACAGTTATGGTCAGATTTTTAGCTCCTATAAAGTTATTTAAACAAGACTAGATTTTACATTATATACTATATATGTTTATACATATTTAAACTAGATACATTTTATTTAAAATGTTAGTTATAACCAATCCTGCTGCATTTCTGCTGAAATCTTGTCCGATTTCCAAAAAGAAACATTAATACATGGAGAAAAAGTTTATCTCGCGAACAATTTCCATTTTTTCCCTTTCTATTCTATAAACTAATCGGATTTGCAAATCTTAAAACTTTGCCCGGCTACAAAAAGCAATCCCATGAAACTAAACCTAATTATGCAAATGGGAAAAATTAGTTCTTCAAAACTGTTCTTTCCGCATCTCGGCGGACGGAAGAATGGCGCCAGAAAGGCACTAAATATGAAAAGAGGGGTTGTTACAATTAAACTAGAATTCTTCTGACTTGACTGGTGAAATAAGAACACAGTATAAGGTTTCCGGGCGATTCTAATGAACATTATGATGGACAATTAAAAAACGTCCATCGTATATTGTCAAATTATGTTTTATTTTTAAAGTTGAATTGAAATTAATTACACAAGGACGAGTTCGTTTGGTATATAGTTTGATTTTTATATAACTGACAATGATGGAAAATGGGTTACAATTAAATAATATAAGATTTCGTAGCAATTCTAATAAACATTATGACGAACAATTAGAAAACGTGCCTCATATATTATCAAATTATGTTTTTACTTAATTAAATTTATATTACTTCAACAAAGATGTATTAGTATGATATCACATTTTAAACTATCGATTTCGATATAGCTGACAAATATGGTGATAAGATAGAGTTGTTACAATTAAAATAGAATTTCTTTCATTAAGTTTTGAATACATAGTATGAGTTTTCGGGACAACTACAATAAACATTATGATGAACAATTAGAAAACGTCCATCAAATATTGCCCAATAAAGTTTTATTTTTGAAATGAAATCAATATTAATCTATAACTATATATTATTATACACATTTAAACTAGAATCATTTTATTAAAAATGTTAGTTTTAGCCAATCCTGCTACATTTCTGCCGAAATATTTTCCGATTTCCAAAAAGAAACATTAATACATCGAGAAAAAGTTTATCTCGCGAACAATTTCCATTTTTTCCCTTTCTATTCTATAAACTAATCGGATTTGCAAATCTTAAAACTTTGCCCGGCTACAAAAAGCAATCCCATGAAACTAAACCTAATTATGCAAATGGGAAAAATTAGTTCTTCAAAACTGTTCTTTCCGCATCTCGGCGGCAGGAAGAATGGCGCCAGAAAGGCACTAAATATGAAAAGAGGGTTTGTTATAATTAAACTAGAATTCTTCTGACTTGACTGGTGAAATAAGAACACAGTATAAGGTTTCCGGGCGATTCTAATGAACGTTATGATGGACAATTAAAAAACGTCCATCGTATATTGTCAAATTATGTTTTATTTTTAAAGTTGAATTGAAATTAATTACACAAGGACGAGTTCGTTTGGTATATAGTTTGATTTTTATATAACTGACAATGATGGAAAAATGGGTTACAATTAAATAATATAAGATTTCGTAGCAATTCTAATAAACATTATGACGAAGAATTAGAAAACGTGCCTCATATATTATCAAATTATGTTTTTACTTAATTAAATTTATATTACTTCAACAAAGATGTATTAGTATGATATCACAATTTTAAACTATCGATTTCGATATAGCTGACAAATATGGTGAAAAGATAGAGTTGTTACAATTAAAATAGAATTTCTTTCATTAAGTTTTGAATACATAGTATGAGTTTTCGGGACAACTACAATAAACATTATGATGAACAATTAGAAAACGTCCATCAAATATTGCCCAATAAAGTTTTATTTTTGAAATGAAATCAATATTAATCTATAACTATATATTATTATACACATTTAAACTAGAATCATTTTATTAAAAATGTTAGTTTTAGCCAATCCTGCTACATTTCTGCCGAAATATTTTCCGATTTCCAAAAAGAAACATTAATACATCGAGAAAAAGTTTATCTCGCGAACAATTTCCATTTTTTCCCTTTCTATTCTATAAACTAATCGGATTTGCAAATCTTAAAACTTTGCCCGGCTACAAAAAGCAATCCCATGAAACTAAACCTAATTATGCAAATGGGAAAAAATTAGTTCTTCAAAACTGTTCTTTCCGCATCTCGGCGGCAGGAAGAATGGCGCCAGAAAGGCACTAAATATGAAAAGAGGGTTTGTTATAATTAAACTAGAATTCTTCTGACTTGACTGGTGAAATAAGAACACAGTATAAGGTTTCCGGGCGATTCTAATGAACGTTATGATGGACAATTAAAAAACGTCCATCGTATATTGTCAAATTATGTTTTATTTTTAAAGTTGAATTGATATTAATTACACAAGGACGAGTTCGTTTGGTATATAGTTTGATTTTTATATAACTGACAATGATGGAAAAATGGGTTACAATTAAATTATATAAGATTTCGTAGCAATTCTAATAAACATTATGACGAAGAATTAGAAAACGTGCCTCATATATTATCAAATTATTTTTTTACTTAATTAAATTTATATTACTTCAACAAAGATGTATTAGTATGATATCACAATTTTAAACTATCGATTTCGATATAGCTGACAAATATGGTGAAAAGATAGAGTTGTTACAATTAAAATAGAATTTCTTTCATTTAAGTTTTGAATATATAGTATGAGTTTTCGGGACAACTACAATAAACATTATGATGAACAATTAGAAAACGTCCATCATATATTGCCCAATTAAGTTTTATTTTTGAAATGAAATCAATATTAATCTATAACTATATATTATTTCATATATTTAAACCAGATACACTTTATTAAAAATGTTAGTTATAACCAATCCTGCTACATTTTTGCCGAAATCTTGTCCGATTTCCAAAAAGAAACATTAATACATTGAGAAAAAGTTTATCTCGCGAACAATTTCCATTTTTTCCCTTTCTATTCTATAAACTAATCGGATTTGCAAATCTTAAAACTTTGCCCGGCTACAAAAAGCAATCCCATGAAACTAAACCTAATTATGCAAATGGGAAAAATTAGTTCTTCAAAACTGTTCTTTCCGCATCTCGGCGGACGGAAGAATGGCGCCAGAAAGGCACTAAATATGAAAAGAGGGGTTGTTACAATTAAACTAGAATTCGTCTGACTTGACTGGTGAAATAAGAACACAGTATAAGGTTTCCGGGCGATTCTAATGAACATTATGATGGACAATTAAAAAACGTCCATCGTATATTGTCAAATTATATTTTATTTTTAAAGTTGAATTGATATTAATTACACAAGGACGAGTTCGTTTGGTATATAGTTCGATTTTTATATAACTGACAATGATGGAAAAATGGGTTACAATTAAATAATATAAGATTCCGTAGCAATTTTAATAAATATTATGACGAACAATTAGAAAACGTGTCTCATATATTATCAAATTATGTTTTTACTTAATTAAATTTATATTACTTCAACAAAGATGTATTAGTATGATATCACAATTTTAAACTATCGATGTCGATATAGCTGACAAATATGATAATAAGATAGAGTTGTTACAATTAAAATAGAATTTCTTTCATTTAAGTTTTGAATATATAGTATGAGTTTTCGGGACAACTACAATAAACATTATGATGAACAATTAGAAAACGTCCATCATATATTGCCCAATTAAGTTTTATTTTTGAAATGAAATCAATATTAATCTATAACTATATATTATTTCATATATTTAAACCAGATACACTTTATTAAAAATGTTAGTTATAACCAATCCTGCTACATTTTTGCCGAAATCTTGTCCGATTTCCAAAAAGAAACATTAATACATTGAGAAAAAGTTTATCTCGCGAACAATTTCCATTTTTTCCCTTTCTATTCTATAAACTAATCGGATTTGCAAATCTTAAAACTTTGCCCGGCTACAAAAAGCAATCCCATGAAACTAAACCTAATTACGCAAATGGAAAAAATTAGTTTTTCAAAACTGTTCTTTCCGCATCACGGCGGCAGGAAGAATGGATCCAGAAAGGCACTAAATATGAAAAGAGGGGTTGTTACAATTAAACTAGAATTCGTCTGACTTGACTGGTGAAATAAGAACACAGTATAAGGTTTCCGGGCGATTCTAATGAACATTATGATGGACAATTAAAAAACGTCCATCGTATATTGTCAAATTATATTTTATTTTTAAAGTTGAATTGATATTAATTACACAAGGACGAGTTCGTTTGGTATATAGTTCGATTTTTATATAACTGACAATGATGGAAAAATGGGTTACAATTAAATAATATAAGATTCCGTAGCAATTTTAATAAATATTATGACGAACAATTAGAAAACGTGTCTCATATATTATCAAATTATGTTTTTACTTAATTAAATTTATATTACTTCAACAAAGATGTATTAGTATGATATCACAATTTTAAACTATCGATGTCGATATAGCTGACAAATATGATAATAAGATAGAGTTGTTACAATTAAAATAGAATTTCTTTCATTTAAGTTTTGAATATATAGTATGAGTTTTCGGGACAACTACAATAAACATTATGATGAACAATTAGAAAACGTCCATCATATATTGCCCAATTAAGTTTTATTTTTGAAATGAAATCAATATTAATCTATAACTATATATTATTTCATATATTTAAACCAGATACACTTTATTAAAAATGTTAGTTATAACCAATCCTGCTACATTTTTGCCGAAATCTTGTCCGATTTCCAAAAAGAAACATTAATACATCGAGAAAAAGTTTATCTCGCGAACAATTTCCATTTTTTCCCTTTCTATTCTATAAACTAATCGGATTTGCAAATCTTAAAACTTTGCCCGGCTACAAAAAGCAATCCCATGAAACTAAACCTAATTATGCAAATGGGAAAAATTAGTTCTTCAAAACCGTTCTTTCCGCATCTCGGCGGCCGGAAGAATGGCGCCAGAAAGGCACTAAATATGAAAAGAGGGGTTTTTACAATTAAACTAGAATTCTTCTGACTTAACTGGTGAAATAAGAACACAGTATAAGGTTTCCGGACGATTCTAATGAACGTTATGATGGACAATTAAAAAACGTCCATCGTATATTGTCAAATTATATTTTATTTTTAAAGTTGAATTGATATTAATTACACAAGGACGAGTTTGTTTGGTATATAGTTTGATTTTTATATAACTGACAATGATGGAAAAATGGGTTACAATTAAATAATATAAGATTCCGTAGCAATTTTAATAAATATTATGACGAACAATTAGAAAACGTGTCTCATATATTATCAAATTATGTTTTTACTTAATTAAATTTATATTACTTCAACAAAGATGTATTAGTATGATATCACAATTTTAAACTATCGATTTCGATATAGCTGACAAATATGGTGAAAAGATAGAGTTGTTACAATTAAAATAGAATTTCTTTCATTTAAGTTTTGAATACATAGTATGAGTTTTCGGGACAACTAAAATAAACATTATGATGAACAATTAGAAAACATCCATCAAATATTGCCCAATAAAGTTTTATTTTTGAAATGAAATCAATATTAATCTATAATTATATATTATTATACACATTTAAACTAGAATCATTTTATTAAAAATGTTAGTTATAACCAATCCTGCTACATTTCTGCCGAAATATTTTCCGATTTCCAAAAAGAAACATTAATACATCGAGAAAATTTTATCTCGCGAACAATTTCCATTTTTCCCTTTCTATTCTATAAACTAATCGGATTTGCAAATCTTAAAACTTTGCCCGGCTACAAAAAGCAATCCCATGAAACTAAACCTAATTATGCAAATGGGAAAAATTAGTTCTTCAAAACTGTTTTTTCCGCATCTCGGCGGCAGGAAGAATGGCGCCAGAAAGGCACTAAATATGAAAAGAGGGTTTGTTATAATTAAACTAGAATTCTTCTGACTTGACTGGTGAAATAAGAACACAGTATAAGGTTTCCGGGCGATTCTAATGAACATTATGATGGACAATTAAAAAACGTCCATCGTATATTGTCAAATTATGTTTTATTTTTAAAGTTGAATTGAAATTAATTACACAAGGACGAGTTCGTTTGGTATATAGTTTGATTTTTATATAACTGACAATGATGGAAAAATGGGTTACAATTAAATAATATAAGATTTCGTAGCAATTCTAATAAACATTATGACGAAGAATTAGAAAACGTGCCTCATATATTATCAAATTATGTTTTTACTTAATTAAATTTATATTACTTCAACAAAGATGTATTAGTATGATATCACATTTTAAACTATCGATTTCGATATAGCTGACAAATATGGTGATAAGATAGAGTTGTTACAATTAAAATAGAATTTCTTTCATTTAAGTTTTGAATACATAGTATGAGTTTTCGGGACAACTAAAATAAACATTATGATGAACAATTAGAAAACGTCCATCAAATATTGCCCAATAAAGTTTTATTTTTGAAATGAAATCAATATTAATCTATAACTATATATTATTATACACATTTAAACTAGAATCATTTTATTAAAAATGTTAGTTTTAGCCAATCCTGCTACATTTCTGCCGAAATATTTTCCGATTTCCAAAAAGAAACATTAATACATCGAGAAAAAGTTTATCTCGCGAACAATTTCCATTTTTTCCCTTTCTATTCTATAAACTAATCGGATTTGCAAATCTTAAAACTTTGCCCGGCTACAAAAAGCAATCCCATGAAACTAAACCTAATTATGCAAATGGGAAAAATTAGTTCTTCAAAACTGTTCTTTCCGCATCTCGGCGGCCGGAAGAATGGCGCCAGAAAGGCACTAAATATGAAAAGAGGGGTTGTTACAATTAAACTAGAATTCTTCTGACTTGACTGGTGAAATAAGAACACAGTATAAGGTTTCCGGACGATTCTAATGAACATTATGATGGACAATTAAAAAACGTCCATCGTATATTGTCAAATTATGTTTTATTTTTAAAGTTGAATTGATATTAATTACACAAGGACGAGTTCGTTTGGTATATAGTTTGATTTTTATATAACTGACAATGATGGAAAAATGGGTTACAATTAAATTATATAAGATTTCGTAGCAATTCTAATAAACATTATGACGAACAATTAGAAAACGTGCCTTAAATATTAATAAATCATGTTTTTACTTAATTAAATTTATATTACTTCAACAAAGATGTATTAGTATGATATCACAATTTTAAACTATCGATTTCGATATAGCTGACAAATATGGTGAAAAGATAGAGTTGTTACAATTAAAATAGAATTTCTTTCATTTAAGTTTTGAATACATAGTATGAGTTTTCGGGACAACTAAAATAAACATTATGATGAACAATTAGAAAACATCCATCAAATATTGCCCAATAAAGTTTTATTTTTGAAATGAAATCAATATTAATCTATAACTATATATTATTATACACATTTAAACCAGAATCATTTTATTAAAAATGTTAGTTATAACCAATTCTGCTATATTTCTGCCGAAATCTTTTCCGATTTCCAAAAAGAAACATTAATACATCGAGAAAAAGTTTATCTCGCGAACAATTTCCATTTTTTCCCTTTCTATTCTATAAACTAATCGGATTTGCAAATCTTAAAACTTTGCCCGGCTACAAAAAGCAATCCCATGAAACTAAACCTAATTATGCAAATGGGAAAAATTAGTTCTTCAAAACCGTTCTTTCCGCATCTCGGCGGCCGGAAGAATGGCGCCAGAAAGGCACTAAATATGAAAAGAGGGGTTTTTACAATTAAACTAGAATTCTTCTGACTTAACTGGTGAAATAAGAACACAGTATAAGGTTTCCGGACGATTCTAATGAACATTATGATGGACAATTAAAAAACGTCCATCGTATATTGTCAAATTATGTTTTATTTTTAAAGTTAAATTGATATTAATTACACAAGGACGAGTTCGTTTGGTATATAGTTTGATTTTTATATAACTGACAATGATGGAAAATGGGTTACAATTAAATAATATAAGATTTCGTAGCAATTCTAATAAACATTATGACGAACAATTAGAAAACGTGCCTCATATATTATCAAAGTATGTTTTTATTTTAGTGTGATATCACAATTTTAAACTATCGATTTCAATATAGCTGACAAATATGGTGATAAGATAGTGTTGTTACACTTAAAATAGAATTTCTTTCATTTAAGTTTTAAATACATAGTATGAGTTTTCGGGACAACTACAATAAACATTATGATGAACAATTAGAAAACGTCCATCAAATATTGCCCAATAAAGTTTTATTTTTGAACTGAAATCAATATTAATCCAACAAAGATCGTATGGTATTCAATATTTTAAAATTAGGCATTTAATAGTTTGTAAAAGGAGTAGTTTTTTTATTTTTTCATTTTTAATATTCGAAAAATAGATGTAACTATATCGTGTTATGTATCCTTCTGCTGTCTTGTTTATTTTTCTGTACGACTGCAAACCTCTCCGATATAACATAAATAATTTGGCTTGCTCGAATTTTCCCAATGCTCGCATTTCACTGTGAGAGCTTCCTTACGAATCACTGTCCATAATGTTATGTAAAACGGCACTCACTTTTCAGTTACGCATGAACAGGCGACTGCCGTGTATGAAAAAGCATTTAAAATGCAAATGCAGAAATTTGAATTTTTATTGGGGAGACGGTTTCTTTTTTCTACACTATTTACCACGGGTGCTATTGATTTAAAATCCGTGTATATTAACAGCAAACAATTGTTTTTTTATAGGCGATTATGGCGATTTATTTATGGTAGAGGAAATATTTTTGAGGGTACAAGTAAGTCTCACCGAGAGTAAGATATAGTTAGTAAGTATATAATAAAAGTTTTAATATAGTATTAAAATATTTTTAAAAAATGAAAAAGTAAAACGAATAATTAAGAAGAAAAAATATTATGAAATTTTAACTGAATGTTATTTATTGGATAATTATTTTAAATATCTAGAATAAATGCTGTGCTGTGCCACACTGCCAAATTAATATGAGTAAACTGGTAATTAATCTGGTTTTTAAAATCTACTTCCAACACAAACATAACCTTTTTCTTCTACAGTTACTATTTCTTGAAAGATCATTTCTCACAAACTAATGGTTCAATCTTACTGAAACGTTTGCATACTTGCCAGTTGGCAAAGAAGACAAAGCGTCTACACAGAATGAGTGAAAATTACAAGGAATAAATGCAGAAATAGTTGAGCAGTCTATAATCTAGAACAATCATCCCAAAAAAGAAGTTCATAACCCTCAATATTGGTTCGTTGTTAGTCCTTAGTGAATCCTCAGTTTTTATTGACTAGATGAAAATCTAAAATCCACTGCATTCACAACTATCCACACTGTTGAGTACTTAATAAATGTCGCTCCACGAACTTATTGAATGACCTAGTATATTAAAAAAAACCTTGAAATGTTAGATCATATATTTTACTTAAGAGAATATCAAGCATTGAATCGAATAAACGATATTTTTGATAGCGGATCTTAGCTAACTTGACTTTAATTACAAAAAGATTTGAGAAATACGTATTGATGTATTAAACCCGTACCCGCCTTGCTTGTGTATTAATGCAAGTACAACAGAAGAGTAGTAATAGATTAATTAGTAAATTAAGACTCTACTAAACATATTTAATGAAAGAAGTAATTAATTTTAAAAAATACAAAAATCTGCAGTCCATACAGAGCAAACAAGAAAAATTTATTAATAAACTTAAAAGTTTAGGAATTACAAGTTTAATGTTGGAGATCCACCAAAAGACCTAATGAAACACTAAAAAGAAACAGAGGCTAAAAATTGGAAACATTATTCAATGAATATTCATATCTGACCTACATTTACATTATAAGTAAATCGAGACACTTTCACGTTGTTTAAAATCATTGAAAAATTAAGTTTCATATAAAGTAAAGATGGCAAACGCTGAACGCCAAGATTTTGCATTTTAAATCCTGATTATGATGCATAAAAAAGAAGGTTCTTGAATCGTAAGTAATTAATAATGAAAACGGAATCCATCTAATCATATATCAACATTGACAGACAAGGTGAATATTACTCTTAAAATACTATTGAACAAACCGTACATAACTATTTGTGCGACTCTATAGAGTCCAGAAATAGTGGCTGGAACTAAACCAAGAAATTCTGTAAACTGAAAACACTCGCCCAGTACTATTACGGATATAACAAAATTACTCTACTAACTTATTTAGCTTAATTTTAGATTATTTAGAAACTTTAGAAAAGGATAGTTGTACACCACCCGCTGTATTCACCAGATTTTTTATTGTTTCTTGTTTCGAACATCATTCGGCCTATTTAAGCAAAAGTTTACACCATATAAAAACATAAAATACTGAGTGGCATGACAATATGAAGAAACTAACAATATGAAAGTACTAACAAAAAGGTACCTAGATTTTTTAAAAAAAAAGTACAATTTTTTCATAAAAACCAGCAAACAATGTGTACTCTGTACACATTTTGTTTCTGTACTCTCAATTTTCTATAACATAATTAAAAGAAATATGATTCGCATTTTTTTAAACAATGTTCAAATCTATTACTTATTCAAATAATTATACTATTCACGCAATTAGAACAGCAGAAACTGATTTTAACAGTTCGTAATAGTTCTCAAGAGATTATCCCACTTGTTGAATATATTCATAACCCATGCGAGAACAATTTTAGTTGCGAATAATAATATAATTTACATTAAATTTGTTTGCTAACTTAAAATATCGAGATCGCTCATCAGATAGCATCCCCAAAAAAACCAACAAGTGTTTCCGAAAACATGCGGGCCAATAGTCAGACTAAATAACACAAGAACAATTGAAAAAACACTGAAACGTTTATCAAAAATCGTAAACAACATAACAGCATGCTTTGTCTGGTGCCGTTTAAATACAAATATTAACATGAGAAACCTCATCGATATAAAAGAATAAGAATAAGGTTAAGTAAATAAACAATCTACATAGATATCAACTTACCCAATCATGATAAAGGCGACAAAAAGAGACGAACAATACGAAGAAAATAGGAACGACACAGAAAGGGTTTGTAAAAATTAAAAAAGCTCCAAGACACTACGATTGCGTGCTTCAAGCAAGATGCAGTCATAAATAATTAAAACACCGAATGTTAACAAGTGGTTTTACTAAAATATGGCGATAAAAAACGTCAAACAACAAGGGATAATAGACGGTGATCAAACGTATAGTAGATTAATGGCACAACACATAATGCACTGAATCAATAGAACGTATATACAGATACAAAAATACGATTCAAATATTAATTGTTGGTCCGGTTACAGGTAAATCATTACATTATTTGGTCCACTAGAAAAATCGACTGTCAGATTCCGTGCGGAGGGTGTGCGTGACGATGGCCGGTAAAGTAGGGCGCTGGCTTATCGGGACGGATCGGTCAGGTCCGGAGTCCTTTATCGGAGGGGATTTCGGCCAGTGAAAGAGATTTGATTTATGATAAGTTACAAATTAAATATCCTCGTAAAATTTGTGGAGAAATCTGTTTTTTTATGGGAAGGAAAGAATGGAAGAGGAGTTATTTTCCGGGACATTTACCCGGTGAAAAGAAATAGGGTAATAAAATTATTAAATGCTAAAATCAATTTCTATTAGTTTATGGCTGTTTTATGATAAGCATTTGCCTCCATATTTTATCTGGTGTAGAAAAAGTCATAATAATTATATTTTTCTGCTAATTATATTATTTATACAGAATTATGTTCATCCAGTTAGGTTCTAATTCAATGTAACTGACTAAAAAATAAAATAAAACAGAAGTCTCCAATTTTTATTAAAGAAATAGACACAAAATAGATATAACAAAAAAATTAAATAATACAGAAATAAATTGATCCATACTATCGTAGAAATATTGCAAATATGTAATTACAGTAATCTAGACTAATATTTTTTCTAAAAGATAGAGCTATATATAAAAAACCAAAAAAATACACAAATAAATTGACCTTATTATAGATATAATATCAATATATTATAAATACTGTATATATTATAAAGAAGTGATTTATTAATTTGATATTTCCTCCTGATATCGCTATAGGATTTCAATATTTTAATGTTAATGTTAATAAATAAGTAAATCGTTACAAACTAATGTTAGTGTTATAGAAATAATCTATATCCCTAACAATGAATAACAATAAATATGTAAATATTTTAAAATTATCATTTTATAATAAAAATAGTAAATAAGAATAAAAAGTCAAACCTTTATCTGCATTTATCCAAAACAAAAAATCAAGTCCAATGGCACTTTCAGTTGCTCAAAACAAAATAGTGATCTAATCACTAAAAACTCAAGTTAGTCATTCAAACCTTTCAAAAAAAATTTTTCCTTCGCCATATTGTCAAGAATATATTTACGATCCTATGTTTTTAATTTATTGCAGATCCTGTCTACAATAATATACTTATATAATAAAAAACTAACTCATATGTATTCAATAATAACTCACTGTCTAATAATTCAATATAGGTTTGAACCAATATATTTAGTCATTAATTTTGTTTGAAAACAAACAAATATATTTCGTACTATATCATTCCTTACATTGTATTTGACAATATTAATTGCGTAACTAAAAATGTGTATATATAATATTTTATATATATTATATAAATAAATATTTTAATCTCGACAAAATTAAAATTAATTAGTTGCTTTAATGTTTTATAATTATTATCAAGATAGACCTTAAATAAATGAAAAAGGCCTATTAAATATTCAGGTACCTCCACCATAATAACAAGAATGCATAACAATATAATATTCCAAGATTTTTCTTCTTTTACAAAGCTAAAACTTCAGAGCACTGAAAACTTGTTTACAATAGTATTAAAAATTGTTAAAAAAGGTTAGACTTCATCAATAAGTTTGAATAAAAGTGGATCCCACCAATGATTAAAGAAAATTCTGCTCCAAATAAGTTTAATATTGGTACCTACCATTTTATTTCATAAAGATCGTCATGTTAGCAAATTAAAATTCAAATTTTAAACAAATAGTATTTCAATTAAACTAATCTACTAGTGGTAATTATTACCATAATAAAGAATAATCAAGAATATTAAAAATATTCAAGAGAAAGTAGCTCGTAATATAAAATAATTTTATTGAAACATCCTTCTTGATATTCTTTCTAGGTACATCCAGTCTTTTATTATTATTATTCAGTTACAGATTAAAATAAGAATAAGTGTCCACCCAAAACATTTATTATTGAAATCATTCGCACCTCCACCATAATGTCAGTTAAATTCTATACTACACAGACATACATTAGAAATACTCTTTTTTACATTTTTTTTTATATTTGAAAATAGGTTTATTCGTGATAATTCAAGGTAGACGCTTCCCGCACTATTTCTATTTCTACTCACTTTTATAGCATTAGCACTTTTATATACATAGAGCATAACCTATACAATATAATTTTTAAGTTTTAAAAACAACATTGAAAGAACAATGATACATATTTTGCGCTTAGATTCTATATTCTAAATTAAAGTATTTTAAATTTTGCTGCCTAACACATATCTGGAGCTAGGCATTAGAGTGATATCTTAATATATATGCTCAAGGTATATCAACTATTAATGATACAATGGTGAAGGTAGATTATTAAATGTGTGTACTTTTAAATTAATTAACAATAAGTAGATTGAGAATAATAAATATAGTTATAAAATATGTTTTATCATTATATATTTTAACAGTCTTAATTTTAATAATTTGTTATCAATTATTCACCACAATATTGTGAAAGAACTTTTTAACATGTAATCTAAAGAATAAAGTTCTAATTAATATTAACTTTCACTATACATCCATGCCATCTTCTTTACTCTATATCCACATAATTTATGCTTCTAACATGTTTTAAAATCCGCAACTATAAAAAAAGTAAAAATGTATTTTCCACAATACCTGGAATTTTTAAAATTTTGTCTTCTTCGAACTCCAAACAACATCTTTTCTGATAAAGAATCTATCTTTTTTTATCTCAGATGATTATAATTAAAACTATTTCCTACCTGAACTATTTCAAATTTCATCAAAATCCGATTCAAAAAATATTTGGTTTTTTATTTATTAAATTTATCGAATCAAATAAAAATATGAATATTACTTTTCACAACAGCTATCACATTCTAATTTCTTTAACATTAAACATGTACATGTCAACAAGGGAGCTCATATAAAATAAATAGAAATTTTATTCATATGTTCACATGCAAAATCTTAAAACCTCTATGTAATCTCTAATGTGCATAATCGATATCTTACAATAATATGTCTATATCTACATCCTTTTTGTCACATTCTAAAACGTATAGGGTTTCATCAAATCAAATACGTTTAATTTATTCGAAAACTGTTTGGTTTTATGACAAAGAAGTGGCGACTTGTTGAGTCGACTGTACAGAAAATAATATCAATCCAATCCCAATCGGACACGTAAACAAAACCCTTGTAATTTAAATATCATTATTATAGAACATATATTTCAATAAAACAATTATGACTTAATAAATATATAGTTTTCTTATTTACTAATATTCTATTAAGAAGTAAAAAGAGAATATACAAGACGATTTATGATTAACAAGGATAGAAACATATTAAAACAAGGTTCTTACTAGATTATCCTAGTTTACACAAAAAATTAATTACTTCACATTCAACCATCGTCACGGGTAACTTCAAGTTCGGTAGTAAAAAACAAAATATAATAACGGAAAGAATTATGTTATAAACACAAAAATATCAATCAAAATTGATCTTTATAAATACAAGGATTAATTTTAATCTCCTTCAATATTATTATAAATAAACAATGACAATTAACTCATAAATACTTATATATAGTTACGATAATCAAGGAATCTGTATAATCTTGCATTTTTCGATGACAGCAGATTATAAATTTTTAAGTATATTGTTATTCGTTATATTTTTAATTATGTTCCTAATTATATCGTTTAATGTCGTAATTGCCACAATGCAAAAACTCCTCAGAGTGAAGAAGAAATATTAAAATGTTAATTTAATTACGAGGCTAAAAATGTCTAGACTAGTGATAACTAGTGGAAAAACATGTTATTTCAGTGTCAACTTGCGTATAACTCACACTTACAATTCGGCAATAATTTGTTAAAATAACATCATGTTAGATAAAACGCAAAACACATTGCAACCAAAATAAAACAACTACACTGGTTAGTCGAAAGATATTCTCAACTTGATCTAAAATTAAAGAGGTTGATTTATAAGACAATCACAAAGCCACTTTGGTCCTATGGTCAGGATATTGAAGCGAACCAAACCATACGAACTTATATAAAGTGTGTACTATAGCTATAAGTTATTATAATTTTATAATAGGAATACAGAGGAATACATATTAATGTGTAGTAATAAATTAAGTTATAATTAAGATTTTACTAAGCGTATCTAATAAAGATGTTAAAAAAAAAGTTAAAATTAATCTAGAATTGTTGAAAAAAGATTATTGTTATGTCAAATGTCAATAGGCAATAAAGGGTATTTATAATTTTCATCCAATATCACGCAACCCAACATACTGTCTAGGCTGAAACAAAATCATTTATTTCGAAAAGCTAGTTAAATATATAAAATACTATAATAATATTTTATCTTATTCTTATTTTATCTTTAAAAATTATCTTAATTTTAGTTAGGTGGATTAACAAATAATATCCTTAATCTTGTTAATTCGGGAAGGTTATGCAACTCAACATGTCATTAGAGTTTGAAAAGTATTTGTTTGTATACAACATTTTAAAGATAAAAATGATGATGATTCTGTTTGTCTGAATTTTACAAGGGTAATAATATTGTAAAATAATAATTCAAATCAATGTAAAACTTATATTAAGTTCTTATTATACATTATTTTCATTTCCGAGAAACAAAATTATTTCGTAAAACTGACGCCTGACAATCGGTGACATTTTCTTTTTATTGTATTAGCTTGAATAATATTTTCTCTTGATTTGTGGCTGGTAATACCGCGAGTATATCAATACATTGTTTTTAAATGCATAGTTGTAAAACGCCAACGTTTGCCGCGTTGAAAATACAGTTAACTTGTTGCAGGAAAACGGCCGCGATCATAATCGTGATAGGCCCATCGGAAACTAGGCGCGATTTTGATAGAAAACCGGTACAGGAAACGGAAAATTCAGGACTTCAACGGACGAGAACACCATTCCGCGGTCAGGCTTAGCTACAGGTCGTTTTGCTGCAGTCTTTCGCTGTCGTTTTGGTAGAATAGTCGCGCGTGACTTTCACGACTCGACGTGTGTACCTATGCAACGCATTCTGCGACCACCCGAACCATAGCAGGATAAAAAAATGTGATAATTTTTCTCCGTTTTTTGGTGTTTTTGTTTTTCAGTTGACTGTTTTGTTGTTTTTGTGAAGTTTAAGTGATTGGATATTGGCCCAACTAGGTACGTACCACTGGTTTTTTATGCATAATTTTATATTGATAGTAATACACGAAGTGTTTATAATTCTTAATGTGTTTATGTTTCTTAAAAATTCAATTCGATATAAATTTGTTTATTGCTGACAACGACATTATGTATTAATATTTCCTTAATAGAAATACCGTTGGATTGCATTTTATTATTTTATATTTACGATGCAAGCGGATATGCAAATATTATATTTCATCGACATGTTTACGCCGATTTTCTGTGCTACTTAAAGTACCTTAACTACAAGTCACGGTGATTCATCTCGATATCAGTTTCTTCGGATCCAGTGCGTCCGAGTTAATGGAAATAAATCTCAGTCGTACCGAAAAAAACGCCGGAAAGTGGACAAGGTCCGCACGGAATGGAACCAGATTAATTTTTTGTAACCCTGAGCTCTATTATTTTCGATAAATACAAGGTGATTCGAGTTACCTTTGCTTTCGAAAGGGTACGTTTTTTGCTCGGTAGATGGATGCGCGGTATGCACGCTCCATTATGAAGTCATTATCCTGAATCATTTCGATTAAACACACTTTATTACACTTTTATATATATATATATATATATATATATATATATATATATATATATATATATAGATTACTTTTCGGTTTTTCCTTTTCATTTCGTCATTGAAAACTCTTATGGGTAAATACAGCGGTCGTGTTTATAGAATAATCAGAACTTATTGTCCTAGTTTTAACCAAAGAAATGAGTGTCTTATGAGAAAAACCAATGTATCGTCGTTCGGCTCGAAACAATATTATACTAAACATATTCCACACCGATCGACTTGAACGGACTGAAGATGTAAAATCCGAGATATTAACCTGCATACCGATTGCTTAAATAAAAAATTAGTCGTGCTTTGTGTATTGTTTTTTTATGGTTGCTTCTTGATTTTTAACACTACACCTTTGTTTTGAGAAAAACATTATTAATTATTACCTTTTTATATATTATGTAATTATTAATGATCATTTTTTTCTTTAATGTTTATACATAGAAATAATCCCGTACAAATTGGACACTTGGCAACACATCATCGTTATGCGTATATGTAAAACGTGTAATTTTAGGTTAATAGGAGATGTCAAAAACTGACAAGTTGTAATTACTTGCCGCCACCCAACAAGCTCCACAATAATTAAACATATTCTACTACCTTTTATTTCATCTGGCAATATATACTTACCTTATTTGCATTAAATTTTATTTAGTAGTTTTAATTTATTTAATATTGCAAAAGTAAAGCTTGTTGTCTAAATCATAATCTTTAATAATCGATAATTGTACCATATCATTCTCAACTGTCACTGTCAATATTTTGCAGATATCATCAAAACTGTAATTTTTTTGTTTTTATTTTATTTAAACTTCAAATGTCATGACACTTGATCACACTCATTTTTTATTTTCTTCAATTTTATTTAATATCGTATTATTTAATATTAAGTTGTTCAGTTATATAGTGTTATTTTAAAGGGGCAACTTGTTTACTTTCATCAAATTTATGTAACTATTCAAAGCTGGGATCCAAAATTATAGAGCTGTCACTGTCATTTTATATTATTATCTGTCATAGATCAATTTATAGGTGTATAAAGTGTATACCTTTAGTGTAAACTACAGGTATAAGTTATTATAATTTTATAATAGGAATACAGAGGAATACATATTAATGTGTAGTAATAAATTAATTTATAATTAAGATTTTACTAAGCGTATCTAATAAAGATGTTATAAAAAAAAGTTAAAAATAATTTAGAATTGTTGAAAAAAGATTATTGTTATGTCGTCCGCGGATGTTCTTGTATGTTATCGTTTTAAATGTCAGTTTTAACATTAAATCGTTTAAGCGTATGTTTATTGTAGTTTTATGTGTACCTCATGATGAAAATTATAGGTTAAGTGATTGAAGATTATCATTGCCTGTTGTTAATTACTGTAATCTCCCCTTTTAATGCTGAATATCATATTTAAAGCAGTCAATCAAGGGGATATATAAATCGTCGAGTGTCGAAATCTTAATAGCTTATAATTAGTTACCGCCACCTAGGGGACATCGTAATGATTAAACTGATTTAACGAGTCTTGCTTTACGAGTCGAACCTCAACTACTGTACGGCAGGCACATTTATATTTCCCGTTTATCTGATGGTGAATAATATATTATCTTAAGTTATTTACTTAACATGTCCGCCATCAATATTGATATTATGCGTTCCGAGATTGCCTGATTAAAAGATACTAAGAATAAAACGAAAACGGTTTTTTTTAATAATTAACCATTCTATAACATAATATTGTGATGTGTTAACATTTTCTTAAATATATATTATTTATCCAGGGGGTAAGAATATTTAGGGAAAACTCTTTTTTCTATTTTAGGATCTGAATCCCGCCAAAACGTGCGCCTGTGTCATATAACGTCAGTACACAGTCAGTAAACAATGAAGTTTGGCACGGATCAAAAATAATTTATTTGGTACATTAATTATGTAAAAATATCGATATTGCTATAGAATCAATAAAAGTATATCCAAATATAAAAAAAATATCAAAAACGATATTTTTTTGAACAAACCGACTTACTTTCAAGGGCCTTTCTTTGGTCTTGGAGGTAGTAAATTTCTAACATATTTTTCATACACTACTATAGCATCCATCACCGAACACTGACGTAATTCTTTCAGATCAGATGTTCAAGATATCATAACGCATTGCAATATTTTCAGATCATTTTTTATCAGGCAAATTATCAATCTCGACCGAAATATGAAAACACATACATTTTTGTTAATCTATTAATCCGATTTCATTAGATAAATACAATATTTGTGTGTGATTGCTGGTTAGTGTCATCATTCCAATTATAACTGATATATAAATACATTTTCCTTTTTTTATTTTCTGCATCTAATTTTTAAAGCACTTTCCTTTATTAAATTTCGACGGTTGTCGACCATTGTCTCGTTGAAGGTACATACCGTCATCGGCGTCAGGCTAATGGCGAGAGTAGCGGATTCTGCCATCAGCCGCAGTAACGTGTTAAGTGTTAAGAGGCAAATTAAATTTACCTTTAGGGAATCAGAAAGACTGAGTTACAAATGAACTCGCGAGTAAGCTGTAACGGTACAACTTATAAAAGAGAAAAGGTATTGGTTTTCTCACGCAAGAAAAAAAATCATCAATTAATGAAACGTTTATTTCAACTTTTTTTCGGTTATTTGAAACAATTCTATTTCTGAACTGTCGTTTAAAGTCTTTTTCGATGCGATTTAATCAACTGACTCAAAGAACGATGCCCTCAAGGCGTTTGGTGCAGCTCGCGAAAGTGCAACAGAGCCAAATCAGGCCAATAGGGTGATTGCAGAATGATACGGGTTGAATTTTTGATAAAAAGTCAAATTTCATATGAGACAAGACCTCGATTTTAATATATTACTATTTTTGATTACAATAATATATAAAGGGAGCGGAAATAAAATACATTATATTATTTTGAGATATTACTTCATCGATAAATCATAATTAAAGTGTCTGAATGAATAAACATAAACTTGGCAACATAGCTCTCGGTACGACAACTACTACCAGCATGATTTCTATTATTTTCTCGACTTCAATAAAGGCAGGGAATGAAAAAGACGTCATTCTATTAGTTTAATCATTTTGAAATGTGGTTTTACATTCTAGTACTAAACAAACGTTTTAACTCTCAAGATTTAAAGGAAATGAAACGGTTGGTTTAAAAAAAAAATACAGTTTTTGAAATCATACTGAAATCTCATTGAATGGTTTGACAATGTTGAAACTTGTTTCTCGAAACCCCACAGAATATAGAGCACTATTGGTTACATACAACGTTGCCGCTTGTATATTTTCTTACTAAAAATTATAGTTTGATATTGCCAATATTGCCAAGTTTACTTTTTATCATAAGTTCCCTGTTGTTGGAGACACTTTCTTATAACTTTTTTGTTTTGTGTTTATTACACTCTTGATAAAGAATATATTAGTTCAAGGTTCTTATTTAACCTTCCTATTACACGTGTTTTATATTTTACTATATACACACGATTTAGCTTAATACATACCTCTAAGCCTGTTTATTTATTTAAAATATTATTTCAACTACTATCAACTAATCAGTTTGAAGTTGATGCCGAGCCCAAACAATACCAAAATAATAATAGTGGTTTATCTGGACTGGACCTATAGTTTAACGTGGGCTCCGAACCACAGTCCTCGGCATCAAGCCTACCGACTGATCAGTGAGAAACTTAGAGACCATCCCAGAACACATCCGGTCTTACCCAGCCTGGTTACTGGCGTGACTGGGATCATTTTCCTTGTCGGATTTTACACTCCTGTCTAGGACAATCACAAACATAAATTTACGACCATGCCCTAGAAGTATTCGAATCCGCGGCTATCGCAACAGTAGAAAGACCATCCTGTCGCGTTTACCACTGCGCCACCAAGCCGGCTGGAAAATAACTTTGTTTTATACATTCTAATATCAATCTAGCGTAAATTTTGGGCACCCTATATTTTAAAAATAAATGTTATTATACATCTTATGTATAATCAGGTACGAAAATAGACTTTACGCTATGTACTGATAACGCTTATCAAACTAGATGAGATTACGCAGACGATTGTAATGCGCATTGTTATCAGTCCTCGTCGAAATCAATGTGACAAGTAAGAACGGTACTCCAACTCAGTACCTATTCGAGATCGCCAACGATTCAGTCTACAACACGCGAGTGAAAGTTTGATTTTGATTTTTTTTTTCATTAGCTAGGATTTAACAAAAACACGTCGTAGTGGGTGAGTACTAGTCACGTCCGAACATTTCACAGTTGACGTTTCTGTTAGATTAACAAAACATTTAGAAAAATCATTTCAATCAGTTATAGACGACAAAAGAATGGTTGGATCTGATTTGAGTAAAGATAAAATTATAGAGTAGATATTAATGACGTCAAGTAGATAATGCGATGGGCAATAAATGAAATTGTGGTTTCGTTTATGCTCGTTAAAACTGGGAAAAACAAATGAGCAACCTGAATGTTACGTTAACGTGATATACAAATCGTTACTATAATGTAAGTTTTCGAGGTGCGGGGCGGTACCGTAATGATGCTGCTTTTGAGATGAGATTGTTAACTTAAACACCTATATCCTTTAAAAACCAAGTGTGAAATATGTGGAGTGTATGACGTGTTCAGGCGTTATTCAATTTTTCTTGTTCTTGTTTAATGTTTAGGTGGAAATTACAGTTTTAGTTAATCAAAAATAATGTGGATGATTCAGATGTATTCTTTTAGACTTTTTGATGTCTGTCATTTTTATTATTTTTAGAGGTGTTAAACTATTGCGTTTAATATACGAAATGCCTAATGGTGTCAGTTCTACACTTAATGGAGGATACAGAATGCATTAAGATATTCCCCTTCTCTTCTCGGATCGGTGCGTTGTAAAGCAATCGAAGCGCAATTCGTTTAGTTCGACCATCGATTTCATCGATTTGTGGCATTGTGCATTATAATATATATAGCTCATCTCTTAGTTCTCATAAAAGTAATTCCGATAAGGAGTTTTTACCTACACCAGAACAACCAAAGCACCATCTTATTACTACAGAAGATTCTAATGATATAATGATATAATTTTGGATTTCACTTTGCCAAAGAGTAAAGCATAGCTGTTAGGCTCTTTAAAACAGTGGAATTTGCTTGATGATGTTGATATCACGGATCAGCGGACTAAGCATGAAATATTCTCAGCATGTTTCACAAAAGAAGATGGAATTTGTTTTTGCAATGACATAAAAGGTACACGTGAGAAAATGTTAAAATTTTGCTTGAATTTGTAAAGTATCGCGAGTATAACTGGCAGCTGATTGGAGATTTAAAATGGTGGGATTTTTTATGGGACTTCAAGTATCCGTGTTATTTGTGTTTATGGGATAGCAGAGCGGCTGCTAAGCATTATACTCAACGGTCATGGCCTGTAAGAACAGAACTTTGCGTCGGGAAAGAAAACGTAAAATTTGAGCCAATTGTTGAAGCAGCGAAAGTGTTAATGCCGCCTCGGCACATTAACTTAGGGTTTGTGAAACAATTTGTTAAAAAACTGCATCAAACCTCAGAAGCGTTTGAATACTTGAGGACATTTTTTCCGAAATTATCAGATTCAAAGCTTAAGGCTAGGGTTTTTGTTGGTCCGCAAATCAGACAGATTTTCGCTGATGAAAAATTTCCAATGCTGCTGAATCGTACTCAAAAAGTGAATTGGAACAGTTTCGTAGTAGTCGTTTCTAGAATTGTAGGAAATAACAAAGCGGGAAACTACAAAAACTAGTTGAAAATATGCTAAAAAAATTAAAGTCATCGACCGCAAGATGTCATCAAAAGTTCATGTGTTGCATGTTCATTTAGATAAATTCAAAAACAACATGGGAGCTTATTCAGAAGAGCAAGGAGAACGTTTTCACCAGGACATTATGAGCTTCGTACAACGTTATCATTGCCAATACAATGAAAACATGATGGGAGACTATATTTAGGGTTTATTAAGAGATAGTACCTGTGAACATAACAGAAAAAGTAAAAGCGTGCACTTTTAAATTATTTTCTACATTTTTGTTAGTTATTTTTAAATAGTAAAACTTAATATAAATAATTAAAATGTTCATTTAAATGGTTTCATTTTCAATTAAAAATTTCAACGCCCTGGAGGACCAAAAAAGTCCGAAGGCAATGGATATCAAAACTTATTGGACCAAAACTCATCTCAAACTATTAGTACAGGATGTGTTGCTGCGCATATGGTGGAATCCTTAAGGTTTAGTGCTAAAACCGACTGAAATTGTTACCGCAGTTCTGTATCTTCGGCGGGTGAACAAATATAACGACGTATTCTTGAAAAACTTAACGTGTCCTGGTCGATGTAGCAAACACCTAATAATATATATACAATAAAATAATGTAATCAAAAATCGATAATAAAAAATAAGGAACTCACTAAAATGTAAAAAATAATCAAATTTAGATTCTTAACACAAAAAAACGCTTTAAAATAAAATAAAAAGTACGTAATAATCGTTGTAATAACTAAATAAAAATCAGTTTGAAGTCGGTACCGTGCCCAAATAGTTATATTAAATTATATTTGCCTTGTTCCTTTTTAATTTTGTGTTTATGACATAAATTTGTATTATTATTTTTGTATTGTTTGTTGTATTGTTAAAAGTCTAAGTTTGATTATTTTTTACATTTTAGTTATTTAGTATTTAAGTCGGTTCAATTTTTTTTATAAAAATATTTTATTTTTCTCTCTCTAGTGTTAGATATATACTCAATAAATTACGCAGTTATTTTATTAAGTATAACGATGGGTAGTCAGAGTAAAAGTACATCCCGTGTCATGAAAAATGGGAATAAAGAAACAATGATTGATAATAAGGAATGTTTCAGGCACTGGGGCCCACTATCTAGTCTAGGTGATTTGATAAATGTTCCCACCAAAGTAGAAAAAAGAAAGTTGCTGCTCTGTTGGGAATCGAACCTGCGACTTCCGCGTGTGAGCCTAACGTTCTAACTACTACACAGATTTATAGAAACAGTTGCCTACCAATTTTTTAAGACTTAGATATGATATGGTTAGGGCTTAAAAAGCAATGTGAACGGCTTTTACACTGAACTACTTTCGATTTTTCGTCAAATCAGTTCACCAATAACATTATACACAAATATCTGATTATTTTAGATAAAAAATATGTGAAAACATTATACGTGCCTTTGAAATTTGAGGTTTTCCTTCGATTTACCCTCCTTCCCCCCATGTGATCCTAACTTTGTTCCAATGGCACCACCTCGGACGTGCACTCTTTCGAATAAAAGAAGAATTTTGAAAATCAGTCCATAATCGACGGAGAAATCGGCGAACATACATTAAAAAAATAAATAAATAATATATATATACATATATATACATATATATACATATATATACATATATATAGATATATATACATATATATAGATATATATACATATATATAGATATATATACATATATATAGATATATATACATATATATACATATATATACATATATATACATATATATACATATATATACATATATATACATATATATACATATATATACATATATATACATATATATACATATATATATATACAGCCGAACATAGAACCTCCTCCTTTTTTGAAGTCGGTTAAAAAGAATAAAACCTGTATAACTATCGGAATATCCCGATACGTACAAGCGCGCGCTTATTTTAATAAAACGCAATACTTTATCTAAATCCCGGCTTACCCAAAGACCAAATTTCAACCGATCACCCTAGTGACCTCATCAGCATCGTCATCCGAACAAACGAAAGAAGACAAAAATGTCACGAGCGAAAACGAGAAATGCCATCGAACAATGGCACCGTCCGATAATAGAGAGGCGGTGGACATTATGAGGTCGCTCATTATACAATCTAGGCCATAAAGAACCGACAACCCATTTCAGCCAATCTTCATCTCGACAACCTGCCGCGTGTGACCGCGTGACGCCGAACTCTTTCGTCGAGCGTAACAATTGGCCTTTAAATTAGCGATAATTTAGCGTCCAGTTAACCTACGGAATCGACAAGAGAAAAAAAGGACGGACGCGGCAACGTGTAGAATTCAGTTTGAATAAAACATACGATCGTTTAGGAACAATGAGACAATTAAAATTACACGGAATATTTCCCGAAGTATCGTTGAACGGCCTGATTGTTGAAACGCGTTTAGAGATTCTCCCACAGAATATAGAGCAGTGTCACTTAGGTACGACGTTGCCGGATTGCGTAAATAGTGTAGAACTTAAGGTTAATTTCCTTATTCAAAATTATAGTTTCACATATTACCTCGTTATCGATAATAGTAAATACACCTTTCTACAGAGTTGCTAAATTTACTATATGTCGTGAAACATCGGATGTTATACCAGGAATAGAACAATATTAATCGTTTGCTGTTTTGTTACTTGTTTAAACAAAAAATAATAATTTCTTGAAAGTCGCCATGGTTACTAAATAATAAAGTTCAATGCTGTTGTATTGTTTTATCGTTAAAAAACGTTCTTATAAGCAATATTAATATGGTTGATCGATTCCAGGACAATATTTGGTAATATTAATTGTTTTTGTATGTCGTAAATACAAAGAATATTAGCCGAACTTGTTGAATTTAGTTACACAACGTTGCCATGTTTATTATTTCTCGAAATAAATCAATTACTGCGACAAGCAAGCAGTTCGTGATGTTGCCAAGTTTGCCGTTTCGAGTGAGACCTTCTTTCTGGCGAAAGTGCATACGAGCCATCAGCCAAGAAGGGACATCGAAACGCATGTTTGAACAACGGCAGATTAACCGAGCAAATATTTACAGAAGATTAGATATAAATGGCGATGTATTACAAGTTTGTATCAATAACGTATTGATTAATGTTAATCTTCGATTTGTTAATACTTATTTTATTATTGATGTCAACAACTGCCAAATGATTGATAATAGAGATCTATTGTCGTCGAGATAATTGGTGGTGACTAGCGGCAAGATACGCAGAAAATAAATAATCGTGTTTTCCGAATCGTCGTCCGCGTAGTATTCTTGCCGTTTCTGTTTCCATGAGAATGGCGAAACTAAAGGCAAACATCTTATAGTGTTACAGAATTTCTCATTTTTTTCAGAAAACTTTCACCGTTCTTTTAACAATCTTATTAGTTAATGTATATACCCAACATTCATTTAAAAAAAAGAAACATTTGGTTTCTTTGGAGCCAAAAAAAATAACTTTCAGCGCTGCCAAATTTATTATTTTTACTAAAATGTTCCTTAGTCTTTCAGCATTCTAATTATTTAGTATATAGCTAACATCGACTTAATAGAAATGGTTTAAAATATTGAGAAACAAACAAAACGTTTCCTTTGTTGCCAAATTTATTATTTTTTTAAACGTGTTCTCCTCTAACAGTTTTATTATTTAATATCTAGTGATTTCCCTAACATAGATGTAATAATGTTTAAATTGCTTGAAACCAAAAAAAAACATTCAATGTTGCCAAATGTATTATTTTTGCGAAAATGTTGCCTGAAACTGAATAAAAATTAGTGTTAACATTGATTTAATAAAAACGGTTTGGAATACTCGAAGCGAAATAAAAAGTTTCCATTGTTGCCAGATATATTACTTTTCTGAAAATCTTCGCTAGTTTTTTTAATAATGTTCTTATTTAGTAGGTGCAGTTGTATCTATATTTGCTTAAAAAATCACTGACCATTTACACCAAATTGTTGACAGCTGACCTATTATTAGAAATCTTTCGCTTTATTACTTGACACGTCATGGATTTGAATTCTCTCTAAGTAAATCCAATGGACTGCTGTCAATTCTCCCGAACTCTTCTAAATTCCTTGAGATAATCAGTTATAGCTCTATATTATGAACAGTTAACAATATTGATGATAAGATATATTGGTATATAGATAATATTGGCGTTAATTACAGATAACACAGGGCTAAAAAATTAAATAACGGACTTTTAATTTTACCATGGACAACTAAAAGGATTACGTGGGACAATTCAAAGAAAACTGCTTTGAATAATTAGAAAGGTGGTCTTCCATCATGTCCCAATGGCACGCTTCTTTGATAACCCGTCAAAAATTGCCATAACGTATTTAAAAACATGTACAGATTATATATTCACACTTATTGTATATTCAAGTACATATTGACGCGGTAAGAACAACAAAGTCAGAAATAAAGCGACAATCCAAGAACTATGTTACCTTTATAGCCCCCTGACAGAATTTTTAATTATATTAAAATACCTGTTTACTAAAATATATTTCCCGTTAATCAAAGATAGTGATCAGGCAATCATTTTTTATAGTACTTTCGTATATAGTCGATTTATGTAAGTAACTGATTTTTTTTGCGAACATATCGATTGTTTTTAATATCTCGAAAGTGATTGTAGGTAGCTCAGCGCAGTGATTGCGTTCTTCATTTAAAAAGATACTTACACCGAAAATTGAAAGTGCGCATTGACATACAGTAACGTTAAGTATTTTACGTTGTTGTCAGATTTGGTTTTTCCCGAATAATTTGGAAATTTACTATAATTATATAAATGCAGAGCATTTAAGATGTAGCCAAATGTATTGTTTTATTTTGAAGTTATATGATAAGATATTTTGAAGTTGTACATTGTTGCCAAGTTTATTATTTTTCCTTGAAACGATAATTGTGTGATGGGCATTTTATTGTTGACAGAACCATGTTCAAGAAGCACCGATCGAAAGCGGTACCACCACCGATCCCGGACAATAACGGGACAGAGCACAGCAACCCGAATGGCGTTCCGAAACCGACGCCCGCCTACCATACCAATTCGCTGCAATTTTACTGCCAATTAGCTCACGGAAGCCCCACGGCTTTCGTATCAGGTTTCTCTAACGTCAGGGAACTGTACAAGAAAATCGGCGAAGCTTTCGATATACCCGCATCAGATGTAAGTACGAGAACAATCGCTTATTAATTCATTGTCGATTAGTAAGATCGACAATAGCACTAAACTTGTAAAAATTAGGCGATGATATTCATGTTTATTCAACCTGCTGCCATTCATCAATCATTAACTGGTTGATCATGTCCCTTCATAAGAAACAGTACCTCTCAGAATCATTAGCTATACTAATATGAGATTAATATTATTGAAAAAGATTAATAAAGAAAAATTCTCCACAGTTAATTAAAACAAGGTACTTATCTAGGACGACCCATTGGTTCTCACTTATTCTCTAACGAAATAAAGTTAGTAGTATACAGTTTAGTGGTTTTACCACTTAGTGCCACAATTATACACATGATCATACGGTTTGGTTTTCTTGACTCTGCCTCCTAGTTCAGTGTTGTCCAAGAGTTGCAGCGCTTCGGTCTTAACATGAACATAGAGTCTTTCATAGAGTCATAACTTGCATTATGTTGATATTACTTCTCGCGGAAATATTCTGTATCTGCGTTCGGTTTTCTACCACACCCCAAATACAAAATCCGCAAATCTGAATGGAGGACTCGTCTGGATAGGTTCGATATAGCATATAACAGGTCGATTGAAAAGTCCGGCCTGCCATAGTAAAACACATATTTTTGGCAAAATTAGTTTTTTTTATTCAACATAATTCCCTTCAAGCGTGATACACTGATTATAGCGACCCTCCAACTTTTCTATACCATTTTTGTAGGACGATTTGTCCTTTACTTCAAAATAGGCCTCAGTTTCGGCGATCACCTCTTCATTCGACGAAAGTTTCTTCCCAGCGAGCATTCTTTCAGATCTGGAGAATACGGTGGATGGATGGATTTTTGTCATCGTTTTCACTGACTTGTGACATGGTGCATTGTCTTGGTGAAGTAACACTTTCTTTTTCTTCAAATGCGGCCGTTTTTCGGCGATTTCGTCCTTCAAACGGTCCAATAACGCTATGTAATAGTCGCTGTCGATGCTCCTTCCTTTTTCAAGATAGTCAATGAAAAGTATTCCATGCGCATCCCAAACTACAGACGCCATAACCTTGCCAGCCGACTATTGCGTTTTCCCACGCTTTGAAGCGGATTCATCGTGTGCAGTCCACTCGGATGACCGTCGATTGGACTTCAGAGTGAAATGATGGAGCCATGTTTCATCCATTGTGACATATCGATGCAAAAACCCGGGTTTATTACCCTTGATCATCTTCAAATACTGCTCTGAATCATCACTTTCTCATATCCAAATATTCGTGAATGATATGATGTACACATTTAGTTAATATCTTTAGAGTATCTGCTATTTCATTCAATTTCAATTTACGGCAATTCAAAATCAATTTGTGAAGTTTTTAATGTTTTCGTCAGTAGCAACCTCCTTTGGTCCACTGCGTTCACCGTCTGTGGTACTCATTTCACCACATCTAAATTTAGCATACCAATCCTTGATGGTTGATTTTCCTGAGGCAGTGTTCGGAAACTCGCATCAAGCCAAGTTTTTGCTTCAGATGTATGTTTCCCTTCAAAAAGCAATATTTTATCAACACGCGAAATTCTCTTTAATCAATTTTTTTCACAATAACAAAAGTTGCTTCACTCAAAATGCTATAATTCACAAACTAATGATCCGACAGCTGTCAAATTTATACACGCATCTTTTGAAGGTTGGGGCTAACTAAAAAACGTATTTATTGAATTTTAGTAGCGCCATCTATGTGTCAGGCCGGAGACATTTCAATTAACCTGTTAATAATATTGATTTGGACATGTTATTTCAGTATTGGTGACTTGATGACGTATACTCTATAGATACTCTATCTAGATCTCTACAAGAATTATTTATAAAGCATATCTTTCTCTCATTGGATTCATATATTTCTCGCATCCAAAAACAAGACTGGTTTACAGAAAATTACACAGAGTACTTCATAGAGCGCATTGTTTTATAATTGTTGTACAATTTCAACCGTTATAATTGATTTCAGCCATAATAAAATTAGGAAAAATCGAATTAAAAGAAGGGACAATTAACGTATCGGTTGTTCGGCTTACCTTTACCTACTTTTGCGCCAGAGATTCGTTCGTCTAGCTTCGGTACATTGTCGTTTCTTTGTTCGCCACCGATTACCGATTTTATTTGCACGGTTCGTGTTACCGGCGAGCGATCGTCGTTTTTTTTCTAGGTCTTCGCCATCCTAGACTATTAATTAAATTTATCTAGCAGTATTATGCGTGGTTATTAAATTATAGTATAATGATATTTTTCACGTAATAGGTGTTAAGGATGCACGAATAAAAATATCCAGGATCGTGACTTAATTTTGAGGGTTTTCTGTTTTCTTTTAATTAGAAACATACGAACATTTTTCGAAGTCAATGCAGTTTTTTACTTTTTAAGAAAACCGGTAGTAAGTGATATTCAGTGGCAGCAAAGTCCGGAGATTACGACGATCGTGTTTATTTTCAACTTGTGACCAATCATTTTCACGTTTTATAATAATTATGTCGAGTTTCAGCCTGTATGAGGGTTATTGAGTATATGATTGATCTTTATTTGCATAAAGCGGCCCAAAATATATGCAGGATTTGAATTTGCAGCAATATTTGACACAAGGGCCATCAAATAATTATTGTGGACCATAATTACAAGTTTCAGAAGGCTTTTCACCGCGTATAACCCCAAAAGATCTGTCTCTCCATATTTACGAAGTTTAATTGAAATTAGAACTGAAGCTTCATAGCCTAGCATATCGGTTTAATGTAATATTAATCAATGTTAATGTTCAAGCAAAAGCATACTGAGCTACTAAGCTATTTCACATTAACGCCTTCTTTAGTAGTTCAAACTGACACTTCTGGGATTCAGGGAAATCACACGCGATGTGGAACAAGCGCATCCACAATGTGGAGATGCTGGTGTTTGATACTGCCGCATAACAACTGAGATATTTCTGCTGTAAACCATTCTGCTAACAGTGTGAAGACTATTTGCACGAAAAACTATTTCTTATATAAAGCTAACTTGTGCTTTTGTGTTACTTCTATAAAATACATAAAATAAGAGTATTAGCTACGAAAGACATGTTTAACATTAACCCAAGAAATAGAACGCCAATCAACCGTAACACGTACTATTAGAACAAAACCCATGTACCTACGTGATCTTGACATAGTCAGCTAGAAGACGATTGCACATTATGTGACACCATTGCAACAGTTGAAAAATAACATTCTTTAGAAAAGAAGCAGTGAAAATATCAACTTACTATCTGTTTGAATGTTTTATTGTCTAACTGTTTTAATTAAATTTCAACTAGTTCTGTCAGTCTTAATATATTTTAACATTTGTAATATAGACCGGGAATATTTTGGTGGCTATATCCACCATATTTATACACAGCTACCTCTAAGCTTTGAGCTATAAGAAAGCAAGACCTGACGATGTCGTCGTCGAAACATCGGCAAGACATCCGACATATTTAATGATGTTAATTGGTTGGCAAAAGTGTCTTACATATGATATTATTTTTTAAGTAATCTAAACATGGCATTACAAGGTAACAATGTCACAATATTTAAAGTGCAAGATAAGGTGGAAGTTGCAAAAAAGCTTAATATGTAGGAACAAAGCGCGAAAACAGGGAACTTCAAAGCATTTTGTAATTTAAGTGAAATGCAAAAAGAGCCCAACATGATTGCATCACCGCAGGACAGCTTAACTCAAATTAAAGAACATCTATTGGGACTGGACAGGAATCTGCAAGAATATTTTCCTCCAATCGCCAGGAATAAAGCTTGGATAGGAAACCCATTTACATTCAAGTTAGATTCCGAAACGTATTTGGCAGATTCAAATGCCGGCTCGTTAATTAAACTGTCAACTAACACAGCCCTCAAGGATATATTTGACACAGGACCATTGATAGATTTTTGTGTATCTTGTCTTCAAGAATACACAAAATTAGCTCATCAAGCAATAACTTTTTTAATGAATTTTGCTACAACTTATAAAGGTGAAGCTTAAATATGCAAACCGATTTTATGTCGAATCGTACCTTAGGATAAAACTTTGGTCATTTTCCGCAAATTTGGATTCTTTGGAGTAAGAAATAAGCAGCAGTTCCATACGTCGCACTAAAATTTAGTGACTAACAGGCCAATTAAAAAGTCCGCGACCTGACACACAGATGGCGCTACTAGAATTAAATCCATATATTTTTAGTTAGCTCTAACCCTCAGAAAATGCGCGTATAAATTTGATAGATGTCGGATCATTAGTTTGTGAATTATAACATTTTGAGTGAAGCAACTTTTGTTATTGTGAAAAAAATGGATAAAAAGTAATTTCTCGTATTGATAAAATATCACTTTTTGAAGGGAAAAAATACAGTTGAAGCAAAAACGTGGCTTGATGCCAAATTTCTGGACACTGCCCCCGGAAAATCAACCATCAAGGATTGATATGCTAAGTTTAGACGTGATGAAATAAGCACCGATGGCGGTAAACGCAGTGAACGCCCAAAAGAGGTTGTTAACGACGAAAACATTTAAAAAATCCACAAAAGGATTTTGAATGACCGTAAATTGAAATTGAATGAAGTAGCAGACACTCTAAAGATATCAATTGAACATATACATCATATCATTCACGAATATTTGGGTATGAGAAAGCTCTGTGTAAAGTGCGAGCTCACTTTTGACCAAAAACAACGACGAGTTGATGATTTGGAGCAGTGTTTGAAGATGATCAAGCGTAATAAACCCGAGTTTTTGCATCGATATGTGACAATGGATGAAACAAGGCTCCATCATTTCCGAAGTCCAGTCGACAGTCATCTCAGTGGACTGCACACGATGAACCCGCTTCATAGAGTGGGAAAACGTAACAGTCGGCTGGCAAGGTTATGGCGTCTGTATTTTGGGATGCGCATGGAATAATTTTCATTGACTACCTTACAAAAGAAAGGACCATCAACAGCAACTATTGCATAGCGTTATTAGACCGTTTGAAGGACGAAATCGCCGGAAAACGTCCGTATTTGAAGAAAAAGAAAGTGCTGCTTCACCAAGACAATGCACCGTGTCATCAGTCAGTGAAAACGATGGCAAAATTCATGAATTGGATTTCTTGTTCGAATTTCTTCCTCATCCACCGTATTCTCCAGATCTGCCACCCAGCGACTATTTCCTGTTCTCAGGACAAATCGCAGAAAACTGAGGCCTATATTGAAGCAAAGGACACATCTTACTACAAAAATGGTATCGAAAAGTTGGAGGGTCGCTATAATCAGTGTATCAGCCTCGAAGGGAATCATGTTGAATAAAAAAAAACTAATGTTGTGTTTTACTATGGTAGGCCGGGGACTTTTCAATTGATCTGTTAAAGAGTCGATACCAAAATATGTGGTATTAATAAACCATTTATACTATTAATAAATGTGTGTTATTTTACCTAATGAAAGCTTGGGTTTAAAAGTGTTAACTGGGTCATGAAAGGGCAGTGTGAAAATTACCAGGCCATGGCAGAACAATGTTGGGACACACTGCTCTATGGTTTCAATCTATTAGCTCAGAGACGTTCTCGACTTTCATTTACACGTGGGTTTGCGGTTTCTTAAATTCACATTATTCGTCAAGTGTTCTTCTATAGTTCTGTTTAACCGATAGTTACGGACTGATAATCATGAGCGTAAGTTCAGTATTCCTTAATTTTGTTTATGTATATCATTCTGGGTCTCACCAAACGAGCTGACATTAGTAACATTCGAAGCAAACGATCACGTTGACCCTCAAACACGTAGCATAAAAAACACCACGATATAGAGAGCGCAATTTGTCGTGAACGTAGTTAATTAATAGTCGCATGATAATAGCGGTCCTCCTGTTCGGGCATAGCCGATGCTGTTTAACACATACATATATTCTCTCGGCCACCGGCCGTACTTCCGGTTGTGGACCTTTTATTCCGCGTCGAAACAATGACACATCTGCTCTGATTTTGACGTGTTTTAAATTGTTAATGTGTGCGGGCGTGCTCTTATGCGTGAATGTTGTCATCGCGACGAACCGTAATCGCGCTTGTAATTGAAGGTATAGGCGCAGCCACCATAATATCGAGAAACATATATTTCAGGCCGCGATGTTGCCAGATTGTATGAATTGTAGTTATGCATAGGGAATATAGTATATACGTAATGTTTGTAAACGAATGACGGTTTCCTTAATATATGGTTTTATACTCGCATATCTCCCGTAAAATATGTTCAGTAAAGCCGTGCTATAGCGCATTTGAAAGGTTAAAGTTGGCAGATTGTACGAATTGTACTTATAGGTGGGGATTATAGTATATAGTCCTTCCAATAAAACAGCCAATGTACGTCATAGATGATGTCGAATATATTGCCATATTTAGTGGAAATGTAAAATTCGTTTTAAACTGGGGGCCGATTTTTCCTTCTCATTTTAACAGAGATACAATGTCATATGAACGTCGATACGTCCAAACATATAAACGAATCAGCCTACCAAATTCGCCCGGTTGCCAAACGTCTGCAAAATTCTTCAAAACATTAATGTTGTGGCAATCGTTGTTTTGGCGCTTTAATTGTTTTGAACTATATAAAGTATGCATTAGATATACTATAATTTTAAAATACATCATATTTTATAACATTATTTTTGTATCATTATTTTATTTACAACATTGCAAAATTTTAATATTAAAAATTCAGATGAATTATATTTTAAATGTAAGATCGTGGGAAATGTAATTCCAGTTTTTCGTAACAGTTTAACAGCGCATTTAAAAATTAACAGTTGCTGGCTTGTAGGAATTGTACTTATGTATGTGGAATATAGTGTATAATGTGTAGAAAAATTAGTTTCAGTATTCCTCAATAAAATTTTTTGAATTCGTAAGGTCGTGGAAAAAACAATTCCAATTTATCTTAATATACGTACAATAGTAAAACTGTTTTAAACCATGTACCTACATTACTTTTTACCTATTCCATTATTTTATCGTCTTCAAATATATAATTGTCATTTGATTCTCATCTATTTTTTTTTTGATCCTTTTCAGGTTTTGTTCTGCACGCTCAACACTTTCAAGCCGGACATGAGGAAACTGCTCGGTGGCCAAATCGGTCTAGAAGACTTCATCTTCGCACACAGAAAAGGTGAGTAAACTATCACACTAGCTATTGGTCTTAAATTCACGTATTACTGGAATCAAATAATGATTCCTCCGAAAACAGCGTCCATGATTATATGATTCCACCATGATTATATGATCGCATGTTTTTTTAGACATTTTTAGACATAGGAGACATTTATTCTATAACTGTCTGTCTGAATTAGTAGCATAATAGAACCAAATAAGTAGCATTTACCGGAAGTTTTACTGTTTTACTTCAATTTCAAAAAAAGCGGCTGAAGGTCATCGAATGCTATATAAAGTTTATGGCAATCTTGTTCCGTCGATTTCAACATGTGAATACTGAGCAGTCGATGGTGGCACGTCTGAACTGAACTATGCTCAGTGACGGAACGATCGAACGACGTGGGAATGGTCCAGAAGCTTGGATGTATTGTGCCATATATATTGAAACCAAGACACATTGAAAGACACAACGACAAAGCCTAATATTCAATGCTGCAAGCAATGCTCTGTATTTGGTGGGATCAGCTTGGTTTGGTATACTATGAACTGATGAAAACGAATGAAACTGTTATTACAGATGTCTTCCGACGACAGTTGAACATATTGCACGATGTATTATTGAGAAAAAGGTCAGTAATAGCGAGTAATACATGCAAAATCATCCTCTTACATGACAATGCTCGGCCATACATTGTAAGAGTTATGAAGAATACAATGTTGAAGCTCGAATGGGAAATTTTATCATAAATATCATACTCAAAGGGCATTGACATTTGCTCAGATCGATGCAGCGTGGATTGGATGGCACACTGTTTCGATATGCCGAAGAAGTTGTAAAACGGATCGATGATTGAATCGATCTTTCGAGATAGTATTGCCATGTTTTTATGTAGTTACTTTAGTATTGCCATAGAAGATGTTAAAACATATTTTGATTAATACACGTACTACCATATTTTCTCCATAAATGCCATTTTAAAGTAAAACAATAGTCAGAATACATGCAAGCACCTAACTCATTGAAGGTTAGCATCAGAATTCAAATAATAAATTCGCTAAATTCAAGAAAGTTCGTTCGCCCGTTTCACATTCCTAGCCATTTCCGCGTCGGTATTCTTTTAACAGTACCATTGGCAGTTCCTGCCGACGCAAAAAAATCAGAAACACGTTTCCTAGACAAGTCTATTATCTGCCATGGGAACGGATAATCGATATTGTGTCGACGACGTCTCCTACGGTGCCATCACGATCCGGGCCGGTACCACTCGCCGCCGTTCTATCCGGTTCGAGATCGGAGAGGAACTGCTAATTACGTTGGCGCGCCTGCACCCAGAACCATCGCCGATGCAGGTACCTCCCGATAAAGACGAAAAAGCGAAGATAGGGCTTCCAACTGGTACCGCTATGCGATGGTGGGCATTGGCTTTAACCGTTTCTGTCGTTCGTCGATGCTCTGTAACGTAAATATTTGAACAAGAGCTTAATTCTGAAAAATCGCGGCATGTAGACTAGGATTTGAATTTTCAACGTTGCCAGTTCTCAAAAATTATACGTACATTTGACGAATATAATATAAATACAATAAATTACTTGTGGAGACTCGGGTTAGAAATATTACCAAATACACAATCATTCATTTATCTTTACAATTACTCAACAATATATCTAAATTGTGGCAAATTGTACATGGTCTCAACCAAACACTCAATTCAATACAAGCATATACATTAAGTCAGTGTATACATATACAATCATAGCTACATTATTTTCATTTCAATAACATTTCATATTGTCCTTTATTCTTCATGATTGAAATAAAATTGTCTTCCTTTACAGTAGGGCAAATATCCCGTAATAGAGATTGTGGCTTATATAACAACACACATCCTGTATTTTTGAGCTCACTTATCTACATATGTTTTAATGTATTCTATTTCACATTTCTTTCAATTTTCTATCAACTCTATACCAGCCGAACAATAAAAATTTAGCATCACTATATTACCATCACATACTTTGTCTTTTCTTCTTTTTGAATTTTGTGCCGAGTAATCGGAATATCCCTAGGACGTTTTAAATACAAAACCTTACTTTACCCATCGTATTCATCATACATTCCTCCTTCTGACTACAAATTTTACCGATCAATGACGCACAACTTAGCCGACCAACACTATCTTGCAAAGGAGACAAAAATTAGATCGGTTCTTAGATCTTGTCAAAAGACTAGGCATCTTTTCAAGGCGAAATTTATTTGATAACTAAAAGGTGGCAAATTAGTCATAGCTAACGATAGACATTACTCTAGGAATTTCAAAAATAATACACACTGCTCCAGACCTTTGTCATAATGTAATATTTGTTTCGTTATAAAAATGAGCTGCCATGTTTCGTATAGTCTGTTCAAAGTTATTTTGTAGATACGTCATCTAAATTTGTGACGTCAAAACCTCGCCATGTTGCCGCATCAACTCCGAGTTTTAGTTCAGTTGGGCTTTGATATACAACAATATTCTAATCTAAATAAAAAAATCGAACAAACATGATATTAAATATAATTTATTTTAACATTATAGTACATCTAAAACTACAGTTAGTTATACAGCCATAATAGTCTGTAGGTTAGAGTTATAACCTCTTATCGCTATTGCTCTCAAGAGTTTTGCATACGTCTAACAGCTGGACGACTTTCACAGGCGTATTTGTTTACATGTTCGAACTAATCAGACAGCATTGTGTCAAACAAGTTACTGTAGTATCGAGTCGATGTATGTTGCCTCAGTCATATATCGTCAATTCAAAATACCAGTGACAGGGAAATGTCGCAATGTTGCCGCAGCTACTCTAAGTTTTAGTACATTTAGGCTCTGACATATAACAAAATTTTAATATACATAAAATAATTGAACAAATATTCTGTTAAATATAATTTATTTTAACATCAGAGTACATCAAATGCATTTATTATCGAAGAGCTTAAAACTACAATTCATTTTACAGCCACAATAATTTATAGGTTAGAGTTGTTTATTTTATATACATTAGGCTTTTTTCCACACTAGTATTGGTATTGTTTTAGACGGGTTTTTGTATGTAGTGGTATAACCCTAAGGCCTTATGCACTTAATTAACAATTGTATATCTGAGTAATGTACTTTACTTTCATTAGAGAGCATATTTATGTTTTAAGCTTAGTTGTTGTTTCTTTCGATGCAATGTAACCCTGTAAAGTCATTATGATATTACTATATTTCTCTTTAGTTTGTCTGTATACATCTTTCTTGATAAAACTACATTTAATCACTGCATTCTCCTTAATGTATTTGCCATATCTGCAAAACCGTTACTGCTATATACTTACACATGTTAACCAAACGTTCATGTATATTCTGAAGAATAACACACATGCTTATAGAGCTTTCACACTATAATACAATTCCCTACAATTAAAGTATATTAATTGTAAACTGACCTTTAGTGGTTCCTTTAGTAGGAGGTGTTATTTTCGACAATGCCTCTTTCCATAAATCCAGACTTTGCTTAATGTATTGATGCATTATGTTATGACTAACAAAACCTAATCGATAGTTATTCCAACGTTTACCATATTCCATGAACCTTTGTTGTCTTTACACTATATTTATTTAAATATATAATAACTAGCGACCCGCCCCGGCTTCGCACGGGTGCAATGCTGATACTAAATTAAATACACTACAGAAAAAATATGAACGTTGTATATAAAAACATAGCGGCCCGCTCCGACTTTGCACGGGCATAAAATATATATGCCTATGTCACTCAATGAAAACATGATTAAAATCGATCCAGTATTTTTGGTTCATTCATTACTGCCCTTGGCCTGCACGCATTAAATTTGGAGTAAAACAATTCCTCTTCCCCTATACTTACTATGAAGATTTCCTGCTATCTTTGGAATATCTAAATTCATACAATTTTTATCACATTACACATATTTAAACGCAAATTTTAAATTTGTAATATCTCCGAAAATATTTGTTTAATTTACATGCTGTAAGGAACTATATTGATCTATATTAATTGCACACTGTATTTAAGGTACTTAATTCGATAAGGATTAATGCCGTATTGCTTAAAATAGCTTCGTAAATAAGCCATTTTCTCACGTAAAAAGTAAACAATAAAAATGGTTAATGTGGGTTATCCCTAAAAGATAAACATATACCATCGCGGACTTTTTTGTAGACCTTTTTATGGTGTACAATACTGTAGTACATTAATTTGATCTAACTCGTAGGGTTAGGCAGCGTTTTTGCTAATTGCTAAATAAGCCTAAAAAATAGGTTAATTTACGACATCACGTTAGAAACCTCTAAAATTAGCAATGTTGCCTTAGTATATTATGCATGTATTATACATATAAACCTTCCTCTTGAATCACTCTATCTATTGAAAAAAACCGCATCAAAATCCGTTGCGTAGTTTTAAAGATTTAAGCGCACATAGGGATATAGGGACAGAAAAGGCGACTTTGTTTTATACTATGTAGTGATAATTTATATAATAATATATAAATTGATATAATTCTTCCTTGATTTTGTTATTTGTTTTTAAAAATTGTATTATTTTAAAAGCAATCTCTGGCAGTTCCATTGAATCTCTTCGTGGGTTATCTTTACACCACTTAAATGCTATATTATCGAACAATGTATGAACGGATGTTCTACATCTCTCAAATAGCCGTATATCTTTTAGATCTTTGTGGATACTACCCAGACTAACAATTTTCTCTGAAATGATTGTATTAAATTACGTTTCGATTGAAAAAACTACTTACTGTTTTATACATTTCGTATATTTGATCTCTGAAATACCAAGATTGAGCTTGATTCGTCACCTGTTTCGCATAAACACGGTTTTTTTTGGCGAATTTAAGGTTATATTGTTTTTTATTTTTTGAGATATTTTAGTGACCGTGTCCGTACTAATATAGAGTGCAGCTGCAAAAAATATTTTCAATAAAAACCGGCGATTTCAAATTTATTAAAACAAAGCGTCAAAACAACGTTTGTCGGTTTACAACCCCTCATTATAATATTTTAAAGAATTTTTGCGACGTTTGGCAAACGGACAACTTTTCCAGGCTCATTCGATTACATGTTTGAACTTCTTTAATATCATTCTCTCTTTTTAAATAGAATAAAATGACAAGGATAATATTGTCTGACTGTAAAACGAATTTACAACTTTAGACAGACATATATTGACACTCGTGTCACTGTTATTTTGAATTGACTATACATACCTTAACTACTCCTTTTTAAGGTCCAATATTATACTGAACTACTCGTACTAACAATTGTTAATAAGCAAAAATAACAAAAAATAATATTTTATTATCTAAAAGAAATATAAATCGATAATTAACTTAGACATTATTAAAATATAGTTTACCATTTTACACAATATTAACGCAAAAAAGCTCGATTAGCAACATTATGCCAACTCTGAAAATATCTTTTCCAAGTATTTCCTCAACGTAGAATAACTTTTGTTGAACCACAACACTATGCAACCCAACAGCAGATTCTTAAAAATTTGATTTTTTTCTATTCCAAACAAGTTACTATAGTACTATCGAGTTGACATATGTTGCCTCAGTATGGACGTACCTTAATTACTCCTTTTGAAGTTCAATACTATACTAAAATACTCGTAAAACATCTCGTATTAACAATTGTTAACAATCAAAAACAATATAAAGTTATCGTTTATTATCTAAAAGAAATATAAGGTATATTTAAAAGTATTAAAATAATCATTAACGTAAATAACTCAATCAAATGACTATCCAATTCAAATTATGTCTATTTAGATGACATTTAGACCTCGTACAACAAAGAAAACAAACGCCTGTCAGTGGATATCAAAATATCGGTCTATCAAATTATCCCACACTTGATAAAATCTTTAAAATGTAAGGCACCTCAAACGTCAATATAAAATTCAGTACACATTTTTCATTAATATAAAATCGGCACTCGAATTAACAAGCGTGTGTTAACTGTTATCACATGTTTAATGTTAACGTTAGTCACTTTTTATTTTTCTTTCTGTTTGTCGGTACATTTTGATTGTCACTGTCATTTTATGTCATTATGACATTAAATATAATCTGTGGAAATACTGTATCAAATTATTAAATACCCAGTTATACGAGTTTATGTATACATTAACCTGAAATTGTATTTTACTTCAAAATAATGGTAAAACAAGTAGTAGTAAAAAGTTTTTACTCTAACACATAGCTGTGGCGCCATCTATAGAGTATAAAACTGTTACACACTTTTACTATATATTGAAAGTTAAATAATTTATCATTTTTATATACATAACAGATGTTTCGGATAAAAATGAACGTTAGTCCTATTTATGATCGAATTACTATAAAATGAATGAGATATTAATAGTTAATTGAGTAATAAATAAACCTTCGCTAACCATATGTCAATTTCTATCTAGTACTTGTTGCTTTCTTCCCTTTTCTTACATAAGTTATTGCTGTCAGTTTCATTAATTGGAGATACGAGGTATTATCAGTGTTGTAAATCAACCCATTTCTCGTATTCTAACTGTTATTTATGATGTTTGGTTTAATATTTGCAGTGATGTAACGTGTCAATTAACGTTTTGAAAAAATAAGCGGGTTTTACTGTGTTAATTATTCTATTTTAACAGGGTATTTACTTATCAACGTCAATCGAAATAAACCTTGTATTTTTTTGTTATTATTTAGGATTTTGTTTTATATATTTTGATATGTATAGTGATAAAACAGATTGGATGGCGCTTCAACGTATTGAAAGGTACCGTAAACAAAACAATGATGGTGTGAACTGGTGTTTTTGTTGTAGGACGGCCGAAGGAAGTGGAGCTTGAGAAGTCGGAAGAGTCCCTGGGTCTGACCATCACGGACAACGGAGCCGGATGTTCATTCATCAAACGAATCAAGGAGGGTTCCGTTATACACAACATACCGCATATTAAAGTAAGTCGAACGGTCGGTTTCTTCAGTGGAACCCATCGTACGTACCGTTTTGCGTTGTTTTGATTCTCAACCAAATCATGTTAACATTGACCCTAATAAGATTATTTTTTCTGTCAATAATACCACTCAAAAATGAACATATTGTGATACTTTGATATAGCAGAAAATATCAAAAAAGAACTATAAAAAAAATCGGTCTACTGCCATAAATATCGATATTGTTATATCGATAATTTTTACGCTATAGAAATTTCTTCGCTCCAACCTCACTCTTTCACGTAAAATAATGTATTCAATGGAACCATCGTAGTTGTCATTTTGCTGTTTTGGTTCTCAACCAAATCATGTTAACATTGACCTTAATCAAAATAGTTGTTTCTTCCAATAACGCTTCTCAACAATGAAGATATCCGGGGTCAGTCATAAATGTTTCATTTTTTTACATTCTTTGATGCTGGCACACCTGTTAATTGTCGGCCGCGGGGTAAAATATCGATGTTTTAAAAAATATGGTTATATCGGCTTCGATACTAATAAATAATATATTGTTTTAAAGATTCAATAGTTCTCTAGGGAGGAGTTAAGGTTTTTGGTGCTTCATTTTATAGATTCCTTAAAATATCGATGCAGCGGAGAATATCGATGAACTACAAAAAATGTCCAGTGCGATAAATATCGATATTTAAGTGTTATATCGATAATTTTTAAGCTATCGATATTCTTGTCTCCTACCTCACTTTTTCACGTAAACTTCTTATGGCGGCGAAAGAATTCTCTAAAAAATGCAATACTCTAAATTTTAATATCGATATTTTCTTATTAAAAATTTACAATAGGGTATGAGAAATCTAAAATTCAAAATTCGATACTGTATTTTAAAATTATTTTTTCGATATAAAACTACCGCCAAAAGTATCGATATTTTTTCAAGAAATCGTTATCGATAGTTTTCCACATCCCTAATTAAGGTTATAAATGGTGATACTATTGCTGTTACGGAGAATTTCAAAAGTTTTCGTTATATTTACTACAGAATATCTTATTCTGGGTGTTTTAAGGAATAAAATGTGTTTGTAGTGAAATTTTCTTGGCAAAAACGCCTGCCTACTGGCATTGATTTAATATATAAGATCCAGGATAACATTGTTTTTATCACCCTGAGTTCGATTTCGTGGACATGGATTTTTAGGCTACCGAAGAGATGATTAGCCAGCCCAATAAAACAACCAATGTACAATTTTGATGACGTTCAATATATAGTGTGAATTTGTAATTTTTACAAATCAAAAATTCGTTTTAAACTCGGGTAACCGAATAAAAAGAGTCTAATTCTGGCTAATTACATCATGCGCATAAGTACATTTGAAGAGCATAATAAATATTCTTGAATTATCCATTACTACCTACTATTTACAATTAAAATATGAACAGTACCAGTACAAATAAACCATAACCAACAACATTCTTAACCTTACAAAACAAAACGTTTAGCAGTACCCGGATCAACCCAAATTTGCCGCTGTAGTTCGTTGCGTTCTACCTCTGGATTGCTTGTCGATTGCAAGGTCGCAAAATTAGACGGAATCTACCAAATTTTGCTTTTAGGGATCATGTTGCCAAATGTCGGTAAAATTCTTCAAAACATTAGTGACGATAATTAGTTATAAACCGCCAAATTTGATTTGGCAACATTGCTACGTAGTGTGTGGAGTGTTTTATTAGACGGGCTATACTCTCAATCACTCATAAAAATACAAAAATATCAACTTTTTTTTCTTTGGACACTGCCTGCTCCAGCTTCGGTTAAAGGTGGCGGTGGAGTGACGCCTCGCTTGTTTTAGGTGGGGGATCATATCGAAAAACTCAACGGCGAGAATATGGTGGGCAAGCGGCATTTCGAGGTGGCCAAGGCTCTAAAGGATATCCCGTTGGGTGACACGTTCACCATCAGGCTGGTGGAGCCCATGACCAGCGGTTTCGGACAGATCGCCCCCAAGAGTTCCGGCAAGGGGCCCAAGAAATCCGGCTACGGGTCGGGGAAAGAGACGTTACGATTTAAAGCGGGCGGAAAAGCGGAAATTCAAGAACAGGTAAATTATTTTCAGAGGTTATGTTTATTTTAAGCTTATACATTATATCTAAGTTATTTAACCGTTTATAAACATATTTAAAATTAATATGAAAAAGAGAAAATAAAACAGCATGTAAGGTAATAACATATTTATCAATATATATTACTCACTAATATATTTCAGTAAAAAAAACCTCCACTGTTTCCTCATGGAATCTCATCGATATGTGAAAATAGCATGGAAACCCCTCTCTCAATAAACACAAGGAATGCAATTCAAATCGATATGCATTAAGCCTGTGTGTAGAATTAACATGTATAAATATATGGCTATATTCTTTTAACTAGCGTTGGGAACCATCCACTGAAAACGGTCGACAGTTGCAAAACAGCCGAAACAGTCGATAGTCAAAAAATTATCAATTTTTTAATCACTTAATCTACTGTGGATCTATAAAAAGGAATGGAATTTTTCTATGAAATGGAATAATACCCCACAAATCTTTTATCGTATTTTAATATGTTAATTTCTATTTTCAAATAATATACTATAATAAATATAGACAATACAATAGAACTTAAACAAAACCTAAAAACTAAAGATGTACAATAACCATAAATACTAAATAAAAATTAAACATATACCAATGATAGAAAAAAAACTAATTCATGACATAATTTAAAATGATCGCACAATAACCACTAGAGCTTCGTTAAATAAAGTTAATGCTTTATTAATGAACGGAAATATTTTTCAACAAAAAACGGTAGAGTAATCGAACTATATATCATTGCCATAAAATGTACTATTTATCATTCACAATTTTAATCTTTTTACCCTATAACATTAGCAATCTTGGAAAATATCATTCCAAAATGCTGCTATATTAATATACAATATATAGTTTACAAGCAAACTACCAAAAAAATCATAAAACTATATTATATATTACAAATAAATCTATGTAAGTATAAATTTGATTACTATTTTGTCGAGGTCGCGGCTAGGACTACAAGGCTAGAACGTTAAAAATCAGTCGAATGAAACTAGTAGAACCAAAAATAGTAACTAAAAGTACACGACTGAAACAGTCAATAGGAAATAGTAACAAAATCAGTCGGACCGAAAATAGCGACTGAAACAGTCACAGGTAAAAAGTAGTAAAATCAGTCGAAGCAAAAATAGCGACTGAAACAGTCGATAGTAAAAAGTAGTCAATTACTAAACAATCGATAGTCGATTTCAGTCAATAGTTCCCAACACTACTTTTAACATTTCATATTGTCCTTCATTTATTATGATTAACATAAAATCTTTATTTAAAGTACGGTAGGTAATCTGATGATGTCTTGTTTTTTTTGGCGACAGAGACTTATTTATCTGACTAATAAGTTACAAAACAAAATAACAAGCAATTCAAAATGTACTACAAAATATACGAATCGGTATTATCAATTATTTATTAATAACCATTTAACGTCATAATTGATGTTAACATTATCATTATTTATACAAAGTTAGATTTATTTTCAATATAACATATTACGTCATGTAAAATGTATAAAATATTAAATAATACGACTAAATAGCCGAAATACTCTCAATGCAAGGATTACTGAACAATATCATCAATTATTTTTAGGTTATGTGAAGCATTCACTAATATCCTATAGTTATAATTAACCTTATAATTAATGTAATATCCTACTCTGAAATATGACCTTTCTAAATAACAATTGATAGAGAAATGTGATTTTAATATTATTTAATCACATTGTTCATAGATGATGAAGATACGGTGATACTTTTCCCAGACCTGTAAATATCGAAAGCTTCATTAAAAAACACGCATATGCATAACATTTCTTAAGATATCGAATATTTCAACGAGTTTAACGATAATTTAATGATAGAACCAGTTCCGAAACGGTTCAAGCGGTTATATCTTTTCTTCGTCCTTGAAACGTATACAACAGGTACCTCTTCTAAATACTTTTTTATATCTTATTAATAGTAACACCCGTTTATTTTTAGATCCACCGATACGAATAAATAAACTATCAAATCAGACAATATATAATATGGAAATAAAATATTCGAAATATAAACCATCATTTAAAATCTACAAACCAAGAAAAAGTATAAATTTAATTATTTTTTAATTATTCAACAAACGCAAACATTATCATGGACAACTATCCGGTTCTCCCGGGTTCTTTTTCTCGGCAGCATATATAAGACGTAAAACGTATTGATTAATCGAACTGAAAGCAAATAAATGAACGGAGAAAACATAGATCAAACGCGTTATCTTCCGCAGTTTACGAATATAGGCAATGCAATTTCACTTTTTCCTGATAGGTCTGGGAACCTGTTCCTTCACGGTTTAGAATTTCAGGCGATTTCTATATAGGCGCGTGTATATCGGTGGTTGTTAAAACACTATTTCAAAACTGGAAATATTTATATATATATATATATATATATATATATATATATATATATATATATATATATATTATATTAAAATGTAATTGATCTAAAACTTATTTTATACATAAGTAACAGTTGAGTAGTTTGACAAACATAAATGTCAAAATAAGAGGACTGATAATTGATATCACTGTCAAAGTACAATGTATATCACAGCCTACTAGATTTACTTTTTCATTAGCTTTTAAAAATATGTACTAGACGTCATAGTAGACTATGGCTATTTTATCAAAAAATTAATATTTCGTAATCATGTCACATATGCGACCGATAAATCTAACGGTACAACCTTTAAACAATGCTATTTTACATAATTTCCTAGAGAATACGAAGTATGTATTAGATTTCTCCCGGCTTTTAATGTATACCGTTTTAGATTGTTTTCAATACGCATTATACATAAAAAGAAACGGTTCGGAAAAGCAAGAAATGACGCGCATAAAAAAACATTCGCTTGGTCGTGTCGTCGATTTGAAAAACAAATTCCTCGACTTTACCGTTTCGAACAAAACGATCTGTGATGCAATGCCGGCCAGATCGTAAATGGATACAAATCCGCGACCTTGTAAGAACGTTAGCAATAGTTCCTCAATAAATTCTCGCCGATATATATTATGGGCATTTTTAGCACGGCGATTTATTCTGTTGAATCACAATGCACGTATTGTTTGTTCGCGGACCTTGAATCATTTAACTGCAATTACGAGACATTCCTCTATACGGTTTTAAAATCGTAGTCATAAATATTTAAATCATTCGTTATTAAAGGTGATTTTTTTAGATCGACTTTAGATAACCAATAATACACTTATTCTTGGGTTTCTCCTAAAAGTTATGCAACCCAATATATTACACCTTTATACGTTTTATTTTAGATCATAATTGTTTTTTTTAATTTTTATAGGATGATGCTATGGACGCAGGTATCGACAAAATCAACAGTATCCTAGAATCGTTCATGGGCATCAACGATTCTGAGCTGGCCACGCAAATATGGGAGCTAAGCGAGGGTAAAAAGAACTCCATGGACTTCGCCGAGGCCGTCGACGATTCCGACCTGGCCGCGTTCGGTTTCTCGGACGATCTCATCATTGAGTTGTGGGGCTGTATCACCGACGCCCGACAAGGGAGGATCAAGTGAAACCCCGGATGACTTTTCGTGTGATGTGTTCATGGCCCACACAAAGCTAACAAATCATAAGACTGTCGATCGATTTTATTATAGTTTAGAGGCGTCGAGACGCGTCTCGCCATCAGTCGATTACTAAAGGATTTAGTAACAATAAACCCGGACGTTAGCCATCTTGATTATTCCTAGTTATATCGTTATTTTTTATTATTATATTGTAAATTGTATTTTCTTATATATAAATAATTTGTATCCCTTTTTGTTTAGCCGTGTTAAATAAGTATTATGAGCGAGGCTGTTCACACAGGACTCGTTAACTAAATGTCGGTATTATCTATTGTCAAAAGAAATAATAAAATTACCAAGACAAGGACTACTTTGCTTTTCGATGTTTTCAATTTTATTATCCCATTAATTTGCAAAGATGAATTAATAAAACAAAGGAATGATCAATTACTGTATTAAAATAAAACCTTTTTAAACATATAAATAAATAAAACTTGAGCAATTAATTATTCGACTAATTCTAATATAAAAAAAAATATTATCAGCTGTTTCGTTTGTCTTTCTGCTGTCTTTTCTCGATCTTCGCATCGAATCCTTTCTGAATCGCCGCTACCTATGAAAAAATATCGGGTCAATACAATTAAAGGAAGAACCTGAAATACCTATACCTCCTGATCATGAACCTGTAAATTGTATAAAACCTTATCGCGAATCTTTTTGTTAGTTGCTTCGATATCCAGGCAACTGCTGACGACTTTCCTCGACCACGTCTTCCACGCTTCTATACTTTTCTGTAACGAAAATGATTACTGTCTTCCCCAGACCTACGACGGACTCACAAACCTCCGACTCCCTCTCCATATTCTTCATAATTTTTAAGTATCTCTCTTCGTTGGAGATCACACTAGATTTATAGTTATCGAAATCTTGTCTCAGCCATTTCAGTTGATTCGTCAGTTCGATCTTTTCCTCCTCACTCTCCTTAGTACATTTTTCGCATTCTTTTAAAACCATTTTTAAATACTCCCTATATCTACATATAAAAACTATAATTAATTTTAAAACTTGATGTAAAATATGCCCTACTGTTTTTCCTGCTGTTCCAGTTTATCTTCATATTGTTTAGAGACATCCTTGATGTCTTTACACATGTTCTTGTAAGTTTTTTCCACGTCATTCAACCGTTTCTGATACTCTATTTGGATCTCGTCCCTCAACTTCAGTTCCTTGGCTTTGAGGAGCTCCTCGTCCAAATTGTTCTTGTAGTTCAACACCTGTTTAAGAACGGCGTTTTCCTTATCGCTATCGCTGGATCTGGACGCGACATCGAATTCTTTGATCAGATTCCTCTTGGCCAATTGTTCCTTGGCCTGTTTGAGTTCGTCGACAAGTTGCGAATTTTCTATTCTGAGTTTGTCGACGTCGGACTTTTCCTTATCCAGTTTCTTGCATAACTCTCGTCGATCCTCCTCAATTTTTGTCAGCTGCTCTAATTTGGATCTGAGTTCGTTGTCTTTTAAATTGAGTTGAACTGTTGTTTCTTCCAGCTGTTTCTTGATTTCATCTGGAGACAAAAAAGTGTTTATACGAATCATCAAATGTATCATAATAAACCTGATGATATAATAGTGACATGAGTGTCTCAGAAGAAAGTTTATTTTTGTTTAGCTCAGCGCTTGGCCATTAAGTCGGAATGCGTGTGATATACAAAAAAAGGGATTCGGTCAGCTTCAAAGTTTTCACCGTTTAAATGATCGCGCAGAATTTCTTTCGTCCCTTGTGGCTGAAAACGTTTGAAGAGAATGATACAAAACCCAAAATCCAGGCGGCCACGATCATCAAGACAGATGGACAGCGTGGAGAATGTCAACCAACATATAAAGAGCTTAGAAAACCGAGCGCTTTTCAATTATTTTATTACCATCTTATTTTCTAGTTTACTGCCACTACTGAGCTGAAACAAGAAACAAGCAGAAACATCTTTAATCGCCGAAAGTGGCCGTATAGAACCTTAAAAGACTCGAAAATTTTAAAAAATATATATTTTTTGCATTTAGGAATATTTAGGAGTATTTTTAAGAGTTAGTACTGCTATCATACGCAACTAAGGCCGAATTAACCGCTGTGAATTGCAAGCTTCTGTTGGTATTATCTAATGGATAGTTAATTAACCAAATATGAGTCAACCCAATCTAATCCACATGATAACTCAAGTTCTATTTAAATGATTTACTTGAAATTTTCTTTTTTCTTTATCCCCTGCGCCCGGAAAAAAAATGGTTTTTTTACTATATTAAAAATTTCTGAAAGTTAAAAATTATATGAAATCACCAATTTACAAAAAAAATTGTTTTTTTTATAATAAAATATATTAAATATATTTTGTTTTTCTTTTGTTTCAGGGCACTAAACAGGTTGAAAACATATCAAACATAACGCACCTTTTTTAGGCCCTACTTCACTAGCCTGTAACTCTTCGAATTTTATTTTTAAACACCTTGTACTATGAACATTACCTGTGGAGTGTTGGTTATGCTTCAAATTGTTAATTTCCTTTACTAATTGCTGACAAACATGTTCAGCCTTCTCCAACTTCATCCTGTAATTCTCCAGGTCTGTGTTGAGAATGCGTTTGTCATCTTCACCGGCATCTACCGCACTTTTTAAACCAAGAATCGTCTTCTCCAGCTCTTTCAACTTTTCATTGGAAGAGTGGAGCCCGATTAAAGCCTGTTGGTATTGCGATTTCAATACTTCGTCAGGATCTAAATGACATGAAAGCCTCTAAGTACTGGAAAAAATATAGACAGAGTTTTTTTTACCCTTGAGGATAACATCATCGAACAGCTTCTTCCACGAGCAAAACTTTTCCTCCAAAATACCCTTCTCAATGGACGCCCCTTCTATATTAATTAGAAATGTATCCATTTGCTCCTTGATCTCCTTAACAATCAGAGGAGGCTCTCTTCCAGATCTAGTGTTGTTTTTTACCAAATGTTGCATCACTTGTTTTATCTGATCTTTCAGCTGCTCATACTCCTTTTTCGTACCCTGGTCCTCTGAGTCCCTTTCATTCTTATTTGGGCTCTTCCTGGGACTATCTGACTTTTTTTGAGCCAGTCTCATTTTGTCCACCTGATTTCTCAAACTGAGCACCTGAGATGTTTTTATTTTGAAGCCGTTAAGGAACCAGTAATAACAGGGAACTTACCTCATTTTTGCTGAACTGTAATTCATCAAAGAGCACCGCATTCTGGTCCCTTTCTTTAACAAGTAACGCCTTAACCTCGCGCAGTTCATGCCGGCATTTCTCCAACTCCCCAACAACCTCGGCGTCGTTTTGATCGATTTTATTTTGCATTTTTTTCATTATGCTTAACCGCCTCTTTTCAGATTCCTTTTAAAGGTTAAATGATATTAGACTTTACTTAAAAACACATTATTCAAATTACCTCGAGTTTCTCGCTTAATATCTTCACAGTATCCTCGGCCTTTTCCAATTCCTTGCTCATTATTTCCAACTTTGGGACACTGTACTTAGACGAAATATTCTGTATTTCATTGCGGGTCTGCAAAAGCATCTCCTCAATCTTTTCCTTTAAATCTTTGTTGTTCGAATTGAGAGTTAATATCTGTTGATTCTTGTCATCTATTATTCGCCTATAGTTCTGGAGATCATTCTGTAATATCAGTAAGTCTTTGGTGTGGCTTACATTATCTGAAAATGCACATTAAACCAGAAACTCAGTTTTAGTATGAAAACTTGACTTACTGCATTTTTCAAATTCTTTCTTGTAGATATCACACTTCAATTGTCTGTATTCCAACAGTTCTTTGATATCTTGCAAATAAAACCTAAAGATATATAGTCACCACAATCACATAATTTTCATCACATTAGCTGAAAGTACTTACTTCAATTCAGATTTAAGTGAATCTATCTCAACAGATTTATCCAATAACATTTTCTTCAACCTTTCATTATGATTTATCAAAGACGAGTGGTCCTAAATTTTAAATATCAGAAAACTGAAAAATCAGAAATAATTACAACTTACAGTTAAATTATGGTCAGTGCCATCAGCATTTTCCGTTTTAAAACTATTTTGTTGCTTCATTCTTTCTGGAAGGAGTTAATTAAATTAATTAATTAAATGCTCACTTTTTCAAACTTTTAACATACCTCTCAAGTGATCATTTTCCTTACGCAGTGTTTCAACTACTTCTATTAAATCCCGACACTGAGATTGAGCTGCATCAAATGTGCTTATTAAGGCTTCATTTTCCTTCTCGAAGTTTACCTTTTCTACTACTAATCTCTGGATTTCTTCTTGTAGTACATCCTTTTCTTTGACCTACAATGAACTAGGTTAAAGTAAGTCTCAATGTAACCCGTGTGTTCATACATAATGTTCTCTTTTTTGCCTTTCATCTTCCAACAGCTCTTCAAGTTTAGATATTTTCTCCTGCAAAGACTTTTGATACTCTTCTGAGTTATATTTAGCGGTTAGATTGAATGGACCATTGTGTGCTTGAAATTTCAGATGAAGTTCAGTCAGCTCTGACTTGTATGTCATTAACTCAGCTTCATTCTAATAAAAGCATAAAGGATATATAAAAAGTTAAGTATCAATATAAGCTTCTGACTTACTGCTTTAATTATGTCTTTCAAACTTTTAAGTTCATCATCTTTTCCAGCTAAGTTACTAGTCAAAGTATTGATGACTTGTGTTTTATCAACTAAAAATAACTTAACATAATGCTTTTCACTTGCTATATGGGGACTCATTCATACCTAACAAACTTTCTGAATTTTTCAATGAAATTTGGGCTTGTCTTAATTCCTGTTCAAACAAGATATTTTTGTGCTTTAATGAATCAATATCTCTTTTTGCAGTCTCCTTGTACTGATTATATTCATCATGTAATGCTTGTATCTCTCTAACTCTGAATAAATCCATTATTAACAAAGGTATTTTTTATATTATGTTTATTAACTTACCTAACATCATACAAAACTTTTAATTGTTCACTTGGTGTTATAGCATTTTTATAATTTTGCTCTATGTTATCAACTGAGACCATTGAAATGTTTGTTGAGGAATTAATAGTACTGTCATCATATTTAAAATCATCTAAATTAGCTTGAAGTAAATTTTGTAGCTAGAAAAACAAGCATATGGGTTCAAATACTTCAAATAATAATAAAATGAAAACCTCTTCTTTACGCCGAATTTGATCCTCTAAATCCTCTTCCTCCTCATTATTCTGAGAATTGTTAATATTTATATCGGTACCTTGAAATAAACTTATACCAGGATTGTCCATTTTATCAACATTTTAATGTTTATGGTATATTTTATTTTGAAATTACTATAAGGTTAGAATCAACTGGTTGTAGAAAAAAGGTTTGATGATGTTCAAAACCGTTGCTATATTCTCTTAATACAAATGAACTGACACAGAAAAACACAAAACATAATTTCATTATTTATTAGAACTCCACATGTATACATAAATAAAAATATTCATAACAAAAACGCATAACTAAAATATATTAAGTTTTAAATTAAATTATAATAAGAAGTACTAAAGAATACTTATTATTCTACCTAGGGTTTTGAGTGAAATTAACAGAATACCCTCCTGAATTAGGATCTTGTGTCAACTGGAAATTATCTGTTGACAATCCAAAAGGTCTCAGAATGACATTGCCCAAATCTTTTAATTTACCTAAGGAAAATATAGATTCAGTAGAAATCGCTTTAAAAACTCTATAAGAATAATTACCCAACATCTCTGTTTTTAGCTTTTCATTTCTCTCATTTATCAGTGGTGGTAATCTTATCTGGGCAGCTGTAGCATCCTTATTCCCTGGATCTAGTTGAAAAACTTTTTTATAATCTTCCAGGCTTTCATCTAATTTTTCAGTTTCTTCATATAAAACAGCCCTCCTTAAATAGGCCCTTATATACTTGTTATTTAGTTCTATGGCTTTAGAACAATCATCAATTGCGCTACTTTTTCTATCTAATTTAACTACAAATTATTAATTTCTTTAATAAATGATAAATTATAAAACATAGACGATTATATACCTTTTGATGCCGCCCTATTAGCATATAAAATAGCTCTATCATTACCAAATGTTAGGGGACATATCCGTAATCCCTCAGTATATAATTGCACAGCTTCTAAGTATTTTTGGTTTTTAAAGTCTTCATTTCCTTTTTGCTTATACTCTAGAGCTTTCTGGTGCCTTTCAGACTTTTCATCTTCAGTCAACTCTACCTCCAAGTCCTTTAGCTTTTCTTCATCAATGAAATCATCAGGAACGATGCTTTCCTCCTTCTCTGGGTCGCATTGATCAAAGTCAGCTGGAGGACTAGCATTTCCGTTATCGTTGATCGAAACATTTTCCGCAGTACTGCCTGTATTGATCACTGAATCATTGTTATCATTCACTGATAAATTGTCGGTAGCGCTATTTAAAATATCATTTACGATATCTTCATTACTAGGAATATCACGTAAATTTTCTACATTCGACATAATTATAAAATAAAAACAAAATTTTAATTTTGGAATAGAATACAGAAACGGTTAGCGGCACGATCTTCTTTACGTCAAAATGTCAACTTATTCAAAAGATCAAAACTATCTTCACAGAATATTAAAATTAAGTCAAATCGAAAATAACGTATTTTAGAATCAGAATATGGGAATTTCAGTATCGGTATTGTGTGTTTTATAATATTGTATTTTTAAATTATTTATATTAAAATTAATATGGACAGCGAATTGGAAGAAATTTTATTGACTACAATGCCTATAATAGAATCTATTAAAATGTATGAAAGTAAATTTAATGAGAGGTTTTCTCAATTCGAAATTCTATATGATAAATTATTGTATGGGGTTTTAAGTGATACAGGTACAATGTACAAATAATTTACTTTTTTATATTATTCATTTGTATATTTTAGAGTTACATAAGGACGCAAATATATTTAAAAGCACCCAATTTTCAAACCTTCAACATTATGAGAGTGTTGTGGATAAAAATAAATTGTTTTTGGAAAAAAAGGAAAATTCTGTCACAAAGCTGGAGGCACAGAAAGCACAAAAAGAAGAAGAATTAGAAAAATTAGCGATACTAGCTGAGAATGAAGAGCAAAAGATTACTTCTACCAAAAGTATACAGGATGAAATCAGTAAAAAAAAGTAAGTGATACAGTTATTTAGGCATATTCTTTAGTATGAAATTTAGGGATCAAATTTTGACCTACAAGCTGTTAACGAAGGCCAACTTTTTATACACTGGCAAGAAGGTAACTGGATGTATCCTTTTGATCTAGAAGCATTAAAGTCAGATTCATCATCAGAGTAAAACTTATCCTTAATTATCAATCAGACATGGCTAGTAAATCTCCAAGGACCTTTACTTTTGATCCTCAAGAGACAAGTCAGGAAGAAATAACAGAGGCTTTGTGGAAATTAACAATAGAAGACTCTAGTTAGTAACAATAATAAACATTACAGCATAAATAAATAAGTGTACATAGCAGATTTTTAAATAGCTGTTAAGTTTTTATCTCACTAGGTATATATTTTATTATTTATGAATAAATATATTTATTCATAATATTTATTTATAGTTTTTTTAAACTTTCGTGTTTTTTTATGGTAATTCAAATGTCAATTTAATTTGGCAATTATTAAATTTTGACTGATTTGTACTGTGCACTGTTGCATTATTGCAAATTGTTTATTTGTGTTTTTATACAGTTAAAGACAAACAAGGTTTTTGCATATAAATTTTGAAAGGAAATATAGAAATATTTGCTCAATATCATTTAATAGCTATTATATTATTTGGAATAATATAATAATGAATACAAGTTGCTACAACACCCATTAAAAATGCAGCTGTGAACAGAATAACTAATATCAATGCAAGAAAACTTCCTGGTCCAAATACAGTAGTAATTATTGTTGATACACCTACAAGATTAACTTTAAAAATATTAAATTAGCCATAATTAGGTATTGTTTATTACCAGTTGTCTGTATATAGTTTCCTGCATTAATTACTGCAACTAAGGGCATTAATGCCATAGCACTAATAAAAGGCAACAAGCATCCAGCGATGATGATGGTCGCTGCCAAAGCCTGAGCGGGATTTTCTCCAGCCCATTTCAGAATAACGCTTCTTATATATTTCAAAATCAACAGAGCTTGTCCTGAAATAACACAAACTGTAAACATGCAAGTGGTTCTTGGTTCGAATTACCGCCAATGTTTTCCATTTATTTATACAAAATCGATTAAGGTTTCAGACAAGTTTTCGTAAACGCTCTCGAGCGTCTTACAGAAGAGTAATAATCAGAACGAAATAATTTTTTCGGTGTAATCTAAATATAACATTAATTTGTTTGTTTATTTTCGATAAAGATAACTCATAGAGTAAGTATTTCGTTGTTTGAACGATATTTACGATACAAGGTTTAATCAAGAAATTCTAATTTGAATGGACAAGAATAAATTATAAATTAAACAGGAGACTTGAAGTTTTTTGCCGAATTATTTTAAAGGTTCAAAAGTATGTAACCAAAATACTAGTTCGGGGATTTAAAAAGTGTAACCTTTGAAGCCTTGCCACCATCCACGATGTTCCATAGGTCATTCGATAATTATTAATAAACAAATAATTTTTTGATGCGTAATCTAAATATAAAATTAATGCAGTTGCTTGGATGAAAATAACATCGTACCTCATTATTGTGACTAGCTGATTCGCATTTGTTTTCCTATGATTTGAAACGCTCGAAAAAAATATTATGAATACTAGAGACGCTTACTTCGTGTATACATGAGTCAAATTAATTTAATTTACAGACTTTAGATAGACCTGCAATATTTATACAAGGATAACAGTAAAACTGTGGTTTTCTATTGTTTTAAAGTACGTTTAGCAGCGTTTTTCGGAAGTTATAGCCGATACAGTGATTGATTTAATTACTACTAATTTATCTACATAATAAAAATACTAAAATCGCTTTTAACTTTATAAAATAATCATCGACTTCAAACGCCTGACTATGCTTGTATCAGTTTGTACCATCCTATTTAGTTTACCCTTGGCATAACACGATTTTACCCTGACCCTTTATGTATCGATTGTTGCTCATATTTTGATTCCACATTTTGGTGCAGTGAAAACAGGAGATATTAGGGGATGTTAAAATCGCGTGAATTATGGGTGGGTGCAGCTGTAAACCATGCTGTAAGCGGAAGAAGAAGCAGTATTCCGGAGGGTCGATCTTGGACAGGGTAATAAGCCAGAGTTCCAACAAGGACCAATGTCTATTGTATCGTTTGGCGAACTATAAAAAAGGTTGTTACATCGCCAACCAATGTGTGTGTATCAATTTTTCATCAATTGTTTTAAGGGGGTGAGTTAATAGATGCTTATAATGTTGGCGGACAGGCAGAGTGCGAGAAGCTGATACGAGAGCAGTTTGGGCAATTGATGTATCAAGAAGGAAAGGGTCAGATCATCAACCGTTCGGAATATTTACGGTGGAAATTTCGAGATTATGATCAGGTAGTTTCCACAGGCCTGCCGACAGGAGCCTGTTGATTATTTGGTCGTTTTCAGGTAATACTACCCATAGAAGCATCATTAAGTCGATACGATCCTCTGGGAAAATGGTCAGATCACGAAGCCTGTTGGCAGATGCAGTACAGAGGTTCGCTGGGTGAAACCCTACTGCACGTACTCATCATCTGTGATACGAAAATACATACCAAATTGGCGAGGACTCTAATAAAGTGTTTTCCCAAGTTGGCGCTGGATGTGGTAGAAGGGGAAGAATATTTAGGTAAATAATTAATGTGATTATTAGTGTTGAGAACTATCGACTGTTTAGTAATTGACTACGTTTTACTATCGATTGTTTCAGTCGCTATTTTTGGTTTAACTGATTTTACTACTTTCTACAGTTTACACTGAGTAACTGTTTTCAGTCGCTATTTTCGGTCCGACTGATTTTATTACTATTTACTATCGACTGTTTCAGTCGTGTACTTTTAGTTACTATTTTTGGATCTACTAGTTTCATTCAACTCATTGTTAACGTTCTGGCTAGCCGCGATCTTGACAAAAATGTACCCAATTTACTAGTCAAAGTATTGATGACTTGTGTTTTATCAACTAAAAATAACTTAACATAATGCTTTTCACTTGCTATATGGGGACTCATTCATACCTAACAAACTTTCTGAATTTTTCAATGAAATTTGGGCTTGTCTTAATTCCTAGTAACTGTTTTCAGTCGCTATTTTCGGTCCGACTGATTTTATTACTATTTACTATCGACTGTTTCAGTCGTGTACTTTTAGTTACTATTTTTGGATCTACTAGTTTCATTCAACTCATTGTTAACGTTCTGGCTAGCCGCGATCTTGACAAAAATGTACCCAATTTATGTTTACATACATTTATATGTAAGTTTTATAATTTTTTGGTAGCTTGCTTGTAAATAACTATATATTGTATATTAATAGAGCTGCATTTTGGAATGATATTTTTCAAGATTGTTAATGTAATAGGGTAGAAAGATTAAAATTGTGAATGATAAATAGTAAAATAATTTTGACTGTTTTTATGGCAATTATATTATATGTAATATTTCGATTACTCTCTCGATTTTTGTTTAAAAATATTTCCGTTCAATAATAAATAAACCATTTACTTTATTTAAAAAAGCTGTAGTAGTTATTGCGCGATCATTTTTAATTATGTCATAAATTTTTTTATTTTACTATTTTTAAATTTAATATTTAAATTATTACTATTTTCAGTCGCTAGTTTTTTGACTATCGACTGCTTTGCGACTATCGACTGTTCTCAATGGATAGTTTCCAACGCAAGTGATTACGATCGCTTTTATTTATTGCATATATTTAGGTGCGGGAGCTTTGCATCTAGCTATCGCATATAACAATAACGAGTTGGTGCAGGACCTCGTTGAGGCTGGCGCGAATGTGAATCAAAGAGCCGTAGGTAATATTTGAATTTTTTTGCAATGAGAACACCGGACTTTTACTGTTTACAAGTGTTCTTCTTAGGTAGTTTTTTCATTCCTAGAGATCAGCAAAGGTCCCGACCGGCCAAGCACACGGATTATGAGGGTTTGGCGTATCTGGGAGAGTACCCTCTTGCATGGGCGGCGTGCTGCGCTAACGAGAGTGTTTACAACTTGTTACTGGATAACGGAGCTCACCCAGATCTCCAGGATAACTTCGGGAACATGATTCTGCACATGGTGGTTGTTTGTGATAAGCTGGTAACATTCTCTGATTTGGTTCAGCTACTGGTTTAATCGAATTTTGGCGATTTCAGGATATGTTCGGGTATGCCTTGAGACACCCGAAACTACCAGCCAGCAATGGCATCATCAACAAGGCCGGTTTGACGCCCTTGACTCTGGCTTGCAAACTTGGACGAGCTGAAGTATTCAGAGAAATGCTGGAGTTATCGTGCAAGGAATTTTGGAGATACAGCAACATCACTTGCTCGGCATACACGCTCAACGCCCTGGATACACTTCTTCCCGATGGCAGAACTAACTGGAACTCGGCGCTGTTCATAATTCTGAACGGGACCAAGGAGGAGCATCTTGACATGTTAGGTAACAAAATATAAAAATGGTTTTAGTCATCAAATCGTCATCATCGTTTCGTAGACGGTGGCATCATCCAAAGATTGCTGGAGGAAAAGTGGAAATCCTTCGCTAGGAACCAGTTCTTGAAGAGGTTGATTATCCTCATCGTTCATTTGGCCGTCATGTCTTTCGCACTCTACATGAGGCCTGATGATCCCGATGTTGCTTTGCTGGGATGGTCTGATGAACCGGCTGTTATCGTTCGGTACTGAAATATTTTTTGGTCACTACAGTTCAGCGATAGCTATGCTTTACAGGTACGCAGCGGAAATAGGAACATTGACGAGTATCCTCAGTTATCTGGTTTTTCAACAAGGAGACGAAATCCGGAACCAGGGGTTCTGGTCATTTTTAAAACAACAGACCAATTCACCGCCGAAACTGATATTCCTCCTGTCAAATCTGATGATATTGGCATGCATACCGTGTAGACTGATGGGAAATCGCAACACCGAAGAGAGCATCCTGATTTTCGCCGTGCCGGGATCCTGGTTTCTGCTGATGTTCTTTGCGGGGTGAGTCCGTGATCATTTATTAGTCTTTTTTTCCAAAACTGTATAATGTTTTATTTAGCGCTGTGCGTTTGACTGGGCCATTCGTCACCATGATCTACAGCATGATCACCGGAGACATGTTGACCTTCGGCATCATCTACACCATAGTGCTTTTCGGTTTCTCCCAGTCTTTCTTCTTTCTGTACAAGGGTAATCCGAATGTTAACGGGACACTGTATCACAGTTACAGCTCAACTTGGATGGCCTTGTTCCAGATTACTTTGGGAAACTATGATGCAAGTCTCTTCTCGATCACTCTGGCAAACGTTAACTGTTTTTGTTCGTAGTATTCCGAGCTTATGTTGACCACCTACCCGGGCGTGGCAAAATCGGTCTTCGGATTGTTTATGGTGTTTGTACCGATCCTTCTATTGAACATGTTGATCGCCATGATGGGAAATACCTACGCTCACGTGACGGAGCAGAGCGAGAAAGAATGGGTAAAACAGTGGGCCAAGATTGTGATTTCCTTAGAGCGAGCCATACCACAGAAAGAAGCTCATAATTACCTACAGGTATAACAGTAACAGGTCAATTGAAAAGTCCCCGGCCTACCACAGTAAAACACATTTTTTTGGCAAAATTAGTTTTTTTTATTCAACATAATTCCCTTCAAAGGTGATACACTGATTATAGCAACCCTCCAACTTTTCGATACCATTTTTGTAGTACGATTTGTCCTTTGCTTCAAAATAGACCTCAGTTTCGGCGATCACCTCTTCATTCGACGAAAATTTCTTCCCAACGAGAATTCCTTTGAGATTTGAAAATACGGTAGATGAGGAAGCAATTCGAGGCCCAATTCATGGATTTTTGTCATCGTTTTCACTGACTTGTGACACGGTGCATTGTCTTGGTGAAGCAGCACTTTGCTTTTCCTCAAATGCGCCTGCCGGCGATTTCGAACTTCAAACGGTTCAATAACGCTACGTAATAGCCGTTGTTGATGGTCCTTCCTTTTCAAGGTAGTCAATGAAAATTATTCCATTCGCATCCCGAAATACAGAACGGCATAACCTTGCCAGCCGACTGTTGCTGATTTCCCACGATTTGGAGCGGGTTCATCATGTGCAGTCCACTGGGATGACTGTCGATTGGATTTCGGAGCGAAATGATGGAGCCATGTTTCGTTCATTGTCACATATCTACACAAAAACTTGGGTTTATTACGCTTGATCATGTTCAAACACTGCTCCGAATCATCAACTCGTCGTTGTTTTTGGTCAAAAGTGAGCTCGCGCGGCACGCACGTTACACAGAGCTCTCTCATACCTAAATATTCGTGAATGATATGATGTACACGTTCAGTTGATATCTTTAGAGTGTCTGCTATTTCATTCAATTTCAATTTACGGTTATTCAAAATGATTTTGTGAATTTTTTAAATGTTTTCGTCGGTAACAACCACTTTTGGGTGTTCACTGCGTTCACCATCTTCGGTGCTCATTTCACCACGTCTAAACTCCAATCCCTGATGGTTGATTTTCCTGGGGTAGTGTCGAGAAACTCGGCATCAAGCCAAGTTTTTACTTCAACTGTATTTTTTTCCTTCAAAAAGTAATATTTTATCAATACGCGAAGTTTCTTTCTATCCATTTTTTTCACAATAACAAAAGTTCCTTCACTCAAAATGCCATAGTTCTCAAACTAATGATCCGACAGCTGTCAAATTTATACACGCATCTTTTGAAGGTTGGGGCTAACTAAAAAACATATTTATTTAATTCTAGTAGCGCCATCAGTGTGTCAGGCCGGGGACTTTTCAATTGACCTGTTATTATTCACTATATATATCATTTAAAGATCATTTCATCCAGGAATACAGTATTTCTCTGGGACCTGCCGAAGATCCAGCCACAGAGCAAAGAGGTGTGATGGTCATCAAGTCCAAAAATAAAACCCGAGCTAAACAAAGAAAGGGCGCCGTAGCAAACTGGAAGGTATTACTGTGGTAAAAATATATTTGTTCCAGATCAATGCAGAACTGAATATGTTTCAGAGAGTCGGTAAGGTAACGATAAACGCCCTCAAAAAGAAAGGCATGACCGGCGAGGAGATGAGATGCCTGATGTGGGGAAGGGAATCCATCACGACTCCCATAAAAATCAAAGGGTAACGCGCTCCCAGCATCACGAACCGAATTGATCTTCATTTTTAGGCCGAAGAAAGATCCTCTATCGAATCCTCAAGGACCAGATCTGACCAACGGGTTCGGTGACGCGCTCACCGCCGCTCTGGATGTTATGGCCTTCACTCACGACTTGGATATCAACGCTCAGGGCTTGAACTTGGCCAAAAACGCTGCCGCCGCCGCTCCGTCTCCGATCGTACCATCTAAACAAACCCTTCCTCCCGACACGGTACTATTTTTTAAATCGTATAAATTCCCAACATCCACTCTATTAAACGAATTCTTAGGTTTTAGCCAGTACAAATAATAAAACACCTGCTGCTGGTCCAGGTAATATCTCAAGTATGTATTATCCAAACAAATAATACATGATATTCTCCAATAAAAATGTATTCAACAATTCCAGACGCATCCATGTTGAGTACGTTGAGCCAAATCACCGCATCTCAAGCCCACAACGATATATCTGTGACCACCAAGTCACTTTCCACATTACCAATCCACCTACCAGGCGAATCAAACGTAAGACCTTCATGTCTCAACATCGCACACCTCTTCTAATGCATTTTCATTTCCAGGTCACTGCGATTCCTCAAGATCCTCTCAGGGACCTTGTGTTGCAATCTCTAGATCAACCAAAGAATCCGGATGATCTAAAAAATCTCGCTATCCAAGCGGCCAATATGCCCGAAAACGTCGAAGTAATCTCGGCGCAGAACAAAGCCACGTCGTCCGTGAAAAATTTAGCAGGAATTTTCACTGGAACGGACACTTTTATCAAGAAAGTCGAGGAGAAAATGAAGAAGAAATACTCAGTGCTGGACACCAGTGATTGTGAAGGATTTGGCGGTAAGACGATTCTGACTGAAAATCATATTTATTTACTGAGTATTGTTATACTTACAGAAGTAGTATTGGGTAAAATATCAAGAATTAAGAGGGCTAAGACAGCACACCTCAGAAACTCAGCTTCAAAGAAGACAGCTGTTGATAAATATAAGCTGATTGTTTCAAGTACCTCTAGCTCCATGGAATCATCCGCAACTGAGGATATGACTAAATCAGATCTGAATCATTTGGATTATGCGGAAGAACGAATGAGGGCGGTAAAAGAGCAATTAAAAACGGAGTCCTCCAATGTTCGACCCATAAATATTGATGCAGCCATGAAGGGAGATGATCAGTACAATATCTAAACTTTAACCTTACCAGAGTAACCACTATTGTTATTTTAGGTCAGCTATTATATCAGAAAATATAATAAAAGTAGAAGGTGACGGGGACGGAAAAGCTGAACAATCAAGTAATCCTAGGAAAGAGAAAAAGAAAAAAAGATCCAAAACTGCTAAAAGCAACAGGTAGACACTAAAATATGCTGCTTATGTTTCACTAAATATTTTAATTACAGAGTTGCCCCTACAGCTACTGAGACCAGACCTTATAAATCCGCTAACAACATCAACAAAAGCGTAGAAGAACCATGTAGTTCCCCGGATCCTCTGGAACCTTGGAGCACTAAAAATATATCCAGCATGAATGCTATTCTAGCTTGGGAACAAGAAGAGGATAGTATTTAGATATAAATAAAATTTTAACTTAATCTTTAATAAATGCTCAAAACACAATAAGCTTTTTACTTTAAATATATTCCACAATAAACGAACCCAACTGTGAAAAAAACATAACAAAATTAAACCCTGAAACCGAGGTTAGGTTATTTTGACGTATTTATGTCAAACTTCAATCCAAGTGGAATCTTTACCTATCTCAAGAGAAATGTGTGTTTAAAAATTAGAAATTTGGTTAGAATAATTAATATCACATAGTTCAGGATTAACTCAGTGATTTAATTGGAATTTGTACCGTGGCAATAAACGTATAAAACTTTACCAGAATAGAGAATGCTGATCTTTTCAACAAGAGTGTAAAAAACTAGTGCAATTCACGTGAATATTGTTTATTTTGGTATGTTGCACTTTTGCCCGTGTCTAGATTTATTTATTGTCTGGTGCGTAATAAACTATTTATAGAAATAATAACACAGACTTTTTTACCCAAACCGTACTTTAAAGAGTTCAGTATAAAAGAATGTTTAAGTAATACCTGAAGAAATTTTATTTTTAATAATAGAGGTATTTTTAGGAGAGAAGGTATTTTAGTTAATTAACGTTTGTTTAAATGATACAATTTCGCAAGCTCTATTGTATGAGCTCACTCAATTTTTAAGTGTTTTTTAAAAATATTTTATGAATTTGTTATGTAACATTTTTTGAGTCATTTCTATGTAATTAAAAATGTATATATGCATTTTAATTCTGTTAGTATTGCAGTAATATTCTTGTTACAGTTAAGGATGTTTGTATATCTTCTGCACTGCAATATAAATAAATGCAAAGATGCTTGAAGGTTTAGCAGCATGGATTTTGAATAACTATTTAGGAAAGTATGTTTATCTTAATACAGATCAACTCAGTATTGCCCTTTTATCAGGTAAGTTTAGATTTATCAGCAATGTCATGTTTAAAACACTAACAATCTTAGGGAAAGTGGAACTTGAAAATGTTCCTCTCAAAACTGATGCGCTTAGACATTTAGGTCTGCCAGTAAGGATTCGGGCTGGTTTTATAGGAAAAGTTAAATTGCAAATACCTGTTAGGCAAATTCGGTCTGCTCCTTGGGTAATAGCTTTTGATAAGTTATATGTTGTTGCTAGTCCATTGCCACTGGATGAGGTAGGTGACATAGGGGCTATATGAACAATTCCTTGAAAGTGTTTTGTTGCAGTGGGACTATGAAAGTGAACAGTCCATGAGACATGACTTGAAAATTACAGCATTAGATGACTTAGAAGCAAAATGGAGATTAGAGAAAGATTTTCATGATTCCAATTATTATGCCTCCAGTTATTCATCATGGTACAGTTATGGCACAGGATTTGTTTCAGAAATCCTTGAAAATTTACAGGTATATAAATATATTCCCTTGTTTAAAGCGACGATTAAATTCAAATTTTATAGCTCAAAATTCAAGATGTTCATATACGCTATGAAGATTCTTTTAGCAATCCAGGTAAAAATGTTGCATTCGGAATTACCATTGATTCCCTTACTGCTCAGAGTTGTGACAATAATTGGACTCCTGGATTTGTATCATCAGGGAAAGGAGATCACTCCTATAAACTGCTGGAACTCCAGAACTTCGCCATCTATTGGGATATGTTGGGTGAAGGTGAAAGCTACGTGAACTTAAATGTTACAGAACTTGCAGTATGTAGTTCCCTAAGATTTTATGGTTCAACAAGGTTTATAGGAATGATTTTTTAGGAATTAATGAATACCACTAAATCTAAGAAAACTCTGAAACACTATATAGTACCTTCAGTTAGTGCCCAAGCTCACTTAAAAAGGAACAGAAGTATGGAACCTTTAAGATCAAATACAACTCCTAGAATCATATGTGATTTATTGCTAGAGGAAGTGCCTTTAACTATTGTAGATGTAATATATTGATGCTTAGCCAAAGTTGGATGGCTTCAGCATTATTCTTTTTTGTTATAGTGGCAATATAATCAAATGGTTACCTGTGTAAGAGGACTGGGTACTGTGGGAAAATTACGAGCTTATAGACGATACAAACCATGTCTTTCCATCAAGTCTGATGCAAGAGCTTGGTGGCTATATGCAATTAGTTGTTTTTATCCGGGTGGTCAGCCAGTAATTTGCAGACCGAAACCAACATGGGACACTTGTTTAACTAGAGCCAGACAAAATATAAAGTATGTATCTTTAGACAACTTTTTACATTTTATTAACTTAAAACTTTTTTTTCTCAAGATATATTGAAATTTATAAGAAGCTCTTAATTACACCTTCAGTGACTTTAACCCCTGATGAAAAGAAACTGAAGGATGACGTGGAATTCGACAGGGAGTATAAAGATTTGAAAGTGTTGAGAGAGGTAATACTATTCTTATTATAAACATATGGATTATTCAGTGGATTATGACATTTTAGCTAGCAATGGATACAGTCACCCTACCAAAAGAAAATAGGCAAAAGAGCTCCAGGGGACAGAGTATGTTGGAGAGTTGGTTTCCCCAATGGATGGGCTGGTACTCGTCTTCAAACAGCGAAAGTAGTTCTTCAACGTCACCAGAAGCTAAACAGTTGGAAGGAGAGATATTACAAGTAATCCGATTTTTTTCACATCAGTACATATTTGTATATATGCCTTGGTTCATTTCAGGTTTTGGCTGATTCAGCTGATAATAACACCGTTCTGAAGAGAGACGTCGTTTTTGGTCAGTTCACGTTTTGCCTGAAGACAGGATCGTTGAATTTGTGTACCGTTGATTCAGAATCGAATGAGACGTGAGTGGTTTTTCGAGTTTAGTGCATTAATTCAGCTGCGAAATAATTTCAGTGCTTCAATGCTGGAGTTGGAGTTTAAGAATTTGTCCCTCACTGTTGTCAGCAAACCTCGGACTTCGTCCCACACTGTAGAACTATCTTTGGATACTCTTTATCTGAAGGACCGTATAACAGCTGATACAATGTTTCCAGTCTTGGGTAGGTTGATTACTTAAGTTTTTATACCTAAAATTTGGAGTCTAACGTTTTGTTTTTATAGCAAGAAAATATATGTAATATATTTTTTCCTTAAAACTAAAGAATGTAACGAAAACATAAATACTATATATGTAAATATAACTTTATTAATTATTCAATCACTTTTTCATAAAAAATCCGACAGAATTGAACCTTTTTCTTGAATAATACAAAAACAGAATCAAAGCCATATTTTCTTATAAAAAATAATAATAAACGTTTAAACATTAAAAAACATATTTGATATTAAAAAAAAATTAAAACATAAGAATCAGGAAACATCGGACATATGTTCAAACAAAAGTGTTTTTGCAGATGTTGCAATTTTTGCGCTTTTTTATGAATATTATTTATATTAGAATGGCTGAAGACTCGGTATCACCTAATCAACATATATGTTTATTTATAGTTATTGGCAAAGATGAGTTCAGAGTTTGTTGTCCGAGTTGTGATGTAATATGATATGATTCAAGAAATATTTTACAACTATTTTTTTTGTTCAGTAGATTTCGAAGCTATACGATAATGAAGTGAAAGTTCTCGACCAGACAATGAAGCACTACGATTTTCGGTTAAAAATAATTTTATTTTTTCTGCTTAATCTCCCTCGACTTCAACATACTTAGTCCAGCGTTTCTCCAACATCCCACAATATTCGTCGGCCCTCTCGACTTTTTCATTGTACGCGAAGTACTTCCCAGAAACAAATTTCTTAAAATTTGGAAACAGCTGAAAGACTGATGGTACCAAATCAAGAGAATAGGAGGGATGACGAGATAATCCAATGCACCCTTGTGTATAGGTGCGTTGTTCTGGTTAATTTTTTTTCTTTAACTCTGATATTTTCTTCTGAATTTTGGCTCCCAGCTTGTGCTTAACTTTTTTTGGCGCTTGACAATCTATCTCGACCCACTGCTTCGACAGGTGTTTAGTTTCTGGTGTGTAGTGGTGGATGCATATCCATATATAGTGAAGATTTCCTTTTGAATCGACCGAAAAATTGATACGAAAAGCTTCTAAGCATTTGATTTAGATACAGCATTCAGCAAATGCGGAATTTATCTTATGCGAGCTAATCATTTATACAAGATGTTTTGCAGTCTTTCTTGTGATGCCGTTAGAGCGTCAGTTTTCTCACCCACCAGTTGTTCAACTCGATATCATGAACTATTTTGGATGATTTCTGATGTTACTGTTTGTAGGCGTCTCTGGATTACCTAGAAAATAAATAAATTCGAAAATTATTGAATTTTGTTGGTTCCGTAGAACACCACGGGCATATAGGAAAGTTAATGGGAATACTTAAAGTTTGACTTGATGATTCTTTTAGTTGGACCACCTGGACACGATCGGACGGCAATGGCCAGGACCAGAGCATCTAGTATACCCAACAGAGCTTTCAGTAGTGGCAAATTGGATGATTTGGAGCAGCAACTGTTCTATTTTTGCTACGAAAAGAAGCCTCTAAAATCAACCTGTGATTATAGGTAAACCTTCAGCTGTTGATGAGTAACCAATATTCATGTTCATTATTTGTCAGATTAATGGTTAAGACAAAGTGTTTAGACGTAGTGTACCAACCTAACGCAGTAAAGTGGCTCACGGACTTCATCTGTCTACCTCATCAGCGAGATATCACCCAGTCCAGAATAGAAGCCATGAAATCGCGGACTAAAAAAGAATTTATAAAGAATTGGGAACAGATACTCGAAGGACGAGTTGTAATTATATTGTTCAATGTATTGGTCTTGTATTTATGTTGTTTGATTTTTATTTTAGGTGGCTCGTAGTACCTGGGATCTTGAGCTAAATATATCAGCACCGCAAATCATTTTCGTCGAAGATTTCACCGATCAAAACTCGGCTATGGCTGTGATAGATTTCGGTAGGTTACAATTAAGGAATAATAGCACCAATACTCCGCCGCCGGTGAAGCCAGAGTTCATCACCAAAGAGAGCGAGGATGATGGTAATACACCTGTTCATTCACAACATAGGTCTAAACGGGAGATTCCATAAATTTCAGAAACTTTCGTGACACCTTGCTCCACACCTCCGGCTAGTGAAAACAGTGGCGATTCCGAAGAACAAACTCTAGAACAAATATCGCAAACGGATGAAATCGACTACAAGTTGAACGAGAACAACTTCCATAACAAACTGTACGACTGCTACAGTTTGGAATTGAACGACATGCAGGTTCTGGTCGCTAAGGCCAAAGAGAACTGGAGATATGCTCTGAACAAAGGTTCCTCAACTTTGCATGTACTGGACAGGTTTAATATTTCGTTGCAGATCGAGCGGAGGGTTGTGCATACTAGTGATCCTTTATATCCAAGCTTAACGTTGAATGCCAATTTGCCAAAACTAGTTTGTTAGTAGAATATGCGAGTTTATTAGTTTTCCACTGACCTGTTATTTATTTCAGTTCATCTAAATGAAAATAAGATCAGCTCTGCAAGGAATTTGTATCATTTAATAAAATCGACTGGTCTACCCACTCCTTTCAACAACTCTGAGAGTTTTGATGGTGATACAGTGGATGGTAGTGTTGATAATGATGAAAGCATCAGCTTGGACACCAGCATTGAAATGTCCAGGTATACTTTCTCTGTGATTCATGGTAGATCGACTTTAAGCAATTTTTTGTAGGTTGCTTATGATGCAGTTCACTGTAGATCATATGTCACTGGATTTGCAAAGCAGGGGTCGTTCAGTGGCAGAACTTCAAGTAGCAGGTGTTAAGATAGCATTTACTAAGAGGGCCGTTGATACAGGAATCACTTTAACAGTCCATAGTCTTCTTCTAGTGGACGCCCTACAAACATTTGGACCTGATTTTGAATTACTGGTTGCTAGTCATAAACATGTTGGTCAGTATAGTTATTTTTTACTTTTGTGGGGCTCAACCTTGGGGTGTGTTGATGCTAACAGGCAAAACATGAATTTGTCAATTATTTATTGATCGTCTTTGTTTTCCCTAGGTATGGATTCAATGTCAGGCAGTCTTAGAGACAGTGAGCCTACTTCTCCAACCTCCCCAGCCAGTCCAGACCCAAACGCCACCAGGCAAAGCGCTACTTCACCAGTTGCACTGACCCAGGCCTTGAGCACTCTATCAAGTGATCCACCTAAGTGGCCTGGCGCTTTAAGAAATGGCTTATTTATAGATACAGAGGCTCTAATTACTATTGAAATATGTTTAGTATCAGGCTCTGAGCCTATACATATTGCCAATATTCAGGTATAATCATTTAGCTGGGTATATATAATTAAATATTCAATATTTTAATGCTTTATAGTTCAATAATTTGGATATCATAGCAAATCAAGAAACTATAGTGGAACTTGTTGGTTTCGTCAGACGCGTATTTCCTAAATCGCAAAAATCTTCCAATATACATTTGTCATCTGTTTTGCCAAGCAGTGTGCACGAATCGACTGAGTCACTTGTTGAAAGTGCTAGTATAGGTATATTTTCCTACTCCCAGACAATCGATATGTAAAATTCTCTGATGTTTCTTTGTTAGGAACCACACAACTGACTTTCGATTTTCACCGACTCAATGTTTTGCTGTTGAGGGGCGTCATCAAAGACGGAGTTCTATATGGAAAGAAAATATGCACCGCTACAATGAGTGAAGCTAAGGTTCATGCCACCGTAGCCGAGAAACTAGACGTGGAGGGTTCTTTGGGAGGCCTCCAGGTTTTGGATTTGACGCCGGAAGGTCAGATGCATCAGCGAATAATCAGTGTCGGCCGGGATCTACTTCTGGAAGCCCATCATCCCATATATATGATGTCTATGCCGCAGGATGACGAAAGACGGGCCTTTAGCTTTAAAGTGGTGAGAAACCTGGATAAAACGCACAAGGACAAAGCGGACGTTACGGTTCGTATGGCCTCTTTGTGGTACACCCATTCTCCGAAGTTCGTAGTGGAACTACAAAGTTGCGCCACCGAATTCAAGCAGTACTTGTCCAACTTAGCTAGGTCGATCCGGATGGCGGCTACTGATATGGCTTTAGGTTTGGTTCACGCACGCGCTGAAGCTATCGCTCAGTCACTCAGCATGAACAAACGATTACCGAGCTCCATATACGGTAGCGCCTTGTCATTCGCGGAGACTGCTTCACCAGGCAGGCGCAGAAGACGGAGTAGTTCGAATGAACCGAGCGGTTTTGTCTCTGCCAGGGACACTGTTCCCCAAACTCCCTACAGCCCAATGGAGGAAGACGATTTTGTGATAGGTATTCAATATGACAATGCGGTAAATTAATTGTTGTAAACCTCTTTCTTAGATGTTAAATTAGATATAGAGCTAGACAGTCCAGTTTTGGTCTTACCTAGATCCCATGCCAGTACTGAAGTATTTGTAGCGCATTTGGGAAAGATTAAAATAACCAATACTCATGGGAATACCAGCGACTGTTTAAAAGATAATTATTTTTACGAATTCCCTGAAAATAGGAAGGAACATTACGACATTGAGGTAACGTTGATTAACAAAAAGTCTTATTTTTCATCGTCTTCATTGCTCATTTTGCATTACAGGTGAGAGATATGAACATATTCTCTCTAAACACCAGTTCAAGGAGAGTACCAGGACCCATGATCTGCAAGCCAGAAGTCTTGTACAGTTGTAAAAGTTTAGCAAAACCAATTTTACATGATACTATGATGCAATTAAATATAGACAGAGAGATTAAAAAGGTTTCCAAAAGTAGGTTGGATGATGGAAATTTTATGGATATGGAGGAAGAGAGCAACGTATCATTTGAAAAGGTACATAAACCAAAACGTATTCTTATTTTATTTAATGCCAAGCAATTATTTTAGCTTCCTGATGTATTTAATATATCCGGCAGTATAGTAACAGCTTTGAAAGTGTCCTTAACCAGGTCCCAATATGAACAAGTGTTAGATACCATACAGTGGCTCACCTCCTCACCAACACTGAACGACTCGCAGGGAATTTCAAGGACCAATATAAGGTCCCAAGCCCCGCTGACCGATATTAGCGAGGAAGATCCGGGCGTGACCACTTTAAACATGGACCCGCACGTGCGGGCCAAACTATTCTCGCCAAGCCAAGCGTCTTTCCAGAAGGCCCTGAAGAACGTGCCTCAGACTGCCCACGTTGTGTTAATAGGGAACTTCGAGGTTCCCATTTTCACCGTCGAGTTACGAGGTGACGGACCAAATGGCGAGCAAGGATTGGTTGATTTGAGTTTTCGAGACTTTATCTTCAACTATGAAAAATGCGACAGATACGAGACCAACATTCAGATATCGTTGAGGTCTATTTTCATGGAGGACCTGCTCCAGCCAGAAGGTTCTAGGTATTTTACCGCGAAATTCTGGGAAGTTGTTTTTAATTATCGCAATATGGTCATGTTACAGGCAACGTTCCATGGTTATATCGTCGAGTGGTTCGGACCCTCCTCCTTCTACCACCTGCGTCTCTAAGTCCTGTCCAGATATAATAGCATACCATCATTATTCGAGTTTTTTGCATGGATCATTGCCGGATCATTTGGAGACAGCCAATGTGTTTGGAGCTAATTATATCAGTAACGCACCAAGAACTAATGGGTAAGTTTAATTAAAATATTTAAATTACAGTGTGGAATTGTACACTACACTTTTTGAAGTGATTTATAAGATTATACTCATAATTTTATACGCATTTTTATTCAAAATTCGACGAAATAGTCGCTGGGGGAAGCAATTCGAAGCCCAATTCATGGATTTTTGCCATTGTTTTCACTGACTTGTGACACCGTGCATTGTCTTGGTGAAGCAGCACTTTCTTTCCGGTCCAATAATGCTATGTAATAGTCACTGTTGATGATCCTTCCATTTTCAAGGTAATCAATGAAAATTATTCCATGCGCATACCAAAATACAGATGCCATAATCTTGTCAGCCGACTGTTGCGTTTTTCCACGCTTTGGAGCGGGTTCATCGCATGCAGTCCACTCGGATGACTGTCGATTGGACTTCGGAGTGGAATGGTGGAGCCATGTTTCATCCATTGTCACATATAGACGCAAGAACTGGGGTTTATTACGCTTGATCATCTTCAAACACTGCTCCGAATCATCAACTCGTCGTTTTTGATCAAAAGTGAGCTCGCGCGGTACCCACTTTGCACAGAGCTTTCTCATATTCAGATATTCGTGAATGATATGATGTACACGTTCAATTGATATCTTTAGAGTGTCTAGTATTTCATTCAGTTTCAATTTAGTTTTCAGTTTTTCAGTTTTTGTCGGTAACGACCTCTTTTGGGCGTCCAGTGGGTTCACGGTCTTCGATGCTCATTTCACCACGTCTAAACTTAGCATACCAATCCTTGATGGTTGTTTTTCCTGGGGCAGTGCCCGGAAACGCGGGATCAAGCCAAGTTTTTGCTTCCACTTATTTTTTTCCCTTCAAAAAGCAATATTTTATCAACACGCGAAATTCCTTTTTATCCATTTTTTTCATAATAACAAAAGTTGCTTCACTCAAAATGCTATAATTCACAAACCAATGATCCGACAGTTGTCAAATTTATACACGCATCTTCTGAAGGTTAGGGCTAACTAAAAAAATATATGGATTTAATTCTAGTAGCGCCATCTATGTGTCAGGCCGGGGACTTTTCAATTGACCTATAATTTTCTTATCAAAATCAAAAAGGAATTTTATTCTAGGTACATTTAGACTGATTTTTAGTTTCCAAAAAAAAATGTCTTATAAGTCCTTCTCATTTCATTCAGTCATTGGCTGTGTATTATTATATGAAATAGAAGATTCCGAGATTTGAGAATTCCGAGAATGGATATTGAGATTTATTTAGAAAATATTGATTTTTAAATTAATAAATCAAACTTGATTTCAATAATGTTCTTAAATAATTAAATGAAAACAATTGATTCCTACAAAATATTATTTTTTCATGCACCTATTACATTAAATACATTTAAAACGAATTACTTTTACAGCAACTTACTAGCCGATCCGAATTGCTGCCCTACCACACCTCCACCTAGCCCAAGTATAGGGCGTAAGCAGCTCGAGAAAAACTTAGTGCTTATCTCGTCTCTTATAGTGGATCCAGCCGCGCCCAACTTTGACAGCCACTATAACTCCACTGAACGATCCACATCTGTCGATTTCAGCTGCCTAGATCTGGTGATGAGCGTGCCATCTTGGGTAGTGGTCATCGATTTCTTCAGTGGTTCGAATACCCCCAACAAATATTCGTCCACTTCCAGTTTGAGTAGCTCCAAGGAGGACCATAAGTCTGGTATCCAAAAGAAGGTGAAGGCAGTCACGAACATTTCCGTGTGTTCGCTGACCGTGGTCTTGGTGAAACCAGACATGGAAATTGCTAGAGCGAATATATCCACTGTTGAGGTCATGATTAAGACCTGGGGACTTTATAAGGAAGTGAATGGAAAGTTGGGTTCCATGTCTTTATTTGATATGACTTTACACGGTCAGATTTACAGAGAAAGGTTTCTGACGTCGGGAAAAGAAGCCTTACAATTTCAGTATACTCGGTAGGGATTCAAGTTAATGACGTTTTTTTTTGCGTGACGATTTATTTATTTAATTCAGGCACCCTCCAGACGGAGTGAAGGAATATGATGCTCAGCTTAAGCTAGACATGGCATCTGTCATGTACGTCCACACGAAAAGGTTTATAGCAGAAATACAAGCTTTCTTCAACAAATTCATCGAACGCCAAGCGACTGTTATGAAGGGGATACAAGCTGCCACTAGTGGGAAACTGGTAGGTTCTTAATAGAAATATCATTATCCAGTATTTAATTTTTTCTTTTCAGGCGTCCGATGAACCATTTCGATTATCGCTCAATCTCAATGCTGGATCTCCCATAATTCTTCTTCCAGTCAGCTCTAAATCAACAAATCTCCTTATAATTGATTTAGGTCAACTGCTGGTGACTAATAGCTTCAAGTTTTCTGGTGATGAGGGCACAATCAGTGCTCTGTCGGACTCGGAGAGCCATAGAAAATGCCTGCTGGAGGTTATGCTTATCGATTTGCAAAACTTGGACTTGTACACGGGAGTAAAAGATAGCGAACTGAGTCCCACGAAGAAATCCTTGGAGAATAGTTTCAAGTTCGGTTCGTCATTCATAATGCGCAAGGGGCCATCGCTGCTAAAGAAAAAGTTCGAGTTGAAACTACAGTATGAAAGAAACTTATATAAAAACTTCTGCCACATCGTTCCAGATTCCAGTATATACGGACATCTGTCCACACTGGATTGTGCTCTGGATCTGAATCAGTATAAGCTAATCAGAGGTCTTTTGACTTACAATTTAGGTGAAGACACTGAAAGGATTTGTCCATCTGTCAACTTAACAAACATCAGCATAGATGTAAGTCATTGTTTTATAAAGAAAAAGAACATCTCATTTCATTGCTTGTTACCTTTAGACGGATACCAGAGAAGAATGGATTATATCCTGTATAAAGCTGGATATGCAAAACGTTGTGCTTCGCTTAATCAAATCGCACTCCTATCAGTCATCCTTAACTTGCATCAATTTTATAAAATCTCACCTCACCGTAGAAACTTTCAGTAATTTAAGCCAGGACGTCGATTTGGTATCGCAAGAAATTTTAATTTTGGGTACATCGCTTTCAAAATGCTATCGTTCAAAATGATGATTTTTATCGTTACAGATACTAGGTCCGAGAATAACAAGGATAATCAAAATAAGAATGTGTTTATGCGAATTTTACAACCGATTACAAATTCGGCCGAGTCTCACGAATTAGTACAAGCCGAAATTCACAGCAGGAGACGGCAGGATCACGCGAAAGTCACAATTTTGTTGAATAATATGAGGTCAGTGCTGTGGGTAGTTCAAATGCACTATTGTTTTTTGTATACTATTATAGATTGATGGCTATATTTGATTGGTGGGAGACCTTGCGGGAGTATATCTTCCAAGAAATAGAGAACGTTCAGACTAGCCCTGAACATCAGAGAATCGGAAGAACTCAGAGTAATTCTACCAACCTTTCTTTCGAGGTGAAACTAAATGTCACCGATTCGGAGCTGGTTTTAGTCGAGGATTCGTCACAGTGGGACACGAATGCTGTAATTTTAAAAGTAAGAATGGTTGTAGTTGTTTATTTAAGCGTCCATCTTTACATAATGTTTTTAGAGCACTACTGTTATAAAATACAGACCGAACAATGTTGAAAAACCTCTTTCCTGCAGTCTGAACAACTGCGAAATGTTCTCGTGTATACTAGGAATTGAAGACGACACAGCTTTGTCCATCATCGATCCCATAACGTTGAACGTGGATATAATCAAGGATAGTATCCTAGATATCCAGCTACAGTTTTTGACTGTTCGTCTTTCATATCATGACATGTGCATGTTCAAGTAATATTACCAAATACAAAACATATTTGATATATATATATTGTTACCTATTTCTCTAGACAAATGTTGGATTCGTTGCCGAAACAATTCTTGATGGGAAGGAATAAACAAATGGTGGGTACTCCGAGTCAAAAAAACAACGTAATATCTCTCAGAACCCTGGGTTTTGAAAATGGTGACTGTATTAAGGCGTTAGAGCTTTCGGATAATAACTTGAACGACGCTGCCATTTGGCTCACTCAAAACGCAAAAGTCTTGAACGAAAATAAGAAAAAAGCACCGCTGGATATTCGTTATGTGGAAGTAAGAAGATTTTTTGTGTTCAAAGATATATTGAATTATCCGCTGTTGCTTTTAGGTAAAGGCTAACTGTATATCAATTTGTATCATTGATGATTGCGGGGACTCGGATGTTCCTCTGATAGAATTACTCTTTTCCGATTTGGAATTTCGACAAGAACTGCCGGATTTGAATATGGTTAATTCAAAGGGCCACTTACGTTGCTCCTTGGCAAGCGACTATTATAACAGAGTTTTATCTGGTTGGGAACCAGTGATAGAACCTTGGCTGTAAGTTTTTTTCTATTATAAATAGCATCTCTTGTTTATCGTTGATTTCAGCTGCAAAATAATGTGGGAGAAGACTTTGTCTCAAAACCGCAGAAATCGCCTCCAGTTGAAAATTGAGTCCGAGCATACGTTCAATTTCAACATAACGTCAACGTTCATGGATTTATATAAACAGGTGAAGGAAAGTTGGATGGACGACTTTCTGAAGATGACCAGGTCAGAACAGAAGATGGCTGGTAGTTTTAAGAGAAGATCTCCCTTCATACCGTTCGCCTTGAAGAACGATACGGGTTCATCTTTGCGGTTCACGTTGCTCACCAGTGATCTGAACACACCCAAACCCACAGTTTCGGACGGGAGCCGATGGATATCTGCTGAACCGGGAGAGACTATTCCATTTTCTTTTACCAATAGAGGTAGGTGACTAGTTTCAGTTGCCCCAGTTGTTAATTTTGTTTTTGCGTGTAGCGAAATTGAGACACCAAAATTCTCATAAGTTGCTGATGCACTACCTCACAGTTAAGATCGATGGATGGCACTCTGTGGACCCTGTAACCATTGATAAAGTTGGAACTTACTTCAGAGACACCCCAGCAGACGTACTTGATCGGGTAAGATACGGGGAAAAGGTATTCTATCCCATTTTAATAAATTTCTCGGCAGAATTTAGATATTCCACCTGCCCGTGTTGTATTCGACGTGACTTTAGAGGGATCAGCCAGGAAATTGGTAACGGTTAGGTCTGGATTGAAAATAACCAATTACCTATCACAGTCGATTGAAATGAAGCTGGAAAGCAGATTACCTCATGATTTTATACCCTTATGGTTGCCGAAGAAGAACTGTATAATTGAATCGAAAGCGACTTTGGCCATTCCGTTGGATCATGCCCATTCCTTGATCAAGATCAAGCCCTTGGGTTTACCTTATGATTACACGTTCTCAAACACGATTATGACATGGAATCATCTTTCCAGCGGGGCTCCCTCCATGTTGTTAACGGGTTCATGTCATACACACAAAGGACACAATTTCAAGTAAAACTTGCTTAGGTTTCATCAGAAGCTTTTGCTAAATAAATTTGTTGTTATAGTTTCTGTGCCCATATCTTTAAAGAAAAGATGTTAATAGAACGGAACACAAAGATCGAGCAACCTTATCATCGAATCGTCTTACATCCCACTATATTGCTGGTTAATCTTCTACCAGTTGAAATGCAGTATGTGCTTTCTGGTGAAAGTAACATCGTTAAACCAGGATCGAATGCGGCGCTCACTCACGTAAGTCTAAATAGTTTGATACATTATTACATCAACATGCCTTCTATTGCTCTGTAGATTGATTTTGATCGTGAATTAAATATGGAGATACGCCTGGAGAACTTTAAGATGACCCAGCACTTCTCCATACCATTAACGGTAACTGAGACTTCTTACAAAGTCCGGCTCGAGGATAGATTTCAGAGGAAACTGTTCTTGTGCCTCGATATACACCTTAACAGAGATGCCAAACTTAAGGTATAACATGGCATAGTTGATATCCTCCTTTGTTTTAATTTATGACAATTTCATTAGATATCAGTGTCTGTGCCTTATTGGATTGTGAATAAGACTGGTCTGCCGATTGTATTTAAGCACACTGGATCTTCATCGGAAGCTGCTGGACAGTTCGATGAGCACGAGCAGGCTAGAATGGTTTCACCTTTACTTTTTAGTTTCCCGGAAAACGATAGCAATCAGGTTTTAAGCGCGAGGGTAGGGAAGCGAGTTTTTTGGGATGGTACGCCACAGGTACCCAAGTCTTGTATGTTATTATTCGTCAGTGATATCACGTTGTTTTTAGTGGTGTGGCAACATACATCTTCAGAAGGGAACGCAGTACCGCAAGTTGCATGTAACTATGCACGAGAGCAGAAACGATCGAATATTCATGATCGGCATTGAGGTTAGAAGCGGCAGAGGTCGATATCGAGGCACAACCGTGGTGTCCATATCGCCCAGATTCCAGCTGCACAACAAAAGTTCGTATAACCTAGCGTTTGCACAGTCGTTCATGGTCAAAAACGTCGTAAGTAAAAATGATCTCTAAAATCGCACAAAAATACTTATGAATGTTTCAGAGCGATAATACATATAATAGAAAAATGTTCTTAAAAGCCGTACCCAACTCGTATTTTCCCTTCCACTGGTCGTCTTTGGACAAATCCCAACTCCTATGCGTCTCCATAGAAGATATTCCAGATTGCTGTTGGTCGGGTGGATTTAAGATCGACGCCGATAATTCAATGCACATTAATGTCAGGTAGATCCCAACGTTTTTATATTAGACCTGTTCGACTGTTAGTAATATCTGTTTCCAGAGATGCAAACTCCCGAGTGTATTTTTTGCGGCTGGAAGTTGTACTTCAAGGCCCAACGTACTATGTCGTCTTCACTGACGCCGATACTATGCCGCCTCCCATTCGCATCGATAATTTCTCTGAGGTATCGATTATTTTTGGTCAGAGCAACTGCGAGATGCTCAGCACAGGTTCGAGAAATTCTGATGACCCACAGAACTAAGCTCAACTCTGTTTTTTAATTTCCAGCCAGGGCTCATTCAAGTGTACCCTATGCTTGGGATGAACCAACTAAACCTAACAACATAAAGCTTATAGCACCTGGCGGTGTATCTCACACATACTCTTTAAATAATTTGGGTCCCGCCAAAGAACTAACCTACGAGAACTTTATTTATATCGCCTTTGTAGGCACCTTTAAGAAGTAAGTCTTAGTGATCTGGTATTATTTTGTTTCGTGTGTTGTTATTGTTATCTCGGTTTCCAGCAGTCAAAAAATTAAAGATCCTCATGACGTGGAGAGCCAAGAACTTGTCTTGGACGTCGTAAAAAACAATCGCGTAATATTGGCCAGGAAAATTCCGGGACAGAGATCTCAATTGTGGAAATGTACCTCTGAAGGTAGGAGAAATATATTTATTTCATAGGTTCCATCATGATAATTTGTTGCTGATTGTTATTTTAACTCTTGTTCACTTTTTAAAGGATATTTACAGCACGAAGGCAGCATTCCACCAACGCATCCCAGCTCTCCTGTGTCCAAAACCAATGTCCTGGTACTGGATATAGCCGATACTGCTCCGCAGCCGAACTATCATTCCAGGTAAAAATACGATGATAATTTCCTTCCTTTCGCATCAGCCAGATCCTTCGGTACTCCTGGTGTGGGCGCTTTTATATGGTTCTCAACCAAAATCCTGATTGTCCTAGAAATTTTCTCTATTTCAGCGTGTTTAATTATAAGTCCGCTAGTAAATCAAGAACCCAACCGCATTTGTGTAATTCTGTTAGCAGACTTACCTTGAGGAGGATCGACCCCAGAAGATTGTCGACGCAGCGGTGGCAATTTAGTAGCGATGGTCGATTGTGCTGTGGTCACTGCAACATGTGTGTTCAGTCAGAAGACGGCTTTTTCGGTTTAAGAGAAGGTAACAGGTTTCCGTGCATTTGACGTCTTTGATTTACGCTTGTTTGTTTTAGGATCTTTGGCTGTTTTGGGCCTGACCGTAGAAAAGCGCCACAAGCTAACTGACAAAGGGGTACCGATTGAACAGGCTGTTGAACCTCAGCGACTCAGACCCGGCTCCGGCGTGTTAACAGTAAACATAAGCATGGACGGACCAACTCAGGTTTAAATATTACTTTCAGTTTTCGTTCATATTCATCTAGCATTTGTTTATATGTATTTAAAGGTAATAACAATTAAGGATATAAAGGAAAAACGAATGTACGCTTTACCGGACGATAGAGAATGGGGAACTATATCGCAGAGGCCTCGATTGACTATAGATGATGATGTAACTCTTTTGACCATATGCTTTATATAATTCTATTTACTGTATTTATTCACAGAAAAAGTCCACTGGCGAGTTTCAATTCAATTTAAATTTGAAAGGGATTGGTATAAGCGTGGTTAACCGGACAGCACCAGAAGAACTTATATACGCCCATTTCTCCCATATAATTGGAGAAACTATTTTTACCTCGCAAAGCAAACAAATATGTCTCAGTATTAAAGACCTACAGATAGATAATCAGGTACCTAGCCCAATACATTCTTGACCAACATTAACCTGTTTTATATGTGTAGTTATTAGATGCTCAGGTACCAGTCGTTTTATATATAACACCTCCGAAAACGAACGAGGAAGCTTCAGATTATTTACCGGCTATCGATCTAAACTCGGAAATTCAACATCAGGATAATCAAAACGCCGTTATATTTAAGGTACAAGAGTAAGGCACCAAAGGACGAATAAATCTAAATAATTGTACCAATTCTAGCATCTTATACTAAGACTTAAGAAAATCACCGCTATACTTGAGGAGAAACTATTCCTTAAGCTGATTGCGTTTATTGGCTTCCATTCGGACCAGGAAGAAGTGATCAATAAGGAGGAGAGCGATTACGAGACGCAAAGGTTACTTTCGGAAGTTTCAGCTGCCAGCGCTAAAAGGTAAATATATTTAAAGTCTGTTAGCACCCGGGTTTTGATAATATTCTGGCAGATATTATTTCGGCGTTTTGAAACTAATTCCTGGCGAGATAAGACTGAGCGTGAGGACATCGAGTCGACTATCCGGCCATCTGCACAAGATCAAGAAGAAACTTGGACTGACCCTCATCAAATTCGAAGACGCCACCATCAACCTGAACCCCTTCGACAGAAAGCATCCCTTCGAGACCAGCCAGTTTCTCTATAACAGTGTCATTAAACATTTCAAGGCGGAGCTGGTGTGGCAGGCGGCCGTGATACTGGGGTCTATCGATTTTATCGGGAATCCCTTGGGTTTGATGAATGACGTGTCTGAAGGTGTGTCCGGGCTGATCTACGAGGGAAACGTCAGTGCCTTGGTGAAGAACGTTACCCACGGCCTGTCCAATTCGGCGGCGAAAGTAACGGAGTCCCTCAGTGATGGTCTGGGAAAAATCGCGATGGACGACTATCACGAAGAGATGAGACAGAAGATCCGCCAGGTAATAATTTTGATGTCTTTGTCATCATCCGTTGACAGTGTTTTTTTGGGGTTCTTAGGTGGAAACCGGAAAATCGGCAGATCATCTTTTAGCCGGCATGAAAGGTTTTGGTTTCGGTCTGTTAGGAGGGGCCACCAGCATATTTAAACAGGTGTATGAAGGAGTTTCCTCCGACGGTCTACAAGGTATGTTTACGGGTTTCGGTAAAGGGGTCGTTGGAGCGGTCACTAAACCAGTCGTGGGGGTCTTGGACTTGGCGTCGGAGACAGCGAGAGCCGTTAGGGACTCAAGTAGAAGGCAGGTTTTTATTACGGTGCAGGTCAGTCATAATAATTAATATTCTTACAGCAAGCTTATTCGCGAACGAAAGAGATTACCCAGATGTGTGTATGGACCAGGAAGCTTGCTGCCTCGGTTCGATTCTGTTCAAAGCCAAGGACAACTATTCTTGTACATTATTAATGACAAGTAAACACTGGTAAATATTTTAATTATTATTGTATTAATATGTATTCAATTCCAGAAACTATGATGAGAAATTATTGGCCTATCAAGTGCTTAAAAGTGGAACCGATGACTTGCTTTGTATTGTCTCGGATAAAATGATCAGGATAGTTACAGGACCTCCTGAGTTAACTACTGTTATTCCTTGTCATTTAAGGTAAGTCTATAATCTCTGGTTCCATAAACCCTCTGTAGCATCAAAATAATTTTTAACAGCAATCTGGAGGCTTGCAACGTAGTCAAAGATTCCGAGAAGGGAGAGACCAAGTATTACATCGAAATAGTGATGCACCACACGGGCGTGAACGCGGCTGTCCTAAACCCGGACCCGATCAAAAAACCCAGGGTGCGATGCAGTACCGCGGACCTCGCCGTGGCCACCGCGCAACAGATAAACTGCGCCAAGATGCTCTATGTCGAGAACGAATTCACCCTCATCAGCGAAGAAAGCAATGCAACAATGGAAGACTGAAACTGGTTTCTAATGGCTGAGCGGATACCACCCGCATCAATACAATATAAATCAGTGTAAATATGGTAATAACTGGGGATGTTATCCCGTAAAAATGATATGAAATAATTGTGATATAAAATCTAATGGATGATTTTAATTTATTTCGCACCCAAAAAAGACGGTCGGACCAGATTTTTTTAGCCGTTACGCTTTTGTTTATAATAAACGTTAGATATTTATTGATTTTGTTCGCTGTTACAGATTTTTGTTGCATTTCAATGTATCGAATTTTATGTTACGTGTTGTTGCATTTTTAATGATTTGTTTTTTTCCCAGTCGGTCGAGATATGCGGCCGGTCTCGGAAGACCGGTCGAATGCTCGTCCTGATTTTTTTTAGTTTGAATTTTAAATCAAAAATATTTGTTAGGAAGAAAATATGTAAGGATGATATTCAGTATTATTGATTTAAGGCAATTGGAACGTTGCAAAATCCGTTGTTGAATATTATATACAGGTATAGGTTTTTTTACCAAAGAATGGAAAATAAAGTTATCTTCTAAATACAGAGTGTTTTTATTAAGGGATATTATTTCACGTTAGCGGATGATGTTACACAAATGGATTAAACTAGCTTTATCAGGGCTTGTTTGTGAAAATTCTTAAAAATCTCAGTTAACTTAAAATAGTTTATTGGGTGATACTTTTATTTGTCTTCATAAACTTCATGATAATATATATGTGTTCTAGTGAATAAAAAAAAACTAGTTTTTATTTTAATTACACTGCATTTAAGTTCAAGCTGAACAATTTTTTAGTGATTAGTGAAACATATATTATAAATTTCAACAGTATAAGTACTACAGTTTATCTACTGATATTTTTTAAAAGAATTCTTCATATGTTTCATATTATCATATATTGTATTCTAATGAGTGAGAAAAAAAGCTTTTTCTACGTATTCACTGCATCTGAGTCCAAATCAAAGAGCAGATTTTCGTCTAAGGTGGTTGAAAAAAAACATTTTGTTTGAAGCAGATTTAGTAAAAATGTATTTGGCAAAATTTACATTTTAATTGTAGAGATTAATGATAACAAAATATTTTTTAACATATATATAGGTATGTACAACTTACGGTTAGTCTCACTTCTCAATAAACACATATAAATATTTTAATATAGTGGTGTATTACCGCCACAATGGACGCACGCGCATTTGGATGGTACCGCCACCTTCTTGTTCCACTTGCTTCCGTCATCACAGTCCAGCTCGATCTCCAGCGACTGGTACGACGTGGCTTGGCAACAAGAACAGACCGACTCGTGCAGACCGCTCTCTATTTTAAACAAAGGCGAGTTGAGTATATGTATTATGTAAGTATTACTTAAAAAAGTAATCCACGTTTTTTAAATTGTATATTACGGGATTATTTTGAAGGCAGTTATGGTTAAAGCGTGGATTACTCTTAATGTTAACCAAACTCACTTAGATTGAAGAACGTGGATGAGTGACATGTTCCCACGCATTCCGTGAAATCTCTGATGGCCTTCTGGTTGACGCAGGTTCGTTCTCCCCGAATCACCTCGATCATTCCGACAGTTTTTTCCAGTGCCATTGGTTGTGGACTGCATAAAGCTGAAAATAATTATCATTAGTGCGATAGTGATGGTGGTGAAACAGTCGTACTCATGGCTTCTATGGTGACGTTGCAGTACTTGCAACACCCTTTGATGTACACGTTTTCCTCCGGGCAGTCTTCGATCGATGGACAAGCCTCGTGGTTACTGGAGACCGACAGCTGACCACCTACAGAAACATAACTCCTGTAACAGTTTGTCGTTGACGTATCATCGCCAATAATTACCTAATTTGTCACAAGAGTATGTGACACAACCATCTTCGGATTTCCAAGTCTCATCGGGTTTCTTGAGTTCACCGGCAACAATGCAATGTGTTTGCACGCACTCGCCACAACACTGAGTGTCGGATTCCTTATATTCCCAACCCTGTAATTTAAGTTTTGTTAGAGATAGTCACGATGTTGGTTAATTCGATGTGAACTGACCTTGGCACAGTCTTTCTTGCAGGTTTCTACGGACTCTTGTTTCACCAGTCCCTTTTTGTTCGGTTTTTCCACACACGTGACGGTTTTGCATTTGTCACCATCTGGAGAAGGCCACGTCTCGCCGATCTATAGTAGAATCAGTGATTACACACAGGAAAAAATTAAGGTGATCACAGAATACCTTGTGAACTTTCTCTCCCACTTTACAAGCGACGACATTATGCTTCTTGCAGCATTGTCCCTCGACTGGTACAAATTCGTGCACGAAGTCCTTCAGGTCGTCATGAGATACCACAGGACAGGTTACTTTAACAGCTTCCACTTGCAACTGAAATTACTCGGTAAAAAAGAAACCAGCAGCAACGTTTTTTGAGAAAACTTACGCTTCCATTAAGGTTCAAACAGAAGTAGTTTGTGCAGTGATCGCTGGAGCTCCATTCCTCACCGACTTCGTAAACAACATCGTCGATGACACAAGCCACTTGTTTGCATATTCCGCAGCATTCTTTAGAAGCCTTGGTGGGTTCTTCGTATTTGAAACCAAGTTTACATTCCTACAGAATTACACCATCAGTTTTGCGTCAACATTTTTTGCACAACCTTTAGTTTTTATTATATAATTTTTTTTACCAATAAAAAGCGCATTTTTGAAAAACAGATTTTCGTTTCACTCATCTCATAGTACACATATTTAGAGAGTTTATAAAATTCATTATACGAAAGGAAAAAATTTTGGTTCTTTGTTTATGTATGTAGTATGTCATTTCCGCTGAAATAATCACAGGATAATGAAAATTACAGATAATTTTATGTTGAATCGAATGCCATTACAACATTTTTGTAATACTTTCGGATTTTAAGACATTCAGCGAAAAGTGCATTATCGAAAATTTAGTGTTTTTTTCTTTACGTTACATATCTTAAAAAATAATAAGTTCTATTATGATTTCCTGGATTCTCGACGTTTGTGAAATGTCACATATACGTAGGCCCGAAAACTGTCAAAGTTAACCGAATATAGCCGAACAGTTACAAATAAATAAATTGGTTACCTTTTTACATGTCTGAACTGTCGTTTGTTTCTGGATAGTGTCAGTCTCGACGCATTCATAGTGGACGCAGTGATCTCCCTCCTTCTCCCACGTCTGCCCGACGTGGTACGTCTGGCCTCCGTACTTGCAACCATTCCTCTTGATCTTCGGGCAACACTGTCCGTGAACGGGAACGGCAACCAGGTCGTATTCGGGGAAATCGTCCTGCGATTCGATGGGCGGACACTCGGTCTCGGTACACGCTGCCTGGAACGTTCCTGTTTTTTTTTTAAATTGGGCGGTTTTAATGATGTACCGAGAAATATTCTATGTTTTCTCACCGATGCTGGTCGTGGTACACTTACAGTCCCTACAGGGACCGTCTTTCCAGGTATCGTTGGCGGATTTCAGGACCTTCTGTCGTTCGAATCTACGTGGTATAATGAAAATAAAGGAACATTTTGATTGATTAGTAGCATAAGGGTATAAGAGATGTCAGCTCTAGCGACATATCGATATTTTTAGTACTGTAACACATGGGCTGAAAAGTGCGACCGCTACAACAGTTTAGGCCATCACGCATTCACCTACAGCAAGTTCAAAGACGATGACGTCTCGCTCTCTTTTCTTTTCTCTACCCCCTTGTAACAGTACTACTTCCACGACGCTACCGTACTTCCTTTACCTAACATAATATCCTGTCCATTCTTCTGTCGACCATATGTATCATTCCGCCAGTATATTCAGTTCCTGTGTAAATTCCTTCCACAAAATAGTAGTGAGTGTTCGGACAAACAATCGCATCGATAGCCACACATTGCGACCGACCAGACGAGCATTCCTACACATTCACCACTTTTTCAGTTAGTACTAACTACAAAACATTGAAATTACTGGAATCGTGGAATTTTCGGGAATTCCTTAAGATTCCAAAACGCACATGTTTTATCAGCGTGAGAAGTTCCTAGCTGGAAGAGTGTTTCCCACCCCGATATTCTCAGTGATTCGGGTTCTCGGTGATTGATTTTCTTTGTTGCGCCCGGAACTTTTCATCCCATGTGTTATAATATTTTAAATAAAGTCTAGTCCGTGCAGGAAATTCGACAAAAGTGTTTCAATTCAATAATTTTGCGTAGTGAGTACTTACGTGGCAAGGCGCCGTTCACCGCCTCTCTTTGCGCTGGTATATTCGGTTTCAAAAATGCATTTTTCTTTGGGTGGCTCGCAGGAATAGTAAGGGCAACATTTACCTTCGATCTCCTCCTTCTTTACCGTGTAGTATTGAGGGCATTCTTTCGGTGGCGGGCATTTTTCTTTCTTGCATGTTAATCTGATGACGGGACAGCATCCTACGAAGATTTAAAACACGTCAACAAGGTTACGGTGGCTATCAAGTTGTTTTCGTACCGTCTTCATTGATCTCTCTTATGTAACCGGGTTCCAGGGGTGCGTCGCTAGCCAAGTCCACGGGTTCGCACTCGTCCTCAGGCTTGCACTCGCAAATAAACGTCTGACAGCCGTTGGGTTTCGTGTCTAGTTTCAGCACCTGATCTGGGCCGCACACCAGCTTCTGCGGGGTCTCGCAGGTTGGGCCGGCGGTGGGTTCGGGTACTAAAACGGGAAGAGGGCGACGGTAACCTCGAAATCAAACGGACAGCGAATACCTTACCGCAAGCGTATTTGTCGCAACATTCGTCTTCTTTGCTCGAAACTTTGATGGGGTTGAAACTGGAAAATATCGATATTTTAATCTATATTTGATCAATGATTGTTTCTATTATGCCGTATTCAAATAAAACAGCCAATCTCATTAGATATGATGTCAGTACGTCGCAATGTTGCCGCATCAACTTAGAATTTTAGTTTACAATGGTTGACGGTTTATAAGCTCTAATAATTGTCACTATGCTTTAAAGAATTTTTCAGACATTTGACAACATGGTCCATTAGTGCCAACACAAATCGAGTTTAGTAGGCTGATTCGGTGTTCCATGTGTAGGTTCTACACATCAGACAACATTCTATCTCATTTTAATTAGGATGAGAGAGAAAAGAAAATTAACTGAGGATTTAAAAAGAAATTTATATATTTATAAAAGCAATTAGTAATATATTTGACGTAATCTGTGGTATATATATATATATATATATATATATATATATATATATATATATATATATTGCCTGTTTTATAAGACATGGATAATATGAACTCTTAGCTGAAAAAAACAACGTAATGATTTCATTGAGACAGAAAAGCCGAAAAAATAAAAAAGATATAAGAAAAGAAAGAGGCTCAAAATAAAAAGACGTCCGAGAAAACGACACAACAATTAGAGATTGAATGAATGTAGAAATAGCAAAGAATAAAATAGAATATGGTAAAAAGAATGGGAAATAACAAGAGAGAACTAGATAAACCAATGATTTCAACATTAACTACAAAACTAAATCGATGAAGAAACTAGAAAGACTAAAAACGTAACAAAAGTAGAAGAAAGAGAAGATGAGAGGAAGCAAAGAGCTAAAGAGGTAGAAGAAGAAAAAGAAATTAAATAAAATCAAAACATGAGAATAGTTATTCTAACACCAAAATAAGAAGATTTATTCTTTAGACCGAAATTTACTACGGCCCTTGTGGAAAAGAAACATATAGTCTATTCAAAGTTATTTTGTACATACGTCATTTAAATTTGTGACATCAAAACGTCGCAATGTTGCCGCATCAACTTTGAATTTTAGTTCAGTTTGGCTTTGGCAACATTTTAATTTAAATAAAATAATTGAAGAAAAATATTATTAAATATAATTTATTTTAACATTACAATACATCTAACAACTACAGTTAATTATACAGTCACAATAGTTTATAATAGTTAGAGTTATAACCTTTTATCGCTATTGCTTTCAAGAATTTTGCATACGTCTGGCAACCGGACGACTTTGACAGACTCATTCGTTTACGTGTTCAAACTAATCAGACAGCATTGTATCTCTTTTTAACTAGAATAAAATTAGAAGAAAAATATTGTCTGATTCTAAAACGAATTTATAAATTACGGCAGATAATACATTAAATATCTTGATGACGTATGTACAAAGGAACACGCCCTAACCTAGTAGCCCTAACATTCAAACGAAACGCCAAAGTTTCATGGCAATCCAGCGTTTAACTGAAAAGTTACAGTGAGTTTAGTGAAACAACTGTTTCTAAAAGAATGCGCGATAACACTAGTCAAAAGTAAAATTGAATGAATTTTACCGTATGATTCAATGAAAATACCTGGAAAGAATGTTCCAGAAAAATTAATGTTGATTGATATATTAAAATATATTCTTAATTAAATTTAAAAAGGGTTACTGTATGTAGTAAAGCGAACTTATTTGGATAGCGATATATTAAATGTCTATTGAACATGTAAAAATGTATTACATTAGTAAAAATTAAAACGATATTAAGGTAAATAATATAATTAAAGTAGTCACATAAAACAATTTTTGTTTATATTTTTAAATTATTATTTGAATTTATTTCTATTTATTTGACGTTTGAGATCACCTTAAGTAATAGATTCGGGAAAATCTCAGTTATATGTATGTGAGATTCTCTTCTAAGACGTATTATTTCATAATTCATTGGTTTTAGTTTAAAAAAAAATGTTGCATTATGTTGTATATAAATAAACTAGTTGATATGCAACCACATCTAATACAAAACCTCTTATTGGTCAGCTATGAAACTGGCTTGATGTTAATAACAGCGTTGCCAAGTTGACGATGCGTTTTTGCAGTAGAAAAAACACGAAAAATTGTGGTAAATATAATATTGTAAATTAAGTAGGATATATGTAATTACGGTTGATTATAAACTGAGCAACGTTTTTTGATTAAAAATTGAAGTACGGTGAATGTAAATTATGAAATATTCATTATGGATATTTACCCTCGTTCACAGATAGTTTCCTTTCCTGGACAGTACTGAGTACGGCATTTTAGTGACGTACCCTCGCATCTACACGTGGTGCATTTGTCCTTCTTCCAGACATCGCCCGGATGGTGACCCTCATCGTCGCAGACCTCGCAGTCTTTCGGAGTGACACAGGTGTTGTTTAAGAGTACCTGACACCATACAATATTAATTATCAATATCAATCCATCAATCTCGAAACTGTTAATTAGTTCGAGATTTATTTGCTAACTAGTAAATTCGCATTCGCCATTTTATCATTATACTATAATCCTTCGCCATTTTATCATAATATGATCTAATATAACTTTTCTTCGCTATTTCAACAGAATTTATAGTTAAATTTAGTAAGTCTTACTTTTCCTTCTGGACAGAAGCATCCCTCGGAGACTCCACTCTTCTTCACCGTTGTTTTGCCCTTGAAGCCCTTCTCGTTGATGTCATCGCACGTCAGTTGTTTCACGGTGGCGCAGGGCTCGTACAGTTGATCCGACGGACAGGTCTGTGGAGAAATGAAGTTGGTTAATGTTACACCGACTCTTAGTGGACGACGGTTACCTCAGCCGGACAGTATTCGTTCCTCCAGTTGACGCAGAATCCGGAAGCGGCGCAGTCGCGAGCGTAAGCCTCGATGGCGGAACAGGACAACGCTGGGCGACGACCGCAGGTGTCTTTCTTGCACCAGTCGAGGAAGAGTGACGGGTCCTGGACGTTCAAACATTGTCCGAATTTGGTGGCGTCCAGTATCTGGGCGCAGGGATCCTCCTCCGGGGGTAAGTCAATACAAATTTCCTCCTCCAAATTGTGACACTGTTCTCGGTCTTGACCTCCCGGTAAGTGCTCGTAAAGCCTGCAGGTGTTCGGTTTCGATAAAATAACTAACTGGTTAACTTTCAAGCGGTCGCGCTATTCACTCAATACATTTTCGCTGATAATAATAATTTTCATCGCATACTATTATATAACTTGTTATGGTTTTAATACCTACCAAATAAACAGTTTATCCTTACTCTCCGTGTACCCCCTTACCGCACGGAACTCAATTGTTTTAGTCATAGCGTAGACTTCGAAACGATATAGCGATTATCCAAAGAAACGTTACGTTAAATTTTTTTATCTAAAGTTAAGTTTATTTTTTTCGATAAAATAATGTTAATATTGATTAATAAGTATTTTATTTCTTTAATATAAACCCATAGGTCTTTTAGGATACGCGCGACCACAGACGTTACAAAAACAATTAAAAATGAGGTTACTTACCAGCTCAAGGCAAAATCGTCGATATCCCTTGGTTTACCGCCGTTAGGCTTCCGTATATCATCCGCGGGATTCTTGTTGCAGTCGCCGCATAACCCCTCGAGCTTGCCACCGTACTTATGAGACGGCGCCTTCACCGAAACGCCAAGGGATGGATAATAAACCGAAACCTGTTGAAATAAACAGCGCATAAAAATCGCAATTATTTTTCCTCCAACAGAAACCTACCTCCACTTGGTCCTCGGCTAACAGTATCTTCATATGCTTGGTGGCAGTCTCCCTCACGCTGGCCCAGTCGGCGATCTCGTCGTATTCGTCGATCCTCTCCGCGTCCACGATCAGTTTCAGCTTGTTCCTGAAGTAGTCCAGCAGGATGTGCATCTTGTGACCCTTGTACAGTATCGTCACCTTGCCCACGCACATCTTGTCCGGTTTGTTCTTGCATGGATGGTTAGTTATCAGGACCTGAAAAGATTTCGAATGCAGAAGGCTGGATGTATTAAAACAGGAGGTCAGTAATATTGGACCTATAAATTAGTTTTAAAGGATTTCAATCTTTATTGTTTTAAGTGTTAACGTTTTATTAACATTCAAAGTCATTCAATTGTCCATCGATAGCTGCTGCTTTTTTCGATCTTTCAATCAATTTACGGAATCTCGAATGAACGATATATCTTTTGAGGCTGTCTGGTGTCTCCATAAGTGAAACGCTGCTCAGACAGGTCATGACTCACATGTCGATACAATTAGGAATCAGAAGGAGCAAAGTTTTGGAGAATACGGATTTTGGGTTTACACATTTTAATGTTTCTATGCATATTTTCACCAGTTTGGCAACATGTGGTCGAGCGTTTGAACCGAGCACAAAATATTCAAGTTTTGAATCATTACCATGTTCTTTAAGCGATTAGAAATAGTTTATTGTGTTACTCCCAATAACTCTGCATATTCTTCTTGCATTTTACGTAGATTATCATTGTGTAATGATTTCAAATCCTCATCTTCAATTTTTTTGACTGCCCAGAACGCCGTTTGTCTTCGGAGCAAAATTCGGAGCAGTATCCACATATCGAAATCGAAGGAGCATGGTTGGAATGAACTTCACACCGGATGTACTCAGAAACCAGGTATCGACATGGATGAGACTTTTTCTTTAAAAACAGTCAGTATAAACCTGTTATCATTTTTGTGCTAGTTGGGCCTATAGTATAGATTAGTAATATAAGCAGTCAAGAAATGCCAGCATTCTATTTTGCATAGAATGTAAATAAAGTCAGTCTGTGGGAAATTAGACAAATATGTTTCATTTTAACATGCGAGTCGAAACTCACCTGCCACTTATGAGTGTTCTCATTTCCAATCAGGGCGTCCCTCGACATCACGTACACGCAGTTTCCGGTTACGGTGAAGTTGCTCTCGTCGTACGTCACGTACTGTAGGTGGGGCAGAACGTTGCACTCGCAATCCCTGCAGCTGGAAGGCTTGATGCAGCTATCGTCCTTACGTACGTGGCCTAACATAGACATAATGTCAAAAACACTCACTAAACACCACTCGATCACTTACCAACTGGACAGTAACATCCAGGGAAGCACATACTGTTTATCTTGGGACAAACATTGGGATCTGCTATGGATTTGCAAGTTGGTTCGCATTTCCTCTGATAACAGTCATGATAAACCAAAGGCGCTTCACAGGTAGCAGCTGCAAGATCACCCACATTTCAGTATTCAGCCTCCTACGATAACCAACATAATACTCACGGCAGTCTTGAATCATTCTCCAGTCGGATAGATCAATGGACGAGTCCGTTGACAGACAATCGATGACGAAGGTCTGCATAGCGTTGCATCTGCATTCTTCCGCTGCCGTGTGATTGCTGGGCGCCTTTTCCAAACAGTTACAGGTGGTTTCCAGACATCGAGAAATGAAGGATTCGATATCGAGGACCTTGGCACATTCCCCTAGTGGTTGTTCCCTAAAAACCCAGCGTTTAGAGTACGTCGTCCAATTATTGGTTTATTTTTGACCATTTTTTCTGGTAAAGTCAGGTTTCTAACAAACTGCTGTATTAAATAATTGAGGTAAGAAACTGTTGATATAAACTTCGAACTGCGATGTGCCACACCAACCTCGAATTCAACTCACAAACCATGCCTAACGGCAGTATACATGAGAATATTCATGTAATACGGCCATAAACAGTTAATAGTCAACAAAATCGGTTTAAGAGAAATGGGTCAAGAAATATATGGCAGTCAAGCAATTTTTTGACCAATATACCCACCTAAGAGGCGGCGGTTATCGTACTAAAAATAAAAAATACTAGAAGACTCAATAAACATGATGAAACATTGTCTGAAAAGCAGATATAGGTGCTTCATGGAAAACGCAGAAAAGAACGCCATTCCATATTTTTACCATATTGATTCAAAAAAAGGAAAAGAAAACAATGCTGGTAAAGATTAAATTTACAATGGAGATTGAAAGGTACAATACATTTCCTTTTTAAATGTACTAATAAAAAACCATCACTCTCATCACCACCATCAAATATATAATAAAACATTTCAGAGTAATCAGTATTTGAACACTTGTCCCACCGGTACAGCTTCATTAATATCATAAATCCAGAATAAGAGCTACACAAAATAAGTAGGAAAATCTGAAGAAAAAACACTGATTCAGAATGGTTTCTCTAAAAAGCACAAAGGCAATGTCGATAAAAACAACGAAATTCTTCTTATCATAACAAGAAACATAACCAAGTAAAGTCTTCAAGAAACACTAAATAGAATCAACCAGAAACATTCTTACAACCTTGTCGACCTTAAAAAATATACATACTATATTCCCCATACATAAATATACTTCATATAATCTGGCAACATTGCGTAATAAAACATACACCTAATATTTTGATGGTTACGCCACCTTGTCAAATAGTTAGTCTAGCCGCTTATCGCTTATTATTATATAAAAATATATTAATCCGACAGCCAAAAGAAAAAGAAGAATTGACGTATATGACACATTCATTTGATTACATAAATAATAATTGAATAATTTTCGATATATTTTGACCCATAATCCAATAAGAATAAAATGAATCAGTTAATAAAGAAAATGTCAAATTTGACGTTTTTCAATTGGTATATAGTTTAGAATCCATAGTTAGTTTTCAACTGTTAGGTATTTAAGACGAAAGATGACAATTGAATTAGTCTTATAAGTATCAACAATAAATTTAATTGTTCGTAGTTAGCTTAGTATAGTTCGAAATTTTATGGATATGTTGGTATGTTTTGTATTTTGGACTCTTGACACCTATATATAATAAACAATATATATATATATATATATATATATATATATATATATATATATATATATATATATATATATATACATATATATATATATATATATATATATATATATATATATATATATACATATATATATATATATATATATATATATATATATATATATAAATAATAAATATATAATAAAAAAAAATGTGTGACTAGGTTTTTTACTTACTTTACTTTAGTACAGATGTCCCAGGCTTTGTTTTGGATATGTAACGGACACGCTTTCACTTCACACCATTCTGGTTGTTCTTTATCCAATGTCCAACTAAAACAAAACAGTTGTGGTTATGCTTGACGTTAATATAAAAAGTCTCACCTGTCTCCAAATTCAGCCGTAGTTCTTGCAGGAGAACCATCTGGTTTCCTTTTGTCATCTTCCGGATAATCATTGAAATATCCACACAAACCGTCTACTTGACCCTCAAGCTTGTGCACTACGCCGAATTTCACGTTAGCTAACCTGTTCCATATTATCCAGAAACCGTACCTACAGTCAAGGGAGTGTAAATTAATAAAGGACTATTAAAATAACGATTTTATTACCTATTAGAAATAAATAGTACGGTATTTCCCAGTTGGGTGATGGTAAATCCCTTGTCAGGGCCGCCTATATTTTTAATATGATCGACGTTGTATTCAAAACCATCGTATTCTATGCTCAGATCTGATCTGATGATGATTTCGTGATCTAAATGGTTGATTATAAGGTCGCGAGAACAGGTTTTCGTACAGTTCTTTTTCAGTGCCACCTAGAACAATAAAAACAAACGCATTACAAAAAAATATCCGTCAAAACACAATATCTTACCTCCCACTCTTCGTATTCCAGATCACGCGCGATTACGTGGTTGCATATGTCGTACTTGAACTCCGTGTTGTCAAACGTGTTGAATGTACGGCCCGTAATGTTGCAAATAGCGTCTGGTTGGGGTTGAGGATAACAGGACCATCTACGAAATGAATGTATGAAATGCTGACCTGTCTGGTATTACAGTGAAGCTAGAATCCACTAGTCGTTAGTCTTATAATTGAATGTACTAGCGCATCCACCAAAATATGTTTAAAAAGGCTATATCTTGGCTCGCGCTGTTGCCATATTGTTCGAATTGTATTTATATATTAGGAAGTTATGATATAATGTATAGATTGATAAATGAAATGTCTGAACAATATGACAACTCCGAGTCTGCTTCTATTATAAGAGTAGTTGCGAGAGGCAAAGTTACTTACGTGGGACAAGTTTTCGTGCCGTAGTCGTCATAGTAATCCAGCACGGGGATGAAGTTCGGTTGGCATACGATCGGCGGACATTCCTCGATACTGTGATGATAATCAGTTGGTGGTTTATTCAGGACACACTTGTACTCCGGACATATTTGTTCTTCAACGACGTTATTCTTGGGCCTGCTCAACGAGTATTTCCTCCTACCGTATCCGTTTTTGACAGGCGATTTTGCTCCGTAACTCTTAATGGGCTTACGCTTCGTTTTACTAAAAACTGCAAAAAAACACGAGAGTAAGGAAGGTTAGGTTCAGGAAGTAGCGATTGTTTTTTAGATATTTGTATAGAAATAGACATTTTGGTAGAAAGAAAAGTAATTACAACGAAAAATAAATATATATGTATAAATAAAATAATTTTTTAAATTATTTTGCTTTGTTTTAATAATTAATTATTTGAAATAGGATTATGTTTGTAACAACTCCAATATATGTGTGTATATCTGGTGGTATGTATCCGGGAGAATTTTCATTGTTTTCTTGGATTAATAATTTTCTCGTACCTTGACTGACGATCATGGGCGAGAGATACGCCTTGTGAGCCTCCGATTTCGACATCTCCTGTAGGACTTTCTTGTATCCGGGTTGACACTCTACGACCCTGCAAGTCTTCGGTTTCCTTGTGGTAGTTGTGGTTCGGATAACTTTCGGTATTATGGTAGTTGCAACGCCTGAAAATCGTATATTATAGTGAAAGCAAACGGTTATTGAGAAACGTACAGTCTAGCTCGTCATCAGGACAATCCTGGATACCGTTACACCATAGACTAGCGTTTAGACAAATATTACTGGTGGGACATAGTATCGTCGATTTCGGACAAGGTTTACATGAACAACGACAAGTTGTGGTAACGATGCTTCTCATGCCTGTTGAAATAATTCCATTTTCAACATCTCGTATCTAGTATAAGCAGTTAACTGACTTACCGTCAGGACAAGGGTCACACTGCTTTGGTGTACAGTGAGGAACACCTCCTAATTTGCATATACATTCCGAGCACTCTTCGCTTTCAAATACTGTACCTACTTCGTAAAGTATTTCACCGATCATGCATGGACACTGAGTGCGGTTGACACAGTTGGAACCGTCATACCATAAATCCTGAGCACATCTACAAGTTAACGAAGTTATAATAATTAAAACAATAATATTAATAATTAAAATAAAAAATAAAATAAAAATCAAAGCGTCAAAATAACGTTTGACAGTTTATAGCCTCTTATCACTAATGTTTTGAAGAATTTTGCAGACATTTGATAACCAAACAATTTATAGAATTTGAATTTGTAGACGTATTCGGTTACATGATCGAACATATCAGACAGCATTCTATTTCTTTTAAACTGAAATAAAAGGAGAAAGAAAATATTGTCTAATATTAGAACGAATTTAGAAACTGCAATAGGCAATATGTTATATATGTTGATGTCGTGACTTCACTGTTTCTTTGGATAGGTCATATATTCCCTATTTTTAATAAAATTTATACAATCTGGCAACCTTGCGAATTGAATATAGGTTTGAATAAGTTAGGTTAGAAATCAGTATAACCTGCAAGCTCCTAGTTCGAATGTGGTAGTTTCGATTCCTGGGCAAGTGTTACAGGGTAAGCTGGGTTCAGTCGTGGTGGGTGGTACCTCGACGACGGGATAAGGCTTGAAACAACCGATGATCTCTGCTCTCAGCTGGATCTGTTCGTGCCATTTCACGGGGATTAGTCTGAGGTATCTGGAGAATAAACACAATAAATTAATTGTCATGTTTCACGAGATTGTGTCGACTTACCTGGCATTGATGGGTAAAGCGAAGTTGTTCACTTGGTCTGAGGACTCATCGAAATTGCCGAGGAACACTTTCTCCTTTTGAGTCTTCTGGTCCAGGATGGGGTTCCATTCTTTACCGTTTTGAGAATATTTCACTGCGTATGCGCTGACCCATCCATTTCTTCCACCTAAGCACCAAATAATTATTAGTGTCAGCTCGGAAGCGGAAAACCTCAATAATAAGGTTTGCTATGCGATGTGGAAAGCTAGGTTATGTTAACCATGGTCAATAAAATCTAGTATTATTTCAGGTGTTTAATATCCGTGTCGACGCAAGTTTGATTTTTTCCGAAACTGGATCAGTGATTGCAGCATGCAGATCATTACCTTTAGTGACGACTCCGGTAAGATCTCTGGGTTCCAGGAAATCGAATTCAACCCATTCCGTGGGAGAATCACTTAACGGTTGCCAGGCACTTAAGCTACTCAACCTGTACAAAAAGCATCAGTATGAGACCGTCGTTACGTAAAACTACCTTAACTTCGGGGAAGCTTCTTCGTGTCACTTACCTGACCTTCTTCTTTCCATATCTGGCCGATCGCTCGGAGCTGACCTTAATCTGTTGGTCGGTGATGGACCCGTTAGACAATCCCATCTCGTCGTGACAAAGGGACGGATGGTCTGGAGGTAGCGTCACTTCGAAGTGCCTATAAACCGGTGTGGTGGAGATGGGTTCACGACAGCCTATAATCTCAGTCCGGAGCGATATGCCGTTGTGCCACGTCTGGGGTTTGATTCTGATGATGGTGGCCTCGACCGGCTTATTAAAGAGCTGTTTCACTGGCGTGGTAGCGTCCATAGATCCTAAACAACGCTTTCGTTAAATGTGATGACGTATTTATCGATGATAACGAACCTCTGAAGATCTGTGGTCTTGGTGGTGTCTCGTCGTTCAGAACGTAAAAGAAATCGCCGCCGTCCGGACTATAGAGCACCATATAACTGGTGACATATTCGTCGTACAGGGGACTTCCTCTAACAATTACTCCATATACAGGTTCCTGTTGTCCAAAGTCGACTTCCAAATATTGTTCCTGTACGCCAAAATCACCAGAATGTTTAAGTCGTAAGTAAATATCAAGTGTGCTTTACTGGTTACTATTAATGATAATTATTATTGAAGTTTAATTTTAATAGTTATTACGGATGTATATTGTAAGTAAATTGTTCTGAAACAGAGGGATGGATATATTGAGCTACACCCAATATCACTACATAGTATAAAACAAAGTCGCCTTTTCTGTCCCTATATCCCTATGTGCGCTTAAATCTTTAAAACTACGCAACGGATTTTGATGCGGTTTTTTTCAATAGATAGAGTGATTCAAGAGGAAGGTTTATATGTATAATACATGCATAATATACTAAGGCAACATTGCTAATTTTAGAGGTTTCTAACGTGATGTCGTAAATTAACCTATTTTTTAGGCTTATTTAGCAATTAGCAAAAACGCTGCCTAACCCTACGAGTTAGATCAAATTAATGTACTACAGTATTGTACACCATAAAAAGGTCTACAAAAAAGTCCGCGATGGTATATGTTTATCTTTTAGGGATAACCCACATTAACCATTTTTATTGTTTACTTTTTACGTGAGAAAATGGCTTATTTACGAAGCTATTTTAAGCAATACGGCATTAATCCTTATCGAATTAAGTACCTTAAATACAGTGTGCAATTAATATAGATCAATATGGTTCCTTACAGCATGTAAATTAAACAAATATTTTCGGAGATATTACAAATTTAAAATTTGCGTTTAAAAATGTGTAATGTAATAAAAATTGTATGAATTTAGATATTCCAAAGATAGCAGGAAATCTTCATAGTAAGTATAGGGGAAGAGGAATTGTTTTACTCCAAATTTAATGCGTGCAGGCCAAGGGCAGTAATGAATCAACCAAAAATACTGGATCGATTTTAATCATGTTTTCATTGAGTGACATAGGCATATATATTTTATGCCCGCGCAAAGTCGGAGCGGGCCGCTATGTTTTTATATACAACGTTCATATTTTTTCTGTAGTGTATTTAATTTAGCATCACCCGTGCGAAGCCGGGGCGGGTCGCTAGTATTGAATATATTCAGATGTTGTATGTCAGCTGACGTACCGACCTCAAAAACCAGTATTGCGACAACATATGCTGACAATGTGACGATTTTATCATCTCACGGGGATCCAATATCAGCCACAAGAAATCTCTAACTTCATATCAACAAAATGACGTTATGGATGAAAATAAGGGAATAAGATAAAATTTAATCATGTGACGTTCACCTTGCGTAGAAGTACTTGTCCTTCGGTAAAGATTAATAATCATAAACTCAAACAAGAAAATAACATTAAATATCTTGGAATGAATTTGGATGCACGCTTACCTTGGGAGAATCATATACTAACAAAGCGTAAATAACTTACTGAACTTAAACTGAACCAGATGTATTAGCTTATAGGGCATACATCTGAATTATCTCTAGAAAGAAGGGTATTGTTGTACAAGTCAATTTTTAGTCGAAATATGGATGTATAGTATCGAACTTCGGAGATTCCAAAATAAAGCGCAATAATAAATTAATTCAGCGTGATATCCCTCCGGAAACCCCATAACGAGTGTAATCTAAAGTGCTAGTGTAAAGTACTTTGAAAGAGTATCTGTGCACTCGAATGCACTCGTCAAACAATTAAATGTACGCGATGTCAGTGTAGTGTGTAAGCTGATTAATAGACACGTAGAATAGTTTTTAAAACAACATGAGACAGTGATTAAATTAAGTAGAATTTACAAATTAAGTACACGAGATCACTTATTGAAACAATTATCTTTATGTAATTTTATAATATAAATCCTATTATTACCCATTGGAAAGATTGTGGAATGCTAAGAGAATCGTTAAAAAATAATAATTTGTACCTGGTTGGTGTACTGAGGTGCCCAACTACCTCCGGATTTCTCGGTAATCTTGCTGTCCAAGCGAGCGTACTTGGGCGCGAATGACGCACTGAGAACGCTGCTAGCGCTAAAGGCGCTGTTTGGTAGCGGATCATCGCCTTGAATGAGATATATATACCTGAAAAAACAATGATGATTCTCCTTGAAAGAGGAAAGAAATTTCCTGTATTACCGATCCTCCGTGCATAATGGCGGTGGCGATACGGACGGTGTCAAGTACACCTGCGTGGTGATTTTCTCATGAAATACCATAGGTCGATCTTGCTTTGTAATATCTTCTTCGGTTACCATACAGTTGTCGTGGCAGGAATAGAAATTGTCCACACATTGGCACTGCTTGCAAGGGCCTTCCGAAATAATTTCTCCAGGTTTCATTATCTTGCCTTCTTCGTTCACACACAAACAGTCAGCTTTCGAAACGCATTTGTTTTCGTTTAGCCAATACTTTTCTGAAATAAGAAGAAATGCGTCTCATAAAGAAAGCCGTTTACATACATAATTTATTAAAAAAGAGGAAATGTTTATCATACATCGCATAATTGTGAATCCCCCTGAAAAATATTTAATATACATGCGATTTATCTTTGACAAGCCTCAATCAAGAATATTCAATCTTGAAATCATAAAAATAGTTTTTGTTCAGCTAATACAGAAACAAAAAGAAATGCGTCTCATAGACAGCAAAATTATGACTATGATTATGCTGGGATTATGTTTGAAAATTTACATAAATTATTAAATTAATTGTGAAACGCTACGAATATATTAAAAATGTAAACTGTTCAAGAAAAAGAAAAAAAATTATTTATAAGCAATAAAAGAATAAATGGTGAAATATTTTTCAAAAATATGTACCTCTTGGACAGTCTTTCTTCTTATGAGCTGCTACACAGCCGGATTCACACTTTGTTCCTTCTTTGCACAGGCCTTTTTCACGCACGGTGTACAAATAATGAGCACAGAGCTTGTCGCATTCTATCGCACATTCGTCACGTACAGTTCCTGGAGCACATTCGCCACAGATGGGCTTGATTGCCAGTACATTGTCTTCCCAATCACAAGTCATGGTTTGAGGATTGTAGAACATATCGGGACCACAAGTTTTTTCTACCTGTTTTTCAAAAAATTATTTTGTTCATGATTTTTTAAACTGGTTAATATATAACAATATACAACAATTAACTTACGAATTTTCCATTATCACACTGTAGGAACTTATGACAATCTGTTGGGTGTTCTTTATTAGGGGTGAGAACACTACAGGACTCTAGTTCGCAGGAACACAGTACCTGAGAAAAAAATTGATTAAGACAGTTTCTATTTTTATAAGCATTTTAGTTGTATTCACCTTTATTTTAAAGTCTGGACAAGGTCTGCGACTGTTGGTAGTCTTACAGACCAAACCTCGCTCTAAGCTACATTCCACGTCAAAATCTAGGTCTTTGAGATGTCTACCGTCTACAGTGAGACACTCTATATCTGCCATTTGCTCTATGGAGCACCTGCTGCTGTTTTCCAACGTGCTTAGTAGTAACGGCGTGGGGAGAGGTTCGATATCGTTCAGCTTCTTCTTCTTTTTATTTCCTTTGGCTATCCTCTCCTGAAAATGTCTGGTGTCAATTAAAGATCATCAAGAAACATGACCGTTTTACCCTGTCTTGATTTATCCATGAGGTCCAGCCGGAAACACATTGTTGGACCTGTTCGAGTTGATGGGTGGTGAAAATGGTGGGTTCCGTGGTAGTACAGGGTTGTCCTTTACAGATCTTCTCTCCCCTTGAGCAGTAGCAGCTGTGACAGTCGTCCTCTTCCACCAAGTCGCCTTCGTAATAGGTGACACCGTCCAGTTCTGTGAGATATCAATTAGAAGACGATGTAGGATTGTTTAAACATTTTTCATACCCATGCAGATCGGCTTGCAGGTGTTCCTGGGTACGCAATCGATGTAGGAATCGTTGAGGTACACTTGATCAGGAGGGCAGGGCTTCGGGTTGCATCCCTCGACGCAGGTATCTTCCCCGCAGTTCTTGGTTAGTTTGCTGTTGGTTAGAAGGTTGTCGCAAGTTTCTTGGGGACACGTACTGATACATGGACTGTATTTGGCACATCGCTCGTCGCATTGTATCGGGCATAGGTGTTGACTTCTCCATTTTACTGGAGCACCACGGTTATTGCATTCCTGGGCGTACGCGGCTAGGGCGGTACAAAGACACTCACAGTCACCTCCTTGGTCACAAGCACAGGCATCGAAGACGCATCTACGGCATTCGGATCATAATGATTTCGTATTCAAAATATACGCAACTACGTACCGATCGAAATAAGCGTCAAGTGGTACCTCGGAATGACAAGGAGCGAACAAAGATGTCTTCAAAATTCCACACTTCTTCAACGCCCACACTTTCCGATCAGGGCGGTCTGCGCAGGTGTCGGATACTTCTAAAGCTTCAGGACAATAAGTCTGTAATCTGTACAGCACGAGAATTATTGATTTAGCACGAATACAATTTTATCCAAAACCAACCTCCATGAATCTCCGAATATCTTGGCAGATACCTCCGATAGTCCACCAGATGGCGTCTGGAAGTCATCCTCTTCGTTGTCGTTGTAATTACCACACAAACCTTTGATTTTACCCTTCCATTTTGGATTAACTTTGACGTAAACCCTGGTGCCTGAAAAATGGATGCTTGTAGTACACATCTGTGATGTCCGACCAGTTCGTTACCTTTATCCCAGTGGATCACTAAACCCATGTCCGGCGCCTCCACTATCACGAACAAGCCCTTCTCTCTGACGGTGACGTGAGCCTTGGTAACCAATTTTGGTATCGTCTTGTCATTGGCCAGAGTTATAATTTCGTTCTCCTCCCCGGAAGTGATCCTAGAATATTAAGAATTATCAGGGCGAGGTTTGGGGTTAGATAGGGTAATACCAAACCTGATGGTGATGCTCTTGGAGCAACTGGTGCCCAGGGTACCGCAGGGAACATTCTGTATGGTGACGTCGAAGGAATCCGTACCCAAGTTACCCTTTGCCAAGACGTAGTCGCATTGTCCTTGATAGTCGAAGCTCTTTCCGTCGAAGGTTTTATAGTGAGAATCTCCCCAGGCACTACACTCGGCTGTACACTGACGATCGGTACAAGACCACTTACCGTTTTTGCAAGTACAGGTGTTACAATCATTCTGAACTAAAAGTACCAATTATTTTCGTAAGAGAGGGGTGATCTTGTTCATAACTTAACATACCAATGGCGTTTTCTCTATAACTTCTACCCCCGTGCTGGCATGGGCAGTCCGTTGGCTTAACACACCGCTTGTTTCGGGTATCTAACACGTATCCCTCTTTACATTTGCAGCCAGAGTGACAAACAGCGGGTGAGTAATGATCGTTCTTGTGCATGTTCTTGCATGTTACTGGTTCCACGTCCTCACAAGTAGTAAATTCAAAGTTCCTGTGAATTATTCATGACCATAAAGAATGGAGATGGTGTCGTGTATGATTCGACTAACCTCGAAGCATCGCATTTGGCTTTTAGGTCATTGGCTCGCGGGTACTCTTGAATTTCCTGCACGGTGGCCAGTTTGCAGTGCCACAGTGCGTTCAAACAGGTGCACAGCTGCAAGCCTTTCGTTCCGGGACGTATTTCCTTGTACGCCGCTGGGTAGTCGATGCCCTCATGTTGACATTTGCATTGACCAATGGGAATACACTCGCCATTCTCATCTATATGTTTAAAAATCAATTTCTATTCGTTAGTCTCGCTAAAACTCGAGAACTCCTGAGCGGAGTTCGCTAATTTTGGATTTAATATACTTGTGGAAGTCCAGAGAAGGTTTATATGGTGAGAAAATGTGGTATATTTGTGAGAAATATAAGAAAATCGACAATTTCTGTCAACACTGTCACTATCATTAATAGTTTCACTGTCACAAGGAATTGATATATATTTCGTACAAAAATCAGGTGAAAATAATGACATATATGTCAAATGCGACAATTACGTGCTAATCGTATTCTAATTGCTTGGATTATTTAGTCACAAATATAGTGCACAAGAACTTTCTTTACTTTTATTATTAACAATCCCAATTAGTACCAGTTGAAAAGTAAAATTGCTACAGTTAGCCTACTGCCAGATCCACTTTGTTTTATATTAGATTCTGGAATGGGAAATTGTCACATTATAACAATAAAAAATCAAATAGTTGTTTTTAGGTGTCGTTGTTTGCCGCAACCATAGAAAAAATAGAAATTTCACGGTATAGGCGACCTTGGGGAAATGTTTTGTTTAGTTCAATCAACTGTAGCTCTGCGATCGCAAATTGTGATTGGCTAGTTTAAATTCCTGGTGCCGCCACTAACATGAAATGTGATTGGTCGATCAAATTGAGTGAAATCAGCATTTTCTATGGGCGTCCATTTTTATGTTTGTTGGTTGTAGGTTATGGTTTTTGTTTAGATCACGAAATTTTCGTTTTACGTTGTGCATATTTTCTGTTTTACATTAATTATTATGGAGTAATAATATAAAAATTGATGACAATGCGTCAGTGTAGTAAAAGATGTAGTGTACCGGGGTAAAATCCTACTACGGAAATTAGACATCGTTTCCCAAAGAATGATCTCGCTCCTTTCCAAAAATGGGTTGATCAAGTAAATAGTAGTAAGTTACCTGGATAAACCACAATGCAAATATATCAACGTCATGGTGTTTGTTATGGACATTTTAGTGAAAAATTTAGAATTATCCTTCCTTCACGAACAGGTATTAGGGTAAATGCATATCCATCATTGGTTTTATCAGGTACATATAAAATTATGTATCTACTACATGTCTGTTTATATATTGTTTGTTCACAGAAATTCAAAACCTTATGAAGATGTTAGTAGTAATAAAATTCAATTAATCTACCAAGTTGTTCGTATGCTGTCAGTGTGATGTCTCTACATAAAGAAGTCTTACAAAAAGGTAATAAATAATATAACTGGATAATTAGTAGTAATAAATACTACTTTTAATTGTAAAATTTCCCTAAAATATTTGCAATACTTTAACTTTTTAGAACAATCAGTGTTCAATCATTTTATAGTAGAAGAATTATATATCTAAATTTGATTGCCTTATTTTCTTAACAATATTTGTTATGGTGCCATCAATTAAAATTTTAATTGCTACTTTTAGAGGATTTATTACCTCAAAGAAATCTATTTTATCTAAATTTACAAATAACTACATTTGTTTAACAAATCTTAACCAAGATTGCTTAATGAATTTTGTTGGATCTATTAGAGGTCATGGAGGTAGAAACAGCATCCTTCCCCTAGTATGTTCGAGAAATTTTTAAAAGGGCTCATCACTTCAATTTTTTCACATCATTCTCCTGGAGAAAATTGTGAAGAAGATGAACATGTTAGATAACTTATATTCTTTTTTAACGGGAGATCTAGTACCACTTGAGGTTGTTAAATCCCCAGTTGAGTCTATATTTTCAGTTCCAGAGAATTTTGCTCTGGGGAAAACAAGAGTCTAATATTGTATTTTAGTCTTATTTCAGGCTATTTAACAAAACTTCTGAAAAAGAAACAACATGCAATATTTGTCTATATTCTATATTAAGTAGTGCCACAGATTAAACACTCTAAAATCTAAATATCTTTAAAAAACACATACATTTTTAATGTTTCAACTGTCCAATCCATAATGATTTTCAAGACCAAATTTTAAGTTATTATGAGGTGTGATTGTATTTTTGGTTTAATAAAGTTAATGCAATATCAACAGGGAAGGATTTAAAGTTTACCTTCAATATATCAAGATAAGTTAGAACTCTAATAGATCCCATAAAATTGATGGCACTAAACATATATGGGAAGGCGTTATAGAAGAATTATAAATATTTTAATATTGCCTAGAATAGAGTTCATAATTGTTTTTTTTTGCTTTTTGTTTATATATATTTATATTATTTACACTTATGTATATTTGTATAAGATTTTATTTTAATAAATTAATTTTAAAAATTAAATTTGATTTTCATTTAAATACTATTGGCCAATAAATGTGACGTCACAAAGTAATCGAGTAAAATGGCAGACCAATCAAAGCAAAGTATTTTCCTTACAGGTTTCTACATAACTATTTTAAACTAACCAATCAAATTCGCGTTGTCAGCGCCGCCAATGATTGGACTAAGCGAAACTTTGCCCCACTACTTACCATTGCAGTTGAACACCTCGCAACCCATATTGTACAGGACAATTTCAGACCAACTTATACCAACGTATTATACCAAATAACTTTTTTGGTAATATGGTGGAATAAGTTAACGAAATCATAAACAATTGCAGATACGAGGACACATCACTTACTAGGAGGTACGAAGTTCACCAGGTTATCTAGTCTAAAATAAAGAAAGAAACGTACGATCTTACCTAAAGCTTCTCCTTCTGGACAGTTGCAACCTTCCGCGCACTCTCTCTTGCACTCCGGTCGCAGGGCAATATCCTGGCAGGTCCTAGTGCAGGAATTTCCACAGGTTTGGTATTTCTGCCCGCCCGGACAGTGCACGCCGCATTCTCTGATGTCATTTCTCCAGTCGACATTGACTCCTTGTCTGGAACACTCCAACGCGTAAGCAGAGATGGTCGGACACAGACACTTCGAGACCTTATACTCGCAGGAACACATATCGTACAGGCAGTCTTGATAATATTGCTCAGGATCCACCTGCCTATAGCGAGAAAAATCATTAATATCAACCCGAAACAGCATCGAACATATAGATTTACCAATGACAGTCCTTGAACAAGTCTGACTTAAGTTTGGAACAGTGCTTCTCGGCGGTGGATTTCTTGTGTAGGTTCACGTCGCACGGATGATTGGACAAAACCTCCGGTACGTCGTTGCAGGTCTCGCTGGTCTTCCATTTGTTGGCGAAGGGAACAACGGACGGCTCGATATCGTCCTCGGGTGTCAAGAAGTCGTCCTTCTGGTTGTTGTTGAAGGTTCCACACAGACCCCTGGTCTTCTGCTTGAATGTACCAGGAAGATCTATGTACACCCTGGTCACTCCGTCCCACCAAACCTCAACTCCGTTAGGAAGCTCCACCTGGAAATCGGACCGGTGTAATCAAAGGTCACTGGATTCTGGACGAGTACCAACCTGCAGGAAAATGGACGACACTGCTCTGATATCGACGCCAGCCACGTTATAAGGGATTTTCGTGATATCCTTGCCGTTCACCACCAAGTCGTGGTTCTGTTTCAGTTTGATTTCTTGTCCGTTTATTCTTATGGTGACCGTTTTTGTGCATGATGGTAAACCTATTGATTATTGAGTAGTGTTAGTAGAAATTCTAAATAGTAGAAAGCAGACATTTTTGGATTTTTTTAATTTGATGCTTTATTGTGAAAAACTGTTACAATGTATTTTATTCAAAGTATTATCCGTCGATAGCCGCTACTTTATCCCATCTTTCAACAAATTTACGGATTCAATCTCGAAAGAATAATGTATGCTCTGAAGCGTTTTATCTGCGAATTTTTTGATATCTTCGTAATACGTAAAACGCTAATCAGATAGGTTATGATTCATATATCTAAACACGTAGTAATCAGAAGGAACAAGGTCTGGAGAATAGAGTAGGTGAGGTAGAACTTCCCATTTTAATGTTTCCAAGTATGTTTTCACCAGTTTTGCAATATGTGGCCGAGCGTTATTATGCTGAAGAACAATATTATTGTATATTTGCTCGTATTCCAAATGTTTTTCGTACAGTGGTCAACTTGTTGTAGTTGATAATAATTCTCATTCATCGAGCGATGCCTTCAAATTCACGTCTTCAAATATTTTTGGCTGTACAGAACGTTTTGTATCTTCCGTATCAAATCGGATTGAACATTAAGTTTGTTGCAAACATATCCGATGAGATTTAATACACAGTAACACCATCTGTTGTAAATCCTGGCCTGATAAATTAGTGATGTTTCTTTCACACGTTTCAAATTATATGGTACCAAACCATTATTGAACTAATAATTTTAACAATTCTATCGAATAGTAATTTATCTAATTATTACGAATTATTGTAACGTTTTGTCATAAAACGTTAAATAAGACTAAATTTAATTCAAAATACCCATTACGACTTCCAATTTTCTATAATATATAAAATATGCGGCAGAGCAATATCTGGTTTATACGGTGGATGCATCAATATTTTCTAGCTAATCAATGGCGATGCGTAGTGGGTGCGTCAAAATTTCACAATAAATAATAAAAATTTCTCGTAAATATTTGAACAATTTCATATTTTTGACGTACCCACAATTGCCGCAGGAATTTCAAAGGATGATATTGAGTCAGCAACTAACTATGAGGCCAAGCATGTGAGAATGCTGCTGTTATAGCTATAGAAAGGCATTCAGGAGTTCAGCAACGGATTAAAGAAAATATCCCAAAGTTGAATTCCGAGAGGAGATGATCTACAGGTCAAAGTTTAGAAAGGGTTCAAGACACTCTATAGAAAGCAAGAAACGATGACGTTAAAGTTAAATGTTATCATTATAAAGAAATTCTTGTCACTGAGGAAAAATTGACAAGGTCAGATGGAACTTCAATCACAAGATCATATGCAGGAATTTTATTAATTACGATTTACTCTATGGTGTAGTAATTTTGAAGATGCAATGCTTTGCAGATGGTACTGACGGAGAAAGTAGAGGGATGGGCGGGTGGCGCTGCATATATTTTATGCATAAAATATGCGTCAATAATAAGATAATAAGAAGGAATATTTTTGATGATGGGTCATGGGAAAATAAATTGAAGCAGAAGCTGTTCTTTGCCTGCTTCCTATAATCCAGAGTGAGGGAGCTTTCGTTATGATTTGAATGACAATATCATGGTATTCAGCTGGTCCTCTCAATGTCCTTACCATGACCAATATATTGCTACCGAACACTACCACCCATGATGATAATGCGAGCATTAGAATAGGAATGCTGAAAAAATATCGATATTTTCGGCCGATATGTTTTTAGCCGATATTTTTTTCAAAATAAATTAAATATATCACTACATAGTATAAAACAAAGTCGCCTTTTCTGTCCCTATATCCCTATGTGCGCTTAAATCTTTAAAACTACGCAACGGATTTTGATGCGGTTTTTTCAATAGATAGAGTGATTCAAGAGGAAGGTTTATATGTATAATACATGCATAATATACTAAGGCAACATTGCTAATTTTAGAGGTTTCTAACGTGATGTCGTAAATTAACCTATTTTTTTAGGCTTATTTAGCAATTAGCAAAAACGCTGCCTAACCCTACGAGTTAGATCAAATTAATGTACTACAGTATTGTACACCATAAAAAGGTCTACAAAAAAGTCCCCGATGGTATATGTTTATCTTTTAGGGATAACCCACATTAACCATTTTTATTGTTTACTTTTTACGTGAGAAAATGGCTTATTTACGAAGCTATTTTAAGCAATACGGCATTAATCCTTATCGAATTAAGTACCTTAAATACAGTGTGCAATTAATATAGATCAATATGGTTCCTTACAGCATGTAAATTAAACAAATACTTTCGGAGATATTACAAATTTAAAATTTGCGTTTAAAAATGTGTAATGTAATAAAAATTGTACGAATTTAGATATTCCAAAGATAGCAGGAAATCTTCATAGTAAGTATAGGGGAAGAGGAATTGTTTTACTCCAAATTTAATGCGTGCAGGCCAAGGGCAGTAATGAATGAACCAAAAATACTGGATCGATTTTAATCATGTTTTCATTGAGTGACATAGGCATATATATTTTATGCCCGTGCAAAGTCGGAGCGGGCCGCTATGTTTTTATATACAACGTTCATATTTTTTCTGTAGTGTATTTAATTTAGTATCAGCATTGCACCCGTGCGAAGCCGGGGCGGGTCGCTAGTTTTATAATAAACCTTTAAAATTGGTACTTAATTTTAAATATTTAGTGAATGTTGGTACTTAATTTTAAATGTCTATCAATATTTTCACATCATGTCATCAAGATATCATCAGAGTTACGAATAGACATCATGGAATATACTCTATGAATCTATTCTGCGAAGAATTGCTGTTGTTTTAAGAGCAAATGATGACTCAACACCTTACTACCAACGCCAATACCCTGAGGCTGTCTCCAAAGGTTTTTAATAAATTTAATAATGTTAAATATGGTCGTATTACGTTAACTTCTTAACATTTTCGCAAATTATTTGAGTTAAGCGTGCTCTTCTAGCAGCAGACATATCTCTATAGCAGCAGAGATAATGAAAATCTTTGATCAAATCTTCATAATAATATGAAATAAGGAAAACAAGAACAAATAATATGAAATGAAAATAAGAAAAAATATTATACCTAGATTAAAGTACTTACGAATACACGAGGTTAAGTATGAATTTAAGAAATAATGCAGGAAATTAAAATTAATTTCGATCAAAACTGTTGACGGAAAACTTACCAGATGACACGCTCACTGGGAAATTCATAGCTTCCGATATGGCGCCCGCGCAGGCCACGTTCTCAGCCTCGATGCTGAAGTTGTCGGTCTTCACCAGGTAGTAAGAACACTGTCCCATAAAATCGAATCGTTTTCCGTCGAAAGTGATGTAATGGGGATCGCCGACAGCTGCGCAACGGGCTCCGCAGGATACCTGAGTACACTTCCATTCTCCGTTGTTACAAGTACACGTGTTGCAGTCCTTGGGTATGGAGTGTCCAGGTGGGTAACTCTTTCCTCTTAGTTTACACGGGCACTGACTTCTGGATATACATTTGTTCTCGTATAAGACCGTTCCTAAATCAACAAAATAACCATAATCCTTTTGCTATTTGCTGTTAGACAACTTTTACCATACCTTCTGGACAGTAGCATCCTTCAATGCAGGTGTCTCCAACTTCAGGCAGGACTGAAGCCGCTCCACACATTTCCTGTCCTTTCTTCGGCCCGCAATGCATGTATACTTTACCACCAGTACATTTCATGGCTAGAAAAAAGAGGGCCCATCAGTTTATAGTTTAATAATTCAGGACAGGTGGACTTACGACACGTCTTATCATCTCTCCATTGAGACAGTCCTTGGACACCTTTATGGGTACAATCCCTCACATACACTTCCAAAGTCTCGCAGGTACAAATCGAGGGATCCTTCTGGTTGGGACAGTTACAGAAATCCCATCGACAGGATTCCAGCAACGATGTTATGTCCACGACCTGCACAAGAATATGCGAACATCCAAAAAACCAAACAATAAACAAATGCGAGTCATACCTCCGAACAGGCTGCGAATCGAGGATCGGCCAGGATCTTAGCGCAGAATTTGGTGGCAGCTCTACCCAATTCTCCAGTGAAATCATTTACGTTGCAAGTGTGTTCTTCCACGGGCGAGTCATTACAAGGCTCTGAAGGAAGTCGACGCAGTTTTGAGCAATGCTGTACGTGTTGAAGATCATCAATACATACCGTCCAAATCGTCCACCTTCCAACTGGAGGCCATAGTGATGACAGATTTGGCCAGACGTCCTTCCTTGGTTTCCAGATCGTTAACGTTGTCACCGTCCATCTTGCCACAGAGACCCTCGGTTCTGTTCCACATGCTTTCCTTGACTTCTGCGTGGACCAACTGTTGTCCGTCCCATTTTAAAGTGACGCCCACCGTGTCCAGTGACAGGACGATGTAGTTGGCGGCCATGGTCACCCGTATACCCGGTAATTGTCCCGGGATTGGTAGCGTCTTCTTGGGTGAAGCAAAAATAGGATGGCCCTCATCTAAAAACAAGACAGAACGCGTTATGTATGTTTTTTTTTCGGAAACTAAAATCATCAAAAATAATTATTGCTTCCAAATGACATAAAATTGGATCTAATAAAATAATACCTGATCTTTTGAGATAGAACTCTTTGTCCTGATAGTAGATCTTGATGAACTTGTAACATCCCTTGGACTCGGGTCCCTTGTAACACTCCGGATGGTTCTGGATGATGATGCTGAAGGTATTATCTATGGCGTCTTTCAAGAAGATGTGGGAACACTTTGAGTCAAAGCTAGAACGAATAGGTAAACGATTAAATATGTGAGTTTTTGAGGAGATCGTCCGTAGTATACCTGTAAACTTTGCCGTCGAATGTTTTGAAATGACTTCCAGCCCAGCTGAAGCAAGATCCAGGTTTGGGAATGAGGTCTATGACCTGATTTTGGAATTTTTTGTACGAATAAGTCGGTCCTATCTCGTAATTGGTTTCGTTGATAGGTTTTTGTGGTAATTTCTGCCAATGGTAATATTAAATTACTGACATTTCCATAAATAATTAGGTGTAGTTAATTAATATTTAGGATGTCTATAGCTATGAACCCTATTCCTTTTTGGCTAGACCTCAGCATAATTGAACTCTTATGGGGAGTTTTAGAGCAGTGAGTGATGAGTAGATTTCTATTTCCAACAACATTGGAGCAATTGGCGAATGTTTTGGTACAGGAATGATATTATTTCATTCCTTGGATAAGGATAAGGAGAAGATATTCCTCAATGCCTTATTGTATCATGTCAGATATTCATATTATTTTATCCAAATTCTGTATATCATGAAGAATGCTTGAAGACTCAGCACAGACTATCAATGGACATAAACCATTATCATTAATATCTCCATAGTCAAACTTCCCTAAAGCTTTTAAATTCTACCAATTCTAATGCTATAATTTTCTTCTGCATATTCAAGTGTTTTTATTGCTGACAAAAACTTTTATAATGTCAATTGAAAAGTCCTCGGTCTGACACATAAATGGCGCTACTAGAATCAAATCCATACGATTTTTAGTTATCCCCAACCCTCAAAAGATGCGTGTATAAATTTGACAGCTGTCGGACCATTAGTTTGTTAATTATAGCATTTTGAGTGAAGCAACTCTTGTTAGTGTGAAAAAATGGACAGAAAGGAATTTCACGCGTTGATAAAATATTGCTTTTGAAGTGAAAAAATGGAGTTGAAGCAAAAATTTGACTTGATGTCGAGTTTTCGGACACTGCTCCAGGAAAATCTACAATCAAGGATTGATATGCTAAGTTTAAACGTGAGAGTGAACGTAATGGACGCCCAAAAGAGTTTGTTACCGACGAAAACATTTAAAAAATCCACAAAATGATTTTGAATGACCGTAAATTGAAATTGAATGAAATAGTACATACTCTAAAGATAACAACTGAACTTATACATCATATCATTCACGAATATTTGGGTATGAAAAAGCTCTTTGCAAAGTGGGTGCCGCGCGAGCTCACTTTTGACCAAAAACAACGATGAGATAATGATTCGGAGCAGTGTTTGAAGATCATGAAGCGCATTAAACCCGAGTTTTTGCGTTGATATGTGACAATGGATGAAACATGGCTCCAAAGTCCAATCGACAGTCATTCGAGTGGACTGCACATAATGAACCCGCTCCAAAGCATGGGAAAATGCAACAGTCGGCTGGCAAGGTTATGGCGTCTGTATTTTGGGATGCGCATGGAATAATTTTCATTGACTACCTTGAAACAGAAAGGACCGTCAACAGCGACTATTACATAGTAGAAGAAAAAGAAAGTGATGCTTCACCAATACAATACACCGTGTCACAAGTCAGTGAAAACGATGGCAAAAATCCATGAATTGGGCATCGAATTGCTTCCTCATCCACCGTATTCTCCAGATGTGGTCCCCAGAGACTATTTCTTGTTCTCAGATTTCAAAAAAATGCGCGCTGGGAAAAAATTTTCGTCGAATGAAGAAGTGATCGCCGAAACTGGGGCATATTTTAAAGCAAAGGGCAAATCGTAATACAAAAATGGTATAGAAAAGTTTTAGGGTCGCTATAATCAATGTATCACCCTTGAAGGGAATCATGTTGAATAAAAAAAACTAATTTTGCCAAGAAAATGTGTTTTACTATAGTAGGCCGGGGACTTTTCAATTGACCTGTTGTATATATAATTTAATCATAAGAAATGCTTATTGCCCAATGGACAGACTGTTGAACCATCAAGAGTAATAATAATAAAAAAGCTTACATAATCCTGCAAGTGTTTGATCTTCTTGGTTCTGTGGGTCTCAAAGATTTCCTCTTCCTCCTCACCGTAAGTCGGTTTGGTGGGAAATTGTTCGCGTTTCGGGAACAGTTCCTGCATGAACGGGTCGCTGGTATCGAACTCGTTGGACTGCGATCCCTGCGACACGACTTCGAATCCGGGAGCTTTAAAAGAACGATCATTATCACGGTATTGGTGAGCGAAGCTATGTCTACGTACGGAATAAGCACTGGGGTATGGGACTGGGCTGGAACTTTCCTTCGGAGTACAGGCAAGTGTAGGCCGGCTCTGGCGGGGACTCGAACTCGATTCCCTCGGGACAAGAGAGGCTGCAACTGAACGCCAGCATGTCCCCGGAGCAGTTGTAACCGCCGTTGAACTGCAACTGTTTGGGATTACATACTTTGGTACCTGGAAGTAGGTTCGAGTTAATAACGAGTTGAGGCTTTATGGCGTATTTATGCTCACTGTATTGGCATTGGGGACCTCTGAACTCCTGAGGACACTGACAGAAGTTGAAAGACAAGCAGTTGCCCCCGTTCTGGCAAGGTGGTGTACAGGTAGCTGACGAAATTTAACTTGGTTAAGTACCAATTCACAGTAAAGTACTGAGCGATGTGTTACCCACCTTTACAGTCAGGTATCGTGGCCCATTGACTTTTTGACGGTACCCACAGTCCGTCTTTACATACCATGGTAGTAATGGTAGAGCCATCAGGAAATTGGTAATGTGGCATGCACTCAATGGTACATTGACTGAAAAATGTAAAAGGCCGGTAGTGAATATGTGATTCCATCAAAATCATATTCAAAAATTGTTATTTTTTTATTATGTAGGTACTTGCATGTACTATTATCATTTTTCTCATTGCATCTAGGCATTTCACTAGAATTCTGGTAAGATGGGGTGAAGATACTGTGTCGATAGAACGATAGTGATTTAGCACCATGGAGAAATAGAGATTTAACATTATAGGAAATTTTGAGGAAATTTTTCGCGACGTCCAACATCTAGATGACGCTACTTTTAACTTATTACTTGCTTTAATCGGTACGCTATAAGCCGCGACGAAATCTGATTGGCTCACTTCGTTTCTATGGTCCATTCGTTGTTTATTTATTTTCCATATGCACAGCAATACTTTATGCTTATGAATATTCCGCTTCAGAGTTGATGTGAATGACTAACTTAAGATTTTGTCACTTGGATTGTCGTAATTGATCGACTTCCCATCCCTAGTCATAATATGCCACAGAAAACTCTTTTTTTTTGGCAGAAAAGCAATGAAACCGCAACGCTCAAACAGTTCGAAATGGTGTTTTCGGTCAGTTCATGTGGTAGCCATTTTCTCTCCTTTTGCTCTATTCACTAATAAGCTGTCTGAAATGTCTTTAAGAGTTCGAGTTGGATTTTCGTCCAATGAATCTGGCAATTCAGTGCCTTCGAACTTTTTTGCCCATTCGCATTCGCATTCGCCCATACAAATCGTTGAAACCAGCCAACCATATGGATATGACAGAGCAGCATTATCATAAGTTTTAAGCAATGAGATTGAAATCCTTTAGTAGCCATTCTCTCTTCTTTTGGTCACTTCTCGGATCGGATCTTTCCCATCGCACGTAAAAGCTGGAAACAGTTGACTCATCAACTGCTATGCTGTCCAAAACGTATTTGAGAGTTTAAATCGGATTTTCTTCAAACAAGTCCTGCAATTCATTGTTTCCGAACTCTTTTGGTCATCCAGGCCATTATTTGTCATTGGCATGAGAATGGCCACTTTTAAATCGTTAAAAGTAAAACTGGCAATTTGGATTGGATGCAGCAACATCATCATAACTTTCTAAAAGTGTCTGATGGACAGAATATTTCTTCAAACTAAACAACGAAAGTAATGAATGTCCACACATACAATTCACAAAAATATGAATGTTCCATGATTAGTGCCTGTATACGCTGAATAGTTCAATAATACCAAATGGAGAATCATCGAATTTAACCGTTGTTTATATAAGAGGTCAATTGAAAAGTTCTCGACCTGACACATAGATGGCGCTACTAGAATTAAGTCCATATGCATTTTAGTTAGTCCTAACTCTCAAAAGATGCGTGTATAAATTTGACAGCTATCGGATCATTAGTTTGTGAATTATAGCATTTTGAGTGAAGCTATAAGTGCTAAGTTTAGACATGATGAAATGAGCACCGAAGACGGTGAACGCAGTGGACGCCCAAAAGAGGTTGTTACCGACGAAAACATTTAAAAAACCCACAAAATGATTTTGAATGGCCGTAAATTGAAATTGAATGAAATAGCAGACACTCTATCTGAATATATAATATCAACTGAACGGATACATCATATAATTTACGAATATTCGGGTATGAGAAAGCTCTGTGTAAAGTGCAAAGTGAGCTTTTGACCAAAAACAACTACAAATGGATGATTCGGAGCAATGTTTGAAGATGATCAAGCGTAATAAACCTGAATTTTTGCGTCGATATATGACAATGGATGAAACGTGGCTCCATCATTTCACTCAAGTCCAATCGACAGTCGTCCGAGTGGACTGCACACAAAAGCGTGGAAAAACGCTTTTGTGTGCAAACGAAAAACACTCGGCTGGTAAGGTTATGGCGTCTGTATTTTGAGATGCGCATGGACTAATTTTCATTGACTACCTTGGAAATGGAAGGACCATCAACAGCGACTATTACATAGCGTTATTGGACCGTTTGAAGGGCGAAATCACCGAAAAACGACCACATTTGAAGAAAAAAAAAGTACTGCTTCACCAAGACAATGCACCGTGTCGCAAGTCAGTGAATGTGAAAGTCAAAAATCCATGAATTGGGCTTCGAATTACTTCCTCATCCACCGTATTTTCCAGAAGAAATTTCAAAAGAATGCTCGCTGAGAATAAATTTTTGTCGAATGAAGAGGCAATTGTCGAAACTGAGGCCTATTTTGAAGTAAAGGACAAATCGTACTACAAAAATGGTATCGAAAAGTTGGAGGGTCGTTAAAATCAGTGTATCGCCCTTGAAGGGAATTATGTTGAATAAAAAACCAATTGTGCCAAAAAAATGTGTTTTACTATGGTAGGACGGGGACTGTTCAATTGACCTGTTAGATAGATACCGCTGATCAAAATACATGTAAACACTTAATAGTTTGAGGACATCATTGTGAAAAATTATCATTTATAATTTTTTAAGAAGTATTTTCGTATTTTTAAGATGTTACTTTTAGGGATATCCAAGTACCAGTCCATTTTCGAATTTTGATCTTTCCTGGCGGTTCCAACAGGACGTGTGCAGTGTCGTTAAGCAGACAAAATAAAACGTTCTGCTCTTTTGTTAGCTTGTAAGGTTACATCTTATCGTTAAAGAAAATACCCAATGATAACTTGAATATAGATCTTTCAAAACTCATTCACAATTCCAACGGTACGTTTAATTTAGTTTTAGGGAAAGCAAAAAAAAATCAATCACTTACTCTGATCGGCAGGACCTCTTCGAATTTTGAGGCAAATTCGGATGATTCAAACACGGCTTATTCTCAAACTGACATTGCGGACCCGAGAAGTCTTCCGAGCAAGAGCACTGGTTCGGACTGACGCAGATGCCGTTGTTCTGGCATTCCGGCAAGCAAACAGCTGAAATAGAATCATTTTGATATAGTCTAATGAGGATTTTTCTTGTTCGAAGCCTTCCACTCACGTTGGCAGGACGGAATCTCATCGAAATCGGCTGCTTTCCATTCTCCGTCAACGCAGGTGATGGCCAGCATCGTCTTTCCATTGGGAAACTGGTAGTCTTGGATACATTCAGCTCTACAGCCACCAAAAGACGAACATTTCAATGCTGAATTCATCGGCGATGGCGGGCTACCCGTACACCCTAACCAAAAGAAATAGTTCGTCAAAAACCTCTCGATGTAGTCAAATAACACTCTCACCTCCGGAAAATAGTTTGGTTTTAGTTTTGGTCTTGGTTTTCGTTTTGAGTGAGCCGAATTTCTTCATGGAATGTCCGAACGGATTTTCGTATCCATCAGTTTCGATGCTACTTTTTATCTTGGCGCTACCTCCTCCGTAACTTCCAACACTATAATCAAAAAAGCGGTAAAACATCCATAAAAGACATGTTTAGTTTGGTAGATTTAGAATAAATGATCATCGTCTATTAATAACATGAAATTATTTATTCATCGCCAAAACTCACCCTCCAGATAAATTAATACCGCCATACTTCGTCTTCAAGAATTGGGGAACGTAACCCTCCGGTCTGTGGAAAAGAAAACAACATTAAAACCATCACTTCAGAAATCGGTACGAATCTTACTTGACATTATTGACCAAAATCACAAGAACAACCGCTAGCGCCGGGGTCCATGTCCCAAGAACCCCCATTGTCGTAACCGCCAACAGTACAAACCGAATCGAATATGCTGGAGATCGGGACACGCTAATTAATTTATCTTCTTTGCCATTTGTTTTTCTGTCCCCCACCCTCGCATCATTAAAAGTTCATAATACAATCGTAATCGCACAGATACACAAACTAACTCACAAATGTTGTGATTAGGATACAAGGTCATTTCAAAAAATTTCATTCCTTTGTTGTTTATACAAGTTCGACAATGTACATTATACTACCAATATCTCCAGTGAGGTATATAGAAATATATTTTATGAATAAAATTATAGTTTTTGCTAATATTTAAGGAAATAAGTATAATTTGGCAACGTTCCAATAACAATAATTTTTTTTTGTTATATCACAGAATATCCTTTATTAAATATTTACATTATCAATTATTATAATAAAAAGAAAAAAAATAGTTTAGTGACATCCAAAATATGGATCTAATAAAATATATATAAAGGTATATAGAGAGGTATATAGAAATATATTTTATGAATAAAATTATAATTTTTGCTAATATTTAAGAAAATAAGTATGATTTGGCAACGTTCCAGTAACAATAAATTTTTTTTGTTATATCACAGAATATCCTTTATTAAATATTTACATTATCAATTATTATAATAAAAAGAAAAAAAATAGTTTAGTTGCATCCAACATATGGATCTAATAAAATATATATATAAAGCACTAGCTATAGTTAGGTAAACATTATCATATTAGAAAATAATACAAATTTTTAATACAATTTTAGAATGAAATTGACAGTGACATTGACAATTATAAAATTATTTGACAACTTGTCATTTATTTCCTTTTTTTGCCAAACAATCAAATGAAACAAGTCACAATCAAATGTCAGTTGCAATGTGAATGTTTGAAGTTCCGTACAAGAAATACAAGAAAGCTGAATTTCCATATATATTTCGATATGTCCGAGGTTCGAATTGCGGTTGTAACTGTCATAAGAACTTTTTGCATTAGCTGAGATACCACACGTTCCAGTTTATACCGGAAACTCACAGGTTTGATACGGAACGACATAGAGCTTAAATTAGTAGCTCTGATATCCATACACAAATTCGACTGTACGAACCCGCTGTGTGTAATTATTGATTATTTTACTCGGATATTTTTATAAAAAAAATGTGGGTGCATTAGCAAAACAAAGGAAGAGGAAACTAATATCTAATGTAAGTTTTGCATGTTTTTGATAAGTATGTCAAGGATAGTTTCCGATAAACCGTCTGGATTTTGTGCAATACATTTGCCAGCTAACGCGTGTGTGATTAGGTTTTTTGGCAATACCGAAACAGGAAGCGTTGCTGAGTAGGTTCCTGCATCTGATGCGATTTCTAAAATTCTGGTGTTTACTAGTATAAATATTCCCGGAACTCTTGTCACCATCCAATTCTGGCGATATTTTTATCATTCACGTCAACCAATTTCACCCCCAAACTTCCTTTATCATCCTCAATAAATATAAATTGATTTATTCACAAACAAAATAACTAATAAAACTATATTGTGAATAAAAATATAAGAATTAATTTAAAAATTGACGAAGACGTATGCAACACAATATTCACTAGTCGTCATGGAAGTTGTCTATAATTGCGTTTAATATAATCATCGTTATACAAATGGTAGTGGCGTCAGTTTTAATACCTATCGATAAAAAACAAATAAGCATGGCGACATCCACCCTTATCAATTGTTTGATATTTTGCATATACACACACAATTTAGCGATTTTACTAAGTATACTTGCAATTAGTAATATTGACAAAATAATAAACATTTTATACAATACAATATAATCTTTTAACACATAAAATGTAAATATATGCAATTAAATATATCTTTGTGAAAACATTTAAATAACTTAATCAACAAAGTCCCTTTAATATCATTAAAATATCAGAAGATCATTAAATATCAATCCTAATTATGTAGTGTACTCAAAGTGATGAGCACTTCAAATTGTCAGAAACCTCTTTAAATTAAACTAAAATTATATTTTGAATGACTGGCATTTTCATCTAGGTAAAAATTATTTTGCAAAAGGAAAAAAATAATGACAATGTTACAAAAAGATATAACTTAATATATTACAATGTTACATGATTTTACAGTTCATTTTCAGTATCAGCATTCATCTGAAAGCCTCTAGATTCCAACAGACGGTTGCAGGATTTCCTGTTCAAGTTTCTCAGCTCGTGCCGTTCAATCTCCTCGTCCGCGGCATTGAAAAATAACAGTTCTGGTGGATTCCCTGGAATCCTTTTCCATTCGATACCATATTTGGGGATATCCTCATAGATGAAAGCGCGTACTTCCGGAAGTCGATTGAGAGAACAGCCCGGGCAACTCTAAAAGTATATTGAGCGCATAATATAAGAAGTCATTAAAAGGGTGCGGATAACTAGCTTACTTCAATCCGGGCACTGACGATTTTCTTGTCTTTTTCTGCTTGTGAACAAGCAACAATTAATAATATTGCCATGATATAGGCCCTCATTGTAAACCTATGTTGTGTTAAACAAACGAATACTGAATTATCACAAAAAAATTTTATTAATTAACCCTAAATAACTTAAACTTGAATTGGTTTGTCAAGATCAAGATTAATTTACGTATTTGAACTACTTGTGACACATAATAACTAATATGAATTCAAAGAGAGGGCTGTCAAATAAATATTTTAAATTCCAAGGGAGGTTATGTTACTAGCGGTTTTCGTTTGTTTACATGCGTTAATTTTCTAATAGTTTTACTTTTGTCCAAAGCAACATGGATAATGATCTAAATCGCTCAGTAAGGCTGCTAGAAGATGCACTATCTACGCCCAGCCGGGGCTTATTCAAAAAGCCTCAAAAATCACTCAACGAACTAACGAATATGAGCCTAACTTTAGCACCCCACGAACTTCAACGACTCAACACCACTCAATATCTGTACAACGAAACAATGACTGATTTACTCCAACAAGATAAAACCTTAACTGGCTCAGTGATACAGAATGAGACTCCTTGGAAAACAACAGTTGACAGTTTATACACTGAATTTTTTGAAGTTCTACAAGGATATACTGGTAGATTACTACATTCATTAACAAGGCATTCTTTATTGTCTCTTATTTTTTAGCTAATAAAGATATACTAGAAATCGTATCAGAGTTGGCCTGTTGTTGCTCAGATGCTCTGAAAGTAATAAGAGGACTTCACTCTAAGGCAGTTGTAAATAATATCGAGGAAGAAAATTGGCTTGAAAAAGAAAGAGATACTTGGAGATTATTATTCATATTATACCAAGACAGATTCATGAGTCAGAATGTCATGGATGAGGATATTCCTATACAGTATTTTGGTAAATCAGAGAAGATCTGTGTTGAAAATCTGTTTAAAAGGGAAAGCTTAGTCAGAGAGTGTCAGCTTGTCATAGATTGGTAATTTTTGTGTTATTATTTCCTGTTATCGAGAACACCAGTTTTTTCCACATTTTCAGGTTGGAAGCTGAAGCTTCAGAAAAAGAAGATAAAACCCTACATTTTTCAGATTCTACAGTTGGTTGGGAAAATACATTACACCAGTTAGAGTCTTCAGATACTATAGCTTTTGGTAGTTCAAGACAAATTGTAGATAAACTGGATCCTGATGCTCCCCACTATCAGAAAAAATGCCTTCATGATTTAGATGCAGATGATGAGCAGAGATTAAATAGATATATATTTGAACAGATAAGGTGTGGGAAACTGGAAGAAGCAGAAAAAGTATGTTTAATTATAATAATGTCAATATAAGTTGACAGCTATTTTTGATAACATTCTAGCTGGCTAGACAGTGCGGTCATGCTTGGAAAGCAGCCATCTTTGAAGGATGGAGATTGTTTCATGATCCAAACATCAAAGAAACAACAACTGACACTGATGATGGATATGAAGACATGGAAGTGAATGAACTGAAAGATATTGAGGGTAACAGCAACAGAGATATTTGGAAAATAATGGCACTAAGATTTTGTAAACAGGTACATATAATATATAACAAGTAGCTTAACAATAAAGTCATGATAATATTGCAGGATTGGATAAGTCTTTATGAGAGAGCATCAGTGGGTGTGTTTTGCGGGCATATCAATTCAGTACTACCTGTCTGTAACTCTTGGGAAGATTGTTTATGGGCTTACATGAAATCAATGGTTGATATTAGGGTAGAGTCAGAAATTAGAGACTGTTGCACGAAAAACAATAAATACTTACCTTTACCTGATGAATACTGGCTCCAACGGTAAGTATGTTATGTAAGTCTTTGCAGAAATCCATAAACTTTATGTTTATAGAATGTCTCTCAATGATGTTTTTGCTAATATGGAGTCATCTAAAAACCGAAATGTTCGGGAACAATCCAAGGAACCAGAACATATCATCCAGAAATATATTATTTTGGACGAAATTCCCTCTCTATTAAAGGAACTTGAAGAATGGGTGGAAGGTGCGAATGTTTCCGTGCATTTCTTGCGGTTTGCCGCTCATCTAGTGCTGTTCCTGGACCAGATCGGCCATGGAAATAAACAGTACAGCATTGAGAAAGTTCTAGAGGCGTAAGTTTTTAGCCTTCAAAAGTAAACTTTAAAACCACCCGGTTTTCTTTCAGTTACATAAAACGTCTTATGGATATGAAAGAAACGCGTCTGGTAGCTTTCTACGTGAGTAAATTGAGCCCCAGCAACCAAATACAAATATATGCTCAATATTTGGAATATATACTTGAATATGATGAACGGAAAGTGGCTTTGGAATACGCGGAAGAATGCGGCCTTGATGTGTTAAGTGTAGCCAGGCAGGTGGTGGAAAATATTAGACGCCGCCCTGAAGAACTGGATAACGTTGGGAACTTGCAGCAAAAGTTGACCGAAACAGATACCTTCAAAATATCATCCATTGACTGGTTACTGTTTTATGACAGTCAACGAGCCGACGCCATGGCCCAAACCAATGCCTTGATGTTCAACTTTTTGACATTGGGTAAGTTGGATGCGGCCCAGTTGGCTTTCGACAAGTTACCAAATGACTCTGTGAAACTAGTGTCAGACGAACATGGAGGTAAATAACATCATTATTTCGCTAACAATTATTTTTAACTTATACTTGTTTTTTCCAGAGAAAAATACTAAAATAGTTCAGACAGTAAAAGAACATCTCAGTTACAAGTCCTATTTGGAGGCATACGAAGCTTTCAATGAGTGGTTCAAGCAGGCCAAGAGCAAACCAATTGAACCTGAAGAACTGCCAGAAAGTGCACAATTTCCAGAGAAGGTAGCTCATCAACATAGAGTGTCTCAATATAAAGCTGAATTGGAGAGGCAAAAGTTTTTAATATCCGTTGAGATCATCTTCTTAACAGATACATTTTTAGGTGGAAACTAACAACGTCACATCTTTCAAAATCAGCAAAAGCACTGCTTTATAACGTGCTGTTGTTTCCTGAAGGTTGGCTAGTCGGTGCCAAAGATGCCCAACACTTGAGGAAGTTGGTCATCCCAGAAATCACGACATTACTGTATTCAGTCCTTTCTGAAAGTGAGCTCCACCAAGAATGCGTTCAGCTGGCTGATGTCATAGCAGCGGAAAGTCATTGCTTATACAAGGTAAAGTTAAAAAGGATCAATCACCACATCTGGTTTATTTTATTGCCTTTGCAGGATTTCTCTAGGGAGCAAATTGCGAATCTACTGTTTAAAATCTCGGAAAGCTCACTAATCCTCACCACTCTTAACAAAGATGCTTGGGGAAACGAGATAACGGCCTAGATCTTTAATTATACATGCTTTTTAAATTAAATTATATTGATTTTGAGGAAATGTTTTATTTTATACCAGTCACCATTTACAACTGAATATCTGTTTTTTTTAACTAGTAAATTACTAAAATAATTGATAAAAGGTTAATATTTATCATTTATAATATACTTATCAAATTACTGTTAATAATCAGAGTTTTTTCCGTTTTTCCCATGTGTTCCAGCTAGGCAAGTTATGTAGTTCGTTTCATTTTATCTACATATTTTCATTACTTCATTTATGTATCAATATAATTTCGATCGTTTATACATATTTTTGATCCAAAATATATATTGAAATACAATAAATTTAACAAAAAAAACAAGCTTTAGTTTTTTAATAAAATAATAATTTCTTTATTTACATTTTTAAATAAAATTGCATCATTCTTTACTTATTTATTCCACTATTCAGTCTTTAAAACAGTAGCAGTCATATTTTTTCCTAAGTAAATTTATTTATTTCTAGCTATCATTTTATGTAACATTCTGGAATTTCACCATAATTCTTCTATGGGTTTTGTTAATATACTGCTTTCTACTTTCCCTTGTGTTCCGCATGAGGACACTAACAAATGAGGAATTAAAAATTTACAAATTATGTGAATTATGAATGAATCCAGATGGCGGGATTTTCATTCTGTCCGGATGGTTTTAAGACGAGCATGCGCCGTAGCGTTCATTATAATTTACAGGAAACTACTTCGATATCGACTTATACAACCATATATACATGAGGACATTGCATGTAGGCGCCTCCACCCAATTATTTATATAGATAAAAATATATAAATGAAATTTTCACATGTCTTATACCGTCCGATAAAATTATCCTACAAATAAAATAAAATGTAACTTTATATGACGAAACTTCTTAATCGTTAAATCATAACTACCATAAACATTTAATAGTTCCAACAATACGGGAATTACCACAAGTAATTCTTAAACAACACTGACACTCATGTTTTAACTCACCTATTTTCCGTCATAAAATTGTTTCAATTTCAATAAGGACTGGTTTAAAATTGCTCTGGCTGCATTTTGCGGTACGGCGCTGCCAAACTTACGTCACAATGGAAAATTACACGCCCGTAGTCAACTTACACGTACAACAGAAACGGAGATTAATCTACTGTATTAGAATTGTAGCCAAGTACAATTAAAGTAGAGCCTAAAATATTTGGTTATATATTTTGTGTCACCGATCTGACGGTTATTAGTTGCTTGATTTGGGTATATTTCGTTTCATTGGAATTTACTTATTTTTGGAGCATATTATACAAACATTTTAGGTCTAAAAATTCTTCCTCAATATGAGCTTTAACCTCATTCGTTTTCCAAAAAATGGGAGGCAAAATTCTCGCTAAGCCGATTAATTAATATATAGAGAAAGAAATGTAGTAAAACAAATAAAGAGATACTGGTGTTTAATTTAGTAAATAATACTACCACATTCCGATATTATTCTTTATTACATTTTTTTATAAAATCACAAACATTAACATCCTTTACATAACAAGTCCACACAGCAAACTCAAGAACTTGATTTCGACTGTTTCTAATAAATACTCCATAACAATGTCAATGTGTAAATATGTCATAAATAGATATAACTCAACAAGATCTCGGAGAGAATGAAAAACATAGCTCTTGTAGGATGCGCGGTAGTATTGCAACAATAAATGTAGACTCTTTGGGAAGCACCAACAATGAAATCGTTTTGCTAGATACATTTTTTTACGTCCGTATGTCGTTAATGAACCAACGCAAAAATTATATTACAGGATAATGTTAAATTAACAATGTTAAGAGAGAAGGGGTGCATAATTGTCAATAGTATAACAGTAGTGTTATATATATAAAAAAATGTACCTAGACGGGTTTAGTTAACTGTTAAAACTGCAATTTGTATATTAATTAATCCTTACTGAAAAGAAATAATGATAAATAGTAAAGAAAAAAGATATACTAATAATAAATAGCGAAAAAATATTACGTGAGCATTAAACCTATTCAACTAAATCTAGAAGGCGTCGACTGGCAGCACCAGCGACCTTTTAAAAAATAAATACTTCGTTCTCTCGACGCGTTTCTCCCTTTGTATTTTGAAACTGATATTTCACTAAATTTCTCTTAAAACTATAAGCAAAGAATAAAATAAAAAATTTACAGAGACTGGCTACCATGCCTCACACAAACATCACGGTATCATGTTCTAGACGAATTCTAGCGTAAATTGCGGGAAATCCTTAATTTACCGAGATGAACCCTAACGAGTACGATTTTTCGACAAAATTTTTCGTGTCCTAGGAGGACCGAAATGTAGTTATGATTTTCGATGCGTATCACTTGATGTAGAGACCAAAAATAAAAAGAACGCAAATCAAATAAACGATAAAGTCCGTAACAAATGGGGGCAGTTTGAGGATTCTGGTTAAATAGGTTCGGAGGTGGTGGGCGATTGAATGAGATGGGCGTGTCTGTCCGAGTAGTATTGCTCGTTGGCCGGTGACACCGATCCTCTGTCTAAAGCTGAACGATGGGTATACGGGCTGTGTCTAAAAAAGTCAGAGTTATACCGTGACAGGTTCGACGACGACCTAGAATACGATATACAGAAGGGAACGTTCGAATTAGCGCATGCGCACAATCGGCTATTTGCTCTCTCTCTCTCTTTTTACCTACAGTGTGTATAATCCACCATTTTAAAATATGCTTTAATCGAATGAAAACAAATAATATAGAATATTTACTATATTATAATATATATCTATATAATAATATAGAATAATTGCATTAATTAATATTGTTTAAGTTAATATGATAATAACAATATTAAAAGTAATTATAACTTTTATAGTCATTTTGTTGTAATTAACTATTCATTCATTTTAGGGTAGTAAATGTACAGTAGTCAATTCATTACTGGGGTTCGTACATCAAAAATAGTAGCAAAAATTGCAGTAACTGATAAAAATTAGACTTTTATTCATTATTTTAGTAACAATTTAATTTTTCTTTTATAGGTGAAGTATTATAATAATATAAAAAATTAGATAGAATTTTGCAGGCTGCAAGAGTAGTGAAGGACGATACTTTTAAAAGATCAAATTTACTAATAAGAGTTGACCTGAATCGAATAAACAAAACATCTAGGTACTCTCAAGGTGGGGGAGTCAAACAAACAACGAAAAAAGAATATATATTTTGATAAGAGAGCATAGGTATTTTTATATTTTTTTGGCATTCCTACCTTAAACTATTCAAATAAATGAAAATGCGCATGTCTTAAACCGGCATTACCTTCCGTTTACTGTATCCTCGACGACCTCACTCACTCACCTTTTTGGTGTTGCACTTGTCAATAGATCATCCAAATGGGCGTCAGAGTCAGAATAGAGGCCTCTGGTCACGCTGCTCGGTCTGGCGATTCGACTGCTGTAGGTCTGATACGAGCCCGGCAAGTTTTGATAGGAACCTGCAAAAAATCACCCCGGTAAATACGGACGCCACGACTCTCGGTTCACAACATGCCGATCAACGACTGGTGGTGAGATCCGGGTACGTTCTGATAGTTGTGGCCGAGGGGATTGTGCGGCTGGACGTTGACGTAATCGTTCAGGACCGAAGCGCTCCTGGTGTAAGGCTTGTACTCTCTCGGGGTAGATGACGCCGAACTTCCGCCGGTACTAACCTCGGGGATGTAGGAATTGAAGCTGGGCCTGAAAATATACGGGGCCTTAAATTGTATTCAACCTTTACTTTATCGTGTAGGATATGACACATCTCAGTCCTAACAGGCCGTAACAAGAGATATTAGTCTATTCAAAATAAGAGTGAACTCAAGTCATCAAGATGTTTAATGTATTGCCTGCCGCAATTTGTAAATTTGTTTCTAAGTCAGACAATATTTTCTTTTTCATTTTATACTATTTAGAAAGCGACACAATGCTATCTGATAAGTCTGAACATGTAACCGAACCTGCCTGCATCTGAATGCAAAAGTTGTAGGTTGTCAAGAGTCTACAAAATTCTTCAAAATATTAATTATGATTACAGTTTATAATCCGGCAAACGTTGCTTTAACGCTTTGCTTGTTTTGATAAATTTCAAATCACAGCGTATATCGCACTGATTGAAAGTGCCGAAGCCAGACAGAAGAGATTTCGTCTCTAATCAGACATGGATATTTTACAATGGGAGCAATATACAATAAAAAGGTAAACGTTGGAATAACAATTGATTAGGTTTTATTAGTCATAGCACCTTTGGTTTGGATGAATTTGATCAGACACACTGAAGAAATGGAGAGGTATGGAAAAGTGTTCGATCTAAATATAATAAAATACAACCCTAACCTACAAACTATTATAACTGTGTAATTAATTGTAGTTTTAGATTAGATGTACTGTAATGTTAAAATAAATTATATCTGATAACAGTATATTTGTTTAATCATTTTATTTAGATAAGAATTTTGTTGTATATCAAAGCCCAACTGAACTAAAACTCAGAGTTGATGCGGCAACGTTTTGGCGTCACCAATTTAGATGACGTGAGTTCACTGTTTTATTAAACGAACTACGAAAGTAATTTAAACTTAGTGCATAAGGTAAAAAATGTTATCCTTAAGAATATAAAAGTTTAATATATTTTGTAATTTTGTCATTAAAACTGATAAAAAATGTTTAATTACCTCTGATTTTTACTTAAATGTGATTGTTACAATGTAGAAATAATATTAGATACATAACATTGACCAACAAATCTGTATAAGCAAATCTTATGATGTTTTACGTCTAAAATATGCCGCATCCCACCTAGTAAAGGGCAGGTATTTTAGTCACCTGGTATACGGAAGGTTAGTTATGACGTTGTTTACCTTCTACTGACGCTGGGACTCCTGTATCGGTCCAGCGAATTATACTCTGGCTTATTGTAGTCCTTGTACAAATCCAAATCTTTATAAGTCCCGATGAGGCTCGGCTTCCGAGTTCGTTTTTTCTCGTTGAATCTAGTGTAGAAGCTCTTCCTTCTGATGCGGTCGCTAACCGACTCTCCTTCATCGCCCGAATATAATGCGTGACCGTTGTAAGATTGTGGAGAATGCAGGTCCGTGAGATGATGGAAATCCGAGCAAGCGGACCATGAGTCACACGACAGGTAATCGTCAGTGGGCGATAAAATGGTCGAACTATCATCGGTAGTTACCGAATGGCGATTCTCCTGTTTCATATCGTCGATGGTACGAACCTCGGGCTCCACAATTAGGGGCGTGTTTGGTTTAGAGGGTACCCTGTTTAAGTCCAACTTTAGGTGCCTCCTGTCCGGCTTGGTCTGGTTGTCCGATCTGTCGGCGGTCGGGTTTTTGTTCGATTTCGGAGGTTCAGGGAGACTGTCCAGGTTCAGACTGCGCCTGAACGAGTTCACGGGCAGTTTGGACTTGGATTTGGTCGAGGATTCAGTATTATCCGGCACGATGTCGTTCTTATTACCGTTATAACTCTGCTGAAAGTGCTTCATCTTATCCAAGAGGAGGGATTTGGGACGTTCTTTCTTCTCCGCGTTCTCGGCTTCGATTTTATTTATTTCTTTCGCGCCCTTTTCCTTGGTCTTCTTCTCCTCTTTACTTTTAGTCTTCTTGACCGGTTTCTCCTTCTTCTTGTCCTGCTCCTCGTACTTCTTGAACAGGCCCAGTATTTTGGTCACGCTTTTCTTGCTGGCCTGAAGGGGCTTCGACCCAACGGCCAGGTCCTCCACCGACACGGCGCGCTTGATCAGACCGCTCTCGGTGCACGACTCCAGATGCCTGGGCAGGCTCTGCTCCCTCAGGCGCGTGATGGCGCTCTCCACCACGGACTTCTTGTCGAGGAGGGCCCGGGCCTCGTCCGGATCCTTCGCGGCCACCGAGTTCGACCGGAACTTCTCCAGCTTCTTCTCGATGCTCTGCAACAGCTTGTTCTTGTGCGCCTTGTCCTCCTCATTTATCGTCTTGTTCGCTTCGTTTTTGTCTTCCTTGCTCGGCTTGTCCTTCTTGCCGAAACCCTTCCTCAGCCGGCCGATCTTCGTTTCGGGTTTTTCAGCCGGGGGAGGCGACATCTCCTCCTTGCCGGGCGTCTTGGCCCTCTCCGTGTTGTCGTTCGGGTAGCTCTTGGGCCGGGCGATACGAGACAGCCTCGATTCCTTCTTCGCGGGAGACGGAGGATTAGGATCAGATGCTTTGACATTGACGTAGTCGTGTATCGTGGGTGAGAGTTCCGCTTCTGTTCTACTCGGATTGGTCGGGACCGACGGGACTTCGACCGAAACGTTGACGTAATCGTGAACGTCCTTCGCGGGAGGAGGGGATTTCGCTTCCAGTTCCTTGGAGGGCGTCTTACTGCGTCGGCTCTCATCGCCTCGCGACCTCGACCGGAGCCTGCTCTTGCGTTTATCTCGGATCTCCTTCAGCACCTGCTGGGTTTCCCGCTCTCGTTCCTTCTTCTCCTTCAGGTAGACATTCTCCTCCTTGGGCTCGAAGAAGTCCGGCCGTAGGAACCGGGATATACGCCGGGGCGATGTCTGGGCAGCTGGCTTCCTCTCGATCTTGGACGGTTCCAATGTCGAGGGTGACACGGCGCCGGACACGTACCGGTCGTACCTGGACGGCGTCTCCGAGACGGTAGCCCCGGGACCGTGCAGATCGACGCGCGCTATCCTGGGTTCCCGGGTACTGATCGGGCGGGACACCTTCGGCCTCGCGTAGGCGAATTTGAAGTTGCCCTTGGGCTCGGCGCCGATACTGGACGAGCGCACGCTGAACTCGAACGGCCGGTACTCCTCCTTGGCGGCGGAGCACTTGGGCAGGAAGGATCTCGGCGTCGTCCGCCCGGCACCTATACCGCTCTCGTCCGCGTTCCTCCTGGGCAGCGTGGAGCTCGTCCTGTCCGCTGACCTCCTGCGTTCCACCTCAGGTCTCTCCGTCTCATCGCTCGTCTTCGAGCTCAGCGTCCTGCGCAGCTTCTTCACCTCGGCGGGCGTGAGCTGGGCCAGCAGCTGCTTCTCGATGCGTCGGGACAGGCCCGGGGTCAGGTACGACAGCGCCAGTTGATCCTCCTCGCTCAGGTTCAGCTTCTTCAGGTCCAGCTCGGCTAGATTAAGGTTCTCCCGGCCGTTGTCGGTGTGATCATCTGGAAAAGGGGTGAACGCTCGGTGAATATTTTCAACGATAGCGGATCCAGTCTCCTACAGTTCGTACGACAAATTCGTCACCAGTAAATCTCCCAAAACAACGATAATTAAGCACTAAGCGGACATTTTTGTTGAACGTACTGTACCATACCGACTGGACCCACCCTAACGATTCGATTCTATGCTCATTGCAATTAATTATGAAGTAACACCATGCGAGTTAAACTGTCGTGATATAAAAAAACACACCAAATGTACTAATCGAGAGAGAAAAAATGATAAAAAAAATAATAAATATTCACCTACCTTAGTATTGTGTTAGTGTGTGAATTTTTGGCACAAAACGTGGTTGGCAGCTTGAAAAGAACACATAAAAAATAACGAAAAATTAGTAAAAAGATCGCAAAAAAGAAAAAATTTCGACTAAAAAACAATGAGCCTATCGCGTGATTCGTGCGCAATGAACGAAAGGAAAAAAAATCGCAGCGCCTATCATTCACGTCAATTAACTAGAAGCGACGACAGTCCATGGCAAATTTGATGATGAGAAGCGAACAAAAATTATGATAAAAACACGCAAAATGTCGTACTCTGAAGCTGATCAAGAAGCAGGAAAAAACAAAATATTTATAACCAAACAAATGTCTAGAAATATTTTGTATACACTTTCAGTTCAAAATGTTTTTTGATTAAATTGAGTGGTATAAAAATCGGTATCTTCGGTTGTTCTTGACGTTCAAAGTACGAAACCAGGGGCCTGTAAGACTTGGCACTATGTAAAAGTTCTAAAGAAAACAAAACGACGGAAAAATTGACTAGAGGGAAGTAAACAAGATATAATATATAACTGGCTAGTTGAGCACATGCGCACTTAAAATAAGTAACATTTCAATGTACTTTAGTTATGTTTAACGATTTGATTATTGATATGCCCGTATTAAATTTAGAAATAAATTTAACTAATAATAATATTGTCTGTCTTTGAAAAACAATTCATCACAATACGATTACCATTATCAATATTTTAGGGAAATTAATGGAATTGAAAATTGAAAAACTTAACTCAAATTAAGATCGAATTTTTATCGATACTTATTATACTTAACCTCTTTCCCTCAATAATTTAAAATAATATAAATAAAAGTTTTTACCGATATATTGAAAACACTAATAAAATCGAAAGAAACAAAATATTACTTATGTCAAATATAGTATTATATTTCAATATTGAAATAACAGAATCTCAATTAATGGAATTGTAAGTTGAAAAACTTAAATTAAAATCGAACTTGTATCAATAAAAAATTATTATACTGAACCTCTTTCTTTACTAAATAACTTAAAATAATGTAAGTAAAAGCTTTTAATTGATTTATGGAAAACATTAATAAAAACTAAAAAGATACAACAAAATTGATGTGAAATATAATGTATTTCGATATTGAAGTGTCGATATACTCAATTATGTATATCTACATATTATTAATATATTTTCTTTGCATTTAGCTTGTTTATACCACCTATATGCTAAAATGTTCTTGTATGTTTGGATTCTTTCCTTGTAACTTAATATCTTTCATCTAATAGAATATATGTACAATATTATCTGCAACAGTGTCAGTACACACATTCTTATCAAATATACATGTTTACACATTATATTTATAATAACCACTAGGAAAAAATACCCTAATATATACAAATTTAACATTCCCTACCAAATAATGTTAGATAACTAACTACATTTTACATTGTCTTAGTTAATTTTCCGAATAAATTTTGTAACAGAATTATATACAGGTACTTAGTGGGATTAATATATTATTCATAAACTCTACTTAGCTCTCAGTTTCGCTATAATGTCTTAATTTCTCCAAGTATCAGAAAAATACTAGTGATTTGTAATTTTTTTTCTGAATTTCATCAAATGTTCACAATCGTGTATAACTTATTAACAAATATGTAAAAACATAACCATATAATTAGCAAATTATGAACATAACCTGATGTAGATTATCAGAATGCGCATGCCCATAACGAACTAATCACGTACTACATCTCGTTCGTTTCCCCGTAGTCTCGGAAAAATCGATAAAACTGGAAAACTGAAAAGTTACTGTTGTAGAGGCCGCGCATATATCAAGAGTGTGGTTGGTAGCATTGTATCGTGCATGCATCAGCCTACCGAACAGTAGTCGATCGAGAATGTTGATGGTTTGTTGGCAGGTAGCCGGTAGCGTAGGAGGCTTTGGTTAGTGGGTGCCGGTCCGCTGGTTGGCAGCCGGTCCGCAGGGCACATGCACTGTGACGCGCACGCGCGCTGCAAAACGCAACACTACGGTCAACACGACATGCCGAAAATCCCGTCACGTCTTGATGCGCCCGCGCAAATCCCAATTAATAACGCTAGCACGCGCACAAACCTAAAGAACATGGATGCCATATACCCATAGGTTTCACTAAACCAAATTGTATTGTATCCAAACTAATGACACGGATGTTATAGTTTTGTGACATTTGATCGGTTCGTTAAATATAGCCATAATCAGATCACTTGTTATACAACTACATATAGCAATTAAGTTTTTTTTCCTGGAGACATTCTAAACTTTAAAAAAAAATTCAAGAAAAATATTTAAAAAGAATCACCAATAATTTCAAAACTCAAATTATATCCTACGAATGCCTATGAAATATCCATAACTACAATATTTTTGAATAAATACATTAATTTTTTTAAAACATGTATCCATTTTGTTTAAATATCATTTTTATTATTCTCATGATCCAATCAAATGTCATCTACAAAACAGCTGCGCCACCAATTTGCCATACCCAATTGTCATATTCTCTATGTATGTCTTAATATACTTATAAGTTTAAGTCTTCCAACTTATTGAAGTGTATTGTGTAATTGAAAATTTCAACGTCTTAAACTGCACTCTGTATGATATTGCTTGTTAACTTACTTGTTTTTTATATCATATTTATCGACTACACTTATAAGCAAAAATATGCAAACTATACGTTGGCGGTATTTATGTACAAACTAACCTCAGCTTTTACGACGGCCATGTTGTGACTATAAATTAAAATTGATGAACAACCGTACAAGCTTATCGTAATCTACAGAACTCGTACTACGAAAAATCATCTAGGCTAAAAGTACTTCCATAATGGGGCACAATCTACAATATGATAGAGTAGCAACCTGTTTTACCAACTTGTCCAATATCAAAAGATTTGTTTTCAAAGTGAATCGAATGTTGTAAGTTGGGACTTGTAGGGAGATTGTGCTCAAGTTAGCTTTTAGTAATGCAGTTAAATTAATTGCAAAGAACCATGTATTTGGGATCATAAATGTCAGTTGCGGGTCTAATAACTCAAGGCTTTCTCCTATATCTTCAAACTTAACATTTATACTTCTATGCGAGACTTTATAAGAGAATGCGCAATGTAGACAGAAGTTGAATAAAAATACAAGCCCAAACATTTATTAAAATATATTGTCAGTAAGAGTTTGTTGCCTGAACAAATTTGATAAATTATTAACATCAAAAAACTTCTAGCAATATAAATTGTAGCGAGTTGCAGAATGTTACCCCAGTGATGGCGTACCTTAAATCCATGTCAATCCTACTAGCTCAATTAGCGTCCAACACGCTTCAAGACGTGACAAGAAAGTAAGAATTATAATTAAATATCTACGGTTGTCAATTTTTTGTTTAAATCTCGGTAATATTTCTCCTTCATTAAGGCTCAAATTTTGGTAATTTGTCTACCTTAATTTAACCAAAAAACCAATCTATCTACCTCATACTACGCACAAAAAGTCGGACTTCTTGTCTCGTTCGTAAAAAAAGAAAATTTTCAAATCGCCAACAAAAAAAAACAGTGCTCTCTATTTGGGTAATAGAAAAAAATCATATTTAGTACACAAAGTGTGTGGGTACAAAAAAAACTACACTGCCAAGACCAGACTGTTAAGTTCATGGAAAAACATCCATGTTTCAAGTATAACGTGACCATCTGTTGGTTTATTTTGAAATAGATATAGACTACATTAAGAAACCGAAAGGACCTCAGACGAAGGCCGACTGGCCAACTTAGACCTTCCCATGTTGCCCAGCGTAGTAACTGTCATGTGTTGGTAATTTGATTATTTTTATAGAAATCAACTGTGGATCGATGTTACACTAAAGACTTACCAACACTTGATGCATTTAAGAAAAACACTCATGGTGTTCTTGATCAAATAAAGCCTTAAACTATCGATAATTCGTTGTAAAATTGTGTTAAGAGAATGATCCCAGTTAGTATCACCAATTTTACTGAAAATGTGGTCCATAAATAATCAAAAGATGTACTATGGTGGAAACAATGGTAGTGTAGTCTCGTTAACATATCAAAAAGAAACCAATGGATGTTCATCCTTTAATTACTGATATGTTTGTATCAGAAGGTTCCATAACGATTTATGGTTAAAAATTAGAATGGTGGTGCAGTGCAGCCCGTTTACTCTCAAAGATATGCTTTACAAAATGAAAAAAAAACTCACCCGATGGCTGTACTTAAACCGATTTAGCTAAACAAAACATGAAAATTTAAAAAAAATACAAAAGCGTTTAAAAACAGCCATCGTTCTGTTATACACGTAACAATATTCTATATATTCAATCTATAGATTCACAACACAAACGGATTCTACTTTAAAAGAAAAAAAGGATGTCATTAATGTATGGTAACTAATACGGGATATAAAAAAACTAAAATACACTTCGGAAGGTCGACTCACCTCCTCTGGGTATTCTCGCGGTGGCTGTCGCGGTATTGGTCGGTTCATTGAAAACCGTCTCGATGTCCGATGCCAGATCTCTGCTGACGCTTCTGCGCCACGGTATCCCCGTTTGCGGTAGAACGGTGGCAGTGGGACGACCGAAGGTCCTGCTCATCGACGAGTGTCTACAAAAAACACCCGATAAAATAATACGGGATACAGATTTTTCGTACGCTACAGCGAAAGATTCTGAGCGTCCCGTTCCGTAACGGCTCAAAAACTCTCGAGTTGGATCGGGTCTCGAATGAAAATGAAAAGACACTTTCTTGGGTAAGTTAAACCGACGAGTATACGACCAAGAAAATGTTTAGACACGGAACGGGATAGTAAAAGTTTAAAAACTACTTAGGAACCTACCAAATAAAGCTACAGCTCTAAGTATGACTCACTTACGTCACTCTTTCTACCCGTCTTCTGTACACTATCTGACAGTGAGTGCTTGCAAGAACAAGATGGACAGACCATGTAATTCGGTAGGACGTTTATCTCGAGCCAGGACCCAGAATATTACTCACCTTGTTAGAGGATGGTCCATTCGGTTCCAGAAATTGGTGCCATGATCGATGTGCCTCAACAGTCTCGATGCTGGGAAGCCGGGTCTCGAACCATCGTCCACGTTCAGATTCTTCGTCAGATCTCGGACCTAAAACGGCCAGAATTACCATCGATACACGACTAAAACACACTCAATAAAATACCCTGGACAACAAGGTTGAGAACAAGTTCTCCGCCGTTAATATTTCAAAACCATCATCGTCATCCTCCTCCCCAGAGCTCAGCGAATCGTTGTGTTCAAGGGTGGCCTTCTTAGGTCTGCTACTCCTGCAAATCCAAAATAAGCTTAATGACATCGATTAGCACTAAATGTCGGCACTCACCGAAGCCTGTGCATAGGACGGATGTTCTCCTTTCGTGAATCCTCCGTGTCGCTGTCTTTGCCGAAGGAACTGTGCCTATGGAGGGTGGAGAACGGAGACTCGTCCTCTGAATCCCGATCGTTGAGGAAAGAACTGGAAATGATAGAAAATTAGCGATCGACTCAAAATCGAGTCTTCAGAATTACTTCAGTCGTCGTGTACCCCATCTGCTCTTGCTTCTGTTTGTCATGCTGCTAGCGTTGCTCGTGGAATCGTTAGGTTCCAAGCTCGTTGCTCTGGGTGTTACATAACCTGCACATAAAACATATAATAAACTCAGATAATTAAGGACTGTGCCTTTTATGAACCTACCGCCTCCTTCAACCGCTATAGGAATAATATACTCCCTCGGTGATTTCTTGATGGGGTCACCGGTGGACGTGGTCGTCTCCGAATCGGACTCCTGGGTAGATTGCCTTGACAGACTACTTGTCTTCTGCGATATGTTCGACCTCTGCGTCTGGAAGGGTCGGGGCATCGGCGGTTTGGCGGGTGGCGATTGCACGGTGTCCTTGTGATTTTCAGTCTTCTCAAAGGATATGGGGATAATGCGCTCCTTGGACGATCTGTTGTCTTGGTATTCTTTCGCCCTAAACGTTACAGATTTAGTCGATAACACGTTCTATTTCCGAACATCATCGGATCACCTAAAGTCGACCATGGGAGTGGGCGACCCGACTGGTACCACGACCTCACTGCGTACTTGTGGAGGAGCCTCGACGTTGTGTGATGCCTCGGTGCGGAACTCCATTTGAGCTGGTTTGGGTGTCGGGTAGTTCAGTTGTATTTCCGCTTTTGTCGTTTTCCTGTTGAATAATGCAATTATTTACCGTTCATTATCGCGCACTAAAAAAATTAACCTTCTCGGCAATGTAGCGCTCTTCAGCGTAATCTCTGCGTTACTGGTTTGCGGTTCTTCAGATTTAGGTGGCGCAGGTTCCTCCACGACCTGCTTAGCCTCGCTGGTCACCAGTCTGTTTTCGTAGCAAGGCCTCACGAATGGTTTGGGACTCACGTTTTGGATTGGCGGGCTCATGGGCGCCACGGTCCCGATATTACCCGAAGCCGACCTTCCGCTAGCCTAAACAAAACGCCCCCGATTATAAACCCCAACTACAACACCGGGTTTCACATTGAAATGAACAAAACGAACGAATACAGTTATTAATGGACCAAAAAAAAAATGAAAAAAAAAGTTATTTACTCCAAATGGTACTGGTGGTTTCCGCATCATGCAAGGCCTAGATTTACTCTTTCTAGTACCCTCTTTATCTAACGCACTGGATATGATACTAACGGCATTTTTCACCTTCTCTTTTCGGTCGGCGTCAGTTTTCGGATCCTCTTCCGGCGCTTCGGGTTTAATGCTGATTTTGTCTATAAAGAAAAACCCCCTCAATCGGGAACATCTCCAGATAACTTGATGAACTCCTTACCGCGCTCATCGAATAGTTTGCCGAATTTGCGTTTTACTCCGGGTTTCTTACCGTCTTCTTCGTTCTCGACTGGTGGTTCCGACCTAATTTCCTCGGGTTTAGGCTTATCGATCAAGGTCTTCTTGGGTGCCGGAGATGTTTTCAGCTTCGGGGGAACGATGGAAGTAAGACTAGCTTTGCGCTCGAATTCTTTTTTGAAACCATCAACAGAAACGCCTACAAAGTTTAGTTGGAAAGTGAGTTTTCGCTTTATATTATATGGGAGACACTGTGATGAGTAACAATGTACATTAGTCAACGTGTGAGATAAATAACAACGCATAATAAAATGATGAAGGAATCTACAATTCCATATCCCAAAACGCATTTTAACGCATGAGGGTTTTGGGATACAGAACTGTGAGATTTAAGATGGTTTCTGCTGTGATGGTGAGAGATCAAACAGAATATTCCAGAGCTCATCACACTGATTCTAAAACATTTTTAGGAGTTGCAAACTAAAAGATGTACCTAGGCAAGAATGATCATGGTAATAAGTGAATGACTTAAGCGAAAATTTCTACAAGTCACATACCTTGTTTCGTAACCATGCTGTCTATAAAATAAAAAAAAGTTGGTATCAAACAATTTTGCGAAAAATTTGGATTGTTAGTGAAATAGTGTGTTGTGGATTTGCGGTTTGATGGTGGCTTGCGGTTGGAAACTGTTTTACCTGGTATGAGGATCCTTTTGGGTTTTTCCATGGGAGCTGGTTTCTGTTCGGTAGGACTGATTAGGTTCTGGAATTTTTCTGCCGCTTCAAAAATCCTTGATTTTCTTCTCTCTATTGGTTTCTCTTCGCTCTTTTGCGATTTTACTGGTGATTTTTCTTCTTTAGGTGTTGCACTTCCATTCTCTTTGATCTACATCAGAAAAAAATGTGTACATTGTTAGATATGTCTAAGATATGTAGATTATTACCTCAGGTTTCTCTTTTTCTGTTGGTTTTTCCTCTTCCTTCGTTACTTCTTTTTCCGGTTCGTCCGGCTTTCCTTTACATTCATTTTCATTCTTATCAGTCAACACCTTCTTTACAATATTCTTTTTCTCAACTTGTTTGTCGTCAGTCTTTTTGGTGGCTTCTTGAGCCTGGGACTTATTCTCCTTGTCCGCATTATTGGCCAAGTTTTCTTGACTGGGAATCTCATTTATTCCTTCTAATACTTTATTTCCCAATGAGGACTGAGTCCTTTTCACTTTCGACGCAACCTTAGCCTTATTGGCCGCGTTCTCCTTTTCTTTTTCTTTCTCCTTCATTTCCTCGATTACCTCCTGGCAAGCGGCGCCCTCGATCGTAGGTTCCACCTCCATTTCTTTGGATATGGTTTGGGTGAGCGATTTATTGAGCGGGGCCGCTTCCGAGATGCTGGCGTCTTCTTGCGAGGCGTTCTCATGAATCACCCCGTGTACCGAGATGTCAGCAACGGTGTTCTCCTTAATGATCTTGATGTCCCGGCGGGAGTCCAAGTTGGCTCGGTCGGTGCTCACGGTAGACTCCAATTTTCTCTTGGGCGCAAACTTCTCTTCGTTGATGAGATCCAATATTCTCCTTAAATAATGATATCGTTAAACTTGTCGACAGAGTTATCAAAAAAACTACGTACTTCTCCGGAGTGGAAAGATCCATCAGACTACCGACGCTCTGTGATCGCGTCGGCACCACCGTTTCAGTCTGTATTGGTTCTTCAGCTACGTCACCTGTGACCACCAGTTTTTCGCTCTCAAGCTGAGGTGCGGGCGGCGCCAAAGACAGCAACACGTCCAGCCTTACGGGGGTCTTGTTTGCAAGTTCCTCGCTTACCTCTAGACAATTATCGTCGTAGGTCTCGTTGACCCACCAGTGCGAGCAGATCTTCTCGATGTCTGCGCGTTTCTTGGGATTCACCGTTAACATATCGTGAATCAGGGGAGAAGCGGCTGAAACATCCAAATCAGTTAATCAGTGACGAAGCTACGCATCTGGAAGATAAATATTAGTAATTAATGATCATTACATACGACTGGGCTTGGCCGGTTCATAATAATCTCCCTGGGAGATTTGTTTCACCAATCTCTTGAAGTTGCTACCATCGAAGGGCATCGCTCCATACACCAGCGTATATAGAAGAACTCCTAGGGACCAGCAGTCAACTTCAGGCCCATGATATGGAGTACCTGAAAAATACAACATTCTAACAAGGGCGACAGAAAAGTACTGAGTGATACCTTTAACGATTTCTGGAGAGGCGTATAGAGGGGACCCACAAAAAGTGTTGAGCAGTCGTTGGTCATCGAAAACGTTGGACAATCCGAAATCTGCAATCTTCATGAAGTTTTTGATGAATAAAATATGGTTAGTCGTAAAATCGATCTACCTTGGCGTTGTTATTTTCGTCCAACAGGATGTTCTCTAGTTTTAAATCACGGTGACAGATCTTATGTTTGTGGCAATAGTAGCAGGCTGTGGCTATTTGCCTGAATATCCTTCTGGCTTCTTCCTCCGGTAGTACCTTCCTCTCTGAGAGGTAATCATATAACTCACCGCCCGCGGCGTATTCCATAACTAAGACCATTTTATCCCTATTCTCGAACACTATACAGAATATTGATCAGCTGTCACTAATATGTATACCCACGAATAATATTTTAATGTAAAATGGCAACAGCGCCTTTCTTTCTGTTATGTAAGTATATTATACTCCAGAAAAAGTAATACGGTTTTGTAATGTCTAAATATAAAAAAATATAATTTGATGCAAATAAATGAATTAAAAAAATTATGGGCGTTTTTAAACTTGAATTTCGTTAACTTGATTTGAAATGAACTATAGCCTATCCAATAAAACAACCAACGCACTCATTGCCACCAAAATATGTTACGTCAGTACGTTGCGGTGTTGCCGCATTAACTTCGAAACCGAAAAATTCTGTCTTTCTTTTTAACTAGGGTAAAATGAGAAAAAAAAATTATTTCTGAGATTAAAACGAATTTTACATGTTTACAAATTGTATTTGACAGTATATTCGACGTCACGTAAGATGTGCATTGGCTGTCTTATTGGAAGGACTATGCCATTCCCCAAACTTATTATCAATGCCAAGAAACAAATGCTCAATTTCTTGTGCTTAATCGATGTTGCCACATTACGTTGTTTTTCCTCAAACAATCGAAAATAAATACCTTCGTATATATGTATGATGTTGGGATGCTGTACCGAGGTCATTATCTGAATTTCACGCCGAATTCTGATGAGGTCCGCACCAGATTCAATTTTTGATTTCTTTATCGTCTTAATGGCCACCTATAGGCGGACGGGATAATTTTATAATGGGGGAGAAAACGACAACGCAACATTTCACTCACCTCTTGTCCAGTCTCTTTGTTAATGCCTAGCTGCACCTTGCCAAACGTACCCTGGCCCAATTTCTTGATTATATCAAACCTGGACAGAAATTAAATTCTATTAAAATACAAACAAGCCGGTAGCGTGGCTGTACAGCTCCGGAGAGATATATTAATTTAGCGTGATATATTATATATGTGGACAAGAAATAGTAGTACTTGAAATAAAATTTTTCAAAATATTCTCTTGGATATAATGTATTTATGTAGACGCTTCTTCCAGTCTTGGAAGAAGCAGTTGTTGATGCTATTTTCGATTCGATTTCAGTCTTCCCATAACGATGTTCTCAAAGCAGTTTTTTTAGTATAGGGAATAGCCAAGGTTCGACAGAGCTAAATCGGGCTAAAAGGGTAGTGGCAACCAATCATGTCTTGGAAGGAATGCATAATAAACATCACAATTGGCACGTCTTACTATTTTTTGACCGCTGTAGTAATTCAGCAGTGTCCGAGGTCTCTCTTTTTTCCCAGAATTTCAAACAATCTGATAAACTCAAACTACACGGTATTCAATTCAATTGAGACGTACCGATTTGTTTTTTTTAATGGTATGGGATGGGAGATTTTGATGGAGATATCGACGTCAGTAATAACGTCATAGGTCGAGCCTCTGACTCTAAAATTAGACCATAAACTAAAAATACGCAAAGGAAAAAAAACTAGGTAAATTACACCTATATGAAAAACATTCGAAGGTTGCTCATTATTCGCGTTTCACAATAACGTAGGTTAACGGTTTTATTGAAAATAATTTTCAAATCGAGAGACTGTTACTATGGGTAGGACATTAAGAAGGTCATAATCTAGCGGTGAGTCGAACTTATGAAAAAAACATTACAAAAATTCCAGATTTTTAGGGATGAAAATAACAATCTGACAATTCCTGATAATATATACAGCTTGTTTTTCTTTACAACTCATATTATTTTTAAACATACTATAAAATAAAAAGAGGGCATCGATGGGAAGCTATAATTTCAATAAAATAATTATAATTGATAAAAAATAACAAATTCTGATAAAAATCTACTTAAATGAATATTATTAATAAATGAATCTTGAGGGGAGGGGGGTAAAAAAAATTGAACTGGCAGCACTGCATGCCTTAAGTAATGCTACTGGTGTTGCGTGGAGATTTGAACGAGTCATAACGTAAAATTACATATTACCAAATAATTACATAAATACTAATATTAATAGCATCAATTATATTAATAATTACTAGAGCAACAGTTGTATTTCATCCCCTTTGTAATTTCTAATTATTTTAAGTTATTTTATCAGCAATTTAAAAAATCCCTAATTGGACGACTAACTTAAGCGAGCCTATTGTATTCGACAGCGACGTTGTTAGTGCTTTTTTTTGGGTAGATGACCTAGTTGGTATTAACAACATGAAAAACTAGCCGCATTGATCTATGGCGACTATTGGACGATGTCCAAAAAAACGATCCGTGTCAAAGTCCCTTGCCAAAAGTATTTAAAAATCGTGTTTTTTTTATTGTCATGCCCAACGATATCGTTATGTCGACGACTACTACGATCTGGACGGCTCGAAAAAATTTAAATCAATTACGTTCGTGTTTATCTTCCTTCGGTAATTGCGTCCTGGTATAATTAAATCGCTACACCCACAATTATCCATCAGCTAGTTAATTTCGGAACTTCAAAAAGATAATTTGAAAGTTTAATTGGAATTTAAATAAACGCCATCTGTTGACGCCGATATTAAATACCATCCACTGGTTAACTGACAGATAATATAAAACGTTGGAATTGTAAATCAGTTGCATTCGTATTCAATTCCAAAATAAATTGCAAATTGATATAACAACTCTGTATTATGCTCCTACTTTAAATTATATTTGACATTGCTAACATTTGACAGCTGTCATTTGTATTTTTTAATTCAAACTTACCTATTCATTATTTGAACTGAAATTAAACTTTCAATTTCACACTATAACATTAAGACCAAGTTGACAGTTGTCATTTGTTATACCTGACAGTGGCAGTCAAAAATTAAATTTTATGGAAAAACAGGTACCCACCTTTGTCTTAACTTCATTTTGTGATTGTGTTGTTTGATTCGTCCTGTATTCTCGATACCACTCATTATGCTGTTCACCGCGGCGTCTTCGACTCCCATTTTGAATTGTCTAGAAGAAAAAACTATTTTCGTTAAGAAAAACAAAAAAATAAAAACCCGTATAACACCCGGAAATGATAAAACGCATTACCCAAATACGTCAATGCAAGCTTTGACTTTTTTAAAAAAATGTTTGAGTTGACCATTGTTTTTCTTCCCCACTGACTGAGTATACAAGCTGTTAAAGTGGAAAAATTCCGACATGCTCAGGATAATATATAATACAGAATCGATATTCGCGGATTAACATGCAAATAGATCTATTATCTTATCGGAACAGTTTCTGTCGAGTACCATACGAGTGGCTTCACCGAAAATATACTAAGTGCATAAAGTGTTGGGGAGCCCTGCCGAAACGACAGGAAATATCGCATCAATTTATCATTGGAAACATTTAAAACAACATTAAATCGAAGTAAACAAACTTGCATGCATGATTTTTTAAGAGCTACGTATATACATCGAAGTTTTAGTACTATTAACAGCTAATATAACAGCATAGCTGTTCAGTTTATTAGATCCTATTAAAAGCCGTTTTATTATTATCATTTCGGGTAAGTGTAATTAAATAATTCATAATATACATTTAAATTTAGCTTAGACTTTTTACAATAGAGATAACGAATTTGAATAATTGTCAGACGTGACATTTATATAAGTCAATTCACGATATAAGATAATGTCAATCATGGCATTTAAAATTAATGTTTCAGTGTCTTTTATTGGAAAACAAATGAAACGAGATCCGAAAAGAGGCGGTAATCAACGCATAAACCGATTCTTTCGTTGTGAAGTGTTTATTTACCCTTTAACGTGCTCGGTTTGTTACGGTATTTCCGCTTAGGCTTTTTTTTAGATTTTTTATACCCAAGATTTATTTTCGGAGGAAGCTCTTCCCACAACTCTCGCTCAATAAATAGTTGCAATGAGTGAACTATTACGAAACGTGTCATGTCACATGTCGAGTTTTATTCTTATTTTTGTTTATTAACTTATTTTATTATTATTAATAGTTTTCTATATTACTCGGCTATCCGTGTTAAACATAAAAAAAACATAAATTGTAACAATTTAAAACGATAAATTGCTAGTTGTGTCAACTGGACATTACAGTTTTCTGTTTTAGTCAGAGAGTTAAAACGACATAAACAAAAACAAACATGCTTTTCAACTGTTAACTTATTTGACATTCGAAGATTGGGAAAAAATGTTACGGTATTCTATACGTTCTCGGAGAGGTTTTTGATGAAAAATTTATTGTTTGGCATACGTACGTTTTCTCGTGATTCACTCTATATATTTATAAGCGCTAATCGAACGTTTTCCAGAAAATTAGGTGGATTTTTCTAGGAAGTATCGGGCTGGATTAAAAAATATATTTTTAAATGGTTGTCCCGGGGATGTGGTTGACAATGACTGAATGATAAGCCATCCACGCTTCGAGAAAACGACGTCTTTTGTCTGTTAACAATCATCTACGAGTAATATCTCCGGTCGCGCCATCGGGGACGTGTTATTTGAGCGATCAGCTGTTTCTGACAGGTCGAATCGGCGGCCTGGTATCCTCACGAGAACAGATGTCGCGTATTCCTTTTACAGGCGGTGCGAACATCTGCGGGACTAGCGGAAAAAGACTTTCGGTAACGTCCCTTGGACACGCGACCTCTGATCTCGTTCTCTGCGAAAACAAAAGAGGAATTTGTCTCCGCCTATGTGGGCCATGGTTCTGAATCATACGGTCGTTTGTCACATTGCACCTTCGATGTAAACAAAAAAATGTACCGACAACGTGTGACCTCTAGGACAACTCTGAAAGCTTTCGATTTCGCCGGCGGTCTGTGGGAAATTCTGTTAGAATGCCCACAAACTTCTTAGGAAAAAAATACACGTGGGCCGGAATCCGATGTGGGCGGGGTAAAGACCCATTTCATTTGTCACGGGAGAGGACTGGGTCCGGACGGGATAGAAGGGAACCGCCTATCGTGCGATAAAAAATTCGGATGCACCATTCGAATAACGTTCTATTCCCGGCGGATGAGGGCACCCGATCGGGCACGGGAACCGACCAATCGCTCGATTAAAAGTTAAAATGTCTCCTAACCTAATTATAAACTAGGGTTTTTAAATATAGCTCTTTTGACGTCTTACGTCAAAAGGTTTTTGTTGATAAGATAATAATCGGGCAATCTCTTATCACGGACGCGACCAAAACTCGAAGCTACGCCGCCGACGCGACACAATGCATTACCTTAAATTATTCTAGGTAGGCGACGGAGAGATGTCCACCCAAAAGGTGCAAAATAAGGTATAAACACACTAAAAAAACTAGTATAAATAAATAAACTGTACAAAACACTGTCCTCCGCAACGAAACAGTCTTTTCCGTCGTTTAACACCTCACATGTTGACCAGCGTTATCGGAAAAACGGACATAACACACAGATTCACGGCAGTACGACGTGCGACGACCGCCATGTTTCTTTCTTGTGTTTAAAAATAGTGCGCGACATTGGAATGTGATTTTTTTTATTTTCTACGACGCGAGATATTATTTAGGCGATTTTTTCGCTCCCAATTAATAAAATCGACCTCATGTGCTCACATATACTCTATCGAACGATGCACCGTTAGCGTAAAATTTGTTATTGTCAGCATTTTTAGGGTCCGGTAAAATTCACCCCATCTAATTTTATATTCCCGCTTTCAGATCGTTTATTTTGTCCTCTCCCAAAACGATTAAATTGCAATATAAAAATAAATTAAATATACACATTTTAAACGAACCCATTATTTAAATACATTCTTATTTATTTAAATTTAATTATAATTTAAACGGCGACCTGTAAACATCAAAACTGTTTTCTGCCAAAGCTAACCTAACTTCACGACCAACTCTGAATACACTGCCCGACGTATATTTTGGATTCTTAAAATAGATTCGTACACTGAGCAATCTTTCGAATCGATCCGAAACTGTATACTGCGCATGCCTGAATCCTACGTTAGGTAAACATTTTGAACTTTAAAAACAATTGTCTCAATCGAATCAGTTTTATAAATTTTATTTAAAAATTCCTATATAGCATTTAAAATCCTCAATTTTTCTATGATCATCAATAGTGTAGAATCTAGGCATGCGTGAAAAACACTCAGCTTAATATTTAAAATAATTTTAATTTATTTAAATAGAAATAAACGTATAGTAAATAATTATATGTGCATTAAAATGTAAAAACTACTTTATCTAAAAAACTCATTAGATAAACATCTAGTATTTTAGTCACATCTCAAGGATCACCTCATTTTTTTTTTGACACATAGTCTGACAGTACCACAAAAATATTTACCTTCAAGGTAAAGGGTTATGTCATTTAAAATCGATATAGAGCGCGAAAAAGATTGACAAAATGGAAAAGCGTACACAAGTGAAAAGTCGTAGGAAAATGATAAGTCCGGTGTTTCACACACAAACAAAAAATGAAGACGAGAAACACCTTTCCAAAGAAATGATAAAAACGGTTAGAAGAACAGGCATTTTAAAGCTTTGTGGCAAGCATTTAGCGACTGGTAAGGGCATTGTATTTAACTATATTTCGAGATAATGCATTTTACGGTAGTAGGTCAAATATTTTCTTAGTACTAACAAGATTATCTTGGGTAACGTAAGTACAGCGACTTTAGATTACTGGTTTTAATAATAGTGCAAATATAGCCTGTATTATTCTAGTACCTGAGAAATTGTTTACTATCTATGATCAAGTAGATGAGAATGTGGTAAATTTAGACTTTAACCGGCAGGATAAGGAGGAGGAACTATGGTGGAATGTAAAACCCTTAATTCATTTAGATTTAAGTTCGAATGTTTTAACAGCCATACCTAGCAAAATAGGTATCTTTCAAGATTTAACTGTAGTGAATGTGAGAACATATTAAACAGTCAGGTTTAAACTATCTACGTTTATTTACTTTATTCAACATTTCCAGTTACAAGATAACTCCCTAACTATTCTGCCTGCAGAATTAATGACATTAACAAAATTAACTAAACTATTACTAAGCCATAATAAAATTAACACATTACCAAATGATATTGATAAACTTATTGAGCTCAGAGTATTAAACATTAGTCATAATATGCTTCAGCAACTACCAGGTTCGCTGGTGGATTTGGTTATGCTAGAAAAACTGGTAAGATACAATTAACTACTGGAAATCACTGATTTTCAGATTACTGATGGGACTTATATATATTTTAGGATTTATCAAACAATTTAATAGAAAGTCTTCCATCAGGAATAGGATATCTCGTCAGGATAACTGATCTAATTGCATCAAATAATAAAATAAAAACCTTACCTCCAGATATAGTGAATTTAAGAAGTAGGTGCTTTTGTTCCTATTTTCTGTTCAGAATCATATCATTGATTATGTTTTTTAAGGTTTAATGAAGCTTGATTTGAATAATAACAATATCAAGGAACTACCAGAGAGCCTTGGTGAGTTAAGAAAACTGCAGCTACTTTATGCCCAGCATAATGATATTGGAAAGATTCCTGATTTTACTGGTTGTGAGTGTTTGCTGGAAGTGTATTTTGGAAACAATTTCATCAAAGTAAACTTTATAAATCTGGCTTGAATATATCAAAAAACATGTTATTTTTAGGAGATACCTGTGGATTTCCATGAAAATTTGCTGCAGCTGAAAATCCTTGATCTCAGAGATAATCAGATCGAAGTAATTCCTCCAGAAATTGCAAAGATGGTTCATCTAACTCAACTGGATTTCACCAATAATGAATTGGCAGAGTAAGATGTGTCCTGCTGATGAAACAAGATGAACGAGTTTAAAATATACATTCTCCTAGGGTACCTGCAGCTTTGGGATTATTACCACACCTTCAATCATTGAAGCTTGAAGGCAATAAATTGAAGCAGATTAGAGGTGACATTATTCACACCGGCACTCAGAGAATTTTGCAGCATTTGAGGGAGAGGCTGAAGGAGGAGGATGTGTCTTTGGTCATTGATATCACTGGTGCTCCAAGTGATGTCTGTGTTTTCCCAGACCGGTGATTAATTGCTCTCATCATCAGAAGCGAAATACTCATGTAGTTAATTTTCTTAGATATAAAATGAAAAATGGAAATATCCTGAACTTAACCATGAGGAATTTGTCTGAAGTACCTGAAAATGTATTTAATGAAGCATGTGAAGCTAGAGTGGCTGTGGTAGACCTATGTAAGAATAAATTATCTACTGTTCCGGAGGGGTTAGCATTTTGTTGCATAGTTTCGCTCACAACACCTCACCAGCTTTTTGATGTTTCAGGTTACAGAAATTATCAGATTATCTCACCGAACTAAATTTGTCCGTTAACCATTTGAAGGTGGTACCAGATTTTGTGGCAAAATTTACCAAACTAAAGTTCTTAGATTTAAGCAATAATTCTTTGAGTGATCTACCCGATAGTCTAAGTGATATGGTTAGTTTAAGAGAGTTGGTGTTGTTCAACAACAGGTTAGTTGGCCCCATAGGGATCCTGCTGCTTTGTAAAATCATCAACGTTAAATTGTTAGGTTCATTAAAATTCCTCAATGCATTTACGGCATGGCCGGAATAGAAATATTGATGTTAAACGACAATAAGTTGGATGAGATAGATATTGAACAGTTGCTAAAACTGACGAGAATAACGACACTGAACCTGACGAACAACAACATAAACTTTGTTCCACCCCAGTTGGGAAACATGACACACATAAAGTATGTACCGAACTGGATGCATAACTCGACTGTACAGTTAATATGCTTTTAGGTCCTTGGAGTTGAAAGGCAACTCATTCCGGCAACCCCGATACGCTATTTTAGAGCAGGGAACGGAGTCGATCCTATCTTATCTACGGGATAAAATCCCCAGATAATTTATAAATATGGAATAAGATATAAATATATATTTAAGCTTCTATCATAGCGGTAGCTAAACCTTCATGTTTTGTTGTATTTGCAGTACAAAAACTTTATTTTTTCTTGTTATTTCTTCATTATTTTATATATCTTGTTTGTTGATATCGTGCCATAGCTATTGTTTGGATGCCGGAGAAAAATCACCTGCTTACCTGATTTATTAAAAATATTTTTTGTTACTAATTTGTTATACTAGTAATAAGTGACAGTATTTAACCAACTGAATCAATCTGAATAAAGCCAAAGAATTTTTTGGCGCTTTAGGTTGCGGTTCGGTTGGTCGTAGGCTTTAAGAATATAAATATATATTTGTAAACAAGTGCCAGCACAATTAACTTGTGAGTATAAACCCGCTCAAATGTAATTAAATGAAAAATAAATCAGTATTTTTCACAAATACATTTTCGTTATCTACCCCATTGGTACGTGCAGTACAATTTCGTAAATGTTTATTTAACATGTACACGGAATACGAAGGAAATGTCATCATAAATACTTTCATCTTCTCACCGAAGAAAACAAAATTCTCGATCAGTATAGAGATATCATGCAATTTTTACGTTAACGCAACGCTAAACTTAACGTTTTGTTCCAGTCTGGAATACAATATTATTATCGTACTTTAACTGCTAATAAAAAATTTTCAACCTGCCACTTACTAAATTTCAATTTATTACATATACAAAAAACTGTTGGGATTAATTTTAAAATCTGATAATCCGTTTTATTTCGTGATTCTCGATAGCTCCCTATTGACGTAGGAATCATGCGCGATGTGATGTCTTGTGACGTTTCCCAGTGCAAAAAGCAAAAACAAACCAAACAAATATATGTGACTGAGAAGCTTTGCTATTTTAAAAGTGCGCTGTGAACGTATTATATTAATTTCGAAGATGGATCGAATGAATAGTGTTAGCTTAATTAAGATTACGTGAATTCCGGCGCGCCAGTGAGAGATATTCTCATTGTGTTTGTTTACATTGTTAAAAGGCTTCGCAAATCATTAAAATTAAGGAACGTCACGGAATATTAATAGAAACCGAGGAATGAGAACGGAATTTCTATAACTTCCCAATAAGTACGAATTCAGTTTTCCAACGCCAGCGATTTTAAATAAACATTGCCGATGCGGGAAATTCGTCTGCAATAAGCGAAAAAAATTAGGTCATATAATTGTTGTATAGGTTGAGCACCTTTTTCATGGGTGATAAACATTTACAAAAGACGAGGTGTATTTAAATAACAATGCTTTGTAAGTGAAACAAATTAGCATCGTAGCTTTTTATACAATTTACGATACAAAAAATATTTGGCGAACTGAGAAGGAAAAAAATTGTTGAAATCCGCTAGATATGAGTGATAATGATGAGGCAGATTCAGAATTGGACCCAAGGATTCAGATCGAACTAGAAAAGTTAAATACAACAACTGACGAAATAAATAAATTAGAGATTGAATATGATGTAAGTACTAATTTATTAGTGTTTTTTAAATATTATTTGAGCCAATAATATCATGTTTTAATGGATTAAAAAAAAATTAATAATAATTTGTAACAATAAGTTATTAATAATATAAAGCTTTGTCCTTACATATCCCGCGTTTTAAACAATGTTATCATTATTATTTAGCAATATGGTGTAAAATAGCATTTATTATGATTCAGTGTTATTCATATGGTAATTTTAAATACACATACATTGCAATTAACTGTATTAAGTCCTTGACTATGTATTATATTAACTATTTGTATAACTTGAGGTTTTTATAAGTAACTTTTTGTTATTCCACGATAATTTATAATTCCTCATTTCAGGAAGCAAATACCACTTTTCGAATGCTGCTTAATGAGTCAACAAGGAGACTAAAATTGTTGACTAAAAAATTGGGAAGTTGCATAGAAAAGGCCAGACCATACTATGATCTATTGGAAATCGCAAGGAACCAACAGAAGGAATGCCAAGAGGCAGCATTGCAATATCAAAAAGCTAATGGTAAATATACAAACTATAACTTGAAATTATGAGAGTACTAGCTGAAGCATCAATGTTTTCAATGGTTGATGAAGCACATCGAAATTTACCACCATGACAATATTAATTTCCAGAAAACCCCTAACAAATAACAGATAAATAATAATGAGGATTGATTGAGTTAAGTAAATTTTGTAAATTTAACATCGATTCTCCTATAGGAATACATGCCGCTGCGAAGGAAACTGTCGCTCTGGCGGAACAACGTTTCCTGACTAACCAGCACGAGTGGCAGTTTGACAACGCCTGGCAGGAAATGTTAAATCATGCTACGATGAAGGTGCGTCGATACATATTTTCTCTCTTTCCTCGGTTAATCTCTATATGTATCAGGTAATGGAAGCGGAAACGCAAAGGGCCGAACGAGGCCGAGAACATCAGATTAAAGCGTCAGTTTACAAGGAAACCGAAGAACACCTGAAGCAGCTCGAAGAACGGCTGCAGAAGTTCATCGTCAAATCGCGGCCATACTTCGACGAAAAAGCTCTCTGTCAAGTATGTTACTCGCTCCGTGTCCCCTTGTTTGCTATTGATCAATGAAGTTTCCTTTTAGGACCAGTTGAATACTCAAAAGATGCGAATCCAATCCATAAAGCAGGAGATCATCAAGACCAAAAACTTTTATTCGCAAACACTCAAAAATCTCGAAAAAATATCCAACGAAATTCACATGAAACGACAAGGTAGGTTTTGTATCCATCAAGTGCTCTTCGTTTTTTTAAGTTCCTTTCGGTATTCTGACTTATTCAAGCTAGGTATGAAGGTTATGATCGGGAAGGTCATTAGAATTATTAGATATTTGAGTTTTAGTGTTTATTTATGATTTTAAATGCTGAAATGATTTTCATTTGACTTAATCGGAGCTTCCGTCATTTTTATACACTATAATCTATAGCGGCATATTAATGTGTTTTTTTATCACAAACATATCCACTTTGTTTTTACGATAACAGACGTTTCTATACCACCTGTTACAACCTTGTCGGTCTTTTTTTATTTCCTCGGTTTAGATATGAAGGTTGTATAAACGTTAGGTCATCTGAATCATAACGCTTTTTAAGTTGTATTTTGGTAATAATAATAAATGAGGCACCAATATATTTTTAAATAATGTTACAGTAGTTCTACTCGCTGGTTATTTTAATAGTTACCAAGTTCATAATAGAGAAACCCTAGAATAAGCCTATATTTCACACGTATTTGATGATACCAGTGTTTGTAGAAGATCTCATAAAACTGTATGTTTAACTAACTGTTATTCTGTAGTGGAATCCAAAACCCTTAATTCATCTAGATTTAAGTTCGAATGTTTTAACAGCCATACCTAGCAAAATAGGTATCAAGATTTAACTGTAGTGAATATGAGAACATATTGAACAGTTAGGTTTAGACTACGTTTATTAACTTTATTCAACATTTCTAATTACAAGATAACTCCGTAATTATTCGTCCTGCAGAATTAATGACATTAACAAATTTAACTAAACTATTACGAAGCCATAAGAAAATTAACATATGACGAAATGATTTTGATAAACTTATTGAGCTCAGGGTATTAAACATTAGTCATAATATGCTTCAGCAACTACCAGGCTCTCTGGTGGATTTGGTTAACCTAGAAAAACTGGTAAAATACATTTTTCTTTGTTCTGGCCTAAAAACCAGGCGGTGGAATGCATGACGCATATCTGGTCGCGGAGACTTGCCTTGGAGTGACAAGTTGGACCGGGTTATGTAGGACTGCCTCTGGGCTTATCAATACACTAAACCGAAACCGCCTCACAGTTGACCCCTGTGGATCGCTACTGCATTAAATTTGGGGATATGGCACCTGCTGATCGGGCAGCCGTTATTGGGCACGAGAGCCCGGCGATTTTATTGATTCGCGAACCTGAGTTAACACACAACTGGATACTGTTGTATGGGGGCAAAAGTTATGACTGTAGCGACGGATGAGGTCGTTTCAGCCTGGAAAAGGGGGGGAGCTTGGTGGTGACGCGGTGCCAAGCTCCCAGCATGTCGACCAACTCGCGAACAAGCGCGTTTTCAGAAGAACTTGAGCTGAGTTGTCGTTTGTAGAATGATTGAGATATGAAGTGCTTGATTTCTGGAGTGTCAGTTTCCCTATGAATTTGATTATTTCTGACAAACCATGGAGCGTTTAATATTCCCCTGAGGAGCTTATTTTGGAAAACTTTAAGCCGTTTGACCTGGTTGGGTAAGCTGGTAAGATACAATTAACTGCTGAAAATCACTCATTTTCAGATTAATGATGGAACTTATATATATTTTGGAATTTAACAAACAATTTAATAGAAACGTCTCCTATCGGAAAAACAAAGTAGATATGCTTCTAATAAATAACACATTAAAAATCCCTAGCTACCTAGAAACCTAGAAAAATATATATTTTAAAATATAACACTTCACCAACAAGACACATGTTATTCTACCAATTCAATATTGGTGAAATTCAGTTCAGTTAGATGAACTGTCTTCGCAATTTTTATATACTTTAATAGTTCCAAGTTCACAATAAGGAAGGAAGCCATAGAATAAGCCTATATTTGACCCATACTTGATGATACCAGTGTTTGTTGGTGACTCGTAGAAGATAATTCCATTATGCCTCTCTCATAGAAGCCATTGTTCCTATTGTTGAAAAACTAGAACATTTCGATAGGACTTCGATAGATTCGATTTTCGTAGGACCCTCTTAGAAGAATAGGTGAAGAACGTCTGAACTAAACTCCCGGAGGTTCTGCGATTCATTATCGATATGTGTGACAAACTTCACTGTTCTAATTATTTTAGAATTCATAATATTTAATTATTTGCGCATTTCGTGGTGGCTCACCGCGCTTCGACCAGATTTTATTGCTTTAACTCGTGTGGCACCCATCCCCCTCTTTTTGTATCCAGTCTTTTCCGATCGAGATTAAACGACCTTTCAACAGTTGGGCTTTCCAGAGCGTGAAGTATCTTTGACATCTAGATTACCCGAACGGAATCGACACCTTTATCTGACCTTTATAGGAGAGCGTATCGTCAAAGCGTAACATTGATTTTTGTAGGTAAACAAATTGAGAAAGACATGCTAAAACGACCGAGGGAACCTGGTGTCGGAGCCGAACTAAATAGCACATTCGAGGAGACCCCTACACACCGGCCCAGGCATATGACCTCATTGCCGGACATTGCGGCCGAACTGGATCGGTGTGAAGTGTGCAGCGTCGCTACAACGAGCTCGGCGGTCAGCGAGAAGGATCCATCCGAGAACGTCTACGCGGATTTGGAAGAGGTACCTTTATCCACTGTCCCCTAAACCACGCGAAGTGACGCGCGCTTTTTGCTTAGGTGAAGGCGATACTGAGAGACATGAGCTTGAGACCGGATAACGCAGAAGGCATGAACGAAGAGGTTTTCGTTTCGGAATTGCATATCGGTAACATTTCCTCGCCCAACGAATTGAAGTCGATGTCACCGCCACCACCACCTCCATCAGTGGATACAGCTAAATTAGCTATCGACAAAACATCGTAGAATGGCTGGGGCGATCAGTAGTAGTTCATTCGTGTAGATAATATGTACCTTTTTCTCATACGGCTTTATATATTTATATATATTCGCGCGAGAGTAGTTTAATCTCTAACCTAATCTAACATTATTTAATGTAAGTTCCATGTTTTTGTTGAGTATCAGAGTCAAAATTTATATATATATATATACACATATATTTTCTGTTGGTTGACAAAATGTACAAATTAGTTTTTTTACAGCTTTAAAAGCGAGAGGATATATTTTTTATTTAATTTTTGTGCTGTTTATAGAGTAAGATAATCGATCATATACGGTAAGCAAATAGGCAATATAATTAAGTGGTTTAACCAATTGATTGGCACCAAGATTCAGAATCTTGCGGGTTTTGCGTGTGACGTCTGTTGTAATATTTATTTATCTTTTATCGGTGTGGTAAGACTGCACGTTTCGATATTATACTGATGAATTCTCGGGATACAAAATCTCTGTCTTGCCTGATGATGTGGTATTATTATAAATAGAGAATAATTGTTTCTAAAGCATCGTAGGAATTGAAGTTTAGTTGAGTTAGTAGAGCTGGCTCTGACCTGAGTGGAAGGGTATCGGCAACTGATTATTTTTTTATTAACATTATTTAAACAAAAGCACCTGAATTAGTGATGGGTTAGTGTACCAAGTGCAAAACAATAATTATGTAGGATGAAGATGTGCTTGTATAGAGAGTGATAACATCAGGATTTGTTAGCGACAAGTATTTTGGTATTGCCTTATTTGAAGGGTGAACCATCAGTTAGTTGATTTTACTGTTCTCGAGCTGTGTATTTTAACATTTCAATAGATTATCATCAATCAATCGAGGGTAAATCAGAGTAAAGGATAAAACTTACTGATAGTTCACCAGTTAAAACAAAAACGGATGCTGAATGGTTCTGTTAACTGTTATCCTACAAAAAATAAAACACTGAATCAAATTGTGGGTAGTTTCATTTTGTTCATAAACAAATTCATTAGATACAGTTTTGGGCTTTTTTTTAATATCTGCAAATTGAATAACGTTTGGTTCTCATAAAAATCCCCATGGAATAATGATACTTCACCGGGTGATCATACTCTTTAAATAATATTTAATGAAACTCGATGATATTGCAAAATTGTTGTCCCATATGAAACCAGAAAAGTCAAATGTGTGCTTGAATACTGGGTGGTAATATCAGGATTTTTAACGACAACGAAAGATTAACCATCAGTTAGTTCTTTTTATTATTCTTGTACAATCAATCGAGAGTAAATTAGAGTAAAAGATTACTGACTAATAGTTCACCAGTTAAAAGAACAGCTGAATCGTTGTTATCCTACGAAAAAATAAAACACTGAATCAAACTGCCCATAGTTTAATTTTGTTTATAAACAAATTCATTAGATACAGTTTCGGTTTTTTAATGTCGATGAATTGACTCGTCATCTCCAAGTTCAATAACGCTTGGTTCTCATCAAACGCCCATTGAAATAACTATTGATCATCGGGTGACTGTACTCTTTAAATTATGTTTAATCAGGCTCGATGATACTGCAAAAATGTGGTCTCATATGAAACCAGAAACGTTAACTTGGCTTCTAATTATCGAACATTGAACTCTTAATTCGTGTTTCATCAATACATATTCCGGCTCCGTAGCAGTGTCGCGAGCTCGAATCCCGCAGGGCATGGATGTACTTTATGTTTGGAATTATAAATGTAAATGCTTTTGGAAAGATGTCTTTTGGGATAGGTTTAAGTCGGGAATTATGGTTCGAAGCCGTTGTCGGTAAAAAATGAAAAATAAAACACCGAATCAAATTATGGTGATTTTTATTTTACTTCATTTATAAACAAATTCCTCAAAAAAATCAATAATGGAACGTATGATTACATTTGCCCTATCATCGGGTAAAATTTCGATTGAATAATTACAACGTTAATATGCTCGAGGATCAAATCCATCGATACAACTTTAACAGTTTCCATCCGTCCGTCCGTCCAAATCCAGTAACATCAAAAAATCTGAAATCGAATTTTCCACCCTGTTTCAACTAAAATCCGGTCGAAAGATCATCTCGACCACTTTACAACAAATCGATGAGGTAGATTGCGTGTGTCTTGTGGTGTCCGCCGCGCATCGGACTCATTCCCGCGCCCCCCGAAGAGTGCTCCATCAACTTCGATAATACTGTGAATGTATAACGATAAAAAAACAATAGACGATCGACAGTTCCCGTACATTTAATTCAGTTTATATCTAACACAAGAACAATTTAGATAGACTTAATAGATTTTTTCTTAAAGTTACTTGAAAATTCAGATACTGAAAGAATACGTTCTAGGTTGCACAAAACATGAACCACCCAGCCTACTTCGACCGTAAAATAATCTTCTTTAGTAATTTGAGGGGCGGGAACTTAGTGATTACTAATTAATTAAATCATGATTCCGGATCCATCGCTTTGACGATTTCAACACTCCCACACCAACGATAAGCGATGAAATGCATGTTTGCGTATCTTTCTGCAATTACGCCTGAACTATTAACATTTAAGGTCGATTGAAAAAGAGATTTCTCATTCTCCGAATAAAATTTGACTATTCACCAATGGCGTTCCCGAGACAAGCCGTGAGGCCCTCTCGCTGTCGAAACACTAGGCGTATCAGTTCGTGTTTTTGCGCGTCCTTATCGGGAACTTATTCTCTGCACTGATCAGCTTCAGGGAATCCAACGTCTTGAACTCCATGAGGTTGACGACGATATCACCGGTGCTCTTCCTACCGCTCGATTTCTGTTTGGGGTCGATGCCCAATATCTTGCGGGGACCGTCGAGCAGCCTGTCGTAGCTGACGTCCAGGAACAGCTCGTGCAGCATGCGCCGCGTCATCAGCGCGTAGTTCGACTCGCCAAACAGCTTGCATACCTCCGAGTACACGCACACGTCCTTGAAGGCCCTCGCGTCCCTCTGCTTGAGTCGCAGCAGTTGGGTCTTGAACGGCTTGTTCAAGACGGGGTTGGAGAGTCGTTCGGTTATTTTTAAGATTTCCGTCTTGATGGGGTCTGAAAAGGACGATCGTGATTTATGGGAATCAATTTATATCGGGCTGATTACCGTTCCCGAAGTCTGACACGACGGGGCTAAGTTGCAGTTGGCTACAGTACAGGCAACTCTTCTTGCAGTGCTTCCATACTTTGATGGAGCTCTTGGAATCTTGGTCCTGCAACTTCGGCTCCATGGTTACGCGAGGTGATTCTTCCTGGAGTACAGTCTTGTTTGCACAATATACCTATAAAGGAGCAATTATTATTGGGGGTGTGTTAAGAAATTAAATCTTTAAAAAAATGGTATTTCAGTTTGGAAGTACATTACGCTAGACCAATGGTTCCCAACCACAGATACCAAAATATGGTCCTCGAATAAGCTTACACGGTCATATTTGTCTGACCGTCGGCTAGAATTCTTCGAAGGAAAATTGGAGAACCTGAAAAAATGAAACTCGGGTCTAGTGGTACGAGATCTGCAACATCGGAAAAATCATGTCGTTTGACATTTCTAAACTTGTAAAATCATGTTTAATCAAAGCCGCCGAAGAAGTTTTGAGATTAGAGGTCAACAAAAAAAACTAGATCTATCCAGTAACACGGTCAAAGCTCGAATTGAACTTATGCCAAATGATACAGAGGAGCAAGTTGTTTCAAGAGTCAAAAAGTTGCCATTTCTCGCTTTGCAGTGTGATGAATCGACCGACATTTCGAATTGTTGTCAACTACTTGTTTAATTACCGTTTCTAGTTACTTTCCTTTATTATTAACAAGGTATTGTTCATTATTCAATCACGCCTCACGTCTAGGTGAAGATGAGCGATATATGGAACCATAAGAACCTACATGAGGTTCGCCAGGTGAATATACATCTACAAAATATTTTCTTATTTTAAACGGAACGTATCATTCGTCCGCACTTTTTCGAAAAGACGCTAGTAAGGTTATCATTATGATATTGACTTTATCAAACAGCCCTGAACAACATACATCCAACTCCAACTTCGGAAATACAAAAGTTAGATACGTGTACTTTTTCACGCAAAATTCACTTGATGACCAGGGGGAGAAATCACAAAACAAAATTTCAATAATCTGCTTCAAAAACCTTAAGTTTTTAATATCGATATTTTACTAATTACTAAGTAAAAAAGTTCGATACTCTCATTTACAACTAACGATACTTCGTTGAAAAAATATCGATATTTTGTTCGGCATACCTAAATTGAACCACAAAATAAACTAAGATTTAAAGGCAAATAACTTAATGATTACATTTCTTGCATAGGTGACAGTTTATGTGAACAACTTACATCTATATCATCTGGATACATCTCATTCACCGATTTAGGCAAGCATATGCCCATGTAGACCGTATCTCTAGGCTTGTAATTTTTGGATGGTTCATAGACCGGCTCGAACATATCCATGCGTAAACTCGTGTAATGTATGGTCGTGCTGGGCTCCACGGGTTGGTATTGATTACTAGAAAAACATAAAATCATAAAACTCACGAAGACAGCGCCAGGATCATGATCAAACTCACTATTCCGGAGGCGGTCTGAACAGATAGTCGTCTTTCTCCGTCCTGTAGAAATTCAGATGATCCCTACGCCTAATGTATCTGATCATCTGATAGCCTATCATGTTCTGGAGATTGAGCTCGTTGGATGTGCTGCCGGTGAAGGAGGAGGTGGAGGCTTCGGAACCGGCACCTATAGAAAGAGTTTTGGCTGTATCAGTGTTCGGCTTCGAGCCGGAGCTACTCACTATTCGAGGAGACACGATTCGAGTATCGCTTAACGTGCGGAGGTAGTTTCAATAGGCTTAGGCTAGCCGAGCTGGGAATGGGACTGAGAGTTTGCAAGTAATTGGCTCTGAAATTGAGGAAACTGCACTTCACTATGGATGTACCCCCTCCGAAGCGTTCGCGGCATCATACATTTGAGGTAACATCACAGTATAAGCACGAAAAATACGCTGTCATAGTAATCGGTTAGTTAACTCACCCTCCCCCTTGCTTATTTGGTAGGGAATCGCAGGAACTAACACCGGAGGTAGTGCTTTCAGTCATCGAAGTGTTCCTCTGCCTGACGGGAACCTCGTAGGGTATTCGATTGTCATCGAGTCCGTTGCTGGTATCGAATGTTTTGGATTCGGACAACGATCGAACGTGAAATACTTCGGTTGGGGTTCGGCTTGCTGGTAAAGTCCGCTGTCTCAGTTTACGCATATCTGCAATGTTATTAGTTTCATTTACACAGTCATGGGTCCGTGATATGCGTGACTATTCCTATTCTAGTATTCACTCTGTTCAAAAACTCGGCCTGTTAAGCACTGAACAGTGTTCTGTTCAGAAACTGTTCTAGTTTGAGGATTCTTTTTGAACTGCTTTGGAATTTCGTCTTTATGATTTTCGGTATTGTTACTTTTAGCTTTATTTTTTCCTACTAACGATTGCGCTAATTCAAACTTAAATCGAAGGATCTTTTTAAAGTTAATACTATTGAAATTGAAAATAATATTACTTACTTGCAATATACATAAGTACGAAATGTGTACAAATTATAATGATTTGAAGAAATGTGCAGTGAAAGTCCACAAAGACTTTTAAGTTATGCTGATGCTGCTCCATCATATCCCAATTGCTGGTTTTGGCTTCGACGAATTAAAAGTGATGATTTTGATGTCGATGATAAGAAACGGCTTGGAGGACCAAACAAGTTCGAAGACAATGAACTAATTGGAGGAAAACCCATGGGATGGTTCAGGAGAAACATCGGTACCAAGGTGGAACATTCATGACCATAAAGTCTAACTGTGAATATCGCGGGATGCAGCAGCAGGAAAAATGAAACTGTTCCTGTATATATCTACTATCGCCGCCAATTGAACAAATTGAACGGCGTATTGTTGAAAAAAATGAACAATACCAAGTACGAGATCCAAACTCATTCTCAGCCACACGATTATAATCGTTGTTTTATTTAATAATACAACAATTATAATCGTGTGGCTTATAATAGTTTATCTAGATAACTGTTAAAATAATTAAATAAATAGTTTTGTCAAATAACAAAAAATGTCTCCGTCCAGTAAAAACTGGGTTTACTGGTTTCTATGTTATATTTTTGAATTATATTCCCTTCGAGAGCGTTGAATCTTCAGCTAACACAGAATCCGAGGTTGTATTTGGTTGTCGGTTTGTCCTCATCGAAAGTTTTAAAGTCGCATATTTTGGGAAATACTTAATTACTGTAACAGTACATAGAGCACTCTAGATATAAAGGTAGCGTCATTCCTTTACATGGTCAAAAGTTATGGCATTTTTTTTGCTTCCTTAATCTTGATAAGTGATCGAGAGAGAGAGAGAGAGAGAGAGAGAGAGAGAAACAATTGATCAAGAAATGTGTGGTATCTACGTTAAAACTGATCAATAGAAAAGGCATTCATTACTACAATGCTATCTTAACGGTCTAAAGTTGTCGTCCAAAGAGACCAAGCAGTGGAAGAGAAAATAAACCGAATTACCTTTTCCTCAACCTGTTATTAGTTTTCCAAGTTATAATGTTGTGAAATTAAATTACATACTTGGCAATAGGAACGGTGATAACAATTGTTCGATTAACGCTTTGTTTTCTTCGACCAAGGTAGCATCGTCATCGTCCTGCGACTCGCCATTGGTGTCCTTATCGCCGGTGGTGGCTTTATCGCTGTTGGCGTTGATGGGATTGTCGGGCTCGTGTAGAGAAGCGGCGAAATACGACAGGAAGAAAGCGTCTAGGAGCTCCTCCTGTATTACCGGCCACTGATCATGCCTGTTATCATGGGGATCAACAAGTTTATTTGTTAAAAGTCACACATCATGTACCCACCTGTTATGACGTGTAGCCAGCCAGCCACTAAAGCTTAGTTCATCGGCTCCCGCCGACGTGGTCGCTACCAGCCCCAGTCCGTAATACGCCGTGCTCCTTATCGCGTACACCGGACTCTGGTTCACCAGCTTGACCAGGTTATCGACGAAACCGAGCCGGCTGAGGAACTCAATGCCACGGTTGGACGTACTCATGTGACTGGAGGCCCAGATCGCGGCCTTCAGCTTCAGTATCTCATCATCCGAGTTACAGCTTCCTTTTTGAACTAACTATTTAACAGGAGCATTCGTTAGATAAACGATTAAAGAAAGCAATACCGTCCTTACCTCCACGAAGGTATTGATGGCTCCGTTGTTAGTCAACAACTTAAAACCTTCCTCGTGTCCGTTAAGCTGTCCGTAAAGGTGCTGAGGCAGGAACACGTCCTTCTTGCCGCTGTTCCGCGCCCCAAAAGCGCTCGATACTCTCTTGTCGTACTTACCGTCCTCGTTTCTCTGGTGCAAGGTAAGCGAGTCGGATATTTCACCCTCAACTACTTTAACATAACGGAAGTTCATGTATGTGTCCCACTTGTTTATTATCTCCACAACCTAGTCGATAAACACGAATAAGTATTTAAAATAACGATCCGAAATAATTATCCAACCTTGTCCCTTCCGAATTTCTTAAAGCCTTTCTCGGTGGACAGTATCCTGATTTGCAGCAACTCTCCCTTCTCGCCTAGCTCGCTCAAGTTCGGATTTAAGTCGGTGAGGGCCTCCAAGCAGTCGGGAAGCTCGCACGCCTCGTGAAGCGTGGATAACGCCGATAAACTCACTTTCCTACACAATGAAAAATGATATTAGTGCATGAAAATGTAACCCAGCTTTTTCAAATTTCGTTTTATTGAAATTATGTAGGATAAAATACAAAAATTGTGTTATTAAAATAGCTTACTTTGTTTGGTTTCAAGTTACATATATACTAGGTTGTTCAATAAGAAAGAGGAGTACAATATGCTTTAACTTATTCTTTAGACTTCTGGCTCTTCTCACGAATGATGATATTTTATTGCCAAGGACTTAATCGGCGATCTAATATACAACATAGCGACTTGAAAAGTTGTTTCACGATTTTGGTCAGCATATAAGAAATAAAAAAGAGCCGATTCCATTGCTAGTACAGTACTCTCGGAGAATTTAAAAGCGACGTAAACTGTGTCAGACACTGTTAAAACTTTGTGGAACTTAAGGATTCCCTTATCTTTCGAACCTATTCGCTTAAAATCAAAGGCCAAGGGAACGAGAGGCAAGGTTACTCGTAAGTTAGTTTATTGACATTTAATTAAATTAAAAGTTAATGTTAGAAATATAACGTCTAATGTTTTTCCACTGACTTCTAAGAGCCCATATACTAAATCATATTTAAATAAGATTTGATCAATTTTTATTAATATATCAATGAAAAACCATGCCTATATAATTAATACATGGCATCACTGTCGGCTGCAATCTTTAAAAAAATAAACAAGCGGCCATATGAATATAATATAAAGGGTGCTAAAAAGAAAGTAGCAGTAACTTAGATTCGGTCAAAGAAGTAGTTCAAAAGCAGGTGTTAAGCTCAACTCTATTTCTTACATCTCAAAAACGTCTTTCGATGAGTACTTTGTATAGAAAATAATTTATTAAATGTATTGACATTTTAAGGAATATAGAAAGATAAGTGTGATTTTTAAAAATCTCATTTCATTTCAAGGAATTTATTAACCAACTTGGTATCTTTGTGTTAATTACCATTCAGTTAAATTTGCTTTACAACTAAAAACCTGGAAGATGTGCTTTACCATCAGAAAGACATTAAGGTGTGATAAAAAATTGATTAAATATGATAATCAATACAAAAAATATTAATCTGGAAAAGACAGCTTACCGAGCTTATGATATAATCGTTAAAAACGCGGATTATTATTTAACACTTCCAATAAATAGATAAATACCTGGATTCATCTTCTAAACGTTTCACCAACAATCGTATGGCCCAGCTGGCAAAACCGGGACTCTTGACTCGTAGAAGCACTAGCATAAACTGCGTAGCGTACAAACGAGAACTCTCCACTTCGCAATTGAGCACCGCCTCCAGGATATCCCTGGACGGGCCCGAACTGGCGTAATCCAGACTTGAGATGATCAGCTTGACGTACGAATCGTGCCGCGTAGTGGTCGCCAATTTCTTTAACCTGCCGATCAGAATTACGATAATAGATCATTCTCACATCAGTTAATTGATGCATACATGGAGAACATATCAATGTTGTTCAGTATCCACAGTCCCGATTCGCTTCTCGAAAACTGGCCGATGAACAGGAAATAGCTCTGACAGTGGGTGTTGACCATATGCGCCGGGCTAAACAGACAATCGTGCACGCTCCTGCTGTTCGTTATGGCCTGTATCTGTACCTGGATGTCTTTGAACAGATCGAGTACCATGCACTGAAAACGCAATTATCATTAGAATTATCCCCAAAGGGTATACCATGACCTACTTGGAATTCAGGCTGTTTTAACTCGACCAAATAGTTAATCAGGTCAATGCCGCTGCTGGTCAGGTCAAAGGAATCGGCGGGAGTGGTGCCCAAGTCCATGTGCGAGTACTTATTCTGCGAGGGAGTGTAGAATTCCAATAATCTCTTCACGAATACTTTATGAGATGATTCGGTTAGGTCCAGTCTCACTTTATTCGCCTACAAAACAACCAAAGTATCATCACCAACCCTCCAGGCAACTTTTCCGAATCATTTACTTTCAGTATCACTTTAATGAGATCCCAATTCCAACTCAGAGCGTCGTTACTCGCCAACACGCCGGTCTCTTTAACAATATCATCGCCATCCTTTAGTACCGACTAAAAAAAGCATGAAAATAAACAAAAACGACTACCAACTGGTCAATTCCTCACCTTCACCTGGTTCAGTTTCGATTTGAAGCCTTTGTGTCGCGAATTACGTTGGTGTCGGTTCTTCGACCTCTTACTGTTGCTGTTCCTCATTATGTAATCCAGGTGCACACTATAAGAGGCCGGTCTCCGTTTCATCAACCTAAAAGAAATTCGAGGACGAACTGGAGTTTAGAACGATCTCGCGCGATATATCTCACTTGTGTAACTGCAATAGGGCCGTGAGTGCGTCCATAGCCTGGGGTTTGTTTTTGCTGGCATGATCCAAGAGCGTCGGTAAGGAAGGTGACAGGTTCGAACATCCAGGAGGTAGTAATAGTTGAATTAATCTCAACAATTCCGCTTGGGAGAAATATTATCTGTTAGTTAAGGGTATTTATGCCCCGAGTCAGAGGAATTACCTAACAATATGGTGGCTCTGACGCTTATGAACGTATCGCTGCTGATAATAACTTCGGTTAAAGCTTCTAACAAGCCGCATTCTAAGAATGTCTGCAATAATAGAGCTAGATGCATTTCGATTGGTGATGGCGTGGTCTGAGCTAGATGGGGCAAGACTGCGCGTCCTACGGGTTAAAGAAAAGGGAAGATAATAACGTACACGTCCATAGAATTCTTCACGTACCCTCAGCAGCGACAAATCCTTCTTTTAATCTCCAGGATGACTGGGCTTCACAGGGATCAATAGCGCTAAGGGCGACAGATAACTCGTCGGACCATTCGGGTTGAGGTAGACCCAACAAATCATACAAAAGATCTAATACTGCTTTCTATATCAACAAATATCATATTCATAACGAGCTAATGGAAGATGATGATCATTATAGTATTTAAAGACATTACTGTAGACGTTTCTACATAGTTATTTAATAGAATCGATGCATCAGTCCCACACCATGAAGTAGTTCTGCACTATTTCAAACAGCCACTTTTTGCTTTGACGCACATTAAGTAATCATAACTAAAAAAATTGATATTTTAATAACCACGTGTGTGACGGCAAGTACTTAATCCTCTTAAGTATTTATATCAGTTGTTATAGACAACTATTATGCTGTCAATTGATAAACTAGCGGTTGCTGATAGAAAACCAGCTTTTATAGGTTTTGGGCACTTACTGTATTTTGAATTCTTAATGTCGACTTCCCGTGATCGATCATTACGTGAAGTCTAAAATTATTCTTGCGCGAAAGACGAATAAGTAAAGGAAAAATTTTTATATATCGCAGAAAATAGCTCAAACACCAACGGACGGAATAATTATTCTCCATTAAAAGTATTCAATTCTCTACTGGTCTCCTATTGGCACAATACCTCGTTTATTGCTGATGCAGTATGGTTAAACTTAGCATACTGCTTATGAGCAACGTTCGCATATGATCAGATAAACAAAAAGATTAAAGACTATAAACACATATATTCAATGCCTGTTTGAGACTGAAGCATGTTCCAGAATGTCTTAAAGTTACTCAAATAATTATGCTTAAAAAGCTTGACAAACCGGCAGAACAAGTTGACCTATTTCGCTGCTACCTGCGATATCAAAATTATTTGAGGAACTGGTGTTAAAACGTATTAACCCATTTATAGAAATATCAGATTGCCAGTTTGGATTTCGAAATCACCACTCGACAATCGACCAAGTGTCTAAGGCTGTAGAAAAAGTACAAGTAGCGGTAAAGAAGATCTACAAATGGACTAGACACTGGAAAGAGAAAAGAAAAAAACCTAATTATATCACTTGACGGATGCCCGATCCCTCAAGCAAAATCAGCTAAATACCTGGACACACATCTCGATGACAGGTTAAATCGGAAACATCATGTTAGACAAAAAGCAGATTAGATTAGACTCAAAATCAATGAACTGTACTGGTTAGTCAGAAGATAGTCTCAAGTTGACCTGAAATTAAAGATCAACCAATTTGGCCTATGGGGTGTAAATACTGAACTGTGGAAGCAATTCAGCTACTGGACAACACGCAGAAAATTAGAAGATTGAAGCGAACCAAACCACACGAACTTGTTTACTGCATAAGTGTATTCTTAACTTTAGTTTTATTTTCATTTGGGAAATACATAATGGTGTATTTATCCTGTACTCGCCTTGCTTGTCCATTAATACAAGCACAACAGAATAGTAGCAATAAATTAATTTCCAAATTAAGATTATTCTAAGCATATCTAATTCAAGATGTAATTACTGAACGATGAAAATCCGAAGAATAAACTATTTGATTCTAGAGTAAATGACTAGGAGGTATTTTTATTATAGGTGCGAAATACATGATCAAATTCTATTTCAAAATGTCTCTGAAACGGTTTGTACTGGTGCACCAACCCTACGTTGTATATCCTTGTTAAAAAATATTCGCTTTCATAAAGCTATTCGGTAGCCTGCGATTTAGCATAATTTCACAAGCTGTTTAACTTACCCTAACTTCCAATTGATTCAGATACAATATCTCGATGATAGCTCGGAATCCCCCCTGGTCCCGCGGATTGCAAAAGTGTAAAACACCCGGCCAACTTCGCAAGATCGTCAACAAAGCCAACCTGCTACAGTTCAACCGCATTTCCCTCTCGTCCCTGCAACCAAATCCTAGCTCAAGACCTATCATCATAAAACAGGAAGAGTGCGCGAATACCTCGTCTTGTCCTTCCACCCGTGCTTATAGTGAAAGTCGCAAAACGGAGCGGCAATACTGTGAAGGTCTATGGCGGCCCGCTTCCGCGTGTGCGGCCTGTCGAGCAGCAAGAGCAACAAGCCGCAGAGAGATTCCGCAATGGTAGGTATCTGACAATCAATCAGGTTTCGAGTTATGGCGGCGACTCCGCCGGATTCGATGAAAAGGGTTGTGTTTAATAGGCCTACGAAAACGGGAGTATGATTACGAAGTTGATAGATAAATACGCGATGTTCCTACCGATTTCCGACAGCGTGGCCAATGAAATCCGCAACATACGGTCTTTCGACTCCGTACCCTCATTCGCCAAAGATACCAGGCTCCTCACCATGCAAATATCGAAATGGTCTGGAGCTAGGGTTAGCAACTTTCTAGTTAATTTCATAGCCTCCACTCTCTCTACATCATTTTTTTGTACTAGATCAAGGGATCTATAACAACCATCATGTTATTGCAATATGTCGTATGTATTTTCAAAGTATAAAACAGTTACCTGATAATAAGAAAAGGAATTAAAATACTATTAATATATATAACATCATCCTCTGTCTTAACTGTATGTCGTATACACCTCAGCCCAGCTGACCTTATTATAGTAGATTCATGTACTAAAGAAACTCTTAGGCTAACATACAAATGATAGTGGTCAGTTAACATTAGACAATCTATTCCATCAATACCTACCAACACAAAATATCCCTCCTGTTAAAATTAATGTCGACTGAATTTTTCTCATAATGCCACAACAATTTCACTAAAGTATTCAAGTACATGAGGTGAATTTTCTCCTCAGTGTCCTCATCAAATAATTTACTTAATATATTTTTCAAACATTCTTGGGTATCTAAAAGGAAGAATAATTATGACAAGGTAAATTGAATAACATCATTAAGAATCTATGACTCATAACAAACAAATAGCTTAATGTTACCATAAAAGCCAGTGTTGCTTATTAACTGTTATTTCTTTGCAAAACATTTCTCAGAAGCTCTCATTCTGATACTACCCAACAAATATCTAATAATAGTGATTGACAATAAAAATATACAGATAATATATAAACAAATATAATATTAGGAGTATTAGCAAAATATTTATTAATTGAATCAGATACAAAAAATAATAGTAAACATCTACCAAATGTCTGTGTTTATGCGGTTCACAAAACATGTAAATAAATATTTGAGATAAATGAATAATTTTTTTATCTGCCTTAGTTGTACACTTTTTTATAAGACTTTATGCTTTCTAGTACTTTCATGATTCATATAAAGCATATATTTTAAGAGAAAACTGAGATGGAAAAATATGTTTTGAGTAACCCTGAAATTGTTTACTTGTTTGTGTCCTAATTTTACCCACGCGTTTTCGCGTGCCATATCTATATTTAGTGCCAATACATTTAAAAAGCAAAGAAAATATAAATTAGTCACGCGTATTTCACTCACCTTGCTTTAGGCAATCGCCAAACAAGTCTTCCTCCTTGTTCTTTAGACCTGAAATGAACTAGTTAGGTATCCTTGGGGATTTATTACCAAACATCGCCACTTACTCGTTCTAATATTATACCTACGACCCGGCCAAGCTATTTGCTTGCGAAGCATCCAACTTGATAGGGCCATTATGGAAAATGTTGTTTCCTTAAGTTTTTTTTACACTCTAATCGAGTTCAATGGCATATTTACTAGATACACTTTACGCTTCCGCAACATTATACGCACCTAACGTAACATGCACAAATTATTCCCGCAATGTCTCACATACTTCGCGTAACTAATAATCATTTTTGAACGAGCCTCTCGTCGCAAAACTCGACACAATTGTCGTGGTTCGATAAAATACAAACACCGTTTAGGTTAAGCAGCTGTCACTTTTTGTTATAAGAACGTTAGGCAACTAATTGCGCTCACTTATTACTCAATCTTCAATAAATATTAGGTTTTATTTGTTTAATACGGTATTTAATTTACATTACAATAAAAAGTTTAATTTAGAAAAACAGAAAATACGCTGGAACATTCCAATATGGCTGTTTATTTACGTTTTACTTTTTTGGGCTGTCTTGAACGGTATTAGCGATGAAAACCATCGAATAAACACGGCCGAAACATTTAATATTCGATAGTCAAAAATTAGTCAAATGAAAATAGTAATTAATAAATTTTAAGAATAATAATTAAAAACGAACTGAAAAACATTTCTAACATTTTTTTAAATAATGCTAACTCTAATTCTATTTACTCTAATTCAAGAATAATTATAAAAATAGATATAGTAGGAGAAGCTATTACTTTAATGTTTACTATAATATAGAGAAAACATTAAATAATACATTAACTTCAAAAGATTCCTTTATAAGCTCACGGGAGACCTGAAAACTCTAGAAATCATTAACTACAAAGCTAGTAACAAATGAAAACATTGAAAGGGATGCATTCGATAGCTGAAATTATTCATTCAATATTCCATTTCATTCGATATTTTCCAACACTAATCGGTCTTAATGCGCCCTCTAGCAAGACAAGAAGTAAACTATTATTCAAAGCGTTTTCATATACAGGGAAATTAAAATTTTTAATTACGGACTTAGATAAATAATTACTCTTTGAATACCGTATACAAGACGCATAATGCAGTTTTATACGTATTTGTAATTATATGAGTTAAGCTGTTTTATTTTGAATAGTTACACATAAATAAAAATGTAAGTGTTTAAGAGTTATGTAGAACATCTGATTTTTCTTATTATTGACTATATTGACAGAAGTGTATGAATAAATGACATGCGGGTCTATTCAGTCACCTGATTTTTGTCTGAAACGTTATATTCTATAGAAAATTACTGTGTAGTGTTTTTAAATAAACCGCTACTATCGATTTTGTGCAATAGTTACCTACAAAGGCGGTTTTTTATTCAAAGGACACGTCAGTTTCACATAAGGTATATAGGCGGGTAGTGAAAATATAAATACTAAATATATAAATCCAAAATTAAAACAAACTTGTCTTATCAATATTTACGTTGTTTTGCACGGTAACATGATAATCATTGAATGTTAATTGTGCGCTTATTATTCTGTTAGATACGTAATATAGGTTTGCCGTTTTATTAGATTATGGCTAGCGCATCGGAGGATGTCGAAACTACACGGGGTGATGGGGGTGAATCTCCAAACACCAAAGATGATGAGAAAAAAGAGGAAAGCTTGCTAGAGTGCAACATATGTCTAGATACGGCAAAAGATGCGGTCGTGAGTCTTTGCGGTCATTTATTTTGGTGAGTAAACAAGTCGCATTTGGTATAAAGTTCAAATAGAATTACGAAAATTGGTCACTTAACAGCAGATATTTCTCTTAGTTGGCCCTGTTTACATCAGTGGTTGGAGACAAGACCAAACCATCAGGTATGTCCAGTGTGTAAGGCAGCAATAAGCAAAGAAAAAGTTGTACCCCTTTATGGTAGAGGCAGCACCAAGCAGGAAGATCCCAGAGATAAAGTGCCCCCTAGACCTGCGGGACAGAGAACCGAACCTGAACCTGGTAACAATTTTTCAGGTAATTTAATTATGTTGAAGCATTTTTAATGAGTTCTAAATTTGCTCGATTTCTGAATAGGTTTTGGTTTTGGAGATAGTGGATTTCACATGTCATTTGGCATTGGTGCTTTCCCGTTCGGTTTCTTCACATCCACTTTCAACATAGGAGAACCCCGGCCAAATGTAGGCCCCCATGGCAGCCCTCAATATATGGAGGAACAGTTTCTGTCAAAAGTATTTTTATGGTTGGCCCTATTGTTTATAGCCTGGTTATTGTATGCCTAGTATCAGCTGTTGGATGAATTTTGAATTGGGTTACTTTTGTTCATAGTGGAAAATGCGGTGGAGTTTTGGAGTTGGAAAAAAAAATTGTGTCATGGAAAATTAATATTTTCAGGCTATATTTGTTATTTATATATGATTAGTTGAGTTCATCAATGGGGGTATTAAGGGGTATTTTCTTATTGATTTAGTTACTTAACGTGGAAACCAGAGTTTGATCCTTCACCTTTCGAACATTCCATGTATTAAAATTCAATTAGATACTTTAAAAATGTATTACATATATAACAGTCATATTGCTCAGCAACCATACAGAGTGATTAACTCAATTGGTTGAAATTGAACACTAGTCGTTACAGAATTAGATTTAGGAGAGTTTTATAAGTGCAGATAATGGTTGGGTGGATCACTCTGTGTTGGAATTAAGGCTTATGTAATTTTTGGCTAGATGTATAACTCAGATCTGTTGTAACTAATCTATGTGCTAAGAAATAAGTATCTTATCAAATATATAGATGTACAGGAAATATATAATATATTTGTTTTACGTAAGCGGATTCTACCTACTTTCGATTTTGTCCTAACACACTTTTAAATAAATCTAAATCCTAACAACTTTTACCTTTTATGAAAATTGAATCATAAATTTATAGCTTTCAAATAACTAATATCTATAGAAATTAGATTGCAAAATCACGCGGCGTAACATCGGTGATTTGCAAAAATTGAAAAAAGAAATTTTTTAATCCCACTGTCCGGCAACCAATTAAACAAACATGACGTCCGTTATCTCCCTCTAGATTAAATTCTATAAGCATCCCTCCAACGCTGAATATCACGTGTTTGGCTGTTGACAGACGTCACCTTCCAACTGTCATTCTTTCGTCCTTCACAGTCTTGTCAAAAATTCATCGAAATTTCCATACTTGTGTCCCCAACATTAAGCCGAAGATATATTAGTTCGTAGATCTGTATTTGAGTTTTGGTTCGGCACAATGCAGGCGCAAGTATGGACTACCATGGCTAACACCCTAAGGGTACGTGTTATTGAATATTTAGTTCACATCCTTAGAAAAACAGTGATTTACGTAATCTAACCCCAGAAATTCGGCTCGTCAAAAATGTTAAAAATAGTTTTTTGAATGAATTACATACATAATGTAAATGAAATTGATCTAGGACGAGACTAATTGCAATTTGTATTATATTTGTCTCAAAAATAGTCGGTGTTGATAAAAATATAAATGCTTCAATATCACTTAATGTTATAATCCTTTAATTGTTTCATAAATAATGGGAAAATGAAATAATGCGCACTTAAATAATGTTATGTCTTTTTTTTGTATGCAACTGTTATATTTTATAGCCTTCAGCATTAAGACTTCAACGCAATGCATTGGCAAGTTTATATCAGAGGTATTATTCATCATCAACCGATGCTGATTTAGTAGTAATTGGTTCTGGACCTGGTGGATATGTTGCTGCAATTAAAGCCGCCCAATTGGGGCTTAAGGTTTGTCATATAAATGAAGCGTCAATATTCAGCTGTAATATTTCATATTGGTTATTTTCAGACAGTCTCCATAGAAAAAGAAGCCACATTAGGGGGAACTTGTTTGAATGTTGGTTGTATTCCTTCTAAAGCTTTGCTAAACAATTCACATTATTATCACATGGCACACTCTGGAGATTTAGCCAAGAGAGGAATTGAAAGTAATCAGTATATTAATAAATATATAGTATAATTGGATTATTAATTTGTTATTAATGTAGGTGATAACATAAGATTAAATCTTGAAGCACTTATGAAGCAAAAGACCAATGCAGTATCAGCTTTGACTGGAGGGATAGTGCAGTTGTTTAAAAAAAACAAAGTAAATCTTGTTAAAGGTGGGTGAGATTATCTTCAAAGAGAAAGAGAAAAATAAGTTTTAATCTACTCTCATACAGGGCATGGAAAAATCACTGGTGTTAATCAAGTAACAGCTTTTAAGGAAGATGGTTCAACAGAGGTTGTGAATACAAAAAATATCTTAATAGCTACTGGTTCTGAAGTCACTCCTTTCCCTGGGATTGAGGTAAAATTGATTTATAAAAAGTGTGTTACTGGTAGTTTTATAGTTTTGATTGTTCATTTAGATTGATGAGGAACAAATTGTATCATCTACAGGTGCCTTGTCACTGAAAGAAGTTCCCAAAAGGCTTATTGTTATTGGAGCTGGTGTCATTGGAGTGGAACTGGTGAGTTTTAAAATCCTATTTTTGATGTTTGCAATAATACTTATCCGTTATTATATATATTAGGGTTCAGTGTGGTCCCGATTGGGCTCTGAAGTAACCGCCATCGAGTTCCTACCCTCCATCGGAGGCGTCGGCATCGATCAGGAAGTATCCAAAACATTACAGAAAATCTTAACCAAGCAAGGCTTAAAATTCAAGTTGGGAACCAAGGTCACCGGCGCTTCAAAGTCTGGAGGCGTGGTCAAAGTCAGTGTTCAGGATGTGAAGGATAGCAGTAAGACCGAGGAGGTGCGTGACAGTCAAAAGAATCCCTGACTTCAACTTAATGTTGGTTTTAAATACAGCTTGAATGCGAGGTTCTTCTGGTCTGTGTGGGAAGACGACCCTACACCTACAACCTGGGCTTGGAGGAGATGGGCATTGAGCGTGACCAAAAGGGAAGGATACCTGTGAATTCCGTGTTCCAAACCGTCATTCCAAATATTTACGCTATCGGTGATTGTATCCACGGACCGATGTTGGCCCACAAGGCGGAGGATGAAGGTATCATCTGTGTTGAAGGTATCCTGGGAGGACCAGTCCACATCGACTACAACTGTGTACCATCAGTAATTTATACTCATCCTGAAGTAGGCTGGGTTGGCAGGTCAGAGGAAGACCTTAAGAGTGAAGGTAGGAAATAATTGGAAACGGGCTTTATGAAGACCGTACTCACCCTCGAATTTTCAAGGCGTTGACTACAAGGTTGGCAAATTTCCATTCCTGGCCAACTCCAGAGCCAAAACCAACAACGACACCGACGGTTTCGTCAAAGTTTTGTCGGACAAGGCCACCGATAGAATCTTGGGAACCCACATCATTGGGCCCAGCGCCGGCGAATTGGTCAATGAAGCCGTTTTAGCCCAGGTAAGGAACATATCGTAAGAATTGTCCGGGTGATGCTAACTTATTGATAATTGTGCAGGAATATGGCGCGTCAGCTGAGGACGTGGCCAGAGTATGCCACGCCCACCCCACCTGCGCCGAGGCCCTTAGGGAAGCCAACTTAAGCGCCTACTTCGGCAAACCCATCAACTTCTAATTTCAATCCTCAAAGCAATAATAAAACCCACTTATTTCCAAAAGTATTGAGAAAGGTACCATTTCTCGTTTAACATTTGCTTTAAGTCTTTATTGTTAAGAAATGCTCTGAGAGCTGGCCATATCAATACTGTTGCGAATAAGAATAACCCCACCCCCCTTATCCTCCCCATTTTGTTATCTATTACTATTTTGTATATAAGATTTCTGTTTTTGGATTTTGCACCAGTTTAACTGCGAAATTTTTAGATAATTAATGGATAATTATAATGTACGGCTACCGAAAGTGAACGAGAACGTTTTAAATAAAATAATTTATTTATTAGGAGTTCCTTGTTTCATTCGTCCCCGCTGTTTTGGTTTAACAACCTACATCAAGATCATGTTTACGTTACGGTGATCGCTGGGATATCCTTGACTTGTTTATTAGTATTGATGAGATTTAATTGAGCGAAAAGGAAAATATTTCGAATATTGCGTTAAAAGTTATCACTTCGTATCGTGCTGAGAAGCGTGATTTATAAAAATTATTTTGAGACGATAAAGACAGAAAGATATCATATTGTTTTGTTATTAATGTATATATTCTTCAATATACGTAAACGGTATCATTAAGTACATCTAATGCATCTATTATCTCATTCCTGTTCGAAGTGATTAGAGACTTTTACTAACTCTCTAATGGCTTCGGTATTTTCGATCAGAGTAATAATAAGCGGCGATCTGAAATTTATTAAAACAAGCAGAGCACCAAAACGTTTGCCTATTTATAACCTGTAATTATAATCAATAATTTTTTGAAGAATTTGGACAATCAGATGAATTATGTGCGCTAATTCAGTTACATATTTGAACGTATCAGACAGCATTGTATTTCTTTTTAACCGGAATACAATTAGAAGAAAAATTTACACTCGATATCGTGATGAAGTGAGTTAACTGTTATTTTAAAAATACTTATAGTCCAAGATTCTGTGATCGTCGGACTTTCGTCATCTGGTAAGAGTGGATTTAAAATACAATAAAAATAATTCAATCTTTTAGGTATATGGATTTTACTCTCCTTAACTTATTACATTACAGATTATTATTAGTTTAAAATTATGGTGTTTTATATTCAGTACTAAAATTGTTAATAATACGTCATTCATTGTAATCTTAAACGTACTTAGTAATATTAAAGTAGCGTCATTTGTTTACTCATTGAAAGTTATTGCGTTTTAAAAATAAAAATTCCAGAAGGTAATTTTCGTATTATTATTAATTTTTCAATTTCGACATCGAAATTTATGTTGTTTAGAGTACAGAAATCAAACAAGTATATTTAAACGTCTATAGTTTATTAAGAATTGTAGAAGTATCATGAATAATTACAGTGAAAAGTTAAAAATTAAGGTGATTGCACAGTTACTATAAAGAAAAGTTATACGCTTGTAGGGTCTTGAAGTGGTGGAAAAATTTAATTTTTCGAACAACGTATCGAGTTTAAAATCCAACATTACTTAAATCATCAAAGGTTTAACGTTTAAAAACAACACAAGAGAGTCCCACACAGCCAAGGTACTTTCTCCCAACAAAGAACAGACCCTTTGCTACTGAATCGTCTCGGAAACATCTGACGATCGATGCCGCCTTCTTTCGAAGTTCAACGTGCAACTACACTAAACGATTTCAATTGCAGATATTAGTGTTAACACGTTTGATTACGCTACTAAACGAATCTCGAAGTCCTCTGGTAGTTTTTGGAACCAAATGTTAACCCTGTATTTTTTTTTTACTAAAAAACGATGTCCAGACAACACCTTATACCACGACGACGAAACTAGATTGATTTATTAGTATCGATCTACAACCTACTAAAAATGAACTACTCCATAAACGAGTGGTCGGCATAAAATAAATTGGTTTAACAAAAATAAAATTTCAGTCTCATTTCGAACGAACTAAGAAAGTGTATATAAATATATCTAGAAAAAAAGGTAAAATTGCAACGGTCTCAGAACAGGACCTGGTTCTGGAATCGTTACTGATAAAGCTTTCACGATGAGTATTCGTCAATTTTGTAAATATTAAAATATATAGTAAATAATATAAAAAAATAAACTTTGAGAGTGCGAGCTGCAGTCTGCAATAAACAAAACTACTACGTATTCACAGCATTATTGAGATTCCTTTTGAGATAATATCGGTGGAAATTATATTGACTGTTCTTGGTCGGTGATTGTTTAGCCTATAGCTACGCCGTGCTTCTGGAGCTCCTTTAAAATTGGCAGGGGCCTCGAAGGCCAGTACTTTGTGGCTTTCAGGGCGGTACTACGGTTCTGGATCCTTTCCAGTTCGACGAGATATGGATAAATCCTTTGTTCGATCCACTCTGATATGGTGTAATTGTCAAATAACCCGGTCAGCGTATCAGCAGCGTTTCTGAAAAGAACAACATGATGCGACGCTGTATTTTGATAGAGATTTTAATACCTGGCTAATGATACCATGCCGTGGTAAACCCTGGGCAGTTCCTGCGTCAGTTCCTCCACTCTCAAGGGCAAACTATAGTTGTACTTCGCGTTATAACTCGTCATCCATCCCTTCTGCCTGGTAGTTGTCTCAATATACTCCTTAGCTTCATTCTCCACGTTGTGGAGTCTATACATCAATCTGGAACATGTAAATTACTAATACGGTGTAACACATCATCATTGCCAGTACTTAAAAAAGCCACTCCCCGGAAAGAGACACCTGGACAGTTTCTCCCACATGTTCGGATCTCCGTCCAGGTTCAGGAACGGTGAGGATCTCCTGTCCCCCGGCTGAGGGCAACTGAGAGTGTTGAGAAAGGATTCTTTTAAAGTGGCATTAAAATATCCATTGCTGGTGGCCAAGAGATTGAGGACCAAGGATGGTACTGCGGCCGGTAAGAGTTCACAGAGGACGGCAAAATGATCGTATCGCTGCCAACCTAGATTTTAAGTTGTTTAAAACATTTTGACTGGATTAATACAGTAGCCCTTTACCTGTTAACACTATTCCCCTTAAATTGTGTTTGAATATAGTGGACTGGGTCGACATCACTTCCAACCATCTCAAATTGTTTTCCAAGTGTCTGCGACCATTCGGAATGTATAAAGTCTCGCCGAAAGCACCTGCAACATCTTGATTAAATTGCTGTAACGGGGGACAGGGTGAGGACGTATCGGTCACCCTTAAAAGCCGACGCTGTCCAGGCAGTTTTGAAAACAGCCGAGTATTTATCCCAGATTGGCGGCTGAACGAACCGGTATATATCTTCAGCATAAACCCACACCATTGGCTCGATAGCATCGCCTAAATTAGACATCTGAAGTGTCTGCAGCGATATATGTCTTAACATGTCGTCCCATATTATTATCTGATGAATGAACAAATAGTCCTCATCATGTTCAGAGTTACAATGGTGTAATATTAATACCTGAACTGTGGATTTTTTGTCTTTCACGATGTTGACGACATTCTGAACATGCCTCAAAAATAAATTCTCATGCAATTCGGTCCTGCAAACCTCGCACTCGCCCATCTCGAAAACCTCGTCGCATCCAATATGCAAATAGTTACTAGATGGGTGCATATCTAGAATCTATAAATTCATCATTGTTTTATCAATAACAAACTAACTTTTTCACATACCTGGCTGACTAATTCCCTTACTAAGTCCAGAGAAGCATTTCTGCTTGGGCACAAGGCTTGTGGACTTTCTGGAACTTCCCTAGAAGCAATGGTTTGATGTTGTATTGGCGAAATCATTCCAAAGCCTACCTTATATGAGCAAAGTCCTTGTGCTTAAGAGCAAACTCCATATGACCAAATGTCTGTATAAGAGGGATGACCTCCAAATGAAGATCTTCTGCAAACTTTAGAATTCCCTTAACTTCCTCCACTGTATAAGCATTTTTGGCAGATATGGATTTCAGGATTCCAGAGTAGGGGAACATATCTTCATATTCTATAGTAAATAAAAATGTTATTACTTAAAGTTATATCTGGAGAAGGCATAATGTCTTTACCAATTAAAAGCCCAGTAGCACCAACATTCTTAGCTAGAGTTATGAGCTTTTTAAAGTATGTTAAAGATGGAGGAGCTCCCTTCAGATCAAAATGAACTATTCTGTGTTTTGGTATGTATGGCTTCTTAGAATCATAACTTACATAGGGGATACCTAACACCTGATCAGTCTCTGGACAGTAAGGAAAGATAATTAAAAAATAATACAAAAATATACAATTTACCTTCGAAAGGTTTCTCAGTCTGCCTTTTAGCAATCTCATCTCTAGTGGGCTGATCCAAGTGTTGAAATCTGTCCAAGTCATTTCCGTGTTTTGAATTTACTCTATTATCCAGTTCTCGATTGTTCAAGTTTGCTGCCTCAATAAATTTCACCTTAATACTTTGCAGGAATGCTTCATCCTGATAACAAATTCATATTAAAATTGGTAAATGAGTTAAAGAATGACATTACTTTTTCATCATGGACCAAATTAGAAGATCTGTTATCAATAACAGAAAACTGCAGTCCGAATAGGATCAAGGAGAGGAAACCTACAGCAACTAAAATGGTTGTTTTTTTCCTCCAGGCTGTCAGACCTACCCTATGTACATAGTTGGTCATATTATTATGTTCCTCCTCTGTGGTGCCTTAATACTTGTTCTTAAAACACTAAAAAATGTATATCAAAATGAAAACAAATGATATTCAGAATAACATATTTTTATCAGATACCTGTTCCACTCCTTTCTCTTTTCTTTCTGGTGGAACTTGACAAAACCTACTTCATTCTTGTGATTATATAATATATAATTTGCAACTAGCTAAGCTTAAGGTGCTTATTATTTATATTTTATACAAACAATCTCATATTGAGGGAAAAAATCAATGAACTGCCACAATGTTCCTACAAATTGCCTAAATCTATGTTATGCCGAGATAGACTACTGCATTGCAACGCTCATTTTCTCAGATAGGATTTGTTAAAGCCGTGGTTTAATTAACTTGAAAGGTCCTTAACCTTCCCCAACAAATCAAAACAGTGTTAACTACTTTTAGGAGGACTTTTTTTAAAAACACGGAGCATCATAACATTTCAGAAATATGACATTACATATTCATATCTCTCTTACTCTCATCATCCTGAAACGAAATAGACTAATTAATCGATACATTGAAAGATAATTTCATCAATTAATTGGAATGAGGTAATTTGATGACGAATCATAATACTGTCGTTTTATAGCAGCAATTTTGAAAAAAACAATGTGATTTTATTCAAAAAGTATTTGTGTATTTGGAGCTGCCTAACCTACAGCAATCTTTGTTTATTCATTTAATTAGACAAAATTTAAAAAAAAGATAAACATAAGATTTTACCTAATAGATCAATAAAATTGTATCGTAACATTAAGACTAGATAACCAGTCAATATACAGTAATATATTACTTATGTATACGCATTTGTCGTGTAAATATCGCTTTCTTGTGGAATAAAGCTAATAATGTTTATTTAGTATTATTGATAGTTTAGTTGATAGATTACCCCATTTCGTGCAAACTAAATCTCGGGATGAAATCAAATATGTACCTGAACTTACAAAGAACAACTTTTGAAAACAAGGACGATAGATAAGTTCAACTACAAAGGCTCGACCATCGAGGACGGACTGTCGGTGGGATGTAGCATTTAATTGTTTTTACATACACAAAGAAAACTTTTGCACTCAATAACAGGGAGTGTAAATTTGTTCGATTTTAGCAATTTTGTATCAGCATCACAAATGTTTTTCTTAAAAACCCGTAAATTTAATTTGTGCGGAATTTTTATTTTAGTTCATTAATTTGAGGTATTAACCAGCGATGGTAATTTATGGAAAATAAGTTGTCTGGAGTGGATTTGAAAATATTAGGGACGGTGAATTTAGAATTGATGACAAAAAAACAGTGGAACGCCAAAAGAATTACGTAATACATTTAGTGAGAGGGGGTCGACTCTGACTTATTTTTCTTTTGAGGGGGTGGAAGGGGTCCTAATATTTCGAACATCCGGACATACATAACATCACAAAAATGCACATACAAAGTTACTTTGTAGGTACAAATAAAAGCAGCTAAAAATTGTTTATTTGAAAAATAAAAATTAAGACAAACCAAAGGCGTATTTTATTTATTTTTGATTCTTAGGTAATAAATAATAAACGTGGGAGGGAGGGGTGGTCCTATGGTTATATTTTTTACATAGGAAGGGTAGGGAGTGAAAAATAGAAAAATTGTCTTACATAATAAATGAATGACACTAAAGCATAGATCGAATTAAAGAATAATGTCGCTGGTAGGATGGGAAATACTTAAATGGGAGGCCCCCCTCCACCCGCTGTGTTTACCAGGCACTGTTCTATTTATTATCAAGTTGCCACCATAGATAAATAGAAATTTAACTTTAAGGAAATTTTGGAGAAATGTTTCGCGATGTCCAACATATAGATGTCGCCACCTTCAACATATTACTTGTTTTATTCGCTATGCTAAGAGCCGCGACGGTATCTGATTGGTTCATTTCGTTCTATGGTTTATTTATTTTGCACCCCATTTTCAATGTACCCTGTATACATAATAGTGTGGTTAGTTTTTTATAACGTTTGTACATTAAATTATTATTTTATTTTATTAGTATATACAAGTCGGTAACAACGAACAATTTAGTGATGGTGAAGATAATACCACGAGCCCAGAATATGATTGGAAGTGGATCAAAATCAAAATTATATAGACGGTAAATTGAAGAAGTCGATCACATTTCTATTCATAATTTTTACCATTAATTTCTAAACTGTCATACTATATTTGTAGTGCCTATTTCCATGGTTCCAGGCCCATAACCAGGGTGTTCGGAGCAAGTATCATCGACATTTGAGCAAACTCCAGAAGGTAATGGTAATGTTTGTATTCATTCAGCCAGTATCCCCCTTTCTGTTTATTCTTACTGTTCATTACTTGACTCTATAACTTCAGTCCAGTCCAAGACTTCAGTCTAAATCAGTAGACCCACAAATTGAGACTGATTTTATAGAGGCAAGATAATATGTCGTGCCCCAGACTCTAACAAAATTGTTTTATTATATTGTCAGTAGGTCTTTGAGCTATGTCTTATTCTATTCAGCGATTTTGCCACGTCTATAATATAACAAAATTTTTGTCAAATGTTAAAAAAAAGTAAATTTAAAACCCTTCAATTGTACATTCCATAATGATCTTTCGGATAAAATATTAAAAGTACTAACTAATGAAAGATGTTTATAAGAGCTTCTTCATAGTATTTTTTTTTGTATTATAGAGGACGAAAAATACAATACTAGGCTAACTTGTGCATTCAAGATAAATTATTCTATATATATTATATTCTTCAAATATATGTCTAATTTTCAATAACTGGCAATCTCGCAAATTCGAATCCTTGTGCTCTCGGGGATTCTCCAGAACTAGACTCTTGCATATTTATTGCCTTGTAAAGACGGCCGATACTCCGTCCCCGTTTTCACCCTCGATGTACGTTCGCCGTGCATAACCGACAGGTAAAAGTAATTCGTAATCTCTATATCCCTCTCTGTCGTACGATCGTCTCGACCCGGTCTACGGCCGCGAACTTCGAAATGACTCAGTTCAGTTACATTTCAGAATATCGGAGTGCTCGCATCTAATCGGGGTACCGCTGTACGCGCGTTTCTTTCTCCCCGTTCCGGTAAACGATACAGTGCCAGGCCGGCCGTCATGCCGTCGGAACGCGCCTAGAAACAAAAGTACGACGGTCGGACAACGCGATCCAATCAACGGCGAAAATGACACCGCAATGCAACCCGGTGCTGCACTACACGAAGAAGCCCCTGTTGCCGCACAACAACCAGGTGGTGGTGATCAGTTCGGCCGCGTCGAAAAAGTTGCAAAAGAACGAGCGCAAGAAACGGAAAGACACCATCAAGTGTGTGATAGTCGGCGACAAACAGGTGGGAAAGACTTCGCTGGCGGTTTCCTACAGCAACGACAGCTTCCCTAACGAGTACGTGCCGACGGGGTACGACATTTATAAGGGTAAGTGTGCCCTCCGTGTCCCCGGACGCAGTTCCAGCTCATCGGTGCGTTGGAACTACCTTTTACTGACACGCGATTCTTTTGTTTGTTTTCGCGATCGACTGGCCGCTTGTCACGGTTGTTTTTGGCAGATAGGGTCACGGGTAATTGAGATAAGAGCCGGTCCTTGATAGTTTCGATATCAGATTAAAGTTATTGCATGTAATGGGCTGTTAATTAGTACGGGACGATATTGGATTTCAACTGGTTTGGTGCGTGGTTATTATGTCTCACGGATATAAGATTAGACGGGAAGAGTTATTCGATTGAGGTGCTTCAATCGACGTGACAGCGGCTTGTTTTTGTTTCTTAGTATTCCCGTTGAAGGAAAGGTCCGTTCTCTTTGTATGGGGTACTCCCGGGCAGGTGTTCGAACCGTCCACGACTCGAAAAAGGCGACCGGCCGAAGGAGTATCGAAGAAACGGTGCCGTACGTGGCGGGCTCCAGTCCTACCTGTTTCTCTCTCTCCTTGTCCACGTGTTCAAACAGGTTTATTTCTATTTACGGTCCTCCCGTGTGTTACAAAGAGATTTCTTCACGCCGCGTTAACGCTGGGCAAGATTTGCATTTTCTAGGAATACATACTTTCGAATACCTGTTGTCATAAATTGTCCACAGTCTCTTCGTCTGGTTTAATTTTTGTCGTGCAGTTCCAGCTACAAGGTTCGTGTTGACGTTTTTTCAAAACTTTTCGGGGTGGATTGCCGTTTTTTCCAATGCCTGTGTGATTAATCGATAGCGCAATACTCATTCAGATGTACCGTTAAATTCTAATTATTTTCGATATTTTTTTGTAAACTTGTAATTTTATTTTAATGTATCATTTGTTAGTCGCCCAACATTGTTGTGCTTTCTTTATAGCCCCCCACCTCAAACAACTCACCTCATTCACTCATTCAAACACTTATTTTTGTATTATAAACATTTTTCAACGGCCTTTAGCCTCAGGGAGATTAGATCCTAGTACGTTATTGTCGGAGAACTAAACTCTTAGCCTGCACAGCTACCTAAATATCAATGATTTTTTACTAGTAAATTCGATTAATATGATTGTGATGTTCGTGCCGGTTGATTCTTTTCAATCTTGTCTAGCATGATGTGTTATTTTAACTAAAACTATTTTAGAGACATTTAATTAGAACTTAATTTTAAAGGAAAGTCACAAATAAATAATATAAGAATTGATTTTTAATAGTAAATTTGTTTAGTATATAAATATTGATGGTGTAATTATATTCAATTATAAAGATTATTTAAATCTCGAACTACTCTGGGGAAACACTTGAACATACTAAGGTATCCTGATACGGTGAGATAATAGTTGTTTTTGTGTTTCGGCTGTTTTTAGTTTTACGTTTTTAGTTCCTACGGTGTAATCTGTGTCGTGTATAATTTTTCGTCGAGGAATTCGTGTTTGCAGTTGATATCGTACGTACGTCATTTTTTTGCTCGGCACTTTGACCTGCGGTTTTATTTTTAGTTTTTCGAGGAATATTAGACGCTGTTTGTACTTCGCCAGGGCGACCTTGAAGTTGGCGTTAGGGTTCCCCAAGGTTTCTTGGTGTTCTCATTGCTTTACCTCGCGATTTATCGGTTAATGGACGCCGATGACATCGTCACTTTTTTTTCTCGAAAAATGGCAATATCCGCAGGATATTTAACGTCGTCGTCTACGCAGACTGCGTACGGGCGGCATCGCGTGCATACCGAGCAGGTCTATTACATAAAAAATGCAAAGGAACTAGTTGTCATTCCTGTCACCTTACCCGATGCTGCATTCTTACAGCTAGATTCTGACGAAAGGTGAATATACCGTATCGGTTCATTCACGATATCGAGTCGGCGTCGTGAATAGTGATGGAAACCGAAGAAGACATCGCAATCCAACTGTTGATAAATCTATTGGAGCAAGCGATGACTTAGTGGAATCTTGTGTTTGAGACCGTTTCTTTTTTTGATTGTTTGGCTTCGAGTCAACAGCTTTAGGATATAAAGAATATAACAATTCTGTTATTAATTTTAACAATATTGTATAATAGTTTAGTCGAAGATTGAACGGATTGGAAGAAAGAAGTGGAAAGACACAGCAATGTTATTCTTCAGCATGACAAAGCTAGACCACATGTCACAAAGCCGGTGAAACATAGTTCGAAACAGTAAAATGGGAAATGTCACACCATACGCCGTATCCTCCAGGCCTTGCTCCTTCTGATTACAACTTATTCCGACGTATAAGTCGTGACCTGTTCAAGATGGAATGTGTATATTGCCTGAAAGATGGGTAAAAGTAGCGGCTACCATTGGAGAATAACAGGTCAATTGAACAGTTCCCGGCCTACCATAGTAAAACACATTTTTTGGCAAAATTAGTTTTCTTTATTTAACATAATTCCCTTCAAGGGCGACACACTGATTATAGTGACGCTCCAACTTTTCGATATCATTTTTGTAGTACGATTTGTCCTTTGCTTCAAAACATACCTCAGTTTCGGCGATCACCTCATCATTCGATGAAAATTTCTTCTCAACGAGCATTCTTTTGAGATGTGAAAACAAGAAATAGACAGAACAACAATAGGAATAACAACAGGAAAAACATAGAAATAGTCGCTGGTGGCCAGATCTGGAGAATACGGTGGATGAGGAAGCAGTTTGAAGCCCAATGGATTTGTGCCATCGTTTTCAACTGACTTGTGACACGGTTCATTGTCTTGGTGAAGCAACACTTTCTTTTTCTTCAAATGCGGGCGTTTTTCCGCGATTTCGTCTATCAAACGGTCCAATAACGCTATGTAATAGTCGCTGTTGATGGTCCTTCCTTTTTCAAGGTAGTCAATGAAAATTATTCCATGTATATCCCAAAATACAGACGCCATAACCTTGCCAGCCGACTGTTGCATTTTCCCACGCTTTGGAGCAGGTTCATCGTGTGCAGTCCACTCGGATGACTGTCGATTGGACTTTGGAATGAAATGATGAAACCATGTTTCATCCATTGTCACATATCGACGCAAAAACTCGGGTTTATTACGCTTGATCATCTGCAAACACTGCTCCGAATCATAGTCGTTGTTTTTGGCCAAAAGTAAGTTCGCGCGGCACCCACTTATGTTAAATAATCACAAACATAAATTCACAACCATGTCCCAGCAGGATTCGAACCCGCGACTATTGGAACAGTAGGAGGACCGTCCTGACGCATTTATCACTGCGCCAATCAAGCCGGCACCAACAAGTCTTGAGACCAGTGTGAACTTGGTATGGTATTGGTATTCAACTCTGGGATTGTACCAGTCAAAGCAGTAGAAATATCACACAAAGATTCTAAAACAAGGTACTGCGAGGTATTGCTGATATCTCATATCTCATATATGAACCCGACCTCCATAGATACAAACAGAGGCTCCATCAGTACATTAATGTTGAGATTCTCCAGTTCTTAGAAACTGATGGCTTAGTCAGAAGATTAAATAGAATAAAACCTTTTTTTCAGTGAAGTTATTAGTAAAATTCACATTAAAACCGTGACATATATGTTAAGCCCAAAGTGTCTATCGTAGAATAAGTAGTTTGTAATTAAACGCAAAAAACCTTTTCCCAGATCCAACGTTAATGAATCTTGATTGAGGTCAAACCGCTTACGAGCTTGGATTCAATTTAAACGTAAAGTTAACACCCTGTACATAATGATAATTGTGACATTTTTAAATGAAGGTTAACAAAGAGCGTTACGTATAGTTAACTTCTAAGTGGTACGGAGTTATTTTCGATATAATTATCTCAGCTTCTACCACACCTGCCCGCGACAATTGACTTTTAGCTTGAGCTTGATTGCGAGGCGAAAGTCGTGATTTTTTTTCGCTTAACGATTTGCGGATACGTTATTTCGAAAAAAAAAAAAGATTTCGGATTTGGCGAATGCGCGAAAGAGATTAGAAAATATTTATATTTTGGCGCATGCGTATATAGAGCTTACTTTGCTTTAGATATATTTTTTATATATTTTTTTTATTAGAAAGTATATATCAGAAGATAAATAAACATTCGAAATAATATATCTTATTGAAAAATTATTAAATACAGTGATTTTTTTTATTATTTAATTATTATATTGTTACTAGTGGTTTCCGACTAACCTAAAATTTGTCTTTATGATAACTTAAATCTAGGTATATAACTAGGAGGACCCATCGGCCCTATCGCATTCTCTGGTGAAATAATGTTTATACATGTCATTGCTGTATTTTTTATTATATGCACTTCATTACACAACATTACACAAGATCAGATAGTTTGATTCTTTTGAGTCTATGTCCTGTTCTGATGGTATCCGAAAGCTGCAATACTTCAATATTCTAATGAGAATGGAGTATTTTTTCATGTCCTCTTGCAATTCTCTTGATTTCTTGACTGACTGTGGGTATCTGAAGGTCTCGATGCTGTCCTATAGTATTTGGGTGCGCCCACAATACCTTTCGGGACATTGTTCTGAAAAATTTGTATTTCATTTATGTTACTCTTTGCAGAACATCCCCATAATTGAACTCCGTATGTCTATATAGGTTTCAATATTTGCTTATATAATAGCAATTTATTATGTACTGATAATTGTGATTTTCTTCCAATTAGTCAGTATATTTTCCTATGTTTCAATTCCAGTTCTTTTCTTTTCTTCTTTATATGTTCCTCCCAGCGAAGTTTTGCATCAAGATTCATTCCGAGATATTTAGCGTTGTTTCATATGGAATGATAGTATTATTTAATGTTATTGGTGCTTGTACGGTCTGTTTGTAGGTGAACTGCACATGCACAGATTTACTTTCATTAATTTTTATCTTCTAAGCTTGTGTCTAATTATTCATATTGTCAGTTGTCTGTTATAATTTTTGTTAGGCTCTTTCACTATTGTCTCCGACAGCTATAATCGCAGTATCATTAGCAAATGTAGCCATCGTAATAGTATGAAATAATAAAAATATAATTAATATATATTCAGTCTATCTAATCCTATAAAAACACCATATTTAATTGTTGAGATCAAATCCAGCCAACACAGTTAAAACAAAAGAAAAAAGCCACCAGTATCATTATACATGTAGGAAGTGAAAATGTCCTAAACATCTCCAAATATGACCAACTATGACCCCTACTATAATTGTTGTTACTATTCTTAATGGGTAAACTCCATTAATGAATTGATTCCAACTTTTGGTTGACGTAATGTACATTTACTAGCCAAATGCTGCGTACAGATCGGGCCAATCGGGTCGTTTTCCAAATCGTTTTGGTCGCAGGACATGCTCTGTGTTTGGTGGGACCAGAGTGGCGTGGTGTATTACGAACTGTTGGAACCTGGTGACACAGTGTATAGGGACTAGGGTAGATAAACTACAACAAATGATCAATTTGAACCATGTATTGAACGAAAAACGTCCACAATGGACCCGAAAACACAGTAAAATAATTTTATAGCACGATCACGCGCAGTCTCATAAAGAAAAGTCGGTCAAGACAGCACTTGACAGAAAGCACTTGGATGGGATATATTATCGCACTCGCCGTACTCTCCTGATCTTGCCCCGTTCGCCTATCAACTTTTCGCATCAATGCGACACGCCAATTTCGAAAGACGTTAGAAAATGGCTCGATGAATGGTTTTGCTGAGAGAATAAACAGTTTTTTTGGGATGGTATCCATATTTTGACTGAAAGATGGGCAAGATGTGTAGAATCAAATGGCGAATACTTTGAATAAATAAATGTTTCTATTTTTCTGATAATTATGTAGTTTTTACCGAAAAAACCGGTAATGATTTTCCGTTCAAAACAGTCGAAACAGTCGATAGTCAAAAAACTAGCTAATAGTAATTACTATTTTCAGTCAGATGCACGGTTCGACAGTTTTTTTTTTAATTCATGATGTCAGACGAAGATGTACGAACCCTTTCCTGTCTAAATTGTGAAAGAGGAAGAAAGAACGGAGATAATTGCTTGGAGCACTTAATTTTATATGTGCTTATATTTTCCAACGGTAGTACAAGCGAGCCGGAGATGTACATATTCTTTCACGTACTAACTTTAAAAAAGAAAAGGAAAAAAATAATTCCTGAATTATATTACATGCAATTAAAAATTTCATTTCAAACGAAGTAGATTTACTTTTATATTTGAATGTTCTGTGGATCTGTAAAAAGGAGTGGAATTTTTGTATGTAATGGAATAATACCCCACAAATGTTTTATCATATTTTAATTTGTTAATTGCTATTTTCAAATAATATACTATAATAAATACAGACAATACAATAGAACTTAAACAAAACCTAAAAACTAAAGATGTACAATAACCATAAATACTACATAAAAATTAAACATATACCTAATCATAGAAAAAAAGAACGAATTCATGGCATAATTAAAAATGATCGCACAATAACTACTAGAGCTTTTTGAAATAAAGTAAATGCTTTATTTTTTATTGAACGGAAATATTTTTTAACAAAAATCGAGAGAGTAATCGAAATATTACCTATTATTGCCATAAAAACAGTCAAAAGTATTTTACTATTTATCATTCAAAATTTTAATCTTTTTACCCTATTACATTAACAATTCTAAATTGATAAATTTCATTCCAAAATGTTGCTATATTAATATACAATATATTGTTATTTACAAGCAAACTCTCAAAAATATCATAAAGCTATATATATTACATATAAATCTATGTAAGTATAAATTGGGTACATTTTTGTCAAGGTCTCCTCTGGGACGATAGAGCCAGAAAGTTAAAAATCAGTCGAATGAAACAGTAGAACCAAAAATAGTAACTAAAAGTACACGACGAAACAGTCGATAGTAAAAAAGCAATAAAATCAGTCGAATCAGTGAACACTACAGTCGATAGTTCCCAACATTAATATATATATATATATATATATATATATATATATATATATATATATATATATATATATATATATATATATATATATATATATATATATATATATATCAGATTATATGTATATATCTATCAAGATTGAATTGAATGAATGCGTGCATATTATAAATATATATATATAATATATATATATATATATATATATATACAAAAAAAATATATATATACAAACCAATTATATACTAAACCTCGTTCATTTCCCTCCAGTTTGCTGTTGATATATTACGTAGCCTTTGTCAGCAATTCCAGATATTTGGACAACGGACGTGTGCCAAGTGATTCAGAAAATCAACAACACGATGCGAAAACACTGTAAAAAGGGAAGCAAACGCTGTCTCGTATACAGTTCAGTTTTGCTCGGTCAGAGAGAGATAAGAGAAGTTTCGACAACGTAAACAAATGCATACCGCTGATTTATATCACCCCTATTTTACTAAGGGATTTGGGGGGTGGTTGTTGAAAAATGCGTCGTTTTTCTGGGAAAAGTTCTAATGCCACTATCGGGGATTTTTTTCGAATTTTACTGCTTCCGGCTTTGTGCGTACTGTTAAACGGCAGTCGATTTCGTTGCCATTTTCAACCCCATTTGAGATCGAGGGATTTTCAAGGTTTTCCATAAATAAAATAAATAGGATATAATGTCTTTATTGCCCGTTCAATTCGTATCTCTTTGAACGTGGAAATACCTGAAGATTTGAAGGATAAAACTGAAACAATCAACGCCCGTGTTCAACATCTGGAATTATACTTTGTTGACCATTATTCCACGATGTAAATGTGGATTCCACGATGTAAATGTAAATTCGACGTCTTAAGGTCGCTACAAAGTGTAATTTTAATTGATGTGATTTTAAAATCATCATCAAAAGTTGCTTTACTCAAAATGCAATTATTCACAAGCTAATTATCCGACAGCTGCCAAATTTATACACGCATCTTTTGAGGGTTAAGGCTAACTAAAGACGTATGGATGTGTGGCGACCGCCACGACCCTTTAGGCCACCACCAATTCACCATCAATAACTACAAAGGTTGGCAACGCCGGTGGATTGGTACCATGCAGTTCTGGAGTATAAAAGGCCATCACGACGACGTCTCGCTCTCTTTTCTTATCACCGTCCCCCTGTAACAGTACCACTTCCACAGCGCTACCGTACTTCCTTCACCTTAACCTAATATCCTGTCAATTCTCCCATCGACCACATGTATCAATCGTAAGTTAGAATAAACAACTTTGATTCAACCAGTGTTTTTAGTTCCCGTGCAAATTCCTTCCAAAGATAGTAGTGAGTGTTCTGACAAATAATCGCCGCGGCAGCCACACATTTCGACCGACTGACCGACCCGACGAACATTCCTACAATTGGTGACCCCGACGTGATCAAAGTGCCTAACAGGTAAATCAACTCAACATAAGCCACTCGACAGGTGCTTGACACGTGCATGGAAGGATAGCACGAGGAACGGAACTCATCAACACCACGTGGTCGACGACATCCCACGAGACTAGCCTGATGGACGAAAACCACAGAAGCCCATCATGTATACCAGCAACACATGAGCACCCTCGCATCACGAAACGGGACACGTAACACATTTACAGGTACCCTCAAACAAAGCTAAACGCCTCAAGACGAACGACGTCCTGCTACAGCTCCGATGGCGGCTGATCCCGTAAAACTCCTCGCTCAGGTTGGGATCCCCATCTCATCAGCAGTCCCCGGGCGTTTGTTTGTGTGATTGCGGGTGCATCCCGGAACATGCACCACATATAGGTACGTTCCACGGCTGTTCCACTAGGAGGGGAGTTATGTGGCGACCGCCACGACCCTTTAGGCCACCACCAATTCACCATCAATAACTACAAAGGTTGGCAACGCCGGTGGATTGGTACCATGCAGTTCTGGAGTATAAAAGGCCATCACGACGACGTCTCGCTCTCTTTTCTTATCACCGTCCCCCTGTAACAGTACCACTTCCACAGCGCTACCGTACTTCCTTCACCTTAACCTAATATCCTGTCCATTCTCCCATCGACCACATGTATCAATCGTAAGTTAGAATAAACAACTTTGATTCAACCAGTGTTTTTAGTTCCCGTGCAAATTCCTTCCAAAGATAGTAGTGAGTGTTCTGACAAATAATCGCCGCGGCAGCCACACATTTCGACCGACTGACCGACCCGACGAACATTCCTACAGATGTAATCCTAGTAGCGCCATCTATGTGTCAAGCCGGACACTTTTCAATTGTTCAAACTGACTCCGACTGTCATTTGTTCCTGTCTCTGCAAAACTCTTTCGAACTGGCTTCAAAAAAGCACTTATTTTCTTTTTATAGTGCTTAAAATTTATATGAAGAAAAGCACTTCATAAAACGTGGAGAAATCAGACTCTTCTTTTTCCCCATCATATTGTACATATAAGGTGTTACATTACATCAGTATCAAACACCTTTAACACAGATGAGTGTAGAACAACCTCAATTATCTTAAAACGCTTTTATCGTGGTTTTGGAAACCAAAAAAAAATCGCACGAGGCCAGATCAGGCGAGTGCGACGACGGATCGATCACGCTTGTTTCGTTCTTTTATGATTTAGTAACGTTATTTCATGTCTTAATGCGAAATATTGGATAACTTCGTACATTTATTTGATTTCTAGTTCATCATGTTACGTAGCGATAAGCATTGATAATTAATCGAAGAACTTTGTTTTGGCATCGTTGGATTACTAGCTAGTTTGATGTTTTAGTTGTCTGTCTGTTTTAGCTGTCCGAATTGTCTCAAAGAGACTTAATTATGGTTTTGAAAACAAACAAATCACACGGGCCCAGGTCGGGCGAGTACGGTGATCGATCTGTTGAGTTTTATGGCAAGACTTTTGGACAAAATTGAGAATTCCCGGCATCAGTAATGCTGTGCCGCTAAATATTAGCTATAATGTTAGGAAAAAATCTAAAAGATATTTCTTGTTCGTCGTTTGTGGCTGTCGAAGGTCGACCAGAACGAGGCAAATCGACTACCACTTCTCGGCCTTCTTTGAAATGCTTTATACCATTCGGATACCTGTGCTTTTGACGTGCGTGATTCATTGTAGGTCTTCCGCGACGTTTTTAATGATTCGGCATCTTAGAGTTAGTTCGAAACACCATATTTAAATCAACAGGCACAGTAGATGTTACACTGTGGTGAAAATCATATCTGCCATGGTGGACATATGAAGTTAATAATTCTAAGATATCTTTTAACAATAATCTAACTAATTTTTTAGTGGTTTTGTAAGAAATATTGTATATTATAGTCTAACAAAGTAAACATATTTTATTCAATAATCCCATTCTTGGAGATCCTTTATAATTGGTACTGCAAGCGAATGAGACAATGATATCGGTTTTATCTTAATCTAGTACGATTACCCGAGGAAATATTGAACTAATTAAAATGCTTCATTGCCATTGTGATTAAAGAATGATGATAAATTGCTAAAAGTATTAATGCTAAACATTACCTCGTCTAGGATTTCGATTTTATAGTAGCAAAACAGACACGTGATTTTTTTATCGTTTTTCATAATTCATCCATTCATAACAAGAATAAAAATTAAACTGATTAATGATCAATTTTGATCTAACTTAGATAGATTTACAATTGAAATATTAGGAGCTTGGGTATTATCTCATTAAGTGATCTTTTGTGTAAAATATTATCTTAATTAGTTAGTCCTATTCTAAATATTATTCTAAAGTCTATGTATGTCCTATAACCAGATCGGTTGGTCTTAAACATTTTAGTTTAAACACTTCACTAACAATATTTTAAAGTGCTTAACATACACATTTTGAATCACCGTCGTTATGGATTATATCACTTCAGAGTGAATGTTATCCATGTATTGATTTTGTTTCATTTGTTTTAAAAGAAAAAAATGTTAAAATACTTCACTGTCATCGCGCACGTTTAACTGTTTGGCGAGTGCATTGGGATGCACTAATAGTCTTTCAGAGTATTTTGCACTCACACTTTGAATCACACTCATTATGGGTTCCAAGGGGATTTCGCTCTGTATTACTTCGTTGGGGACGTAATATGGGGCTCACAACACTTTATTCTGGAACTTCTGAATGATAGCTATGTTTGATTTGCTAGTAGTACCCCATAGTTTAATACCATAGGTCCAGATGGCTCTATGTGACTTGCTATACAGCAAAACCTTGTTATCTAATAATAATTTAGATTTACGTCCTATCGGCCAGTACATTTGGTTTAGTTTAATCCCAAGCTGTTTTTGTTCTGTCACTTTGTCACTGAAGACCGTTATATCGTTAGCATGTGTTGCAGCAGTGGTGTTTCTTGAAATCAGCTGTACACAAAAGATATAAGGATAGACCAAGGATACTGCCCTACGGAATACCCGAATATATTGAACGTAGGTCAGTGTATTTGTCAATAAAAAATATCCCAATAAAATGTCTGTCTGTGATATATGATTTCAGTAGTTGAAAGTGCGTGTGGGGCAAAAGGTTTTTTCAATTTAACCTGCAGTCCAGAGTGCTACACCTTGTCGAAAGCTTCAGATATATCGAGAAATGCAGAGGAGTAATTATTTTAATTAAAATTTTTGTTAATTGTGTATTTGTTTTGTTGTTCCATGTTTATTACGGAAGCCAATTTGATGGTCTGGAATAATTCTTCTTGATTATTTTGGGTCTCTTAATTCACTGGTTCAATGGGTTTTCACAAAGGTTGGAGATCGCAGGTAACAGGATTATAGGACGATAGCAGAAGACGCATTCGCCTAACGACGATTTATGAAACTAAAACTCTTTATTTTGTATCTATATTTCTGTGTTTTATTGTCCTACGCCTCTGATTTTACCTGTTTGCTTTTACCAACATTTCTAAAAGACTCTACTGGTCACTCATATTCCCCCCCCCCCTCCTCTCTCAATCGCCGATACGTCCCTCCCTGGACCGTCGGCTATTCCATTACGTCGCCGCCTTTCGGTCTCTTTTTCGCTCCGGAGGTCTCGAGATCGGCCAACAGGTGGTGATCCTCGTGATTTAATCGAAAGGTTGGCGAAGGAGCTAATATTCTCTTGATCATTGTCTCACAGCGATCGCGGCTGAATATTTCGTTCGATTTCCCTCGAAGTGTTATTTTATAGCGGCGATAAGGCCGGAAACCATGGATCTCCTTTACATAATTACGATGCAAGATGTTGCAGACATCTGGGCAGTGATATCGAGGCTTTGGCTCGGAGCTTTGGGCGAGTAATAATATTAATTGAGGCGACTTGTTGTTATTACGTATCGTCGATGGTAAAATTCATTGATAAACCGTTTATTCGAGGTTGAAAAAAGGTTAAACAAGAAACTGTAAATTTTTTTAGAGATAAACATGATTAGATTATTATACAAGTGAGCTCTAAAGGTAAAGAAAGCAACATTTAATCTAATTCTTGAAACGCCTGGCATGCGACGTTGCCAGTTCTTGCAAATTGTACGAATATTTTAAGATATAAACAAATATAAACAGAATAAATTATCTTGAATTCACAAACAAATGAAATAAAAAAAATTTTAATTGATATTTGTTCGTCCTTACTAATTTAGAAATAGTCACTACTACAAAATTTCAAGTAATTATTAGTAAAACATCTATCCTTTACTCAATATACCCAATAAATTATTTGTATATCTTTTTTAATTTTTATTTATCTATGTTTATTTATTATTTAATTTTTATATAATCCTATATTTCACTTTTCACTAATAATGTAAATCGATAAGTAGTTGCTTTATAAACCTTTGAAATCAGAGAAAACCTATATTTACTGAAATAATGTTTAAAGAGCTATATTTAAGGTTAGATACCTGTTTTATCAACTCTAAAGACAAAAAAAGGATATTTATTTATAAACGTTGATAACATTCATTTATTCTTGAAGTGAAACAATAGATAATTGTTGTATTGACAACTTTTAACTAATAACGATAACAATGTTTGTTGTCGATATATTTCTGTTCAGTTTGATTTTAAATTTTAATTTCAGTTGTTAAAAAACACCTGATAATTTCATTGAGATGTTATTATTAGTTTTAGATTATTATTTTTGAAAAAAAATCATTATACTGTTAGGTATACAAATAATCCTCCTATGTTTAACAAATGAAGACATTATCACTAAAATAATGTAAAAATGTCTGATTTTGAACTGTTATAAGATTTGCCATCTGTCAACAATATTATAATATTCAGTTAGCAATTTTGTATTATCAAATATATTTTCTTTTCTTCTGTCCAAGTTCCGAACCTAATAAGCTTCATTTGCGGAGAACTTTTACTTTTCTGTGCTTTCAAAAGCTAAAGACGGTGAATTGCTACTACATGTTCTGGTCCCATGGGTTGGTTGCATGCTGTTTGGACAATACTTTGAATAAAATACATATAGTCTATCCAAAGTTGGTGTGAACATACGTCATCTCAACTTATGACGTTAAAACGGTGCAATATTGCCACATCAACACTGAGTTTTAGTTTATTTTGCCTTTGGCCAATAACAAAATTCTAATCTAAATAAAATAATGAAACGAAAATTAAGATTATAGTACATCTAAAAACTACACTTAATTATACAGCCACAATAGTTTATAGGTTAGAGTTATTACCTCTTATCACTATTGTTATCAAGAATTTTGCATACTTTTGACGACCGGACGACTTTGACAGGCTCATTCGTTTACATGTTCGAACTTATCAGCCATCATTGTGTCTCTTTTTAACTAGAATAAAATGAGAAGGAAAATATTGTCTGATTCTAAAACAAATTTACAAATTGTGGCAGGCAATACGTAAAACATTTTGATGACGCATGTTGACAGCAACTTTGCATAGACTATAGTGTCGATTTACTTGAATAGTAAGTTAAAAGAATCCTTAAAAAAGTATATTCAATATTAGTTCGAAAAATGGTTGTTATATTTATTTGTGTTATAAATAACATATATTGACAATATTTCAACTATAAAATAAAACCATAGTTAGCTGTTTTTGATACTTTTATTGAAGCCGTAACACAAATACTACAAGTTGATCACAATAACAGCCAATTAGTGATTTTATTATTCACGTTCATTTAATCGAAAAATGTTTACAACGTGAAAATCCTGGAACCCTATCGCAGCGCCATCTACCTGTCAGAATCTAAACCATTCTCGAATCCACATAAACACACAAAAAGTTTCATCAAAATCGGTCCAACTGTTTAGGAGGAGTTCAATTGCATATACACGGACATAATAATTAAGTCTATAAAGATATACGATACTTGAAATTAGTTAGGATCGAGCTGGCTTGGGAATCTTAGAACAGACAAAGCGGACTGTTACGTTACAACTATTATAATCGGAGCCTTGACTGTCTGAGCGCAAACCAATGCAATTCCCAGAAAGCAAACGATGTAATTTAGCTTCAAGCAGGTGAAAAATCGGGAGTTACGCAAACTGCCATTTTTGCTGGGCGACCGTTACGGTAGAACGTAGAGATTGTGCAAAATGACCTTTAGCGAGAAAATGGAAAAGATCTTTTTTCGTTCGGTAAACAAGAAAGAGGTTATGGTTGGGTTTTGAGGTTTTAAAGGTTCGGCACACTTTCTCTGCTGCTGCTTGGTGACGTTTTCGACCGTTATCAGAGCATGTCTTATTTTATTCAATATATATTAACCCTAAAATAAAACGAGATTATTATCTGTTATACTTTTACGATAAAATAAAACTGCCACAATGTTACGCTATAGAAAGTGCGAATTTTGCAATAAAGAGACAAAGAAAACGATTCTTCTTTGTTAGTGAAAGAACCAGTGCCATCAGGGTGACGAGTAGCTGTTGCCCAGCTGTCTAACTTTTACTGCTTCTTTAATACCAGCTTGTGACAGTGTTGTCATATCTCATAAGTCACAAGAACTTTGGATTTTTTAATATTAATTATTAAACATCAGTTATGATTGACTATAAATGTTATGTAAATTATTTTTTTTACTAAACTTTGATGACATTAGTACAGAACTTTTAGCAAGGTAAGGTAATGAAAGCGATACCGAGATAGATTTCACTTTTTAACGTAAAACTTATTGGTATTTTATTAGATTTAAACTATAAAAAGGTAATTTAACCATTTTAATGTCATTTCATAGGCTAACTGTTTTATCGACTTTGTGACTTCTAAATAAATATAATAAGCCATCATAATAAATTTCGATATGTAGTTGAAGGAAGGGGATAGACAACTGTTTTATCAACTTTGTACGATTAGAAATAGATTAGATTTTTGTAATTATTAACATTTATTTTATATTTGAGTGTTTATTCCACATTGGAATTAAAAAAAACGAAATATATTTAAATGCTTTTTACGCAAAACTATAGATATTTTATTAGGTCTTTTGTTACATTTAAAAGATAAAATATTTTCTTATAATATTTAATATAATTTTTATGAGCAGAGTGAATATACTATCCTAAGTGAATATACATTTCGACAATTCCGATTAAGATGACGATATGCAACTGTTTTGTCGACTATACATTAAAATACGAAATTGTTTGAATATTTGTGATTTTTGACAATATTCCATTGGAACATAACGTTGGAAGATAAATCATAAAATATATTTAAATGATGTTCACATAAAATTGTAAATATTTTTATAATCTGTAATGTGATTTATGGAGTGGGACTCCTAAATAAATTTACATCTGGATCATTATTTGGCAACATTTACAGGCTTTCATTATAAGGGTCAATATGTATTAAAAGAAGAGAACTCTTTTATCGATATTGGAAGTTATTTTTTTATATTTTGGTAAATATGTCAATATTCATCTGCTTATCTTAAACAACATCATAGATAATTGTTTTACCCACTTATTAAACTTTTGTATTAGTTTTGTAACAGTTGATAAATTATAAAAAATACAATTTTTAGTGGTGATTAATTATTTTAAGTTTTATTCGGTTCGTATTTAGTAATATTAAATAAATTCGGCAACGTAGCGCCGTTGGTTGACATGGTACCTCCATTATCGGTACCCGGTGGAGCGTGAATCCATTTTGAGTGGCTTTTTTCGCTCTAACAACTGAATATGGATAATTTTTTTTAATCGTGCGCATCGTTGATGTTGTGTGATTTATTCCTCCGTTCTTCACCGTCAACTGATTCACGCCGATGACTCACGCCGTCCTTTGTGTTGGTGATGTTCGATTTTTTGTTTTTGTGCGTCAATACGAAATGTCAGTCAGTTTTTGTCTTTTGCTACCGGGTCAGGGCCATCAAATCTGATTCTAATTGTTTATCAATTAGTCACTGGTCACCGGCTCTTCATATTCCGATTTGTTTTTTATAACCGAACATTTTCATGACTCATTGTTGCCATTTTCAGATTCGCCAAGAAAAATATGTCGTTTTTATTGGTATGTTTTCTTTATGGTATCAGACCATAGGAAATCGTTGTACCATCAGTGGAAATACATATTTAATGTTTATATATTACGGCTGATAGTACTGTTCACTCTTCATTAGGGTAAATGTAGAATAGATGCCAACTTTTTTGAAATGAGTGAATTGACTGACTTCAGTGTTAGTTCCTATACTTATTAAGGAAGGAAATAATCAGGATACTTCTTTATAAACATAATAAAAAAGTCCTATATACCGGGATAGATGCCTACTGCGTGGTTTAGACGCTGTAGTTATATTTTGAATCGTGAGATAGTTGCTGCTGAGGAAAAAACTATGAATATTTTTAATTTATTAATTTTAATCGATGTCAACAATCTGCCCGTGGGCAATAAATATTATTATATGATTTCAGTTATATAACTATCCTGACATATCATGACATTATAATCTAAATCTTATTCTAGATACTATTCTAACTTATTTTGAAGTATATCCTAACTTATTCTAAAAACTATTATTCTACTATTAACTAGTTTATTTTAGAGATTATTAAATCTCACTCTATATGTCTATTAATCAGTTTATAGGGTAGTTTGCGTTTGAGCCTACGCACTTCACTGCCATCGCTCACATTTAACTGTTTGGCGAGTGCATTAGGATGCACTAATAGTCTTTCAGAGTACTTCGCACTAACACTCCAAATCACACTCGTTATAGTTTCTATGGGGATATCGCGCTGAATCAGTTTGTTGGACACGTAATATGGAGCATCGACGATGACTCGCAACGCTTTATTATGGAACCTCTGGAGGATATCTATGTTAGATTTACTAGTAGTATCCCACAGTTCAATACCATAGGTCCAAATAGGCTTAAGTATTGGCTTATACAGCAAAACCTTGTTATCTAATGATAATTTAGATTTACGCCCTATCAACTAGATATTTGGTTTACTTTAACCCCAAGCTGTTTGCGTTATGTTACTATATGTTTTTTCCATGTCAAACGTCGATCGAAATGCATTCCCAGATATTTAACGTTGTCTGCTTGCGGAAGTTCATGATTATTCAATTTTACTGAGGGATAAGATCTTCTACAAAGGGCGAATGTCACATGGGTAGATTTTGTCTCATTTGCTTTGATACGTCACATTTTCAACCACAATTCGACTTTGTTAATATGAATTTGGAGGTTTCTTGTGGCTGATATTAGGTCCTCATGTCATGATAAAACCGCTGTATCGTCAGCATATGTTGCAACAGTAGTGTTTTTTGAGGTCGGTAGGTCAGTTGTATACAATAGATATACAACAATGGGCCAAGAACACTGCCCTGCAGAACACCCGAATATATTGCGTGTAGGTCAGTGTATTCGTCACCCTGTTTGACAATAAATGTCTATCTGTGAGGTACGATTTCAGTAGTTGAAAGTGCGTATGAGGCAAAAGTTTTTTCAGTTTAACATGCAGTCCAGTGTGCCATACCTTGTCGAAGGCCTGACAAATATCGAGAAATGTAGCGGAGCAATATTTTTTATTGTTTTGTTAATTTTTGTTTTTATTGTTTTAAGTTTTGTTAATTTGGTTGACTAATCTATGCCGACTATGTTATTTTCTTCTGTTGCGGATATTTCACGGTTTAAATACTGTCTTTAAATGTTTAGAGAAAACTTCCGCTTTATAATTATCATTCCTAGCCCAGGTATTGTTGTAAATTTTACTGGGTTATAAAAAAAATAATATATTTTTATAATCATGTATTTAGCGGAATAATATTTTAGTTTTTCAGATGTCACAATCATATTTGGTACCTACTTACTTTAGATATTATCTTATTAACATAAATTATTTCAAATTCTATTTCAGCCCCCTATTCGTTATTATTTATTTTACGCATTGTATTATTTCTATCGTTACATAATAATATTTTTATAAGGTATCTAATTTAAAATACAGTAATTTTTTTTGAGTATTTTTGGAAAATGTCTTAAGTTTAATTAACGTCAGCTAGATGGCACAATCGTCTTTGGCCGTAACCTCAAATACATATTATCTTAAAAATCACCATAATCCCTTTACGGCTTCTTCTTTCTTGTTTTTTTTTCTTTTTTATTTTTTTTTCGACTATTTAATATTATTTTAATATAATATTATAATTTTTACTTTTAATGAACACATTTTTTTCAGTGCGTAATTTTATACGTTGGTATTGCCTACAATGATCACCGTACATTGTACAGATTAAGCTAAATTGTGTGTATATATTAGAATATAAAATAAGTGTAGTAGATAGGTTAAATAAGGTTTTTGTTTATTTTTATTTAGTTATTACAACGATTATTATGTACATATTTTATTTAAAAATGTTTTTTTTGTGTTCTAATCTAAGTTTGATTATTTTTTAATTTTTAGTGAGTTCCTTATTTATTTTTTGAAGTCGGTTCATTTTTTTTTGTTAAAAATATTTTATGTTTCCTGTGTTGTTGTATACAGATGCCTCAAGGGCATCTATGCTCACAAAAACTGGCACATCTATCCTTTATCGTGGGAATAAACGTCCCACCAACCACTGCTTGATCTCTGGCATCACGTGTGACCAGAGCAACCGCATCCAGCCTTACTCTTCACCAAAATTAGCAGACTTATCGTCGAGATAAGCGCGCTCCAATTACGGGAACCTTAAAAGGTCGCCAGAGGTCGTCGTTTGCGCACTGACTGTTGCGTGAAGAAAGAAAATCAACAAGGTCATCGCGTAACCTTTGCTTCGACCCCGAGGTCTTCGGGCGTGAACGCCGCTTGGTGGGTAGTGGATGGTGGTACTTCTAACGGTTATTGCTTTCTCATTGTTTCCCGAAAGGAAGAGAACAAGAACAATACCGGTCCTTGATGAAGTTTTTACACGTTTCGTGTTTTGATGCAGGTTATCCTGTTGTTCTATAATTTTTTCGGATGCTTAGTTTAATGATAATTATGATGATTACTACGGATGACTGAACTTTCGATCATAACAAAGTTAAATAAATCTCGAATATAATCAGCTGCTTCGGACTGTTAGTCTGTTGAATTTTCAAAAGAAAGCTGTTAAAATTTCATGACATTCTATTCATAAGTTTGTGAGTTATTGTGCTAAGAGTGACACTATTTTTGTCATTTTCAAAACAATGGATCAAAAACAATTTCGTGTTTTAATTTTACACTGCTTCTTGGGAAAAATACCGTTCAATCGAAGTGATGACTTGTAAAGTGTTATAAGCTTTCATCTCTGATATTCCTATAGACCTATATCACTGCTGCCAGAAATATAGGTTTTTGAAAAACTCCTGTTGAAAATAATAAAACCGATCACAGAGAGAAAAACCTAATACCAACACACCAGATTCGGTTTATTAACAAGCATTCAACAATTGAGCAGGTCCACAGAACAACAGATGTTATCGACGAAAGTAAAAAAGTATGTTCAGCTTTATGTTTAGATGTAGAACAAGCCTTCGATAAGGTTTGGCATGAAGACCTTGTTCATAAACTACAGAAAATGTTACCAAAACAACACACCGAACTGTTAAAATCGTACATTACAACCAGAATGTTTAGAGTAAAACAAGAAGAAGCTACAATAAAAGAAGCTAAAGCAGGTATACCACAAGGAAGTGTACTAGGGCCAATGCTTTATTTACTCTACACTTGTGATATACCACAAATGGAGAATATTACGATGGCTACATTTGCTGATGATACCGCGATTATAGCTATAGACAATAGTGAAGAAGCCTCACGAAAATTACAACAGGCAAGTGACAATATAAATAATTGGACATAAGCTTGGAAAATAAAAATTAACGAAAGTAAATCTGTGCATGTGCAGTTCACCTACAATCAGACCATACAAGCACCTATAACATTAAATAATACTATCATATAGCAACAACGCTAAATATCTCGGAATGAATTTTGATGCAAAACTTCGTTCGAAGGAACATATAAAGAAGAAAAGAAAAGAAGTGGAATTAACATATAGGAAAATGTACTGGCTAATTAGAAGAAAAGCACAATTATCAATACATAATAAATTGCTATTGTATAAGCAAATACTGAAACCTATATGGACATACGGATTTCAATTATGGGGATGTTCTAGCATAAACAAAATACACATTTTTCAGAACAAAGTCCTGAAGGGTATTGTGGGCGCGTCCAAATACTACAGGACTGACTACCTACATCGAGACCTTCAGATACCCACAGTCAGCCAAGAAATCAAGAGAATTGCATGGGGGTATAAGGAAAGACTCCAGTCTCATGAGAATATTGAAGTATTGATACTTTTGGATACCATCAGAACAGGACACAGACTCAAAAGAACCAAACCATCCGATCTTGTATAGTGTTGTATAGTGAGGTGCATATAATAAAAAATACAGCAGTGACATGTATCAACATTATTTCACCAGAGACTGAGATAGGGTCGACGGGTCCTCCTAGTTATATACCTAGATTTAAGTTAGCATAAAGACAAATTGTAGGTTAGTCGGAAACGACTAGCAACAATGTAATAATTAAGTAATAATAAAAAAGGTCAATTGTTGAATACTTGTTAATAAACCTAAACTGCTATGTAGGTATTTTTTTCTCTCTATAAAATATAAGCAGAGTAACACATTAATACTAACTGGATAAGTGTCAATTTATGTAGAGAATTTTCAATATCTTAAGGCTGTTTAACTCGTACCATTTTTACCTAGTTAAAATTTTACCAAAACCAAAATTTCAACAATTCTTTCATTAATAGATCTTGGAATATTTAAATGATATTTGATGATACCACGGGGCGTCATCGACCTTGACGAAGGCTTATCAGTTATTCCCATGCCTATCTTACAACGTCACTCTTACAAAACAAGCTAGTTCCTCGACTATTTATTTTGCTTGCGTTCGATTACCAGTGGTACCCGAGGAACCGCTCCCACGATCATCATTGATCGTTCTTTTGTGACGAAATCCTAACGGCCACAAAAGAAGCTCGACGGACCGAACGCGTCTGAATGGTTCCGTTTTTTTTTGCTCTCGGTCCTTTTGTCAAAGCCGTTCAGATCCGATGGAATTGAAAATGTTCCAATTTGGTGGCGTCTGTATTCTAGTCCGGTCAGATTAGTTTTAATTTTTTATCAATTTAGTTTAGATTCAGAGGTAAATATTTGAGCACTGTTTTGGTATAATAACATGTCAGTTAGTTTTTTTTATTCAACATAATTCCCTTCAAGGGTGATACACTGATTATAGCGATCCTCCAACTTTTCCATACCATTTTTGTAGTACGATTTGTCCTTTGCTTCAAAATAGGCCTCAGTTTCGGAGATCACCTCTTCATTCAACGAAAATTTCTTCCCAGCGAGCATTCTTTTAAGATCTGATAACAAGAAATAGTCGCTGGGGGCCCGATTTGGAGAATACCGTGGATGAGGAAGCAATCGAAGTCCAATTCATGGATTTTTGCCATCGTGTTCACTGACTTGTGACACGGTGCATTGTCTTGGTGAAGCAGCACTTCTTCTTCAAATGCGGCCGTTTTTCGGCGATTTCGTCCTTCAAACAGTTCAATAACGCTATGTAATAGTCGCTGTTGATGGTCCTTCCTTTTTCAAGGTAGTCAATCAAAATGATTCCATGCGCACCCCAAAATACAGAGGCCATGTTGCCGACTGTTGCGTTTTTCCACGCTTTGGAGCGGGTTCCCCGAATCATCAACTCGTCGTTGTTTTTGGTCAAAAGTGAGCTCGCGCGGCACCCACTTTGTACAGAGCATTCTAATACCCAAATATTCGTGAATTATATGATGTACACGTTCAGTTTATATCTTTAGAGTGTCTGCTATTTCATTCAGTTTCATTTTACGGTCATTCAAAATCATTTTATGGATTTTTTAAATATTTTCGTCGGTAACAGCCTCTTTTGGGCGTCCACTGCGTTCAATGTCTCCGGTGCTCATTTCACCACGTGTAAACTTAGCATACCAATCCTTGATGGCTGATTTTCCTGAGGCAGTGCTCGGAAACTCGGCATCAATCCAAGTTTTTGCTTCAACTGTATTTTTTTCTTTTCAAAAAGTAAGATTTTATCAACACGGGAACTAATGATCCGACAGCTGTCAAATTTATACACGCATCTTTTGAGGGATCGAGATATTCATTCGAACAGTAAACAGTAAATGATGATTCAATGGACCTTACCACATTTTTTCAATTATAAGGTGTCCATGTTTTATGATTGTTGCACCACTTCTTTCACAGCATAGCGTTGGCTTTGTTTTAATCGTCACAGAACAAGACGTATAATACACTGAAATATAACTACAAGACTTGGCATGTAAACTGAGCAATACATACGCATCGTATTATTATCACGGAAGCAATGTTGGCGTTCACATTATTTTGTCTATCTCCTGTATTATATATGTTAGCTAGCTGGTTGAAGTCTCTATATGTGCGTCTTCTTTTTTGTTTTGAGCTGTTTTGATATAGTTGAGTAGTACCATTTAAACTCAAAACTAGAGGATTTTTATAAGTAAAATCTAAGTAAGTAAATATCTAACACTAAATACAAAAAAATAGAATATCTTTAACAAAAAAAATTCTTCAAAAAATAAGAAACTCACTAAAAATTAAAAAAATAACCAAATAAAAATAAAGCTGAAACAATACAAAAATAATAATATAATTTTGTAACAAAAAAATCTAAATTAATATAATTGTGTTCGGCAACGACTTGGAACTGATCCGTTTGTTGTAATTAAAATAATATTGTAAATAGATAAATAGGTTTAGGTAGGTATTAAGCTAAATGTTGTGTATATATATATTAGAATATAAAATAAGTGTAGTAGATAGGTTAAATAAAGTTTTTGTTTATTTTTATTCAGTCATTGCAACGATTATTATGTACATATTTTATTTTAAAAGCTTTTTTTTGTGTTAAAAATCTAAGTTTGATTATTTTTTAATTTTTAGTGAGTTCCTTGCTTATTTTTTGAAGCCGGTTCAATTTTTTTTGTTAAAAATATTTTATTACTGATGTATGTTTGAACCATAGTCAAAAGGAAACTAACGGATTCTAAGCAAATCTGACTGGACTAGTGGTGCCGGTCATTGGTTCCCGTCGATATAAATCGATACCCGATGTTTTTTTAATTGCTTTTTTATCTCCGTTCTCAGCGGTTACGGCCTTTTGGAAGCAATGCTGGCGCTACGGATACTTATTATATTAAAATATGCTTATGGGGTCTTTCAATTTATTTTACACTGCTATTAGTCGTGGACGTATTGCTTGCTTAGCAGTAGCGTTCGGAGTGCTGTATCATTTTGTAAACTATGATCATAAAAAATGTACTGCTATGATCATAAAATAGCTGGATTATTTTGCTATTTCGTAGTAATTCCCCTTGTCTGTTGAATTATTGTTGTAAAAGGTACGAAGAAGCAGTTATTGTAACACAAAATCATGGAATAAACCTCCTCGATGACAGTTTGGCCTGGACACACTGGATTTTTACATCTTATTATGATATTTCTTGATTACAGTAACAGATGATTAGTGTAATTTTTTTATTATTATTATTTAATTGTTACATTGTTACTAGTCGTTTCTGACTAACCTACAATTTGTCTTTACGATAACTTAAATCATATCTCAGTCTCTGGTGAAATAATGTTTATACATGTCACTGCTGTATTTTTTATTATATGCACCTTCACTATACAACACTACACAAAATCAGATGGTTTGATTCTTTTGAGTCTGTGTCCTGTTCTGCTGGTATCCAAAAGTTGCAATATTTCAATATTAGTATGAGAATGGAGTCTTTCCTCATGCCCCCTTGCAATTCTCTTGATTTTTTGACTGATTGTTGGTATCTGAAGGTCTCGATGTAGATAATCAATCCTATAGTATTTAATAATCCTAAAGATTTGCATTTTATTTATATTACTCTTTGCAGAACATCCCCATAATTGAACTTCATATGTCCATATAGGTTTCACTATTTGCTAATATAATAGCAATTTATTATGTACTGATATTTGTGATTTTCTTCCAATTAGCCAGTACATTTTCCTATATTTCAATTCCAGTTCTTTTATTTTCTTCTTTATATGTTCCTTCCAGCGAAGTTTTGCATCCAGATTCATTCCAAGATATTTAGCGTCGTTGCTATATGGAATGATAGTATTATTTAATGTTATTGGTGCTTGCACGGTCTGTTTATAGGTGAAGTGCACATGTACAGATTTACTTTCATTAATTCTTATTTTCCAAGCTTGTGTCAAATTATTTATATTGTCAGTTGCCTTGTGTTCTAATTGTTGTAATTTTCGTAAGGCTTCTTCACTATTGTCTCCGACAGCTATAATCGCAGTATCATAGCAGTAGCAGTAGCAGTATCATCGCAGTAGCCATCGAAATATTCTCCATTTGTGGTATATCACAAGTGTAGAGTAAATAAAGCATTGGTCCCAGTATACTTCCTTGTGGTACACCTGCTTTAGCTTCTTTTATTGTAGAGTAAGCTTCTTCTTGTTTGACTCTAAACATTCTGGTTGTAATGTATGATTTTAGTAGTTCGGTGTGTTGTTTTGGTAGCATTTTCTGTAGTTTATGAAAAAGGCCTTCATGCCAAACCTTATCGAAGGCTTGCGCTACATCTAAGAATATAGCTAAGCATACTTTTACTTTTTGCTACTTTTTACTTTCGTTGGCTTTTTCAATAACATCTGTTATTCTGTGGACCTGGTCAACTGTTGAATGCTTCTTAATAAACCAAAGCTGGTGTGTTGGTATTAGCTTTTTTCTCTCTATGATCGGTTTTATTCTTTTCACAGCAGTTTTTCAAAAACCTTATAGGCTTTTATTTCGTTTGGTGACTTCCCAGGTTTTGGGATCATTATAATTTCCGCAATTTTCCAAATGCCTAGGACATGTTTTAATCTAAATACAGTATTGATCAAGTTGGTGAGTTTTATAATTCCCTTTCTTGGTAGTTTTTGCAGTAATTCTCCTGTTGTGGTGATTTCCTGGGGTTAATGTCAGTTTTAATAACTTTGGTTAGCTCTTTCGGCGTGACTAATTCAGTCATCAAATTTTCAGCTTCTATAGTGTAAATTGATCATTTATCATAATCATTATTGAATTGTTGAGTAATTGATTATTTTATACTTGTTTCATTACTGAGATTAGTTAATCTTTTGGGATTTATGCTCATATATGTTTTATATCTGACGATCAAATATTGTTGGACAGATTATCACCTGGATAACATTCTCAGATTCCTGGCGTCAGTCACGCCGTAATCCTGATAAGATTGAATTTGCGTCACCAGTTCCCTAAATGAATCAAGTGTCGATTCCATTGTGTTTTAGTTAAATAGCGCCAAAGAAAATCTGAACTAGATAGACCTGAAAGATGTGTGAATGAACCGTGATTGGGTATAGCCTTTTTCTCGAATATTTGGCGTCTCTGGAGGGATTCGTTGAAACAATTGATTTCAATCTTTGTAATTTATAATTTCTTTCTAGTCGCTTCTCAGTACAAGTCCCAAGCACTTGGCTATTTGCTGTTTTATTTTCCTTACTATATCTACTTTTTTTATTTCCCTAATTATCGTTATTATTCTTTGTGCTCTGTATTATGTTTGTCTTTTTAGAATCTCATATATTCTTATTTTTATCGTTTTTAAATATATATTTACTGTTCAATAGTCTTCTATTTTATCTTTCTTTTATTTTTATTTTCTGTCTCTATTTCCTAATACTATAGTTTCTAAATATTTAAGCTTGTCTTGTTTCATTTTCTCACTATGGTTGTGTTTTTTTATAATCCTTATTTCACTGCTTTGTTTATCCTCATTGCTTGTTTATGTCATTCTGTTGTAAATATTTTTTACTAGTACATATGATAGTTTAGCTGATATATGGTACACATTACGTCAATTAATTTATCACTTTTGATCTTTCTTTTACGAATCTACATCAATAACTTTCTATTTTCAGTTTAGTCTTTTGGTGTAGTGATCTCTGTATTACCGACACTAATATCTTATTTTTCAGAAGTTGGATTTTGTAGTGTTATTCCTTTATCAGTTTTGCATTCTTGCTGGTTTTCCTTTTTATCTATTGCCACTATTTTGTCTGTTCTACATGAAAATCTGAAAACATTTTCTTTTTTTTCATATTTCTTTAATAAGTTATTTTCTATTAATGATTCATATTTATTCCATCCTCATAAACTGTTTAATGTTGCCACTCTTGTTTATGATTTATTTTATTTCCATTTGTTCAATTTGTATTATTCCTTCTTGATTTTTTAAATTTATTTTCGCCACCTTAGTTGATAATAATACTTCATACTTTATACTATACAAGTTCGTGTAGTTTGGTTCGTTTCAATCTTCAGATTTCCTTGGCATGCTCTAAGGCTAAAAGAATAACTTCTTGGATCAATATGATTTCGAGGTCATCGTGTTGGCTTCGTAACGATAAGCTTAGCCCATTACTAAATTGGTTTGATGTTTTAGTGCAACCCTATATTTAAACCAAATAAGTCCAAATTGGCTTTATAATCCACTGATAAACCAACATCTGTGATTTTAGGACAAGTTAGAAGCATCTATCTCTATTATTTGTCTAACGTCATGTTTCTACTTTAATTTAACATTAAAATTAGGGATTGGGTATTCTTCAAGGGATGTGTTCAGTTTTCTGTAACACTTAGCAAGAGATATATATTTTTACAGGTTGACTCTGTTGTCGGCAAATGTTTCAAGTGTTGTTTCTTTTGTTTATCTAGATATCGGCAGTATGGAATCGATGTTGGAGAGGTCGCAGGATACTACTTTGCTGAGTTTCGACCGAAATAGGTTTGATACTCTAAATTCTCTTCGGAAACGATAATAGAATGAATTAATGGACTCAAAACTCAAACATCAACGATCCATATCGCGTTAACTAACTTGTTATGTTTAGAATTATGATCGCATTTAATGAAACCATTTATATACATACAACTTATTTTATTGACAATATAATCATGTCTAAACTCATAGGTGTAGCGATAATAATGGCAAAGGCGCCACTTTTATTACCTCGATAATGAATAAGGGACCATGACATGATGTCGGTCGCACCTCCGTTTCGGATTAAGTACGCGATGCGCCGTTGTTTTGCGTTCGGGGCGATATCAGCGTTGTCACGCGTTGCCTCGAGCTTATCGCCCAATGTGTGCATTCATTCATGGTGTTTAAATGTCCTTAAAACAAATAGCTAATATTGTACTAATTGTAAAACAATTAATTTACTTGGACAAAACTGTTCTTATTTTACGGACTTGTTGAACGGTGATACAAAGGGACAGTGACTAACCTGTCTCACTCGTTCATCATTCAGGTAGTTTTAAATCAAATGACCACGATAATTAGGGGCGTAACCAGCATTACGTAACACCTCTCTCCTAAAGAAACGTCCACAGGGATATATAATCTATTCAAAGTTTTTTTAGTAATGCATCATGGATATTTGTGACGTCGAAATATTGCAATGTTGCCGATTTAACTCTGAGTTTTAGTTCGGTTTGGCATTGACATACAAAAAAATTCTAATCTAAATAAAATAATTGAACAAAAATATTATGAAACATAATTTATTTTAACATTGTAGTACAACTAATACATATAATATCGAAGTACTTAAAACAACAATTAAGACACAGCCATAATAGTTTGTAGGTTAGATTTCTTTTGTTTACATTTAACTCTTTTCCACACTATCCATAAGATAGAGTCTCTAGGCGCGCATTTTTATGTAGTGGTATCCCCCTGGAGGCCCAATCCACCTAATTAACAATTGTATATCTGAGAAACGTATTTTACTTTCATTCGAGGGCATATTTACTTTTTCCGTTTAGTTCTTGTTTCCTTCAATGGTGTGTTTACTTGTCAAGTCATCTTAGTATCACTGTATATTTTATTTCTTCTGCTACTATCTGTGTACAGCATTCTTCATAAAATTAATCACTGAATTCTGTCTAATGCATTTACCATATTTACAAAACAGTTAGTATTCATTCTCTCCTTATATGTTGTAACCAAATGCTCATGTTTAATTTTGAACAATTACAATCATATCTGTGCACACAAATCTTTCACGCCCTACAATACCATTTTTTACGGTTATATCTGCAATTAATTATTAATAAATATAATGATCAACAAAACCTAACCGAATGCTATTGTAACTTTTACCTTTTTCCATCAATTTTTATTATCTTTACACTTTTTTTTGTTACCGTCTTGCCAAGAGTGCCACAATGAACTATTTTGAAATATCCAAGTTTCATCAAGATTCACAAATTCAAATAGTTTATCTTCCTTGGTCCTATTTTATGCCTTTAAAAAATTTATTCTTTTCAAGGTAATGTCTGGTAGTTCTATTAAACCTCTCCGAGGGTTATCTTTACACCATTTAAACCCTATGCCCTGTAAGAGTGTGTAAGAGGATGTCTTACATCCATCAAAAAGCTGTATGTCCCTAATTCTTTTATATATACTTTTCAGACAGATAATTTTCTCTAAAATAATTTTACTACATTATGTTTAGAACAATAAAATAGTTTGTGTACTTACTGTTCTTATACATTTCGTATATTTGGTCTCGAATAGAGCCAATATCAAGATTGTCAAGATTCGTCACCCACTTTGTATGTGGACGGATTTTCTTGGATGAATCTAACGTATTATTCTTCATTTTGTAAGCGATGTTATTCACAGTACCTGCACTAATATTTAGAGGGGCAGCAACCCTCTAAAAACATTTTAAATAAAATTGTAGGGACTTATATTATTTAATATCATCAATAATTACTTCTCTAACGGAATTTACCAGCAAAAGGGGGCCTCCGTTATCTCGTTCCTTTTCGAAATAACCTATTAAAGCCGCAATCAATTTGTGACCTTGAATATCTATTGTTTTCGGCATTTTCAAACAAAGTAATATGATATATTACGGAGGGACTTAAAATTTATCAAAATAAAGGGCTAAAATAATGTTTGCCGGTTTGTAACATGTAATAATTATAACTAATATTTTGAATAATTTAGCGTACATCTGACAACCAGACGGCAACCGGCTGTCAGATGTGTGAACAATTCTTGAAAGCTATAGTGATAAGATATTTTAACTCTTACCTATAAATTATTGTGGCTGTATAATTAACGGTAGTTTTCAGATATGCTATAATGTTAAAATAAATTATATTTAATAACATTTTTGTTCAATTATTTTATTTGGATTAGAATTTTTTTGTATGTCAAAGCCAAACTGAACTAAAACTCAGAGTTAATTCGGCAACATCGCAATATTTCGACGTCACAAATATCCAAGACGCATTACTAAAAAAACTTTGAATAAACTATACATGGTCGTTCTACCGTCTGGACAGCTACCGTCGTAGTTGTTACAAAAAGAGTTTTGATTGTACCTTCATCCGCCAGTTGCCTTTAAATATATTCGAAATAGCACTGTTTCTACCTAAAGTATTCCAGTATCTTTTTGATTAAGAACTTCCAAGATCGCAAAAACTCAGAGACATACTTTACATAATTTTTTCCAACTATTCGGATGCTTAGTAGTAGTGATGTTGTAAAATATCGATATATCGATTTTAGTATTTCTTCGATGGATAAATTGATTTTTATTAGGTAAAAATTAAACATATTTCTTAAGCATTTTAAAAAACTTTTTAAGCATTTTTAATAAACCTGTAAAACTGATATTTAAGTTTAAAGCTTTATTAAAAATATTGCTAATTTTTAAAATGTTTAAGAAATATCATATATTTTGTGCCGATATATCAATATTTTTATTTATTCTTAAGAATATTGATATATGTTTTGTAAAATACCGATATTTTTTCTGGTGTCTTCGATGATAACTGCTTGAAAAACAGGAAGAAAAGGTAAGTTAAGACAGTGACTCATAATTTAATCAACTATTAGTAAATATATCAAAAAAGAAATGTACTGGTGGGCGTCAAGACATCAACCTTACACGCTTATCATTGTCATTCAAGTTCCCACAGATACCTGTTACCTTTCAACACAAAAAGCAGGAGAATTCCTGCTTTTTTAGCATAATTATGAATATTAATCAATGAGTCATGCGCAACAATTAAGATAAATATCACTTTTCCTTCTGTTTTTTTCCAAGGTTCAACCTTTGTATTATTGATATTGCTTTTAGCAGTTATTATTATTGTCATACGCTATATTTAGATCACAGCTGCCGGTTTAAGTCCTGATATTTCAGGTGATCTTTTAATGATTCAATTAGTAGTAAGAGCGGTCTGGTCAGTCAGGTCATGACTAAGTATTTGGACTGTTTACAAAGTAAAAAATGGATCTACGTTCTTGTTAATATGTACTTAGAGATATAGAAAACTATGTAATTACGTTTTTCTCTTTTTAGATTCCGTTTATAACTGACACCTGACATATATACCAGGGGATGGGTAAAATAATATGACATATAGGCAATATTTATTTATTAATAATCCATTGAGTTATTATTTGTTTTGAAAATATTCGTGCAGTGTTTGAAAAGTCTAAATCTAAATGTTGGCATTACTTTTAATGAAGTCGTAAACAGAGATACCTTATAATTCATTCATTCAGTTCATTTATAAAATGCAATCATGTGAAAATGCGAAAGGTTTGATAAAATTGTATAACATTGTAACAGATAACATGTTTTTTTTCGCTAAACAACTTGTTTGTTAAACGCAAACAACAAAAATGGCAAGTAAACATAGGGTGTCATATATTTGTCGTGAATCGGAATGATGGTAATGCACGGCGGTTAAAATAAAATTGTATTACTTGCGTCAAATGTTACATGAATTCAGTATAAATTATTTAAAGATCATCGTCAATTGACGGCATTTATTCGTTAAGACTTTAGATGAAGTAAATCAACGCTGACGAATTTGCTATAAGAACGGGCACAATTTTCGGAAATTTAAAATTGACTGCACACAAAACAAAGTTACTTATAAAAATATAACATTATATATTTTTCATTATAATTATTATTATTATTTATATCGTTATTTATATATTTATATTGTTATCTTAAGATTGTGATGTACCACAGATTTTATACTTAAAAATACATTTGGATCTTGTAAAAAATAATTGTTTTAATGTAATTTTTTTTAATTTTTATGCGAACTAATTTTAGTTTTTTTTAATATATTCGTGAAGACGGAAGTATCCAAATAGTGGAGTGGGATTTAGTGGTGTTTTAGGCATTTTGCAATGCTCACGTATTATTCTGATATGTAGATTGATTAACTTCACCATACAAGCAAAGTAAAACTTTCTCTTATTGATTAATTACTAAACTTGTGAACCCTCAGACGTCAAAAGGAACATACAGAATTGGCCAATAATATTTGAACAGCATGTTGCTCTAAGCTCTGAGCAATACGTTGCTCTGAGCGATACGTTGTGATACCACAACTTTTTCGTGGCCAAATTTACAGACCTTCACATAATTCAAAGACCTTGGCTTCAACAAGATGGGGTAACATATCACGCTATTACTGACTCTAGCGGCATTTCATCAAGGTTTAGGTCAAAGATTGATAATAATCCTAAACTTGGAAAATTAGATTTCTTCCAAAGAGAATTTTTGAAAAACATTTTTTTATTAATCTGCTAGAACGTCAACAATCTGCCAGTGGGCAAGCAAGTTAGTCTAAAAACTATTCGAGCTTATTCTAGAGATTATTAAATCTCACTATATGTGCCTATTAATCAGTTCGTATGGTAGTTTGCGTTTGAGTCTATGCACTACATTGTCATCGCGCAAATTTAACTGTTTGGCGAGTGCATTGGGATGCACTAATAGTCTTTCAGAGTACTACGCACTAACACTCCGAATCACACTCGTTATGGGTTCTATGGGGATATCGTTCTGAATCAGTTTGTTGGACACGTAATATGGAGCATCGACGATGACTCGCAACACTTGGAACCTCTGGAGGATATCTATGTTAGATTTGCTAGTAGTACCTCACAGTTCAATACCATAGATCCAAATGGGCCTAAGTATTGACTTATACAGCAAAACCTTGTTATCTAATGGTAATTTAGATTTACGCCCTATCAGTCAATACATTTGGTTTAGTTTAAGCCCAAGCTGTTTGCATTTTGTCACAATATGTTTTTTCCATGTCAAACGTCGATCGAAATGCATTCCCAGTTATTTAACGTTGTCTGCTTGCGGAAGTTCATGATTATTCAATTTTATTGAGGGACGTGTTCTTCTGCAAAGGGTGAATGTCACATGGGTAGATTTTGTCCCATTGATACGCTACATTTTCAACCACAATTCGACTTCGTTAAGATGAAGTTGGAGGTTTCTTGTGGATCATATTGGATCCTCGTGTAATGATAAAACCGCTGTATCGTAAGCATATGTTGCAACAGTAGTGTTTCTTAGGGTCGGTGGGTCAGATATATACAATAGATATAACAATGGGCCAAGAACACGAATATATTGGGTGTAGGTCACTGTATTCATCACCCTGTTTGACAATAAAATGTCTGTCTGTGAGGTACGATTTCAGCAATTGAAAGTGCTTTTTCAATTTAACATGCAGTCCAGTGTTCCACACCTTGTCGAAGTCCTGAAAAATATCGAGATATGCAGCGGGGAAATATTTTTTATCGTTTAAGTTTTTGTTAATTTGGTTGACTAATCTATGTATTTGTTCTATGGTTCTGTGTTTATTACGGAAAAAGTCTGGTATAATATTTATCTCCTCTGCGATATTTAAGTGTCTTAATGTACAGTTTTTCGAATAATTTAGAGATCCCAGGTTTATAGGACAATAAGAGGAGATGTCTTCTGATTTTGAGGTTTAAGAATTATAATGATTTGAGCCACTTTCCAAGTGCTAGGAAAGTAATTGACTTTTTTGAGAGCTCTTCTAAGATTCTTTCAGTATTTAGGTCAGAACCAGGAGCTTTTTTTTGGAATTAATTTCTTTATGTATTGTTTGTTTTACTTCATAAATATTAAGTTTCTCATGTGGCATATCCATTTGAAACGGAGTGTTAAGAAAGTCAACTATGTTATTTTTTTCTGTTGCGGATATTTCAGACTTATTTCAGATTTATTTTAAATGTTTAGAGAAGACTTCCGCTTCATCTTTATCATTCCTAGCGCAGGTATTGTTGTCAATTTTAATGGGTTGATTATATTGTTGAAGTTTTTTAATCTTTCTTGTTACTTTCCAGAGAGAATATTCCGTTGCATCAGTTGGCGTTAGGTTTTCTAAATAGTTTTGAATTATTTCATTTTGTTTCTTATTGTTTAGCCCTTTCAACTCTTCTGTGTCCTTGTTAAATTTTCTCTTGTTTTCTGCTGTTGCCAGGTTTTCTCTTTTTGGCAATTTTTTTTTGTTTAATTGTAGATGAAATATAATTAACCTATTAGAGGTTGCGTACTATGCGGCCTGTTGTATTTCTGTATTTCTTTCTGCTTTGAGAGATAAATTTAGATATATTAAACTGTATAAATTCTCTCTAAATAATGGACAATTAGTTTTGGTGGTATGCAAAGAAGGAGATTTTATTTTGTTGAGAATATTTGAGTTCATTGTTATAATAACGGGTGAGTGATCAGATGATAGATCGAAGCATGATTTAGCTTTGCACGTTTTGGTGTCAATATTTTTTGTAACACAAAACTCTGTAGTATCGGAAATTTTATTTCTATCAGACGGCCAATATGTTGGCGCATTAAAATACAATAAACAGTTATTTATTCATGACGTTGGGTATTTATTTCTAAGGAAATGTTAATGAACTTTTGGTCTACCCTATATTATTTATACTTCAGTAAAATGACAAGTAGTAAAGTTTTGAATAACGGGAGCTTTTGGGCGATCAATTGTAAGTCTCTGTCTCTCTCAACAACAATGTTGACTCAAACCCAAATTATTTTCGTTAGACTTATTTACTTCTTTAATAAAACTGTAAGCCGTTGTTATATATTTTTTCAAAGATTAAATAATAAATCTCGAGTAAACAGCAGTTCGATTAAGAGGATGATTAATAGAGATAAGGCTTGTAAGCACCACCTTGCGTTTGTTTACTATATTTTTTATCGTAACCATTATTAGATAATATTTACACAAAAAAGTCGGCATCTTCTTCTGTTTAAATTTTTTCTTATTTCTATAGATTCATTGAACTTTATCGTCCATACAAGCAGTCTAACGAGAAATATAATCTTCTATAATTAGTCTGTTCAAACAACGTCAATATCAATGAGGTAAGGATGAGGAACAATGAGCGATCAACATCAATGATCTTAGTTTAATTCATATTGAATTAATTTTTTATCAAGCCTTTTCATCAGACTGGACTGTCTTCTTTGGGTTTTCATTGAGGTGTAAACAGGTTTTGTGTTCTTGACGATACCTTTGATTCCTTCTTTGACTATGGACAGTCTTACGTTTTGGTTAGATTATAAATTAAAACCTTATTGTGAATTCACATTTTGGATTTTCTTCTTGAATTTTAATATAATATCCAAGGTCACCTCCAACAAATCTAAATGTTTGGTACTATTTTTATATGATGTGGTCATATGACATAGTCATACAGTTTGATATGTCCTTTTAAGTTTAACACGTGGTGGGATTGTTTGATCTTTGTTGGTAACACATACAGAAACAGTGAACTCATTTATTATCTGTCTATTATGTTAATTTTAGTTATTTTATAAATAATTTAGTTCTGTATTAGATTTTTGAATTCTTATATCATTCGTTAAGTTAGGTGCAGATCTGCAATATTTTTGTCTTCTTTGGTTTAGAAGGAAAGTTCGATTTTTAAATTTTTTAACAAAGTTCTGATTTGTTATAAAAGTGTTCAAAATATTTGGGAACCAAAAACGTATGTTACGAACATATATATTAAACTTTCATACCAAACTGTGTACAAGGCTTGTGCTACAAATCTATAGGAAATATACAAAGGATATTTGTTTGTTTTTTACTGTTCATTGTCCGATATTCTATGGATCTGACCGATTGACGATTGTTTTTGTCTGAATCCGAACTAATAATCCGAGATTTCGTTATTAGGTTCATAATTGCCTTTGTCTCCTGACTGAATTCGATTTTCTCGGCTTTGGTTTCCAGTGTGCAATAATTAGGTACATTTTGTTATGATTATTCTAGGCAATTATTTTAATATTACTCCAGCGATTAGATTTACTCTTGGGGTAACTATTATGATACCATTTTTAAGTTATTATTATTATTATTTATAACCTAACTTGTCTGTTCTTGATTGAGAGTATACACTTTTTCTAGATGTTCAGCAAAGTGCTCTGCTTTTTATTTAATGTTCCATTTGTTGCTTCTTATATGAGGATTCATTAAAAATGAAAAGAACACATTTCAGTGCTGTTTTAAAGGCAATTATACAGATTTTCTGTGTAGTTTGATTACTATAGATGAGACCCGATTCTATCCCTATGGTTCTAATCGGGTGATTTAGTTTTGTTTAGCTAACTAGCTGTAATCCTGAAATAGACCTGGTGTTAGCATCAATATTTTTTGATAAAAGATTAAGAAGATTAGATTAATTTTATGAAATTTTGGAACAGTTGAATGTAAAAAAGATCATAAACTCATTGAAGAACCTACCTTCATTACAAGGCTGTTATTTTTTGCTTGAAACCATGGAACAATCAGCCGCTTTATATCCACCGAAGAATTGATTGTATTTTACGTATCCACCGGGTAGTGTATACGGTTCCTACACTAGTACCAGTACTTTCTAATTATTAAGCTGTTTTTTTTGTGAAACACATTTCCTTATACGGTTTGCGAAAGAAAAAAAAACTGGCCTTTATATCAAGCAAGGTAACGTTTAAAGATTTACGAGATTATTATACTCGATGTACTGTAATTAACAGCTAGCGGACATATAAACGAATCTAGTAGTCACGTCTGGTAATCGTTTTTGATAATTTCTAGTGCTTTAGCGTTAATGGATCCAAATTCGATGCTAGACCACCTAATTTGTTTCTGTAGTGCGGTCGGTGATCAGTCTTGAGCTAAGATTATTTTTATATAGTATGTAAAATATTAATTTGGCTTTCACATATCTTTAGTAATTAATCTTGATGTAAAACTTGGTTGGATGGAGCATATCCAAAAGAAATGACCTTGAATTGAAATACAAAAAATATGTATTGGTTATTTGGATTACCGCTGTACAAGCAATTATTAAAACTTATATGGGCCTATTGAATTCAGTTATGGGGATGTTCTGCGATAATATATATATATATATATATATATATATATATATATATATATATATATATATATATATATATATATATATATATATATATATATATATATATATATATATAGTCTGTTCAAAGTTATTTTGTACATAACTTACATTAAACATCTTGATGACGTATGTACAAAGAAACTTTGAGTGGTCTCTATGTGTCAAATCATAACATCATCGCATACTTAGCGACTACCTAGCGACATCTGTTAAAAAAAACCGATAATGACTTTCCGGTACACCTGGTAAATGGTGGTTCTACACTTTATTAATCAATAAATATTGTTTATATGCCAGGTGTTCATGTTATTTTATTCATCTGCTGTAGTTCACTGTGTTCATCGTCTTGTTTTATAATAATCTGATGAACGAACGATTTTCAGTGAGTTTGTTTCGCCTCTACACTCTTTCTTCATTAGAGGGCGCTGCCTCGATCCTCAATGACAACGAGCAACGAATCCTGCCCATTGTTCCGATCAACCTTCGTCGATTCCGATATACAGCCGCGACCTCGGCGCCTTCGAGAGGACTTTCGGAGGACTCTGCTCTTATTTCGGCTCGTCTACACCTATACATTATTCATTGACGTGCCGACAAGTCGGATGTCGTTTAAAAATAAATTAAAAAGCGTTACATTATTTATAACGCGCCTCGCGGAATGAACTTGGCCTTGTCAAGGTCACCAGCTCTAGGATCAAGCAGTCGGTGAATTTTTTATGACGTTCGATTGGTAAACTATTCGGATATGCCGAAGGTCGTCGAAAGAATTTGCTGGGGTTCGCGAAAAATGTTCGTTAAAAGAAGGAAATTGAGGAAAGGTCTTTGATGAGTCACTGTAAAAGTGGGTGCGTTTGGATGGAAAGTTTCGATGCTGACTTCAGGTCAGAAAATGCCCTTTCGTTTTTATGAAAATACTTTTACCGGTTTTTCAGCAAATGTACTTTATGTTATTAGGTTCTTACCTGTAATCAGATATTTTTTTTGCTTTAAAAAATTAATTTATGGGCGAGAATTCGTACAATATATATTAATGAAAATATTTTCCATCGTTTTCTACAACTTTTTAGCAACATACCGATATTAACAGGTCTATATTGTTGTTTTTTTCTTAAAAAACTGCATGATTTTCAAGAAAATGGAAAATGTATTTATTCAAAGTATTGGCCATTTGATTCCATAGAGCTTGCCTATCTTTTAGGCAATTCATGGATGACATCTTAAAAAATTATTTGAGTAAAACCATTCATCGAGCTATTTTTGTCACTTCTTCGAAATTAGCGAAGTGCTGCTTTGGATCCTCGAGTCCCATGGATGTGAAAAGTTGATAGTCGGACTGGGCAAGGTCTGGAGAGCACGGCAGGCGCGATAATATGTCGCATCCGTCCATCGGAAGAGTTTTCAACGCTTTCTTGGGCGGTTTTGCTTTCTGAGACGGCGCGTTATCTTGCTGTCAAGTGTCATATGGTTCAAATTGATCAATTCTTGTCGGTAGCGATCACTATTAATTGTTTCACCAGGTTTCGACAGTTTCTGTGTTTGGTCCCACCATTGAGAGCATTGTCTTGCGGCCAAAACGATTTGACCTTGGAGTCGATCGGCTCCACCAGATGATAACCATGATTTTTTGACTTTAATACAGAAATTCCTTCCGATCATACCTTTGAAACATCATTTCACCGACGATTTTTCGATTTTTCACTTTCCTGCCATTCAATTGATATGACACCCATCTTCCCATCTTTTGGATTTTCTCCATTGCTCGTAATCGGTCGCTAATCATTTATTGGCCCATATTTAACGCTTCTGTCAATTATTTTTGTGTTTGGGTTAGGTCTCCATCCAATAACTCTTGCGGTTTTGCATCTTCAAATGTTCATCCTCACACTCACTGTACGTTTCCACCAGCAGACGATGACTTTTATATATATACGTATATATATATATATATATATATATATGTCAAATCATAATATCACAATTTAAACCTAAAGACGTCTGTTAGAAAAACCGGTAATGACTTTCCAGTATACCTGGTATGCGCGAAGAATGGTATTGGTTTGACAGCGAATAAATAATTCATTCCATTCATTTCCAAGCCAAACCATGCAGCATCCGTCTGAACAAGTGGTAATCACAAGACGCTATGTCTTGTGAATACGCTGTGTGCGGTAGAACTTCATATTTGAGGTGAGGTAGCATGTGGTCGAACATTGTCATGCAAGAGGATGATCCGCAAGCGATATGCTGGAGCAACATCACCAAACGTTCTGTTTCTAAAAGTATTTGATGGGTTTCAGCAGTAGATTTCTGTCTGTCTACACTAAATAACTCAATAATACTTACGGGAAAACTGTTATTTTATGTAGAACTTCATTCGACTAATCTTCTCTACGTTTTACCAGTAGTTTTTAGGCTTTGTTTAAGTTCTATTCTATTGTCTATATTTATTATAGTATATTATTTGAAAATAGCAATTAACATATTAAAATACGACAAAACATTCGTGGAGTATTATTCCATTTCATACAAAAATATCAAAATCATCCGATTTAACTATATAACTAACCAAATGGATAAAATTAGAGATATTGTCTATTGTTTTAGATAACCTTGCACCATCTCTCAGGTAACATACGAATCCCACAAGAAAGTGACTAAGATGTGGTGATTGATTTATCGAAACAAATGGTAGTTGGATGGGAAAAATTCTGGTGAATATTGAAGAACTTGTCTACTTGGTTGCATAATTGATCTTTTTTCATTCTTCTTTCTTCGCTGAGTTTCTTGAATGATTAGCTGCAGCATTTTGCACTCTGTTTGGCCAATTTCCAAAAATCCATAATAAGCAAGCATTGTTGGTTCTAGTAGATATCCGGTTTTGTTGTCGATGTAACAGGTCAATTGAAAAGTCCCCGGCCTACTATAGTAAAACGTATTTTTTGGCACAATTAGTTTTTTTTTTATTCAACATAAAATCCCTTCAAGGGTAGTACACTGATCATAGCGACCCTCCAACTTTTCGATACCATTTTTGTAGTACGATTTGTCCTTTACTTCAAAATTAGCCTCAGTTTTGGCGATAACCTCTTCATTCGACGAAAATTTCTTCTCAGCGAGCATTCTTTTGAGATCTGAGAACAGGAAATAGTCGTTGGGGGTCAGATCTAGACGATGCGGTGGATGAGGAAGCAATTCGAAGCCCAATTCATGGATTTTTGCTATCGTTTTCACTGACTTGTTACACACGGTGCATTGTCTTGGTGAAGCAGCACTTTCTTTTTCTTTAAATTTTGTCCTTCGAACGGTTCAATAACAATAGTCGCTGTCGATGGTCTTTCCTTTTTCAATATAGTCAATGACAATTATTCCATGCGCATCCGAAAATACAGACGCCAGCCGACTGTTGCGTTTTCCCACGCTTTGGAGCGGGTTCATCGTGTACAATCCACTCGGATAACTGTCGATTGGACTTCGGAGTGAAATGATGGAGCCATGTTTTTTCCATTGTTACATATCGAGGCAAAAACTCGGGTTTATTACGCTTGATCTTCTTCAAAGACGCCGAATCATCAAGTTGTCGTCCTTTTTGGGCAAAAGTGAATTCGCGCGGTACCCACTTTGCACAGGTCTTTCTCATACCCAAATATTCGTGAATGATATGATGTACACGTTCAGTTGATATCTTTAGAGTGTCTGCTATTTTATTCAATTTCAATTTACGGTGATTCAAAATCATTTTGTGGATTTTTTAAATGTTTTCGTCGGTAACAACCTCTTTTTGGCATCCACTGCGTTCACCGTCTTCGGTGCTCATTTCACAACGTCTAAACTTAGCCTACCAATCCTTGATGGTTGATTTTCCTGGGCAGTATCTGGAAACTCGACATCAAGCCAAGTTTTTGCTTCAGCTGTATTTTTTCCCTTCAAAAAGCAATATTGTATATCAACACGCGAAATTCCTTTTTATCAATTTTTTTTCACAATAACAAAAGTTGCTTCACTCAAAATGCTATAATTCACAAAAAAATGATCCGACTGCTGTCAAATTTATACACGCATCTTTTGAGGGTTGGGGCTAACTAGAAAACATATAGATTTAATTCTAGTAGCTCCATCTGTGTATCAGGCCGGTGATTTTTCAATTGACCTGTTATTGGGTGGTCCTGGATCTACTCAAGATTTTTTCGTTTGGCATTAGTTGTCTTGTTCAAACGTTTTGTATCAGTTAGGGTCATTGGATCAGCTGATAGGGTGGGGTTTAGTGGGTAGCCCAGAGGCAGTCTCCACATAAACAGTCCTTGAACTTATACTATACTTAATGTTACTTAGGTAGTCTGGTTCTGAGAGGCAAATCTGTAGAAACATTAAGTCATGCCTCTAAGAATGTACAATTTGTATAATAAAGACATATAAGTAAATATGTTAAATATATATAGATAAAAATGTTATGTTTTAGACTGATAGTTTTTCTTCTTCTTTTGCAGTGGACGTACTAGTCGATGATGAACCCGTTGGGTTGGAAATCTGTGATACAGCTGGTGAGGTAAGTTGAAGGCGAGTGAGCAAGTTAACATAAACAAATCAGAGCAAATCAAACACAGGAATTGGAAATTGAAATGTCAATGTTAAATGGTACCCAGCAAAAAAAGTTTTTATAAATCCAATCTTCTGTAGAGCCCTACTTCTCTTTGTTCATCAGACATCCATTTAACGTTATTCATGCGATCTACAATACTTTAGCAAGCGCGAATCTTGTAATCCTTACTAAAAATATTGCGACGTAGCCAGTTCTTGCAAAATATAGGTGTATTCCAAGAATACAATAAACCAATTAATATATCACTTAATGTTAATTACGTAATTTACTAGAATCATAAATTAAAGAAAGCTTTTTAGTATGTAGAATAATGTAATGGAACGTTTAATGTGACACTTTAAGAGCAAAAAACTGAATTTTATTTATGCATCGATTTATTGAATCATTTTAATGAGTAAACATCATTATCTAAAACGTGCCTTCCATAGTATACTAGATGTATTAACAATTATTAAATAGAAAACATTAACAGTAAAAAAATTATAATGGGAAACAGGAAAAAAATAAAACAACATGTTTGATAAAAAATATAATTTATCTATCGATATATAAACAGAGTTCTAGGTGCATTTTTTAAAATATGGTATCTCCTTTAGGTATGGTTTACAATCCTCCATTTATCTTAAATAATTCTCTAATATATAGCCCAAATTTAAGGTATTAATTTTATCTAATCTATTTGATTGCTGAATATCAAAAATATAAATTTACTAGTCCGTAAATGTAAATTTTCCAAATTACATTTATTTCTAGTTTCTCTACAATACTATTTCGATCTGATTTTAATAGAAGAAGTCATTTTCGTGTCCTACACGTGTTCTAATGTATTCTATCTTACATTTTGTTCTCCCTTTGTGTTAGTTTCGTTACCGCTCACCTATCGATTTACTTTTATAAAGTAAAATAATTACATTATATTACATTTGTTTTGTGATACTTAATATATGAGACTTTTGTTCAACCAATTTTCAATGGTTCTTGTTAAATAGTAATGTTATGGAAGGATTGTATATGATTAGTCTGGGACATATTCGCATAAAACAGTCACAAACATTTCGCAGAACATTTACGTTGGCAAGCTCAATGGTGTCCAAAATATAATTGATTTGGTATAGAATGGAATGCTTTATCTGAGCATATCTCATCAAAAATCACATCTTATAGATCATATAGTCATGGCACAACATTAAAATCGAATAAAATCTAAAGTGTGGAAAGAACAAAAAAGTCCTCCTTTGCTTTTGGTAAAAATATAAATTTGACTCTTATCAGAGATTTATGGGAATATGTCAAAGGGTAAGAGGCATTAAAAACTGTAGGAAAGTCTTTAAAACATTTGTCATTATTCGGTTGGTATAACATTAACACTGAAGGCAATGGATTGGGTGGCGTGGAAAAGAGTTTATCGCATATTTTTATAGAAATATCTCTTATCAGATATTTTATTGTCGTATATAAAATTGATAAATAAATTATGTTTGTTATCTTATATATTTTATTTCCTTTTTTCCTATAAAAATTATTTTAAAATTTTTATAAAAAAAAATTTAAGTTGTCCAATGTTAGCGAAGTGTCCAAACTAAACGAAGCTCTAACTTGAATTTCAAAAGAAATTTTAGTTTAATTTGTGAATTCAAGGTACTATACTATAGTTTATTCAAAGCTTTTTTTACATACGTCATCAAGATGTTTAATGTATTACCCGCCGTAATTTGTAAATTCATAATTGTTTTAGAATCAGACAATATTTTCCTTTTCATTTTATTCTAGTTAAAAAGAAACACAATGCTGTCTGATTAGTTGGAACACGTAAACGAATGAGCCTGTCAAAGTCGTCCGGTTGTCAGACGTATGCAAAATTCTTGAAAGCAATAGTGATAAGAGGTTATAACTCTAACCTATAAACTATTGTGACTCTATAATTAACTGTAGTTTTTAAATATACTAATGTTGAAATAAAATATATTTGATAACATTTTTGTAACAATTATTTTATTTAGATTGAATTCTGTTGTATGTCAAAGCCAAACCGAACTAAAACTCAGAGTTGATGCGGCAACATTGCGACATTTTGATGTCACAAATTCAAAGGACGTTTGTACAAAACAACTTCGAACAGATTATAATTATTTTCTTCAAATATAGGTATAATTTACAGGAGCTGGCAACGTCGCAACGTCAAATTTTTGACGCTTGTCGTTGGTCGTTTTCGTTGCTAAAAACCATCTAATTTTCGTTTAGTCTGGGCTGGTTTTCACTTTTCGATGATAAGAAACTATGAAAAAACAAAAAAAAGGCAGAATTTGATGAAAATGGTTGACTACCATAGCTGCAGTACTTTAAAGTCATCTATTACGAAAAACCGAAATTACTTTATTCCCAACTTTATAATTTTCAACGACATCATTTAGCTTTATACGTTGAGACGTGTTGAACCTGAAAGAGGCATTAACCTTGGGTGGTTGAACAAAGATAGCCTACGTGTCAAGGAAAGCGCTAAATCTGGACGTTCAACCAGGAGAAATCACTTGCCAGGGCTGATTCACGCGTAAAGTTCTGTTGCTCATCCCGCGTCCTTTAAATAAAATCGGGCGCCATGCGTTAGACCGCCGAAGAGATCTGAAAGAAGCCATCAGCGAAGACGCCAAGTTTTTTTTAATATATATAACCGTATAACCGCGACGTTTTTCTCCCGTTAATTGAAGCTAATTTTTAGAGATAATATTGATCCCCGATGCCAATTAACATCTAGTCCGGGTTGGCTGGGCTCGTGACCGTTTAATGCGTCTCATTTTTTTGTATTTATTTCGGTTGGACTTTTGGTATTTTTGATAGTTTTTTATATTATATTTCATCAAGTTAAAGAAAATTAATGAACATTGCATGATTAGTGTCCTTATTCACTGAGTAACTCAATAATAGTAAATGGAAAACCGTTATTTTATGTCAAGATATGTCGAAACCGTCGAATTTAAGAGTTAGGTTAGGTTGTTTAAGAGTTGTTGTACGTTAATACTTCGCATTTTCACCCATAGATATCGGTGCTCAAAATACATGCAAGCATCTAATAATTTGTTGTATTAAAAAAAAAATGTTTTTTTAAATATCAAATTACACATGTTTGCAACGTAAAGTTGATTATGTGTAGTGACAACGAAAATAATATGAAAAAAAAATCCAGAACGTCAGGATTTTTTGAAATGCATTGAGTATCCTGAACAATAAAGTATTTTCATAGATTCATCAAAAAGAAACCTTAAAACAGTTCTGCTTCACACCGACTGCTGTTTCCATTCCTGTAGGTCATTCTGTAGATCTCAAAGAAACCTACAAGAACTTGAAAGCACGAAGGTGTGGTGTGCTGTGATTTTGTTTTTGAACATTTTGTACATGTTACCCGGACAACAAGCTGGGTTTATCAAATTCCATTGCTTTTTTTGTCTGTGAGACAGCAGAGACCGAGCAGATCACATGACCAAAAAGAGTTGGACACCGCGGGGGCGTAAAGAACATTCTACAAGAAACATTTGTACCTCCACATAAAGTTGTTTTACCGCCGCTGCACAAGGACTGTGGCTCGTCCATCTAAATCATCTTATCCTGGTCAGCTTTAATTTTTTCATTTTACTTAGCCAAGAAGTGTACTGGGACCAATGCTCTACACTTGTGATATACCACAAGTGGAAAATATTACGATGGCTACATTTGCTGATAATACTGCGACTATAGCTGTCGGAGACAATAGTGAGGAAGCCTCACGAAATTTACAACAGGCAAGTGACAATATAAATAAGTGGACACAAGCTTGGAAAATAAGAATTAATGAAAGTAAATCTGTACATGTGCAGTTCACCTGTAAACAGACCGTACAAGCACCAATAACATTAAATAATACTATCATTCCATACAGCAACAACGCTAAATATCTCGGAATGAATCTCGATGCAAAACTTCGCTGGAAGGAACATATAAAGAAGAAAAGAAAAGAACTGGAATTGAAATATAGGAAAATATACTGGCTAATTGGAAGAAAATCACAATTATCAGTACATAATACATTGCTATTATATAAGCAAATACTGAAACCTATATGGACATACGGAGTTCAATTATGGGGATGTTCTGCAAAGAGTAACATACAAATTTTTCAGAACATAGTCCTGAGAGGTATTGTGGGTGCACCCAAATACTATAGAACTGATTACCTACATCGAGACCTTCAAATACCCACAGTAAGTAAAAAAATCAAGAGAATTGCAAGGGGGCATGAGGAAAGACTCCATTCTCATACGAATATTGAAATATTGCAACTCTTGGATACCACCAGAACAGGACACAGACTCATAAGACAGGCTCATCAAACCATCTGATCTTTGTAGTGTTGTCTAGTGAGGTGCATATATTAAAATATTCAGCAGTGAAATGTATAAACATTATATTACCAGAGACTGAGCTGGGCCGATGGGTCCTCCTAGTTATATACCTAGATTTAAGTTATCATAAAGACAAATTGTAGGTTAGACGGAAACCACTAGTAACAATGTATTAAATAATAATAATTCTACTTAACCGTTGTGTCTGAAATAATTTAAGCACAGTTAACAAATTTTGCAGCTTCAAAACAGTAATCAAATTTCTAAAATATAACCATACACCATGCAGTAAATATAAATTCGTACCTGTTTATTATAATTCGTCTATCCTTGACGGTTGAGTTGCCTGATGGCTCCATTTATATATTTTGTGCCATCAATGATTTTTAACGTAGACGATTTTGGATTAATTTACAGTCATTAAAGAATTGTAAATGTTTGAAATCTCTTCAGAAATCTATAAATAGAATACTAAAATTGTATAAACATTGATATTTTCTTCCTTATCATAACTTTGTTCATTATGTAACTGGCCATTTACAATAATTTAATATTCTTCAAGAAAAGCTCATACACTACATATTTTAACAATAAACATTGCTTTCGAGGAGAAGGACACTGTATATTACTATCGAAAAGTGATTCACAAGACATTTTATTTTGTTATACCATTGTGAAAAATATGGTTATAAATACCGTTGGGAACTTTCGACTGAAATTGACTATCGACTGTTTAGTAATTGACTACTTTTTACTATTAACTGTCTCATTTGCTATTTTTGGTTCCACTGATTTTACTACTTTTTATTAGTGACTAGCGTTGGGAACTATCGACTGTTTAGTAATTAACTACTTTTTACTATCGACTGTTTCAGTCCCTATTTTTGTTTCGTCTGTTTTTACTACTTTTTACTAGTTTGCTTGTAAATAATATATTGTGTATTATATAATAAATGGTAAAATACTTTTGACTGTTTTTATATCAATAATGGGTAATATTTCCAGTACTCTCTCGATTTTTTGTTAAAACATTTCCTTTCAGTAAAAAATAAGGTCAGTAAATTTTTTTTCTTTTCTTTTTTAAAGTTAGTATATGAAGGAATATATACATCTCCGTCTCCCTTATACTACCACTGGAAAATATAGGCACATATACAATTAACTGTTCCAAGCTATTATCTCCGTCCTTTCCTCTCTCACAATTTACAGGAAAGGATTCGTACATCTTCGTGTGACATCACGAGTTAACAGTTGAACCGTGCCTAAATAGTAATTACTGTTTTCAGTCGCTAGTTTTTTGACTATCGACTGTGTCGCGACTATCGACTGTTTCGACTATTTTATTCGATAGTTCCCAACGCTAGTTATAAACAAAATGTTACGCGGCTTCGAACCAAACGATGAAAAACGTCAAATGCTTTTTTGGGACCGAGACTTTCCGACCGGAACCGAACACACTATGAGTTTATTTCGATCACCAGAAAATATCGCTGTTCGTCGAATCTTCCCCGAAGGTTCGGACCACTCGCTTCGTTCATGTCTGTACTCACTATTAGATAAAACAATACGAATTGTCAATGGTCTGTAAATAAACTCATTGGACATAGTTACCCAAATAATCAAGGAACGTGTCGTTCTATGACAAAAATGACATCATTTTCGGATTCAGCATACCAAGAAACATAAATATTACGTCACAAAACCTGCGGACTTGTGTAATTTATTTAATTAAATTTTACATACATTTTGGGATATTTTATTATATATCACATGAGCATTCTCAACTTTATTGTTTCCATTCAACATGAACTATATTAAGCAGAACGTTAGAAAGCAGTATGATTAAGTACCACACCTTTTTACTTCAAGATTATATTGTGGAAAAATACAGGAACTCGCATTTTACGAAAAACAAAGTGTCACATTAATTTTAATTTTTCTTATTAAACCCACGAAATAATTTTATCCTCACGATGACTAATTCTCGATTTATTCGTTATCTCAGTAATTTGTGATAATTTCCTCTACGTACGGTGAAAAATAATGTAAAGAGAATTTCATTTGTTGAGATAAATCATTTGTTTCTAAATTACGAATGTGGTTACTAAGATTTTAGTAAAAATGGAAACATTAACTGTACTATAAAATTGGTTTTGTGCTACCAATAATACATGCTGCAACTAGGGATAGTTAACTTTTTGTAAATATAAGAAATGTAATATGCTTAATATGTTATCATAAATAAAAAATATAATTGTTCCTGACTATTTTTCTGCTTTATTCAATAAATTTGAATTATTCATAGTATTGCGATTTGATAAATAAATTCATTAACTTTAAAATTATATTAATGTTTTAATTTAGAGTTGATTCTTGAGCTCGATTAAACGATTCATGCAATCGAAAAATATAAAAATAAAACCTTACCATGAAAATAAAAACGAAATTAAATGCTGAAGAAGAAAGAAAGAAAATGTTTTAATTAATATATATTGTACCAAAATTTCTCAATAAATGTCTTTTTTAAGTGAAAAAATGATCAGAAAGCTTTGCAAGCACTTTAATATTAAATATTCATAAAATATTCATGACGTACAAGCCAAAACAAAAGTAAATTTTAACAAAATACAAGCTATTAAAATGCATATCTTAAAATAAACAAACAACTTTTGACGACGGCATAACATTGCAATTTGCAAAACAATAAATACTATAAGGTAAAAGTTAATCTTAATTATTTATTATTAACTAAAATGTTTTGTCAGAAAAAGTAAATTAAATAAAATTATAGTGTAAAGTTCTTTTAAAATAAACCAAATACTTTTAATATACTTAAAATTTACACATTCTTTCAAAACTTTAAGTAACAGTTTACATTTAACAGACACTTTACGTTGTATTTGAACTGTAAAATTATAGTGTAAAGTTCTTTTAAATTAAATCAAATACTTTTAATATACTTAAAATTTACACATTCTTTCAAAACTTTAAGTAACAATTTACGTTTAACAGACACTTTACGTTGTATTTGAACTGTAAAATTATAGTGTAAAGTTCTTTTAAAATAAATCAAATACTTTTAATATACTTAAAATTTACATATTCTTTCAAAACTTTAAGTAACAGTTTACATTTAACAGACACTTTACGTTGTATTTGAACTGTAAAATTATAGTGTAAAGTTCTTTTAAATTAAATCAAATACTTTTAATATACTTAAAATTTACACTTTCAAAACTTTAAGTAACAGTTTACATTTAACAGACACTTTACGTTGTATTTGAACTGTAAAATTATAGTGTAAAGTTCTTTTAAATTAAATCAAATACTTTTAATATACTTAAAATTTACACATTCTTTCAAAACTTTAAGTAACAATTTACGTTTAACAGACACTTTACGTTGTATTTGAACTGTAAAATTATAGTGTAAAGTTCTTTTAAATTAAATCAAATACTTTTAATATACTTAAAATTTACACATTCTTTCAAAACTTTAAGTAACAATTTACGTTTAACAGACACTTTACGTTGTATTTGAACTGTAAAATTATAGTGTAAAGTTCTTTTAAATTAAATCAAATACTTTTAATATACTTAAAATTTACACATTCTTTCAAAACTTTAAGTAACAATTTACGTTTAACAGACACTTTACGTTGTATTTGAACTGTAAAATTATAGTGTAAAGTTCTTTTAAAATAAACCAAATACTTTTAATATACTTAAAATTTACACATTCTTTCAAAACTTTTAAGTAACAGTTTACGTTTAACAGACACTTTACGTTGTATTTAAACTGCAAAATTAGTGATATTCAAACTCTTTTTTCTCTTCGGTCTCTTTTTACTCTGACTTATTACTAACAATCACAAACAAAATTTAACCGCAAATTGTGTTTTGTTGATACAAAGGGTTGACGTAAAGCACAATGAGAGTTATTTTTAATACTTGATAGAATGTACAGATTTTTAGAGATAATTTATGCCATTTTAACAAAGTTGAAGAATTTTGCTTTAATTAAAATACAAATTACAAATTATTATCTCGCCTGTGTTTCAAATCCAAAATATACAATATTTTTAACTTGTATATTTGAAACATAAGATACAAGATACTATATTTTAACTATTTTTATTAAAAAAAAATACAGTCAGGTGTTACGTTTTGCAAATAGAATATAATTGATCAATCTTATTTATCACCAAAAGAAGAATTTCCTTTCATGACCATCATATTTTAAAAAACGCTGTCAGACAAACAGCCCCTTGTTGGGGAATGAATTAAACATGCTAAAGAGAACAATCTTTCTACAGATCCTGAAAAAGCACAAATTTCTGTTATATTAAAATTTTAATAATATATAAACAATAAAATTTTAATATATATTTTATTGTATAAACACATTTTTTATATTAGGATAGCTTTCAAGGATTATAAGCATTTTGTTTTTGTCATTTAGAAATTTGGTTAACTCTAACTCAATTAACTCTGTTCACAAAAAGAATAAAATCATCATTTTCTTTACTAGTAATGATAGTCCTGTTACTTCTAGGATTCTTTTCAAGTCTTTTGTTATTTATTCCTTAGGTATGATTTGCAATATTTCATTGCCATCTGTCATCTGTTGTGATGCTTTCAATGCATATTGTAACTAGTATGATGGCAATATGGCTCCATTTATTTCACGTGACGGTTTCTTCTTTATAAGTATTTAAAATACTAACTATATTCAGTCAGGTAACTTAAACTAATTAAGAATTACTTTTTAAGAAGCAATTGAAATAAAAATACCAAATATGTACGTCCCAATACGACGTACCGTCCATACGACGTCATCTAAATTTGTGACGTCAAAACGTCCCAATGTTGCCGCATCAACTCTGAGTTTTAGTTCAGTTGGGCTTTGATATACAACAAAATTCTAATCTAATTAAAGTGATTCAACAATAACGTTATCAAATATAATTTATTTTAACATTATTATACATCTAAAAACTAAAATTAATTATACAGCCACAATAGTTTATGGGTTAGAGTTATAACCTCTTATCACTATTGCTTCCAAGAATTTTACATACGTCTGACAACCTTTGACAGGCACATTCATTTACGCGTTCGAACTAATCAGACAGAATTGTGTCTCATTTTAACTAGAAAGAACAATAAAGAAGATGAGAAGAACTTTGAATAGATCATATTAGTATTTCAATTACGTATTTTGTTTACAAGTCATTGAAATACTGCCCAACCCTCCACCTTAATATGAACTTATCTATAAGATTCTTCGACATAATTTACTGCTAGTTACGCAGTTTTTTTTTATAAACACTCATACATTTTATATGTCGTTAAAAATTATCTCTTATAAAGAATTTCTGATGTTTTACATCAAAACGTAAAAAATTACTCTTTCTTTAGTTAACACTGTGGAAATGGAGATGGTTTTAACTGACCCAGAAACGGTATCAGTTGAAATCATTTAAATAAAAACCAAGAAAACCGCAAAGTTATTATTAGATATTGGAAATAAAGCACGAGATGCTAACCACATCCAGTAATAATACGTACTAGCTATGAACTTTCGATAACACATCGTTTAACACCACAAAAACAACTGATAAAGTGCATTTGTTTTGTGTTTTACTCACTTGTGTTTTAAATAATCGGAAAATTACTCAGTAACAAACACTCTTGCAGATGTATTGCTAGTTAATTTTTAAAATAAGGTAATTTTGATTGCGCGCCATTTTGGTTATGTGACGTTTAGCTCAGTTTTGCTTTAACCATTGTGTTGTGTAGACGTCCAAATTTTGTTACGGAGACGAGTTGAGTACAGTAATGCAATCCTAAGGCTATCTGGTGAAATTGAAGATTTTTCGTATAAATTGTTAATGAGGGATGAAGCCCATTTTCTTCTTAATGGCCACGTCAATAAACACAACAGTCGGTTTTGGGGAACACAGAATCGTCAATTAAATCATGAAACATCATTGCATCCACTAAAAACAACTGTATGATGTGGTATTCATGCTGGAAACATCATTGGTCCCTGTTTTCTTGAAGATGATCAAGGTGTTGCTGTTACTGTTACTCCTGAACGGTACTAAGACATGATTCGAAATTTTCTTGTGCTTGAAATGGAAGAGCAAGGACTAGAGGACATGTGGTTTCAGCAAGATCACACAGTTCGTTAAACAATTCAATTATTGAATGACGTTTTTCCACGAAGACTAATTTCGCGAAGTGGCGATTTAGCATAGCCAGCCAGATCTCCGGATATAACAGCACCAGACTTTTTCTTATGGGCTTTTAAAATCAAAAGTTTATATGAAGAAGATAATATTCGTCACGAAATTGAAGAAATTCAGCCTCAGATGTTGCAGGATGTCATGAAAAATGCCTTAAACAGAGCCGAAAGTTTTATAGCGAATCGCGGTCAGCATTTAGGTGATCATAGCGCAAAAAAAAATGTAAAGACCAAATAAACTTTTTATGAAAACCAAACTGACTTATCTTTTCTTTCAGTAAAGTTTTAGGGAATCAAAATGGTAACGGAACTTTTGCCCCACGTTGTATATTGTACAGAAATGTTCATTATTCTGGATCACTATTTTTCGAAAAATCTGATAAAATTAAAATTTAGACTTTTAACTAGTTGCTACGTAAAACCGAAAGAAACCAACTTGTGCCATGAAAAATATGAAAATCAAACACAGAGCGTTTGTTTTTGAACCCGTTTTTATTACGTCAATGTTCTTTTGTGTCGATATATTTGTGATAAATAGTAAAAAAAATAAGTTTTTTCAAATCTATATATAAAAATCTTCAACAACTTTCTGTCATTGAAAAATATGATAATTAAACACAGGGCGTTTGTTTTGAATCAGTTTTTATTATGTTAATGTCCTTATGTTTTGATATTTTTATGATAAATAGTAATAAGGTGTTTGTTAAAGTTTTTTCAACTCAAAATTTTAATTAACAATATTATTTATATATAAAAAAACGTACAGAAATGTTGATTGTTGTCGACCTTTGTTTTTTCGAAAAAATTTTTTTTGAATTATTCGCTAAAATTAATATCTAAATGTTTTTTGACCCGATTTTTATTGTTCCGACCAACTGTCTTAACGGACACAAAAAAAAACAGCAAAGAAACCATAAAACGTTGGACCACCTTTATACCGTCGGTTTAGCGTTACTCATCGCTGAGAACGATTATAGGTTAGGATCTTTTCTCCTAAACCTCAAACCGAACCCAATCCGTTTTCGAAAAAAATAACACTTTCTCTTTTCGGGCCAGGCACCGTCGACCATTACGATTGGCGATTGTTTTCCTTTTTCTTCCCCCTATACGCGAATAGCTCGTACCGAGAGTACCGTTGCATGGGCCGAACGGCGCTATCGAGGAAGAAGAGCCAGCGTATAATTACCGGATCGATAGGATCGACGGAGACTTTCTTCGAGGATAACGGTCAAAGATCGCCTGTTGTTGAGTTTTTTTTTCTGTCCGATTTTTATTACGTCGAACCGCCGTTTTCGAAAATCACGGGAAACGAATCATGAATCGATATTTAGACGTGAAATCGATATTTCACCGGATTTGCCCGGTCCTGATTACGGTGGGACTTAACTCTCGAGATAATTAGGTACAAATTAAGCGTAAAATCGATCCGGATTTTTTATTCGATTTTTATTGTCTTGGGCCACTTTTTCGTTTGGACCGCAGAGTCTCCGGAAAAAGGTTTCGCAACGTCCGATATTCAGATCGCTATTGTAGCGATTTCGGTTAGTATAAATTTGCATTACAGGCATCTGTAAAGAAAATATTTTGTTGTTAAGGCATCTGATTGGTTCTTAAATAGATTTTACCAGGCAAATGTGGCAGGTGACACCATCGCATCATGTAACTAACTCCAGACTTCACATTCTATTACCTAATAAAATTTACATAAAAAACAAACTGCTGTAATTATAATAACTTCTTTAATTTAAAAATATGTTTTGTATCATCTAAATATTGGACGTCGCGAAACATTTCCCCAAAATTGCATATAAAATTAAGTCCTTATTTTCTCTGTATTTTGGACCATATATGATATTTTATTAGGGGGTGTTATATTTCGTATTTTAAAGTCTTCTTTTTACCAACTAGGGTTTATCTCCACTGGACCTACTGTTTAACGTGGGCTCCGAATTACGGTCGTCGGCTTTAAGCATATCGACTTGCGAGTAACCTACTTAGAGATCATCCCAGAAGACATCCGGTCTTACCCAATCTGGTTACCGGCGTGGCTGGGACCATTTTCCTTGTCGGATTTTGCACCCTTACCTTTTGGATAATCAGAATTATAAACAAACACAAACATAAATTTACGAACATATCTCAGCAGGATTCAAACCCCCGACTATCGCAATAGTGAGGACCGTCTTGTCATCTTGACCACTTCGCCAACTAAGCCGGTTCTCAGTAGAATTTGACATATCATGTAAATTGTCTTGAAGAAAAGTAGTTTTGAAAAAAAAAACGCGTTTAAAGGTTTTAGATGCCGCGTGAGTAAACAGTTATATCTCCGATAATAATTTAAATTTTAAAAAACCTCCTTTAAGGGCACATTCTTAGGGGTTTACGATTTGAAAATATGTATAAAAAATTGATTTTTCTAGATTTCTGGTTTAAAATTAAATAAAAACATAACATTTACATATCTATACATATTTACAATCCTTTGCAGAAGTAGAAGCATCAGGAATAACATATATATGATACAGAGAGATTAAAATAAACATAAAGCATGTTCAAACCCGAAAAAGTTAAATTATTCACGAACGCATTACGCCTCTACCCACTCGGCCATGGTCGATGGTGGATGCCCCACTCCTTTTTTTCCACCTGTCCGCCGAAACGACCGTTTTGCACGGGACGATTTGCATAATTTGTGACATCACCTTTTATGTTCCTGTGCTCCTTATCAGTCCTGTTCCAGACAGGCCTCATTTCGGCCTAATTTATGCGCCACACCGCGCAACCAGATTCGGACGGACGTTGGTGGGGGATTACCGGCGCCTTTTATCTCGCGCGTTGCCCCGAGGTCGTCGACCATCAAATCGACTAGATTAGGCAATGCGTCTTTTTCTGTTAATATTATTTCTATAATCTATCCGAAGTAGCAGTGAACTTACGTCATCTGAATTTATGACATTCAAGTAACAACATTCTTTTATAAATAAACTTAACATTATAGTACATCTAATGCATATGCTATCCAAGGACTTAAACTACAGATAATTAAAAAGCCACAATAGTTTGTAAGTTAGAGCTATTTTATGATATTTACATTGTACTATTTTCTAGACCACCTATGGCTTAAAATAATAGACAGTAAACTTAATTAAATTTGAACTTGAGTTTCAAGTGAGATGTTAATTTGGTGGAGAATATAACTTTGGTTTGTTATTGGAGTATTTATGTATTGATAAATAATTACATATTGTTTTACATCAACTTTTTTCTTTTTAAAATGAAAGATGTTTAATAAAGCTTCTTCATATTACTCTTTATGTATCATAAGGGACGAAAAACATATAAAGACATTTTAACTTGGATTTCAACAGAAATGATAGGATCTATGGTGTTAGGTTAACTTGTACATTCAAGATAATTAACTCCATTTATATTATATTCTTGAAATATACCTATAATTTTCAAGAACCGGCAACGTTGCAACTCAAACTCAAATCCTCGAGCGCTGCGAGGACTGAACTTAACTAGACTCTTGTAACTTTGCAGACATTTGACAACCGAACGATTTTTGCAGTCTAATTCTACTGCATGTTCGAACGTATCAGACAACATTGTGTCTCTTTTTTATTAGAACAAATTGAGAAGAAAAATATTGTGTGATGTTAAAACGAATTTACAAATTGCCATAAGCAATACATTATACATCTTGTTGATGTCAGTTCACTGCTACTTTGGATAGATTATAATTGTTTTTTGTTTGTTCACAGGAACTGGGAGCTTCCCTGAGGCGACTGTGCTATCCCGGCACCGACGTCATCATGCTTTGTTTCTCCGTCGTGAGACCAAATTCCTTTGAGTCCGCCTGCAAGAGGTGGGCTGAAGAACTGACACGCTTAGGGGCTCCGGTGGTCTTGGTTGGATGCCAGTCCGATTTACTCAATGATCTCGACGTACTGGGAAATCTCCACAGACAGGTGATCGATACCAATATTGATACCGATAGCGTTACTAACTATACGTTCTCTTTCAGCATCAAGGACCAGTGACTCGAGCCCGCGCACAAGAATTAGCTCACCGACTCAACGCCACCTACGTCGTGACGTCGGCGAAGACCTGCAATAACCTGAAGGAGGCCTTCGACGAAGCCATCACGGCGGTTCTCAAGAAACGAAAACAGCAGCGTCGAAGAAAATGGCTGAAGCTCTGTTGCTCGAAGGGAGAAACATAGGAAAAGCGTATCCTCGCAGAACGAAGAAAACACGCTTCCCCTAACGGCGAAATTAAAACAAAACAAAAAAAAACAACATTTTGTAAGGATCGAACGCATTCTTACCCAATAATTTGTGATATTTGAAATTCGTCCAGATATGTTAAACAGTTACAGTAGGTGGTCAGAAATTCGTCGGTTTTAACGGTAGTTCCGGCAACTGAGCAAAATAAATCGGCGATTTTTCCAAATGGAGAAACTGGTTTCGTTAACGAAACGGTTATTTATTGGGAGATAGCGACGTTTTGGCCGGTTTTCCGTAGACCCGCCCACTGTGTCCAATTTTCTATTGTTGATGGGTGATATTAAGTATTAAATTTCTATGATTAATTATATTTAATTGGCTACCCGAACGCACAGGTGTTCAGTGTGATATACACAGTGAAACTACTCTTTCTTTTTATATAATTTTTATGTAAATGGGCATGTCAAATGCGGAACATTTTTTATTGAATCTAAAAAGTGTTCATTCAATAATACCATAATTATCGAGTGATTGGGAAAAACAATTGACACGCGACGACCTTATCGAAACCGCTACGGTATTATATTATCGGTTGCGAGGTGGAGCGCCTCGCGATTATGAGATCGAAAATAATATCGACAAATTATTTCCGTTCACCGGCTGTAACTGTAAACTCTCTGATAAATTATCGCAAGAAGCCCGGAACAGTGGTGATTCCGAGCAGTCTTGCTGACTGAATGTACGTCTGAAATTAGCGGCGAACTGTATTGTCTAGTACGTAAGGTTGGCGACAACACGTTTTCGTAGTAATATTTTTGAAACGCCCTGTATATAATGTATACTACTCCCTATTGTTAAATATAAGAGAAACAAGTATCTTCCACTACACTTATTTGTGATACTATATTTTCAACGGTGAAAATTGGCTCCTTGTGACGCGTGAATAGTTGTGATTCGTGCCTTCTCTAATAAAGAGCGTATTTTTTATTGTGGCTTCTATTAAGATATACATATCGGTGACGTAGCTCAGCTGTAGTGGCCCCATTCCCTCGTCAAGGTGTTGATAACGACCCTGGCTTATCATACACTTGTCGCACGGTCTCTCCACAAATAATACTCTCAATGATGACAATTCAACAGCTGACTTGAGACTCTTTTTAGTTTTAGCCGCATTCCCATCTCACTATCGATGAATAATTTTAATATTCTTAGTTTTAAGTCGTTTTTTTACTATTATATTATAATCTGAACGATATATTATTCAGATCAATAAAGATTATTATTATAAATATACGTTTTCATTTTATCCTCGCCTATTTCTCCCTACATTGTGAAAAATACATAAAAATATTAATTTTAATTCCTCATATCCGCAACCAGATATACACGGATGTATTTTCTCCAGGTACATATATAAAATCGATAAATACTAATTAAATATGGCGTCTATTTTTTATAAAATAAGGAATTATTTCCTAATATCGTACTATTATTGCAATAATTACTGTTCAATTACGAGAGGTCAAATTTAAACTTACCGCTTTGTACTAATGGAGGCGGTGTTTCTATCTCTGTTTAGTTAGTGAGATATGCATAAGTCTGTCCTTGTTTAAAGTTGGCATGGCGACAAACTTGAAAACAAAAAATGGAAAATTTTCAAAAATCAGATTGGCCAACATTCTGGACAGGTGTCATTTTCCATAAGTAAAAATCATTTTTTCACAAGATATTTTCGGGAAAGCCTAAGAAAAGGCATTAAATAGACCATATTTACGCATCGTGTGTGAGCCCGTTGATTGGCATTTCCCGCCATGTTTTAGTGCGTAGTTTCGACGCGGCAGCACATTCGCTATGTACGGAACGCTAGTGGTGATTTTATTAAAAAACTATTCGTGAGGTAAAGTATATAACGTATTATTGTTATAAAGGTTAATGGGGTGTAAAGAGCTGCATTTTTTGTAGTAAACATATATTTTTTAGTGCGAAAAATTACTTGACTTTTCGCAGGCATCCTTTTTCTTCCCGTCTGTCTAATCGGCCATCTTGCTTGACAGCGAGGCCATTCTTTTCTTTGCGTAGGTCAGAGGAGGCTTGTTCGAAAAAACTATTTTTTGGCGCTAAATATAAAAAATAAATAATACACAGAATATTGTTCCGTTTGCATGACTATGACTGCTATACCAATCATGTTTTCAGGTGAAATATACAAAACAAAACAAGCCGTATTATGGATGAAATCAGTAAAGAGCCTGGTCACAGGGCTAGTGTTTCAATGCCGTCTCTAGATGTTGGGGACGACTTTCCTGTTCCCACGACCTCTACGTTAAACACTGACCAAACGAATAGCACTTTCGTGTGTACTGATACTCAATTTACAGCAGTGGTCACTGATGCTTTGGTCACATCATCAGATGCCCTAACACCTGATTCAATTTCATATAGTTCTGTTGATACTCCTTCCTTAGAGAATACACAATCTCTAGAGGCTCCTTCTGTAGAAGATAACACAGAAGTTTTGCCACAGCCAGAAGAAGGTCTTGACGACTCACAGGTATTGATCGATTTTATTTGTTTTGCGATCAAGTGCTAATAGAGTATAAATTATTAATTTAAGGGGGAAGAAGACCCATCCATTGCTATTGATCAGTTCATCAAAAGGATTGCAGATGAACAACTTAGTTCTAAACGCATTGGTTCACAAGAAGAGAAAGAAAATGATCAAGAAAAAGAGATTAGTGAAGATTTAGTATTGCAACCTGAGAATAAAGAACTCCTAGAAGGTGAGGATGAAAATAATATTGAAGATGATAAAATAAGTGGTATCCCTGTGGAAGATAATGCTTTACCAGCAGAGCCAGACAATGTTTTGGTAGTGCCAGAGAATGTTACTTCTAAACCACCTTTAGCTCTAATGCAGGATACAAATTCATTGCCACTTGAAAATGATACCCTGCCTGATGAAGCTTTAGCTGTAAGTAAATCTGTAAATACATGCTTGCAATTACATATTGTGCATAATACTCATTGCAGTTAAGCGAGATTAATGAAAGCACCATGCCAGTTAAATCTGAAGAAAAGTTATCAGAAACTGATATTGATTTAAGCCAAAATAAAGAACCTGAACCTATGGATATAGATGAGAGTCATTTGGAAGCACATTCTAAAGAAAATGTAGTGCCAAAGAATGAACCAGCTGAAGACATGAATGAGGATACTCGGGAAACTGAATCCCCATCAGATTTTATGCAGGTCTGATTTTTAACCATGGAAATAAGTTTTTCTTTGGACTATATGTACTTTTTCAGGCTGAGTCCATTGAAGAGATCCAGAAGGAGATTGATAAAATTCCACCAAAAAAAATTACAGATAGCACCCAAAATGGTAAAATAGATGACTCGCTGAAGATAAACCCTGACAAGAATGAAAATGAAAATCATACGCAAAAAAGTATTGAACAAATATTATGTGATGGTTTGGAAAAGGCAGTAACTGACGATGATGAAAAATATATATTTGGAAATGATAACACACAGGACACATCGGGAGTGTCTAGAGATAGGATTCTTATTGATAGTAAATACATTAACAAATAATAATGGTATAGTTGCTATTTTTAATTATGTTGTAGAAGCACAAGAAGAAATTAAAAAGTTTGATGTTTTGGTGTGTGGAGAGTGTCACAATACCTTTTATTTTATTGAGGAATTTACTGCTCATAAGAATGGAAAATGCACAAAAGTGTCTACAATAACCAGTTCATGTGAGAATGAAAGCAAACCTCAAGTTTGGGGATATGTTCTATGGAGAATTAAACAAGCTAAAGTATGTAATTTTGATCTGTGTAAATCTGATGTTTGCATGGTAGGTGTAAATTTTAGGAACTAGGACTTAGTAGTAGTTCATCTTCATGGTCAATGTATCAGAAGTGGTGTAAATTGCCAGAGGATGATAAAAATGCATGGATAACTGCAGGACAATCTATACAGTTTGCCAGTAAAATTTCGGGTGCGAAAATAACTGAAGTTAAAGGGAAGCAAAACAAACAAGTTTTAGTACAAAAGGTAAAGTTATTTGATATTTAACCACTTATATTTTATCCATTCTTTTTTTATTTCAGGTAGTAGATAATGAAACGTTGCCTTTGGAGTTTGGTAAGTGAATTTTACTTACTTGTTAGTCAATATGTAACTTAAAAAAACATAAAAATTTCAATTAGTTACGCATTTTATATAATATTTAAACATTTTTAACGTGAATAATCACTAATTAATTAGTTTAATTATTATTTTATAATATATAATAAATTTAGAATAATTTATTTTTAGATTTCATTTGTTTACCGCAAATTATAGGTTATATTACATAGCTCAATTGAAATATCTAAATTATCGTATTTCTGACTGAGAGATATTTAACTGTTGCCTATTTTTCCCGATTTGAATTTGTTATTAGGCATTTGTATTTTGAATTTAAATTTTTTTGCCTTATTCAGTGAAAAAAGTTAATTTTTGTGCGATCCCATGGCCGAAATACGTAGGTCTTTCTAGCATTTATAAATATTCTTTGAAATGTTTTTGAAATAAAATCGAGTATTATTTATTATATTTTTAGTTGACAGTAACAAAGAAAATTCGGACAGTTTAGACGGAGACAGTTCCCCGAGCAACATAATCAAGAAAACAATCAACAAACCTGTCAAATTAAATAATGACGTTACAATTATGCCCAGTAATAAGGTAAGCGCATCCCGAATTTAAAGGCAAGCCTTAAATGTCGTGATTTATATAATTTTAGATCGGGTCTCCCCATCGGGATCAAACCAACACGGCTATTCGCACTACCAAAATCCTGTCCACACAGAAACAGGAGTTTCCGGTCGAGAAGATTGTCGCGAAGAGGTTCAACCCTAGGAAGAAAACCTGGGAGTATAACATCAAATGGGAGAGCTTTCCATCGTAAGTTTAATCTATCGTTCGACATCAGTTTATATTTCGACTTGACGGGGTTTTTTAGTGAGTCAAACACATGGGAGCCAGTAAGCAACTTGGGTCATTGCAAGTTAATGCTCGAGAAGTTTGAGGAACAGCTGAAGCGGGTGAAAGAAGAAAAGGCCAAACAGACACAGACCGCTCCCAAGGGCCGAGGAAGGCCCCCAAATCGATCGTACAACAAATCGACGACCAGCCAGTACGTGCCCATTGCGCCGAAGGTGATGTCCCCGAAAATGTCAAATGTAATGTCGGACGATTATGCGAGCGGGTCCGGGTAATATTTTTTTCTTTCCACTTATTTGGCGAGATTCTAAAATTATATTGTTACAGCCGCCCCCAGAGGTCTAGTAAACAGAAGGCTTTGAATCAGGTCAAGGCCTGGTGCGGTAATATTTCAGATGACGATTCAACTGGTTATAAGAGGAAACACGATGACGATAGCGACGAGGATTATGATGAGAAGAGAATCAAATTGGAAGAAGAATCGGACGACTCTGATAAAGATATCAAGCCCAAAATTTCTGTAAAGAAAGTGGGAAAACCTACCACCCCCATTACAGTGAAGAATGGCAGTACCGGATCTCAGCAAATTCTGCCCTCAAACATTCTAATCCCAGACGCAAACGGAGTCGTCCGCATCAACCAGAAGCAGTTGCCATCTCTCAGTTCTGGAGTGTATATTATGTCGAAAACAGCAGGTAGGCGCCATTTTAAGACTAATCCCGAACATGACCTGCAACATTTTCTTTTAAAGGTATCATAAAATTGGACTCGTCAACGTCTAAGGTCGCTACTAGCGGAGGCCAGACTATCGTGAAGGTAGCTCCGAAAATAGGACAGACCCAGATCAAGATAGTGAAGAAGGAGGGCAACACCACCAAGCAAATTATACAAGTAATTTGATCGTTCCTTGTGTCATTATAGAAAAGTGATGTTCAATGTTTTAGATTTCACCAAAGACCGTAGCCTCTAGCCCTATCAAGGTCACGCCAGTTAAGGTTTCCTCGCAAAAGTACGTCTCATTGTTCTTTTGGCGTTTCATTATTATATTATTACGTTTGTTGTATAGGAATCCGGTAAAAATTCGTAAAGGTTCGCCATTGAGTACCGACCCGACGAAGGTCATTAGGAAATATGACCAATCCAAATTGTCTGATGAGAGGAGTGACGAGGATTCTGATGACGGTTTGGAGCCGTTACCGTTCCCGGCCCTGGACGATCCACTGCCTGAACCGGAGAGTCCACCGGGTGAATTCGTCCTGGATCCTGAAACTGGCAAGATCGCCGGCAGAGAATACGTCGACAAGCCGGTGGTGATTAAGGAGGAACCTCAGTCGGTACCGCAGACCACCAACGAACTCGAGAACATCGTGAAACTGGCCGCCGCCGATATCACCGAGGAGGATCTTCAGGGCGACACTTCTGTACGTCGTTTCATCGACGTATCATGGGTTTTAGAGTTTAGTTTTGTTGTTGTTGCAGGTGGACACGGAGACGATGACCATCGCGCAAGAGCCGAAGAACACCATCGTCCAGACCATTAAAGCTGACGTTTCATCATCGGGGCATCTCGGCGTTAGGCGGGTTGTTAAGTACACCACGTCGCACGGATTGACGGAGGGTTCGATTTTAAACAAGGCTTTGACACAGGGTGAGTCTCGACTGACTGGTTACTTGTGTGATACGCATCAAATTACGATATTTTAGCGGGGCAGCAGAGAGCAATAATATCTTCGGTTAAAGCAGGCGGGCCGCAGCAACACACGCGTGTCGTTCAGCAGAAGGTCATTAACTCGATGGTGACGCAGAGAGTGCCCGGGCATAATAAGACCATCGTCAGACATGTGATAGCGCCCCAGGGTAGTCACGGTAAGGTTTGCTTTATAACGTCGCCAACGGGGCATCGGTATCAGCGTCGGTTTCCAGGTAATATGAACGTGATCAGGACCAGAACGGTAGTTCCCAAGCCCAAGTTCAATTTGGCTCCGCAGAAACCGTTGCCATCGCCATTGCAGCCGACGCGTACCTACTCTTCGGTTGGCGGCGTGCGTCAACAGATCGGAGGCAACGCCGCCAACAAGGTGCAGGTTTATTCGACGAAAAGCACCGGTCAGATGGGTCAAGCGGGCGGTATGGTTCGAAAGGGCCCCACGGTAGTTAGGTTGGTTTCGATGGTGTCCGTTTGAGCATCGAAAACGTTATATCGGTTTTTTATTCACAGCAGGAATTCGTCTGGTCAGATGGGTGGAACGCAGAAGGTTCAGGGCCAGTATCCCCAGAGGCAGACGCCGACGAAGGTGGTGCGCAGGGTGGTGACCAGCGCCAGGAAATCCGAACCTAGTGTCGGAATGATGAGCTCCGCTGCATCTGTGCACAACAAGGTCCAAGCGTCGAAGCCCAAGGCCGTGATTAACATGCCAAGTTTGACTGGTAACGTCCCGAGATTTTTTCCAACGTTACGATTTTAATACTTAATTTTGTCGTAGATGATGACACGTCCATGGGCACCATAACCAAGGCCCAAAAGCCGCCGGGCTCTTCGGGGGCGGCTGTCTCTTCGCCCATCATCAAACAGGAAGCATTGTCTCAGTCGGAGTCGTTGGAGAACGATGCGCTTAACCAGCAGGAGACGTCCGAGGCAGTGTCGAATGACAGTGTTACCGATTGGTCGTCGTTCACTATGGCCGACAGCGATAATCCCATCTACATAACCGGTGATGACGGTACTATCTATCAAGTCGCCGGTCAAAACGAACAGGTATTTACCATCCTCTACCGTTTTTACGTTCATCCGATAACAAATGCACTGGTTAAGAAAATCCTGTTATAAATGCACTGAAAAAAGATATATCGATCGGACGACGTTTTTTTACCGTGTGCTTGTATTAGTTGATTGAAATTCTTCTGTAAATAATAGTATGAATATTTGTGTAGTTGGACATTCGCGCCATATTTTGCTTCTGTAGCTCCTTTCTAAAGTTCTCAATGAGTGTTGTAGAATCTAAGAGATTTTCAGTTCTTCAGTTTGCGTAATCTTATATGTTTTGATTCTTCAAACACATGTCCAAATGATGCATGAATTAAAATAGTTCCCTCCATAAATGCGCTAAAAAAATAATTCTGCCACTGTTTCTGAAAACCAGCAGAAATAGACCCAGTATTATGCAGGTTTTTACAGTAGACAGAGGGAGAAAAGCATGGATGATCAGATATCACAAGGGCATCAATTGGGTTATTAAAAGAGATTAATATTACATCTAGACAGTTGTTTTATTAACAATCCTAAGGCATTAATTACAGTTGTACAATTTTTAATTGCATTATTTCTTATATTAGGTTTTTTTTTAATTTCAAGTGTGGATATTTTTATTTAAGTTATAAAAAGAATTTTGGTGGCACTCTATAGTACCTCTTTCGAATGTTAAATATAAACTTATTGATACAAAGTGCTTGTCATCAATATATTTTAGCTATTCACAATTTTTTATTCTAATTATTAAAAAACATGTTTTGGTGAAATTTATATTTGAATAATTGTAAACAGACATTTCATATAAACCATTTGATTATCTTTTTGTAATTTGGCTGTCTCGTAAGGATTTATCAAGCTGTTTAAATAGCCACGATCTTCTAAACTATAACTATTTCTATATTTTGCTGTTAGAATTTTTGCTAATTCACTTTTAATGTCGTGCTGTCGCGGACAAATTTTAGATATCCAATATCATGTATCTTTCACATTACACATATTACTATTATTTAATATAAAATCAGCATTGTGTGACAGTAATCAGTGTCATATTGATTTTAAATAAGATAACTGAAATGAACTGTACATATTGCTTTTTATTAATTAATTTACAAGAATAATTTGGGCTATTTCATACTTACATCAACTGCAAACTAAAAACGTGTATTTTGGTATTAACGATTCCTCGACAAAAAATTTTAACTAAACTTTCAAATATCATTGTAGAACGGTTTTCAATTCAAAAATATCGATATATCGGAGAATAAAAAAATCGATCTTTCTTTTTAAATACATTTTTTGCAACAACCCGGAAAAATACCGATATTTTAATGAATGTTTTTTAAAAGCGATATTTTTAGCAAACTTTAAGTCAAACAAAATTAAATACCAGAAAATCAGCCTTTAAAATTAAACACAAAAGTTATATATATATATATATATATATATATATATATATATATATATATATATATATATATATATATTATATTATTATTTATATTATATTTTTGGATAAATATCCGGCAAAAATTTCAATATTTTTTCGGAATTATTTTAATATAATTTTTTTAGAATGATGAGTCTCCGATATGAGAGCTACATCTATGTTATTTATCCTTATAAATAGTCTTAGTTCTCGGACTCGCAGATTTAGGCCATTTGCATACCATTTTATAATTCTTAAGAACGAAATACTCATGTTTGTTTTTCTTTATCTTGCCTTCTTGATCTTCTAATATTTCTACCCTGTTTGCTAATTGACTGAAATAGTGTCGCTTTTACTGAACAATTTCATCATGTCGGCGATGGTTGGCTCGTTGGTTACAGTTTTCTGCTTTGTTACTTTAATTTGTTTATCATTCGATTTTTTGTTGCATATATTAATTGCCGTTGGAATTGCTGATCCTTCAAGCTTTGTATGTTCAATGGTAGATGGCTTTGCAAAGTTTTCAGCTTTGTCGAGTTGTCTTAATCATTGTACAGCTGTCATTTTGTTTGCCTGAAGTCCTTTTTATTGTAATTATTGTTTTCTGGTGCACTACACACCCTTATAATCGGTAGGGTGACCTTTTTCGTTGCATAAATTAGTAAAATGAGTGAGATAAATATCCCGAGTGTAAAAGGGAATTTACGTTTTTGTAAACTGAATTGGGCAATACTTTCGACGGTGTTGATAACCTGCATCGGCTGTTTTACTGGATAAGGACTATAGGACCTAAATCGTTTTTCAGGGTCAGACAATCTTGATCACCCAAGGCCCCGATGGCCAACAGCAGTGCCTACTTGTGACGAACGAGGTGGGAGATACGCCGGCCGAGGAGCAACCGAACGCCTCCGAAGTCGCGCCCACCCCCGAATCAGTCCTGGCCATCCCGGAAGATAATCCCCTTCAAGGTAGCGAAGCCGAGCGAGACCAGCAGCAACTTTGTGTCTTTAACGAAGACGGTTTTCTTACAGCTGTAGGAGAGGCCACGCCTACGTCAGTGGCCGCCGCCTTGGTGGACGATTCCGCCGCCACCGTTCCCCTACAGATTAAAACGGACGTCAGCGAAATCGAGGGCATCGAGGAGGGCATGCAAGATCAGGTCGTGGCACAAGTCGTCAGAGCCGAACCTCCCAGTCCAGGTAAGTCGATCGCCGCGCGGATCCCAAGCGGGCGCGTCTTGACCGTGTTTTATTCCAGGTGGTACCCACAAAGTCGTCGTGATGCTCCCGGACGGTAACCTGATGGTAACGCAAGTTTCGCCCGAGGAATACGCCAGCCTGGAGCTAGAATAAGCCGGTGATCGCACCAGTTACATACAGCAGATCAAACAAAAACTAATTCCTTTCATGCATTTCCCTCGCTAAGTCTTCGACAGTGTCCCGCGACGATCTTTATTCTTTGGTCGGGGTGGTTGTTAAGCCTCTTGCGGCGTATCGATGGGAACATTGCAGCGATGAGGTGGCGCACGCGGTCGAGCGCACTGTAGGGGCGCGGCTTGAAGTTGGCCCGAACACGACCGAACTTCGGTCTGCAGTGTTGCCGTTCATACCCAGGTATTTTTTTAGGAACATTTTTTTTCTATGTACAAACCATACGCGTAGTGGTTAGAATAGAGATAAATATATTTAGAGTTTAAAAGAAAACAGGTATTTTTAAAGATGGTTGTTGTATTGATATTTTAAAACTTCGGTTCTCTAATTTTTTTTTGTTATCTTTTTTTCGTCATGCATATATATGAATACACACACGCATCCCTATATATATAAATATATATATATATATATCCATGGATACTTTAATTTTATTGGTGACCGCCTATATATTTTTTAAATAACATAATAGAAATAGCCGTTGGCAAGTACAGTAGTAGTTTATTTTTTATTTGCAAGAAATGTTGGTCCCTTTTATGTATCAGGTATAAAAATAAACAGTATCTATTATGATTGTAAATTTTTTGTAAATATTTTGTCTACTACCTATGTTATTCTAGGTAATAAATAAATATTCAATAAACATTTTTCTAGTATTTAATTTATTTGTTTTATTTTTTTTTTCGCTTGTTTCAAACATAAATGTCGCAAAGTAACTTCTAAACAATCGCTGATAGTGTGGAATTACGTATATAAGTGGGCGTGGTTAATATTAACAGTAAGGGATCGTTATTGATTACAAATTATTTTTAACTATTTTAACGCAAACCATTTTTAATGCAAATGAACCATAAAGAAATATACAGAACTAAATATTTCGAACGAATGTATTTATATTAATCAAAAATAATTGAATAAATTATATAACTTGATGTTTTATTAACAGGCATTTATTTTATCAGGATTAAAATAATTCATTAATAAGAGACAGCCTTAGTTTCGACAGTGACATTGTTTTTAAACTATTGACTAAGTTTGGCAACAAAATTATAAAGTAAGAATTTGCCCTCTGTTAATTTTAAAGTGACAAACCTAATGCCCTGTGTGACTTGCTGCGTACAGACCGGGTCAACGAATGAGAGTCGGCGTTGGAAACCGAACATTCCATTGGCCTTCGATGCAATATACATATTGCATATGTTGTTGGGAGCAAACGTTTGTTGAGCGTGAATTCGTATTTTTCAACGCCGCATTTGTCGATTCCATTCATTTCTTTTGATGTTACTGACACTCTACGGATTGCAAGCGAATGCCAACAAACCTTCGTTGGTCGTCGTCAAGCCTTACAAACAGAACTAAAAATATTCCAACAGACCCATTCGTTGACCCAGTCTGTACGCAGCATTAGACCGTATACCGAGTCTAAACATGATTTCCTTTACATTTTCCCATCAATAAAACTACGTGGATCAAAAATATTAAATACTTTTATTCAGCATTAACAATATAAGAAAAACTGTTTAAATTTGTTTCAATATCATTTAACAAATTTCATTCTATTTACAAAAATAATACGATAAGAAAAAACAATAAATATATATAATTGTCAATAGGTATTTTTAAAATTATATACATAAAAATAGGATCCGCCGGTTTTTTATAATTCCTTTTTTAATTACAATAAAATAAAAACCGAATTCTGGCGTTTTAGTGCTTGTATAAAGAAATAAAACATCATTGCACTAATGGATCTGTCGCAGAAATTGGCAAAATTAACAAATATTATCCTAAACGGAAAAAATCACATCTGACCATTAGTCGTTGCCGGTTTTTACTAATAAGGGAAAACAGGTATAAATACTATTGGATTATCAACTAGTAAAACTATATAAGTTAATTATTTAAATTCAGTCTTACCCAATGTTAAATTATTTTTATATATATATCTATTTATGATCAATGGCCAGCGTAGATTTTTAACTTTATGTTCGTACAATGTTAGTGATCCTTATTCACCGTTGAATTATTTCTAAATTACAATGGACTATCACTTGTTTTTGCCTATAACTGACTTAATTTACCGTCCCGTGAATAAGGAGCAATTACCGTAGACAATCATTCTTAGTGTTTAACAGCACATTACAACTGCAAAATTACAAACAGGTAATATATGAATTTATTTCTCATCATTGAAAACAATTAGGTCCCCATATTGTTCTAATCCTGGCTTCAGCAACTACATTTATTATAATCAATCAAGATTAGTTGATTTGATTCGCTCGTTGTAAACAGCTGTAATACAAAAAATTATATCTTAACCTTCGGTGTACCGTGTGGGGTAAGACGCATCCCAGTAGACTATTCTTAAAAATTCGCAACGGATTTAAAATTTAAAAAGCGTGACAGTAGACGGTCTGACTAGCTGGAGATGCGACGTTGCCGCTCTGATTTGCGCCATTACGTTAGTCAAGTGGCTACCGCTAAGCAAGTAGAGCATTTTAACTGTGTGTGGGCATCATAATTAATATAATCATAATAATCTCGTAATTCAAGTTTTTTGTTTTGTTTTTCAATTGGGCCTTCCTTTAGTAAAATACCATTTATATACAAGAAGACAAAATCAGAAGTGTCCAAAAGACTTGCGCAGTAGCATCAGTCAGTAAATACCTTGAAGATTATTCTGAAAATGTAAACAAATCTACTGAAAAAAGGCCTAACATGATGCGGAGATTCTCAAAATACAGAAGAACTAAATACACTTGTACAAAATGTCATACTCCAATATGTATGGAGCACGCTGATTTGGGAGCAATAATTTGGAACCCGTGATCCCAATTAAAATTAGTGATTTACCATATTTAATTACTGTTTCAATCGTAGTATATGCTTTGTTGATTTATAAATAAAAATAATTGTGATAATTACTTAAGTAATTTAAACCGTATTAAGTAATAATAATATTCACCGACAAATTTGTACATGCATTTTCAACATCAAGGTTTTTCAACCACCTGGTACACGGAAGGTTAAACAGATCTATGTCTGAACTGACCAATTTCTGAAAATGTTTAGTGTAATCATTGTTGTAGTAATAATAAATGTCGAATGATCGATCTAAAACGATGCTTGGTAACTCTGTGATGAGGAATGCGCTTGTTAATGTAATATTGTACTGGGGCATCAGAGAAGAACGGACAGGAACGCGCTTAGTTTTAATAATGGATTTAGTGGTCTAAAAGCTTCTAGATGACTAACTAACTCGTACTTCTCTCCGTCGTTGAGTCAGACTTGAAACGGGAAGGGTCGTCCTTGCGCAGTGAGCACTCGGGCCCGATCCATCGTCACTAACCTCGTTGTTCGCTTCGAACTCACGTTAGACAACCGCGTTGTTATTCAGCTTCAATCATACGAGTGCGGCGGCCGCCTGGTTCTGTTGCAGGTGCTCGATTTCGTTGCTCACGTGCCGGTACTTCTTGATCCGCTTCCACTCGCCGTTATTGTAGTTCATTTGGAAATGGGTCTCGACCATCATGGGCACGTAGGTCTCGTCCGGCTGTAGCACGTCCTCCTGGTCTTCAGACAGCTTGATCGTGACGATGTTGCCGAGGTGGGGACAAGGATTATCGCGGGATCCGGCCATGAAGCCCAAGATAAGTGCCTTCTCGGGCCGGGTGACTTTGTTAGCCGTACGGAACATATCTTGAGCTTCCAACATTTGCTCGCGCTAAATTAGACCATGAAGAAATTAGTATCGTTGAGTTTTTGGAGGACGCATATGACTAACATGATATTTAGTGCGCGAAAATATAAAGTAATCCACGTTTTTAATCTATAAGTGTATTTTTTAACGTACCTGCTAACGTCCGATATTCCACTATAATTATTTTCATTCTTTGAAGCAAAGAGAAGAACAAAATTAGTTATGTTTAAGTGGAAAAAGTTTGTATGATGTGCAGTCAGCCAAATTATTTATAAGTTATTATTTTTAAGGATGTCTCTTTTACTAAAGTCTACTGTTAATTGTTATAAAAATCCAGTCTTTCAAGTTTCAGTCTTAAACTGTTAAACTGATTTAAAGTTTAAAGTTGTTTAATTGAAAAGTATTTATTTGATTTACTAGTACAGCGTCGGTCCAGTACCTAGTACTCAATTTGGGAAACTGCGTCTAGTAACATTCGTTTTTAGGTTTTAAAAATGAAATAACAAAAAATGAACATGGAGATAAGATAATCATTTTTCGATATTAAACAAAATTTAAGGTACATCTTAAACATTACAAAAAAAGCTTTTAATTAGTTTTAAAAAACCTTTAAAATTGGTACTTAATTTCAAAAACTTAGTGAATTTTGGTACTTAATTCTAAATGTCTATTAAATATATCAGTATTTCCTAGTACTTCTTATCTTAGTTGCAAAAATAATTTCGATGTTTTTTCAAATTCGATTCTACGATAAATAATGAGTATAATTGGTAAGCAGAAAAAATCAATTGAAGTTATTAATATTTTCAGTTCTGGTTTAACACCATTAAACAACGCAGAAGATTATACGTCATTACTGACATAAAATGAACTTTAAAAACGTGAATCACTTTTTCGCGTAAAGAATGTTAACATACCGTAAGAGCCAATCCTCTTCGTTGGAAGTTTGTCGTGGGCTGAGGCTGTATTCTGATATGGGTAACCGTTTGCTGTTGCGTAGGCCTCTGCGTCACCACCACTGGGGTTCCAGTAATGATCTGTTGAGTCTTGATGCCAGTAGCTTGATCTGGAAGAACGAAAAAACATCGTCGCATCTATACATTATCGTTGTTACGTTTCTACCGTACCTGTCGTGATAATCGTCCGCTGACCGCTGGGTGTTGTCGCCAAGAGGGGCGGCACCGGTCTTAGATTCTGCGCGGTGATGTACTGGGGCGTGACGATTTGAGGCGAGACGACCTGTTGAATTTGCTGCTGCTGAAAATGACGCGAGAGTGTGAGCTGTTTTTAGATTTCACTAGTATCAGAACGTCCTGCTAGCTGGGATTGGCAGGGTTTGCGCATGCACACTCCGCCATTATGAACTGACAGATTTGCCAGAGGTTGAAATATGAATTCTGGGTTTCCAGTTATATTTTTCTCATAAATCGAATCGATCAGTAAGTTGCAGAATTATTTGAATGTATTTTTTAAAACCTGTAATATTGATTTCGATGCCAAGTTCATAACATCATAAAACTATCAGTTGTATTAGAAACTGAATTTAAAATAGGATTTAACAAGAGCTAGGAATTCGGTATTTTATGGGCGATGATGACCCGAAATATTTTAATGACACGGCAAAAGTGAACAATGAACTCCCATACGTGTAAGTGTTAAAAGTTACAAGTAGCATCTGGAGGCGTGAAATTTGACACGGTTAAAGTCTACATCGAGAAATAATTTTTAGGTCTAAAATATTTATGTAATATGCGCTACAAATAAATAAATTCCAATAAAATAAAATACGTCTAAATCAAGCAATCAGGAATAGCCGTCAGGTCGGTGACAGAATACATAAACAAATATTCCAGGCTCTGGTCGACGCGCTGCTAGCTTAAATTTTTATACTGTAGGTGTCGTTTTGTCGTTTCTGTTGTACGTAAATTAACCACGGACGCGTAATTTTTAAAAACAAAATCTGGCCGCGCTGTACCGCAAACACAGTAAGGAAATTTTGAATCGGAAGAACGATATCAAAACGGAAAATGAGTGCGTTAAAACATTATTAAAGGAAGTTTTTTATTTTTAATTACTGTTATTTAAGATTTTGTGTTAATATAAAGAACGAATAAGAATAGTGTCGTCACTTAAAATTCGAGAATAACAAGAATGGTCTGTCCTATTTATTTCCAAGATATTTAGAATTTCGAAATCAGCTTTTGATTTAGTTTGATGTCTAGTGAACATTTTAGGTGAGGAATATGGTTAAATGATAAAAACTGTACGAATACATAATTTGCATAGATGAAACACAGGACAAATAGAAGAAATTACGAATTATTAACGGTAAATTTGTAAAAATTTGAAAGCATTAATAAATATTAAGATATATGTGACTATATGGAATTTTATTCTTTGAACCTTATATCAATTATTTATTTTACTGATTATGTTTTAAAATTGAATAGTTCATTTAATGATTCTAAATACATTCTTTAATATACATTTCTAAATTGTAAAAAATAAATTACCTAAATGTTTTCGTTATTGTTTTAATATACACGCTAAAGTCAAATATCAATTTCAAAATTGTTTTATTCACATATTGTTTGTTTTAATATACAAACATGAATTACTTCAGTTATTATTCCATATTTATGGTTATAATATGAAAGCAACGAAAGATTATGTTACTTATATTTGATGATCTGAAGTTGTTACAGTTCTGAAAATAATCTTCCTTATGATACTTACTATGTTATAATGTTCGTTGGCGTAGTAATTAAACTTACTAATACTTCGTTAATTATTGAAATTCAATGAAAATTAGATTTAGTTAAATGCCTTTTAAAAAATGTTGGTGAGCTTTAGTTCTTGAGATCGTTATTTTAATATATGTACAGACATTTATTATTTTAATTAATGTTATGTATCAAATACATTTCTGGTTTTATATTGAAAATACTGCAAAAACAAGTTTTATTCATTATTTTGGAATTATTCCCTTTACTCTATTATGATAGAAACATGATTAAGTTAGTAAATTGTGGTCGAATTTCGATCACTAGTCTGTATTAATCAGCATAAAATTATCACCTGGATAATATATCTTTTCAAGAAGAACACGTCATGATAAATTGAAGTAGAAAGAACTGCCCATGTGGTATTTCGGACGAACCAGCTACCAAGACTCTCGTTTTTCGCGATGGTAATAGACATGCATACCTGGGTTTGAGTTTGTACTTGAATGTGTTGAATCTGAGCCTGCGAGCTCGACAGTTTTGGACTGGAAGCTGTGGTGGTGGTCGTGGTCAGTTGTGGGGTTGAGGAAGACAATTGAGGTGTGGTTGATTTGGTAGTTGCCGGAGTCGATGCGGGGGTGGTCGGCGTGACTGGAGACGCCAACGCCGCACCGCCAGGCGGCGTGGCCGTCGGTTGAGGTGTAGCAGGGGCGTATGCCGGGGTCGTGTTCCCAAGTCCAGCGGCGTAATCGGGAGTCGTCGGTGTGTCGTTCTTTGGCGGTTGCGGGCTCTGTAACGCGCTCTCCTGTTGCGCCTTCTTGGCTTGGTTCTCTTCCATTTCTAACGAAACAAACTTAACAAAACAAAACAATGTCTAGTAATTCGAACATACCTTGCTGCTTCTTCCTCTTTTTCGTTGCTGTGTATCCCAACGGTTGGTCCGCTATATCCAGCAGTTTAACCCCGCCTTCTTTCCGACCTAACACAAGCCAAAATCAGAAAAGACACAAAAAAACGGTTTTATATATTTACCTGCCGGAGGTCGTACCAATGGTCTATTATTCATGTTACTATTCAAAGCACTTGTACGAAAGCCTGAAGTAGGCACACGACTGGGAATGCCTTTAAGTGGTGCTAAAAATAAATGTTCACATCATTATGATTTTTTGATCCAATATTTACATATATTCATTATCTCCACATATCCACATAATTGGCACAAAATTTAAAAAAAACGCTTACTAGTATCAGTCATCTTCCTGGGCATCCCTCTTGATCGAACTGGTATTACTGGAGCGCTCGATTTTTTCAAATTAGACGCCGCATCAGATGACTTTTGCAATAAATCAGCCCTCAGAAGGGCAGACTTTGGCTTTTTCTTGATAGTAAAATGTTTTATGGGTTCTGGTTTATGACCTACCTATGATTATTTCACATTACTTACAATGTACACAAATGACATAACTTAATCATTTACCACTGATATCAAGGCATTTTTGTTTAAATAATGACATTCCATTGGTAGGATAGTGTGTTCGTTCTGTTTACGAACATGTTTCCTCAGGTCAGATATTAAATCAGAGAATATAGACCTCACCTCATCTACGTCTAAATAGGTTCATAAACCATTAATACTGCCTATTATTATACCTATTAGTTAATACCTGTTATTTCAGTATTTAAGGAGCCCGTCGAAGGATAAGTTTTCAAGGCATCAGCAATCATAGCTACCCATAATTCAGAATCCTGTAAAGCAACATCCAATATTTGTTCCAGTTCAAGTTTCCACTAAAACAAGGAAAATATAGGTTAGCAACGGAAAATTCTCACACATTTGTATATATTTGATTTAAAGCACATATCATTGATTTAAAAAAAATCATCTTATGAGGTCTATTTATTGTGTGCGTGGACTATTTAAACGATCTATTTTCGTAAGGATGAGCGCCTAAAATTTTAATTACAAAACTCCCTTGCAAACATCACATCACGGCGCTAATCAACGAACAACCGAACAAAATACTATGTTAGCGCGTTCGTGCATTAGAAAAAGACGGACGGCCCTAGCATCATCTAATAAACATAAACATACCTCCTCGAGGTTTCTGCGCGGGATGTGAAAGAAACTTAATAATAATTTTAATTTCACTTGGGTTTGTAAGTCCGGAAAGCAATCTTTAATGTTCCTTAACACTTCAGCATTTAGCTGCGAACAAATTGAACCACCGGTCCATGAATCATTCGAAATTCCGAGTTTATTGTGAAGCCACAGAGAGGTATCACTGTCACGCACATTCGCCATCTTGAAGAGAACTGACGTTTGTTGACATTATTGTTTTGTTTGGTTTGGAATTGTCAACGGTCATTATAGCCAATATAAAATATTTTTAAGACAAAATGTTTTGCTAGCGATTGTTAGGCAACTAGCAATTATTACAGCGGAAATTGACCGAGAGATGGCCATACGGTATAAGTTTTTCAAACTGTAATCTAACTGATCTTCAAATTATAAAAAGGTACAGGTTTTATATTAGGTAAAAACGATAGTAGTAATTATGTATGTATGCATATATAATGATGATTTCATTTCAAGGCATCTGTAGCAATTAAGAAAACGATTGTGAATTAACAAAATATGCCTTAATCTTTGGCTTGACCCCTCCGCGCCCGTTAAATTTTGTTTACATTATTAAATTCGGAATGATATACGATAGAACGGAACCTTTACTAATTTGTATTTTTGTATGTTTATTTTTTCCGTTCTTTCATGGCAAATTGTTATTATTGGGAGCGCGTTGTGTAATCGTATGTAAGGAGAGGTCAAAGTGGCGTCGGAACATGTCGTTAATTTGACATAAGTATCATTTGTTATTAGAAAAGTGACCATAGGAAAAGAGTAATAAACACTCGATTAACTAGTGGTGAATATAGTAGTCGACGCGCGGCTCAAGTGAATCAAGTGGGCTGTGGATGTTGATTTTTAACGTCAATGATGCACTTCCAAACAGCTGATGTTTGTGAGACGCCGCGTTATTCGCATCGAATATCCGCGCGATTTGTGAAAATAGTCAAAAAAGTCTTCTGGGTGATAACGCGGTTCATCCTGTTGATTTTTCGATTTTGTTTGAAAGAATACTCAGCGTAATAGTGCTCTTCGCGTGTGGTCAGTGTTTTTATTTTGTGCGAACTACGGTTGTGTTGTTTATAGCGGTAAATTGGTAAGTTTCACAAATTTTACACAAAGTAGTAAGTCAAGTGTCTCCATTTTTATGTGATATATATTCACGATTAATTACTTTCATAACAGAATAACAATATATAAAACGCATCTTCGTTACAGTTCAAAAATTAATAGCCAATACCACCACTAGATGGTGAAAACGATTAAAAACGAGTATATTTTATATTTATATATATATATATATATATATATATATATATATATATATATATATATATATATATATATATATATATATATATATACATCCGGTATTTTTTAATCTCTAAACTTTTTGAAAACATCATCCTTCTGTCATTAGTATTTTATTCATTACTACGGACTATCAACATTTTAAGCTGCAAAAGTGTCCAAAGTCTTGACAATTATTTTGGCTAATATCTTAAAAAATGTTTAACTCTTGATACAACTTTCTTAAGAAATAACCTCAAATATCTGTAAGTGTAATACTGTAATACTAATCTCATTATAGTTATTATTGATAATGCAATTGTGGGCTAATTAAACAAATTATTTCCTACAAGCCATTAAGTATCCTTTTGGTTCGTCTTGATGAAGTTGTCGCTATCGATTTTATTATAGAATAAGTGCGTGTTCTACATGAGGAATATTAAATATTGTCCATAAAAGGTTGCTAGGAAAAACTTAAAGTTATTGCACAGGAAACACTGGGAATTTTAATGGCCGAGACTAATTACAATGATCCCGTGTTATGCATATTTATTTTGTACCAGTTTTTATTACTTGGTCGTGAAATAACTCGTCATTTTCATCTGAAATCTGCAGGTTGTTTTAAAATATCGGCTTTCACATAACTCTCTTTAATGGATTTTTCTATTATGATATTAAAATATATCTAGATTTTATTAGGTTAGGTTTTTCCAACCTTACATGTTATGGTAGGTGTGTACAGTGTTGTCAGCTTTAATTTTAAAAAGTTAAGGGATTTTTAGGAGCTAAAAAATAAAATGGAATCGTTGCCATATTTTCGGATTTATTCATTTTATCTTGTTCAGTCAGTTTTCCATAAATACTGTTATAATGTCATATACTTGTAGTATTATGCTGTTTATACTTCAGCGAGTTGATGCATATTTAATTTTATGGGGAAATGAATAGTTATTATCAACTGTCAGTGTATTAAAACATGTCAATTTTCAAGTCACAATCATAGTTACTAGAAAAAGAATTTTTAATTTCCTATGAACATTAATGTTCTGCTACACATATGAATTAATCCAACACTGGTAATGTTTTTTTAAAACTCTGTAGTATCTTGTAGGTATATTTATGATGATAAAATTATTGATAAATAGTAGATCTATTAAATAATTATTGTTAGACACGGCAACGCTGTGTGTACATTTCAATATTTTGATTTATTATCGACGGAGAATGTTTTATAGCATTTTAGGATTTATATATTTTATTTTTACGGGTGATTTGTTTTATATACTTTATTTCAGTCCAACGTTTCTTGTCAGAAACTATTTGTATGAAAGAGTTTGTTTATTTATGGTTTTAGTTTTTACCGTTGTGTCTGTAGATATTTCTGTGTTATTTTGAAACAATGATATGTTATTCTTATAAGTCATTTTGTATATTTTGATAATATTGTTTTTTACGTTCTGTCAAAGAGTATTGGGTATTGGTCATTAAGATACAAAATGGCTGGCTTGGTGGCGCAGTGGTAAAGGCGCTGGGACGGTCCTCCTACTGTTGCGATACCCGCGGGTTCGAATCCTGCTGGGGCATGGTCATAAATTTATGTTTGCGATTGTTTAAAATTTGTGAGTGTTCTACGCAAGAGTGTAAAATCCGACGAGGAAAATGATCGCAGTCACGCCAGTAACCAGGCTGGGTAAGACCGGATGTCTTCTGGGATGATTTCTAAAGTTGGTCACTCGCCAGTCGGTAGGCTTAATGCTGAGGACCGTGGTTCGGAGCCCACGTTAAACTTTAGGGCCCAGTCCAGACAAACCCATAGTTGGTAAAAGGAGACTTTAATTATATAAAATAATATAATAATATATAAAAAAAATACAAAATGTTTATGTTTAATTTTAAATGTACTCAAAATATTGTCCGATATAATACGCAACTATGTCTTCTATAGGATGAAAACGAACGCCTTGGTGTGAAGACTCTTAGGCTGGACCCATGCCAGGTGAATACGGTGATTGTTCAGGACTCAAATATCATTTCGTTTATTGTATGACTGTTTAGAGACTTCAGTTTGTCTGGGTCTGTACAAAATTAATGATTTAATTGTCCATTAAAATAGGAAAAAAGAAATGATAAGGGGATGATTATGATAGATGGATTTTTAATAAATAGTAAATTACATTATAAAATTATAATACAAATACCAAATATTGTTGAAATATAAATATCTACCAAAACAGATATAAATAATAATAATATACAAAATTTTAATAAGACTATTAATACTGTATGGTACAGAAACAATGACAAAACAAATTTAAGAAAAACTCAAAAAAGGAGAATATTAAGAATTGTATAATAGTACATAATAGAAATAATCAATGAACGGGAGAAGGAAGCAGATGCAAATATAGTAAGTAAAACAAAAATAATCGAGATATTACAAATATAATCAATGATGAAGGACCAATATAGAGGTAGTAGCTGAAAATTGGAGAAAATAATTACCGGTAGGATGGGATGCTGTTAATCATTCATTCTTAATAATTATTTTGTGATTACATCTTACGTTAGATATGCTTAGTACAATATTATTTTATAAAGTTACTTTATTACTGTTGTTATTACTGTTTCCCTTGAATAAATACACAAGTATGACTTGAGAGTAAAAAATTATACTCTACATGAGTTCATGTGGTTGTTGGCTTCGATCTTCTGATTTTCTGCGTGTTGTGCAGTAGCTGCATTGCTTCGACATTGCTGTGATTGTATTTACGTAATACAAGCCATTATATTTGATCTTGATGTCAAGTTTGATAGTATCTTCCGACTAACCAGTACATTTTTTTTTTGATTTTGAGTCTGATCTGCTACGCTTCTTTTCGAACCCGATGTTCTTTTCTGTTATGAGAATATTTCTCGTTACCTGTAAGGGGGTATTCCAGTCTCGACATTTGTAAAAATCAATTTTTTTTTGTGCGACACATATTTACATTTTACGATAGCACAATATATATAGCAGAATCACACCAAATATCAAGTAAATTTGTTTAGTAGAGCTTGAGATATAATGTAGCCAATTTCCGGAAAAGTAGTTTCGAGAAACGCCCGTTTAAATTCTCCTTTTAGATACCTCGACACTAAAATAGCTTCAATCCTCAAAGCTTGCTTTAACCTGGATATTGGAAAATTGTTCCAGTTGTAATGGTACCCAAACCAGGCTAACCACCACAGGACATGACTTCATATGGACCTATAACCCTTCTATCAGTAATTAATAAACGAATGGAAATCATTTGATGCCTCGAAAACTGACTGTAGTACTCTGTTGCTTTTTTTGACATAAGGACAAAATCTAGCATGGTATACAACCTTTTTTTAATCTCTTAGAACGTCAAAAACCTGATCGTGGGCAATAAGTATTATTGTATGATTTCAGTTATATAATATAATCAACTTGACATGTAGAAGATCACTTCAGTAAGTGATTTACTGTACAACTTATAATCTAAATCTTATTCTAGATACTATTCTAACTTATTTTAAAGCCTATCCTAACTTATTCTAAAAACTATTCTAGCTTATTCTAGAGATGATTAAATCTCGCTCTACGTGTCTATTAATCAGTTCGTATGGAAGTTTGCGTTTGAGCCTACGCACTTCACTGTCATCGCGCACATTTAACTCTTTGGCGAGCACTTTGGGATGCACTAATAGTCTTTCAGAGTACTTCACACTAACACTCCGGATCACACTCGTTATGGGTTCTAAGAGGATATCGCGCTGAATCAGTTTGTTGCACACGTAATATGGGGCATCGACGATGACTCGCAACACTTTATTCTGGAACCCCTGGTGGATATATATATATTAGATTTGCTAATGGTACCCCACAGTTCAATACCATAGGTCCAAATGGGTATAAGTATCGACTTATACAGTAAAACCTTGTTATCTAATGTTAATTTAGATTTACGCTCTATCAGCCCGTACATTTGGTTTAGTTTAAACCCCATCTATTTGCGTTTTGTCACTATATGTTTTTTCCATGTTAAACGTCAATCGATATGCATTCCCAGATATTTAACGTTGTCTGTTTGCGGAAGTTCATGATTATTCAATTTTATTGAGGGATATGTTCTTCTACAAAGGGTGAATGTCACATTGGTAGATTTTGTCTCATTTGATTTGATACGCCACGTTTTCAATCACAGTTCGACTTTGTTAAGATGAAGTTCGACGTTTCTTGTGGCTGATATTGGATCCTCGTATGATGAGGATCGAAATTAGAAATTCGGGGAAATCGAGGGAATCTCCCAAATTTCAAAGGTACGTATAAAGTTTTCACATATTTTTTTATCGAAAATAATCAGATATTTGCGTATAATGTCATTTATACGCAAATATCTGAACCGATGTGATGGAAGACCGGAAGTCAAAAGCCGTTCAGTTTGCTTTTTAAGCACTAACCATATCATATGAGAAGCCGTAAAAAAAATTGCAGGCAACTGCTTCTATGGTGTGGTGGTGAGAACTTTCACATCACGCAGAGAGATCGCGGGTTCGATTTCCGGTAGGCGACGGCTTTTTGTTGTTGTTCTAGTTTAGTTAGAACATTTTTCACATCACCTAGGCTAGGTAGCGGACCTTGGGGCCTGAAACGTTCCTTATTTGCAATAATTGTTTCTTTATTCTTATTTTTCCTCATATAAGTTGCACCTTTAGTTGGCTTATCCATAATAATATAACTGCGTAATATATTGAGTAAATATCTAATAGTAAAAGGAGAAAAATAAAATAGAAAAACATTTTGTTAGCCACGTGTTTTCTGTTTGCTCGGTGCCTTCCTTATCTTGCCCTAGCTTCACTAGACTTTCGATACAATGCGATCTTTTATATTGTCTCAAGTTATAATTCCTTTCCCATGTCACAAATATTACAAATCCCAATGATTTAATGAATTAGTCTCCTGGACTATATAAAAGAAAAAAACATTATAATTTTCGTAAACCTGAACAATTTTCTTAAATATCAGTAAATGTAATTACGTCTTAATACTCAGCAACAAATTCACATAAAGAGATGGGAACAAACACACATGGAACCTCTATCATAAAAAAGTACAACAAACAAATAGTTTAGAAGAGAACAACATAACAGAGAAGAAAAACAATACTAAAATAGTTATATCTCTGAAAATAATTCCGATTTTGAAAAAATCCTCTCGAGGGCATATTCTTAAAGCCTTGAGCTTTGAACATATGAATAAAATTTTTTCAAAGCTTCATATTATCAGTAAAATATACAAATGACGTGTGTTTGTAAGCGATTTTTTGTGCACTTTTTATATATATTTCATGGCTGAGTCTGACGTCCGCAAATAGTATCGTCGACTTGACATAACTCCATAGTTTAGGCGAGCTGATTTATGCAAAATCTATCCCGAATTTGCAGCGGTCCGTGAAAATATCCGAAAGTCGATGAGGCGTCCATAAATTACCATAAATCGTTCGACAACGCTGCCGGGAAAAAATTCCACCTGGCCGAAGATCGAACTCTCTATATATTTTCATCTGTTCCGTTCCGTTTCCCGTCCAAAGCTTCATCCGTCTGGCGGGTAGTTGCTGCAGCGGCTTCGTTCCCGATCTATCCAGAAATCCCGCTGTTATCTCCTGTCCGCGCCTCGAAGATTTCATTACTCGGCTGCTGAATAATTTAAAGACAATTACCCGAAAGATTAGCAGGTTAATCTGTCCGCTGCTGTTACAATTCCCTGGAGGAAATGCGGGACTGAGATCGGATCCATCGATAGAGACTCGGGGAGACGAATGGAATCGTTGCAACGTAAACTGGCGTCGTGTATTTCTCGTTTGGCATGCAGCCAGATGGAACATCCAGCTAAAGCTTTACGGAAAATCTAAGTAATATATATTGTTAGAAATTTAATGGACGAAAATCCATAGGGTTTATCACATTGTAGTATCTGTGTTCGAAATTCGACCAAAATTGGTCGAGTAAAGCATGTTTCACTCATAACAGAGTAAAATGACAATAGAAAATTTAAAAATGATGTGTTACTAAAACTTGTTTTCATGGTAATTTCAGTATAAGATCATAAATGTATATGATATATAACATTAATTAAAAAAAATAAATTTTTGGTATTAAAACAACTATCTTTAGAACTAACACTCATTAACATTATTTATATGGCATTTAATTAAATCTAATTTCCATTAAGTTTCAATTATCAACATATAAAGTTTTGATAAGTTTAAATTACTACTGACATTGAACATGATAACAAAGCATTAAAGTGAAGCAACTATAACAACTTCAGAGCACCAGATATGTACATGATCTTTATTACTTTTATGTTATGTTATAAACATAAATATGGAGTAATAAATGAAGTAACACATATTTGATTATGGAGACAGAGAATATATGAGTAAAACAAATTTGAAATAGAGCCTGACACATAGATGGCGCTACTAGAATTAAATCCATATATTTTTTAGTTAGCCACAACCCTCAAAAGATGCGTGTATAAATTTGACAGCTGTCGGATCATTAGTTTGTGAAGTTTGTGCGTCTCTATTTTGGGATGCGCATGGAATAATTTTCATTGACTACCTTGGAAAAGGAAGGACTATCAACAGCGACTATTACATAGCGTTATTGGACCGTTTGAAGAAAAAAAAAGAAAGTTCTGCTTCACCGTGTCACAAGTCAGTGGAAACGACAGCAAAAATCTATGAATTGGGCTTCGAATTGCTTTCTCAGCCACCGTATTCACCAGAATTGCCCCCCAGCGACTATTTCCTATTCTTAGATCTCAAAAGAATGCTCGGTGGGAAGAAATTTTCGTCGAATGAAGAGGTGATCGCCGAAACTGAGGCCTATTTTGAAGCAAAGGACAAATCGTACTACAATAATGGTATCGAAGAGTTGGAGGGTCGCTATAATCAGTGTATCACCCTTGAAGGGAATTATGTTGAATAAAAAAAATAATTCTACCAAAAAATGTGTTTTACTCTGGTAGGCCGGGGACTTTTCAATAAACTTGTTAAATAAATTGCATATGCAACTGGAAATAATACATGTTCTGGAAATAAACAATTAGGAGACGTCGCAAAGATATTCATTTTTTAAGATAAACTTCACGCTTCTGTTTGCAAACTTCAGTTGTGGTTACGTAAATTTCAAGAAAATAATTCTGCGTTTGTGATATTAAAAGCGCTTGTGGAATGTAAAATGTACGACGCTAGTAAAGGAAATATACAACAAAACAAATGTTGGTTGATGAATTTAATCGTTATTCCCCAGAATATATCGAAGAAGCTAAAGTTGATCAAAAACTTATTCGTAACCCTTTTAGCACGGATGCTGGGGAAGTTACTAAAGGAAACTACGAAGAACTCATTGACAGATAGTGCAAGGATGCTTTTTAAATGAATTCACTTAAGTCGTTTTGGTGTAATCGGTAGCAATTTCTTATACAACGTGGGGTAAAGGTCTCGCTAACTTTGACGCAATTTCCGCTGAGTGGCAATAATGGAATGAATATTTTCTATAAATATTGTCACTATTTCTGCTAGTCCTTGTGGCGTATATTTATTCATAATAAAATTTTAACGTCTACAGAACACAATGGTTAAAGCGAAACTGAGCTAAATGTCTCACAACCAAGTTGCAAGATGGAGAATTTACCCTGCGCTATTTTATGGTTTTCTCAACAGCTTATTTATGTGAACAATGATTTTCTGCTTTGTTGGTAATCGAAAACAAAGCGAGTAATCATTTGAAAGTAAATGATGATTTGCGTGTAGCTTTGAGTAACGATATTAGAACTAACCAACTTCGTGGCGCAGTGGTAAAGGCGACAGGATGGTTCTCCTACTGTTGCGATAGCCGCGTCTTCGAATCCTGCTGGAGCATGGTGGTAAATGTATGTTTGTTATTGTTTAAAATTTGTGAATGTTCTAGGAAAGACAAATTATCCCAGTCAAGCTAGTAACCAGGCTAGGTAAGACCGGATGTCTTCTGGGATGATTTATAAAGTTGGTTACTCGCCACTCGGTAGGCTTATTGCCGACGACCGTGATTTGGAGCCCACGTTAAACTGTATGTTCAGTCCAGATAAACTCTTTATTGGTAAAAGGAGACTTTATATATATATATATATATATATATATATATATATATATATCTATATCTATATATATATATATATATATATATATCTATATATATATATATATATATATATATATATATATATATATATATCTATATATATATATATATATATATATATATATATATATATATATATATCTATATATATCTATATGGACATACGGAGTTCAATTATGGGGATGATGTTCTGCAAATAGTAACATTAATAAAATACAAATTTTTCAGAACAAAGTCCTGAGAGGTATTGTGGGTGCACCCAAATACTATAGGTGTGATTACATACATCAAGACCTTCAGATACCCACACTCAGTCAAGAAATCAAGCGAATTGCAAGGGGGCATGAGGAAAGATTCTATTCTCATACTAATATTGAAATGTTGCAACTTTTGGATACCACCAGAACAGGACACAGACTCAAAAGAATCAAACCATCTGATCTTGTGTAGTGTAAAAACTACAGCAGTGACATGTATAAACATTATTTCACCAGAGACTGAGTTAGGGCCGATGGGTCCTCCTAGCTATATACTTGGATTTTAGTTAGCATAAAGACAAATTGTAGGTTAGACGGAAACGACTAGTAACAATGTATTAATTCAATAATAATTAAAAAATCTTTTTTATCAACTAAGACCTATTACTGAACGTGGGTTCCAAATTAGATCCTTGATATTAAGCCTATTGGTTGTTCAATGACTCAGAAGGCATCTGGTTCATCATCATTGTTATTCCTTGTTGAATATTGAATAGGTAAGACCGGATGTTTTCTGGGATGATTTATAAAGTTGGTTACTCGCCACTCGGTAGGCTTAATGCCGACGACCGTGATTTGGAGCCCACGTTAAACTGTATGTTCAGTCCAGATAAACTCTTTATTGGTAAAAGGAGACTTTATATATATATATATATATATATATATATATATATATCTCTATATATATATATATATATATATATATATCTATATATATATATATATATATCTATATATATATATATATATATATATATATCTATATATATATATATATATATATATATATATATATATAATATTTATATATATATATCTATATCTATATCTATATATATATATATATATATATATATATATATATATATATATAATATTTACTGTATTATACATTGCATTTACTGATATTTAAGAAAATTGTTCAAGTTTACGAAAATTATAATGTTTTTTTCTTTTATATAGTTCAGAGGGCTAATTCATTAAATCATTGGGATTTGTAATATTTGTGACATGGGAAAGGAATTATAAGTTGAGACAATATAATAGATCGCATTGTATGGAATGTCTAGTGAAGCTAGGCAAAGATAAAGAAGGTACCGAGCAAACAGAAAACACGTGCCTAATAAAATGTTTTTTCTATTTTATTTTTTCCTTTTACTGTTAGATGTTTACTCAATATATTACGCAGTTATATTATTGACTATTACAATGGGTAGGCCCAGTAAAGGTGCAGCCCATATGAGGAAAAATAAGAGTAAAGAAACAATAATTGCAAATAAGGAACGCTTCAGGCCCCAAGGTCCGCTACCTAGCCTAGGTGATGTGAAAAATGTTCTAACCAAACTAGAACAACAACAAAATGCCGTCGCCCACCGGAAATCGGACCCGCGATCTCCCCGCGTGATGTGAAAGCTCTCACCACCACACCATAGGAGCAGTGGCGATTTTTCTACGGCTTCCTATATGATATGGTTAGTGCTTAAAAAGCAAACTGATGGTCCTCCTACTGCTGCGATAGCCGCGGGTTCGAATCCTGCCGGGGCATGGTCGTAAATGTATGTTTGTTATTGTTTAACATTTGTGATTATTCTAGGCAAGACATATTATCCCAGTCAAGCCAGTAACCAGGCTAGGTAAGACCGGATGTCTTCTGGAAGAAGAAAGTTTCAGTTTGATTATTATAGTTTAATTTTATTATACCGACATAGTGGTCCCTGCTAACAAGGGTAATATAAAAGTGGTCCCCAAAGAAGAAAAGTTTGGGACACCTATATTAGAGACTTAAGCAAGGACAGATGGAGAAGAACTTATTTTTAAATCATTGTTCAGAAATTGTAATTGTCAATTATTTCGATGTCGACGCCGCGTGTCACTGTTTGTTTTTGTTAGAAAACAAGTTTCAATTTCGACCAACATCAATCAAAGAATGGAGATCGAACCAAACTCCGTTGGGACATATAGACCTCCACCTCCCTCGGAAGGGGGAGCCCTTCTCCCCACGACCGACCGTACGAGACGGCAATAATCAAATTAACTCAAATACAGGACCTGAAGATGCGAGACGTCGTAATCGACGAGATCGACGACAGTTCATAATTCGACAGACATAATTAAATCGTCCCGCGGCTACGGGAACAACCCTTAAACTTGTCAAATGACATATTAGGGTATAATTCCGTCCCGGCGGGACGGCCGCGTCCGCAACCCGGTTTTTTCCCGGTCTTTGTTCGCTGTGGGGACTCTCAAGCCTTTCGTCGATTTCGGGATCCACCGAGTAATGGAGTGTTTATTTGTGTTTTCAAATTATACATATAGTCTATTCAGCTTTATTTTGTACATGCGTCATTTAAATTTGTGACGTCACAACGTCATAATGTTGCCGCGTCAACTCTTAGTTTTAGTTTAGTTTGGCTTTGACATACAACAAAATTCTAATCTAAATAAAATAATTGAATAAAAATGTTATCAAATATAATTTATTTTAACATTATAGTACATCTAAAAACTACAGTTAATTATACAGCCACAATAGTTTACAGGTTAAAGTTATCACGTCTTATCACTATTGCTTTCATCAGATCCACAGCTATATTCTAAGATGTAGCACTTCTAAGAGTAATCCTTCGATAAGGTTAGGCATGAAGGCCTTGTTCATAAACTACAGAAAACGCTACCAAAACAACACACCGAACTGTTAAAATCATACATTACAACTAGAATGTTTAGAGTCAAGCAAAAAGATGCTTACTCTACAATAAAATAAGCTAGAGCAGGTGTACCACAAGGAAGTGTACTGGGACCAATGCTTTATCTACTTTACACTTGTGATATACCACAAATGGAAAATATCATGATGGCTACATTTGCTGATGATACTGCGATTATAGCAGTCGGAGACAATAGTGAAGAAGCCTCGCGAAAATTACAACAGGCAAGTGACAATACACAAGCTTGGAAAATAAGAATTAATGGAAGTAAATCTGTACATGTGCAGTTCACCTATAAACAGACCGTACAACCACCAATAACATTAAATAACACTATCATTTCATATAGCAACAACGCTATATCTGGGAATGAATCTCGATGTAAAAGTTCGCTGGAAGGAACATATAAAGAAGAAAAGAAAAGAACTGAAATTGAAATATAGGAAATTGTACTGGCTAATTGAAAGAAAATCACAATTAACAGTACATAATAAATTGCTATTATATAAGCAAATACTAAAACCTATATGGACATACGGAGTTCAATTATGGGGATGATGTTCTGCAAATAGTAACATTAATAAAATACAAATTTTTCAGAACAAAGTCCTGAGAGGTATTGTGGGTGCACCCAAATACTATAGGTGTGATTACATACATCAAGACCTTCAGATACCCACACTCAGTCAAGAAATCAAGCGAATTGCAAGGGGGCATGAGGAAAGATTCTAATCTCATACTAATATTGAAATGTTGCAACTTTTGGATACCACCAGAACAGGACACAGACTCAAAAGAATCAAACCATCTGATCTTGTGTAGTGTAAAAACTACAGCAGTGACATGTATAAACATTATTTCACCAGAGACTGAGTTAGGGCCGATGGGTCCTCCTAGCTATATACTTGGATTTTAGTTAGCATAAAGACAAATTGTAGGTTAGACGGAAACGACTAGTAACAATGTATTAATTCAATAATAATTAAAAAATCTTTTTTATCAACTAAGACCTATTACTGAACGTGGGTTCCAAATTAGATCCTTGATATTAAGCCTATTGGTTGTTCAATGACTCAGAAGGCATCTGGTTCATCATCATTGTTATTCCTTGTTGAATATTGATTTTCTGTATATGGTTATAAATAATCAATATTTCAAATATTTTTTCTGGGATTATATGTAATAATATCGTCTTAAGCATATCTTAAAATTGTTCTTAGTGTTTTCTATAAAGTTCTAGGTCTGGTTTGAGTCTTTGGAACATCTTGTCTTTGAAATCTACCTCGAAAAAAAAAGCAAGAGGTCATCGATTAGCGAGGAAAACGGTGTAAACTCATTGACAACACAACGCGATACTTTCATCCAGGCCGGATACATCAACTACAAGTGGACTCTGTTCTGATTAGAGTCTTGTGGATGTTCCGGACGTGCTCGGCGGATCGCAGTTGGCCGCGGGCCTAACCGTACGCGTTGGCCTCTGACCGATCTCAGCGGCGCGTCGGGACGCTCCGGCGTCGCAGTGATTCTTCGTCGCGGTATCAGGAAGGACGTCACGCGACCCGCCAACTTGATCGAAATAACGCGGAAACAGTCGTGCGAGTTCAGTGCGTCTGTTTTCAACTATTTAATTTTTTTTTGATAGATATGTGGTGGGTGGTTTAGTTGAGTTGTGAAGGTGTTCTGGACACTTACTAGTGATAATATATCGGTAAGGTTTATCTTGTCTTGATAATAATAAATGATTGGGTACACAAACATGATTTCGCCCTTTTAGAAAATAAATCTCATCAGATAACGCCACTGCCTATAGTTTGTCACACTTACCAATTTACCGGCGTTTAACACCTTTTATTTATAGTTAATAACAATAGTACAAAACTTCATTTTTATTCGTTGGAACATTCTCAAAAAAAAACAAATAGCGAAAAGTTCTCTCTACAGGAAAAAGCGCCCCAGAATTATTGTAGGTTTAAAATTCACAGTATAATTCCTCGAGGCACACTCATTTAATTGCTATGCGAGAATAGAGTTTACAACATTTACCCCACTAGCCATATTCACCAGACCTTGCACCGTCAAAATATTATTTGTTCCGATCGATACGGTCACCCCTTATTTCGAAAACGGCCCGCTTCGTTTGAAATTTGGGATGATATAATGTTGTTTTCTGTTTATTAATTATTTCTTGGTTGCGATCTTTTAAAATTTCTTGTGGGGTATTTTATATTAAAAGGAAATATGTTTTAATTAATATTAATTATAAGATGATTAAGCTCGAGCAACATTTTGAAGGCTTTTTGGTGGTATATTGTTGTGTGTTTTAATGGAATACGTATACGTATATATGTTAATTAAAAAATGTTGTTATACAGCTTACCTTAATATAAGTTCATTCAATTTTTTCTTCCTTTCTTAAATTAATCGAATTTCGAACTGCCTTTTTAACTGTATTTTATAGTATCTTTTTTATCAACTAGGCCCTACTGAGTCCTCAGAAGGCATCCGGTCTTCACCTATTGCTTAAAGTAAGTACTAATCACAAAGGGTAATGTTTGGTGAATATGGAGTGTTATATCGCAATTGTAAACGTTTCATCCCTTCTTACTACAAAATGATCACGGCGTAGATTCCAACTGCTTTATGGCAATAGTTTATTCAGAAATATTTCAACTTTATATGATAAAAGTTGAAGAAACAACACTGCCTGTACTTTATTTTTGTGCTTTGTTATATTATTATTAATGAATCACTGGTGCTTTAATTAGCTGTGTTAATTACACATTTCCAACCTATAGAATAAAATGAATTAGTCATAATACTGCACAAACATCTTCATTACTTTTTATTGTTATCACCGTAATTATTCATATAGTGTATAAAAAATAATTCTGTTTGTTTTGATTTGGTTTAGATAGTTGTATTAACTTATATATTATACAGTAAATTCGTTATTGTAATTTTATATTTATATCCAGAAAATTTACCTTGGTTTCTTGGAGATTTTTACACCTGATCTGATAACGGTGGATCATAAAAAGGAATCACACTTTTTTGGCATTGTTTTGCTTTATTTCGTACTCCGGATCAGCTCTACAAACAATGCATAACAAGCTCCATATTTTTTCGTGATAAATTTGGAATTATGTGCGTGTGAATATGGCTGACGTTTATTGTTCGGTATTTAGTCAATTTTACTCTAGTGATAGTATATTATCTCGTTTTGTATGTAGTCTTTTAGAAATGTAAAGCTTCCTGGTATTACAGTTTCGTCCAATGTTAGCCTCTACGTTGTCCTACCATTTATGATTCGTCAACAGCAACTGTTGGAATTATGTTTATTTTTTTTGGTGATGTTTTAGATATGTTAAGTTTCACTCATAATGATTTCGAATGTTAAATATTCTATATTTGCTAAACGAAAATAACTTGAATTCATTTTCATCTTGAATTCATTATATACAATTTACTTTGCAACTAAGACTCTAGAAAAAGTCAGCATTTACATAATCAATTTCAGCATCTTAACAGCAATTGATGGAAATTTATGACAGCCTCTTCAACTTGAACCATTGATAGTAGGCGGGATAAAGGAGAGTGGATTCTAATTCTAATTCCTCAACTGCAAATCACTTTTGAGAATTCTCTAATTTCAAGATTTTATTCAGAAAAATATAGTCTTGTCTGACATATTATAGAAGCACGTGTTTCTAAAAACAATCGATGTATCTTAGAAAAAAACATGTCAATCTGAGACAAAATCGCTAATATTTGAATATTATTATGTTAACGGATGTTCTATCCTATGATATGAAGTTTTCAATCAGATAATTTAGCATAAAAAACGCATAGAAGACAATATCCTACTTTGTCACCAAGGGCAAATATTTATAGCGGAAATTACTAAAAGATTTAAAAAAAAATTATATATTTAAATGCTAGTTAACATATTTTCAAAACAGATAAAAAACACTCCCTAATTCGACATTAATTATGTCCATGAAATATGAAACATTTTTCGTAAATCCAGTAATATAGTTTTAAATTAATATAGTATTAAATATTCAAATTTTTATACTTTTAAATATTAAGTATGTAAATCGTATCTCTTTTATTCAATATTAATGAAAAATTTTCCATTTTTACCACATTTAGTATGAAAATGTATGTAAAACTGCCCTTTGAAATTTTATTGACTTTTCCCATCCACCAAAATAAGAAGCGCTTAATTATTGTGTCCTGTTGTGGATGCTTCAGACAAGTAATTATGTTTAAAAATACAAGCATTTACTAACATAAAATATATTAACAATATTAATTAAATTAGTTGTACATACTTTTGGTAAATAAAAAAAATAAAAATCTAAAAAATATATACAACAATGATTGTTTGCAATATTACCCTATATACACTTATTTGTTGATCTTTTTCTGCTGATTTCATTATTGAATAGGTTAAGGTAAAGGTTCTGTGAACCAACGCGTAACGTTCGATAATTCTTTACATTGTTTGAATCAATCTATGTATCTGTATCTGATTTAAAATGTTCTAAATTAAATATTAACAATATAAGCTTTCGCTTAATTATTTCGCTAATAATTTAACGAAAGAATATAGCTGCAGAATCTGTTAAAAGTTTGAAAGCAACCAAAACCTTAACCGATTTTTCTTTTATATTCACGTAACGCCGCAACGATAGAAAGAAGGGAGGTCTGGTGGGATTTAGTTTCGGATGGAGAGGAGCGAAATAGCGAGGCCTCATTACAATAACAGTAAAATATAAAGCCGCAGAGTTTGAAGTGAATTATTTCGTTGTTATAATAACAAAGAAAAACAATTCCCCGTGGTATGGACTGCATCAAACTCGTCTTTCTCGAACTATATCACTTCAGAGAGTTGGGGAGAGTGTTCGAGAGAGTTTTTGGTATATTTATGAGTTTTTTAGAACTGCAGTTAAGGTTACAAAGGTTAATAATTGTTTACTAAGTTAGTGAACACTAATATTTCATAATTAAGTTTGAATATGACAATTTAAAGATACTGCAAGCTGTCTGCCCAATGGTTGCTAACAATGGAATTAAAATACATATTTCAATAATATTAATTATAATAACAACATCATTTCTAATTTCTCACCATGTTCTATTTCTTGTAATGTTCAGAAAAAAAAACAACGGCTCTGGCCTATGATTTACAACGATATCAAAATTGTCTCTGATTTTGAAAGATCAGATTAATGAGTTTGAAATTGTTTTGTGTTTCTGAGACTGAAATTTGGTAGTAAAATATCGCTGACAATAAGCTTTCTTATGCCGGTCTATTGCTGTTTAAACATATGGACTTTTAGAGGGAGATATGCATGCATGGATAAAGTTGCAGTAACTCCGAATATAATACGATTTATTTTATAATATTCTTAAAGATTCGAACATTGAATATATTAGAAAAAAGTAGATTATTGATTAAAACTTTTAAAAAACATTAATCTGTAAATGTAAAAACTTTGGGTTTTGTTGGCTGTTTTTGTTAAATAAATATGTTTTCTTTTTAATTTAGAAGAACGTGATTTAAAAGTAGTTCTTAAAGACAACTATCTATCGTCTGTTCAAAGTTACTTTGTACATATGTTATCTAAATTTGTGACATAAAACGTCGCAATGTTGCCGCATCAACTCTGAGTTGTAGTTTAGTTTGGCTTTGATATACAACAAAATTCTAATCTAAATAAGTTAATTAAACAAAAATGTTATGAAATATAATTTATTTTATCATTATAGTACATCTACATTCCTACATTAGTACATTAGTTTGTACAACGTCTGGTCGGTCGGAATGTGTGGCTGTTGATGCGATTGTTGTCTGAACACTCACTACCACTTTGTGGAAGGAATTCGCACGGGAACTGAAAACACTGGTTGAATAAAAACTTGTTTACTTCGATATTGAACGATACATGTGGTCGATGGGAGAATGGACAGGAATTAGGTTAGGTAAAGGAAGTATGGTAGCGTTGTAGAAGTGGTACTGTTACAAGGGGGTAGAGAAAAGGAAAGAGGGCGAGATGTCATCGTGGTGGTCTTTTATAACCGGGAATCGCATGGTACCAATCCACCAGCGTTACCCACCTTTGACTTTGATGTAGGCGAATGCGTGGTGGCCTAAAGGGTTGTAGCGATCGCTACAACCTCTTTTCACTATTGCTTTCAAGAATTTTGCATATATCTGACAAACGGACGACTTCGACAGGCTCATTCGTTTACGTGTTCTAACTAATCAGACAGCATTGTGTCTCTTTTTAACTACAGTAAAATGAGAAGGAAAATATTGTCTGATTCTTAAACGAATTTACAAATTGCGGCAGGCAATACATTAAACATCTTGATGACGTATGTACAAAAAAACTTTGAATAGACTACAGTATTTCTTCCTTCATATTGTTTAAGCTCAGATATAATATTTTAGAGCTAAACTTTATGAGCAATTAATGCATATACTTCCAACGTAGTCCACATAGTTTTCAAACAAGGCACACTCTTCACACGTAACTACACTTGACTTGGTTCAAAGGGTTTTTGTCTCTTCAACCTCCGGATAAAGCCACCGTTGTTGAGCAGCTGTAGTACTTCGACGTTTTTATGTTCACGTAATCTCTCTTGATGTTTTTCTACAAGCCATTTAATGTATTTGCTGACTGTCGGTACCATTAGACCTTTGTATATATCCTCAATTATAATGTATCATGGAGCGTTAACAATGCCCCGAAGAATTTTCTTTCGGTGATTTTGGATAATATTAGTATTTGATTCTTTGTTCAACACCATAATTACATACCGTTGGTCGACATTGAAGTCCTTAACATTTGCTTATATAATAACAGTTTATTGTAGAGTGTCAGTTCGATAAATATAGTCTCATAACATCCAACACAATCGCCCGATTTGATTCCCTTTGACTCCACTCGCACTTCAAAAAATCTTTATTGAATTTATTTAATATCCTAGTATAAATATGGCAACAAGAATATGACGTGCATTTTTTCATCAACTGGAATTATCTCAAAGTTAATTTAGAAATCTAGTGTATTGATTAATAAAGTGCCACTGTTATAAACTGGCATTGTATTTATGTATTATATTAATATACCTTTTAGAAGCTTTTAAGTTATTAGAGAATGATAAAAGTACCTCGGAGTTTTCCTCCATTAATTTTCCATGATTGCTCGAACATATTTCATGCCGATGGTTTTAGAACGGTCATTAATTGCCCCGTAACCGTATTTATAGGGCAATTATAGGCCGGCTAAGTCGTAAAATAAATGAAAACAGTTTATATAAAAGTGCAGTAAAATTTAATTGTAATAAAATCGTTTCGGCTTTAGTCAACAACCGATTCTTACGACGAATGGGAATTCGGAATATATTTCATTCCTCTTGTCACTGGTCACTCGTACTGTTATCACTACATAGTATAAAACAAAGTCGCCTTTTCTGTCCCTATATCCCTATGTGCGCTTAAATCTTTAAAACTACGCAACGGATTTTGATGCGGTTTTTTTCAATAGATAGAGTGATTCAAGAGGAAGGTTTATATGTATAATACATGCATAATATACTAAGGCAACATTGCTAATTTTAGAGGTTTCTAACGTGATGTCGTAAATTAACCTATTTTTTAGGCTTATTTAGCAATTAGCAAAAACGCTGCCTAACCCTACGAGTTAGATCAAATTAATGTACTACAGTATTGTACACCATAAAAAGGTCTACAAAAAAGTCCGCGATGGTATATGTTTATCTTTTAGGGATAACCCACATTAACCATTTTTATTGTTTACTTTTTACGTGAGAAAATGGCTTATTTACGAAGCTATTTTAAGCAATACGGCATTAATCCTTATCGAATTAAGTACCTTAAATACAGTGTGCAATTAATATAGATCAATATGGTTCCTTACAGCATGTAAATTAAACAAATATTTTCGGAGATATTACAAATTTAAAATTTGCGTTTAAAAATGTGTAATGTAATAAAAATTGTATGAATTTAGATATTCCAAAGATAGCAGGAAATCTTCATAGTAAGTATAGGGGAAGAGGAATTGTTTTACTCCAAATTTAATGCGTGCAGCCAAGGGCAGTAATGAATGAACCAAAAATACTGGATCGATTTTAATCATGTTTTCATTGAGTGACATAGGCATATATATTTTATGCCCGTGCAAAGTCGGAGCGGGCCGCTATGTTTTTATATACAACGTTCATATTTTTTCTGTAGTGTATTTAATTTAGTATCAGCATTGCACCCGTGCGAAGCCGGGGCGGGTCGCTAGTATTTTAATAAATAGAAAAGCGATACCACAGAATAGTCAGACATAGAAGCAGATCTGCCACATAGGAGGTTGTGACTAGATAATGCGCGTCAGAACCGCAGCAGGCGCAACAAGTGGGAATATTTTTAGTGGGAAATTTTAAAAATATATTTTAATTCAAATAAATATTTATAAAAATGTTTATAAAAAATCCACAAAATGATTTTGAATGACCGTAAGCAGTAGCAGACACTCTAAAGATATCAACTGAACCTGTACATCAGTCAACAATAACACACATCTTCCTCTTTTCACAGTATTTCATATGAATATAATTATAAATCATTTGTTAATACTTTTTTTATTATTATTTATTATTAAGCATTAATTATAGCCAAACTTACCCATGTAATTTATTGTTCTGTCATGTCAAAGATGACATTGTGATGTTGATATTGACATTACATCTTTTTACCTTATTACCAACGAATGGGCTATACTTGCAAAAATATTGGCCACAGTATGAACACAAAATGTGTTGGAAAGTCTCTCTATTACTCTATGCACTCAGAAACCAATTAAAAAAACCTCAATCTCTCAATGTTTTTTCAATTGTCTTCTATGCTTAGAGTAATAGAGAGAACATGCAATAGAAGCCTCTGGAGAAAAGTTTCGTTACGTCCAACATCCAGGTGGTTATTAGAATAGGCTATTCAAATAATTTGATTAGTCCGTTTAAATCTCCACTATAAGTACCTGTAAGAAAAACTATTTTGCTGTGAAAACATTTGATTGGCACTTCAATAAAGTTTCGCCTATACTCTTAGTGGTTCCACAATCTGCCCAATAGGCAATAAGTATTTCTTATGTTTATATTATATGCATGTTATTGGCATGTAGAAAATCACTTAATTAAGTCATCTCCTGTATAAAGTATTATCTTAATTAATTATACTAAAGCTTATTCTATTATAAAGTCTATATATGTTCAATAATCAGATCAGATGGTGTTAAAGGTTTTAGTCTACGCACTTCACTATCACGTCGAATATTTAGCCGATTAGAGCGTACATTGGGATGCACTGACACTCTTTCGAAATACTTCTCACAAACACGTTGAATTACACTAGTTATAGGTTCTAGAGGAATATCGCGTTGCATCATTTAATTTGAAACATAGTGCGGAGAATCAACAATGGCACATAACACCTTATTGTGGAACCGGTGAATGATGGATATATTAGATTTGCTAGCGGTACCCCTTAGTTGGATTCTATATGACCAAATAGGCTTGAGTATAGACTCATATAGAAATACCTTGTTATCTAATGATAACTTGCGCTCGATGAGCCAATATGTGACTGGATCTTCATGAGATGCTAAGATTGCTGTGTCCTTTGCGTATGTTGCCACAGTAGTTATTTTTGTGGTGGATAGATTGAACTCCTTGCACGTACACTACCTTGCGGAAGTCTTTAATTTATTAGATGTAATTCGGTATGTTTATCGCCTTGTTAAACAGTAAAATGTCTATCAGGGAGATACGATTTTAGTAACTGATAGTCCGGATGAGAGAGAAGTTTCTTTAATTTAATCTGTAAGCCCGTTTACCATATTTTGTCCTGTACACCTGATATTTCTCTAGGAAAGCAACCGAACAATATCTTTTGGCATTTAGGTTCATGTTTATTTTGTTTACAAGCCTATGCATTTGTACTATAATCCCGTGCTTATTACGAAACCCAAATTGATGTTTTCGAATAATCTTTCTTTTTAATTGTTACTGAATCAATGAGTTCTAATAGGACCAAAAAATTTTACAAACTATCTTGGTTAAGTATCCTTAGGCCAATATATTTATTAGGATAATTACACAGTTATTTCTTTAAAGGAATGAATCCCCGCAAGGTAGTTTTTAAATTTTTAATTGATGGTGGTATTAACAAATTGATCTTACTTGGACAATACAATTTTGCACTATTTAGATAATGAATTGCTCTGCACCAAAATTCTTCTTGTATTGAACTTACAGTTAATCCTCCTTTGGTGTTAAATATGTTTGACGAGATGAACCAATCTGTTTACCTATAAATGACTGTTATAGTTGCGAGGATCTGAAACTACTAATTATAAAAAAAAATCTTTTTAAAATTTTAAATTTAAAAAATGTCTATAAACTTTTTCCATTTTTTTGTACAAACCTTGTATTAGCAATAATGAAGACATAAAAAACAGAATTATCCGATTTGATGCGGTTTGAAGTTATGCGCGTTCATATATTAAGTCAAAAAAATCAGGTGTTAAATAGAATCAGAAGGGAGTAGACACCCTAATAAGTCTAGATTTACATCCAGTTTTCAGTATCTAAATTAGAATCGTCGGGAAACGAGACACATTAAACGCAAAATAGACTTAAAAAGTGTCACGTAATGACACCCGTCCATCGTTCGTAACTCGACGGCTTTAGTCTGATCTCCGCGCCTCTTTTTATATCTATATCGCATTAAAAAAGGGGAGGGACGCGACATAAAAAGCGAGATTTAACCGCTACAAAATTTGTCGTAAACCGAAAACTTTACGAGGATAGAAGAAGAATAACAGTCGTCGATGAGATAAAAGCGTCGGATGGCCATCAAAGCGGTGCCGAAAAAAAAACGCAGAAACCGAGCTGCGTTCGGGGGATCGATATCTAAATTGGTCAAGACTATGTCGCCCTTTCGGAGGGGAAGTTTCCCATTAAAAACGCATGAAACTCGACATTTTTGATAGTCGGCGACCTTATATCGATAAGATTATATGGTGTCAAGAAGACACTATTGATAATTTTTTAGGGGAAGCGGTTTTATAGTCCTTTTTAGTTCGGATCAGTTCAAATCCCAGATTACAAGGAAACTTGCTCTAGTATTTCTCATGTAAGTTCGCCAATGTTATATACCATCTCCTATATCTCTCGAATACTACAGGATCAAGTAAAAATTATCCATAGTTCAGATTACTTTTTCCCTATATAATAGGTCAGTTGAAAAATCCGCGGCGTGACACATAGATGGCGTTACTATAATTAAATCCATATGTTTTTAGTTAGCCCTAACCCTCAAAAGATGCGTGTATACATTTGACAGCTGTCGGATCATTAGTTTGTGAATTATAGCATTTTGAGTGAAGCAACTTTTGTCGTTGTGAAAAAAGTGGATAAAAAGGAATTTGGCGTGTTGAGAAAATATTGCTTTTTGAAGGGAAAAAATACAGCTGAAGCAAAAACTTGGCTTGATGCCGAGTTTCCACTGCCCCAGGAAAATCAACCATCAAGGATTGGTATGCAGTGGACACCTAAAAGAGGTTGTTACCGACGAAAACATTTAAAAAATCCACAAAATGATTTTGAATGACCGTAAGTTCAAACTGAATGAAATAGCAGATACTCTAAAGATATCAACTGAACCTATACTTCATATCATTCACGAATATTTGGGTATGAGAAAGCTCTGTGCAAAGTGAGTGCCGCGCGAGCTTACTTTTGACCGAATAGAACCACGAGTTGATGATTCGGAGCAGTGTTTGAAGATTATCAAGTGTAATAAACCCGAGTTTTTGCATCGATATGTGACAATGGATGAAACATGGCGCCATCATTTCACTCCGAAGTCCAATCGACAGTCATCCGAATGGACTGCACACGATGGAAAACGCAATAGTCGGCTTGCAAGGTTATGGCGTCTGTATTTTGGGATGCGCATAGAATAATTTTTATTGACTATCTTGAAAAAGGAAGGACCATCAACAGCGACTTTTACATAGCATTATTGGACCGTTTGACGGACGAAATCGCCAAAAAAGGCCGTATTTGAAGAAAAAGAAAGTGTTGCTTCACCAATACAATGTGCGCAACAGTATCACAAGTTAGTGAAAACGATGGCAAAAATCATGCATGAATTGGGCTTCGAATTGCTTCCTCATCCACCGTATCTTTCAGATCTGGCCCCAGCGACTATTTTCGCCGAAGAAGTGATCGCCGAAACTGAGGCCTATTTTGAAGGAAAGGACAAATCGTCCTACAAAAATGGTATCGAAAAGTTAGAGGGTCGCTATAATCAGTGTATTATCCTTGAATGGAAGTATGTTGAATAAAAAAACTAATTTTGTCAAAAAATGTGTTTTACTGTTATATATCGGTCAAAAAAATAATTTATTAAAAGCCAAAAATATTGATATTTTTTGAAAAATTTATCCATATATCGAAAAGTCTTTCGGTGCAAACTTTCTTATAATCTTTTATTTGTCTAAAGCCTATTGCTTTTTGCAAAGATAATATATTTTTAAGGAACAGGAAGTACTCTAGAACATCATTTCAATTTAGTGGTAATTACAAAGCTTTCGATTGTTTTTGGTTCGTATTCTTTTTCTGTTAGTTTATTCTGATGATCTGATTTTTAATTTATTTTGGTGTACTGAATTGATATACTGGTATAATTATCCGGACAGTATGTGCTAATTTTCGCATTTGCTTACATCAGCTGGTCGTTATCGAGTTGTAACATATATTGTTCGAATTCGAGCGTTTTGTTGGAGTTTTTAATAATGGACCTGTCAGTGGTAGGAATTATAGCCACTGTTCTTGGGTAGACAACCGGAAACATAGAGTTTTAAATTTTTTACTTGTTAAATATACCGAATTAAAAATGAAATATAGAAATTGAAAAAAAAAAAAAAAAAAAATATATATATATATATATATATATATATATATATATATATATATATATATATATATATATATATATATATATATATATATATATATATATATATATATATAGTCAATTCAAAACAGCAGTCAATATATGTCTGTCTGAAGTTGTAAATTAGTTTTATAGTCAGACAATATTATCCTTGTCATTTTATTTTATTTAGAAAGAGATAGAATGCTTTTAGAAAAGTTCGAACATGTAACGGAATGAGCCTGCAAAAGTTGTCCGTTTGCCAAACTTCTGAAAATTCTTCAAAGTATTATAATTACGGGTTATAAACCGGCAAACGTTGTTTTAACGCTTTGTTTTAGTAAATTTGAAATCGCTGCGGTTTTTATTAAAAATATTTTTGCACCTTGCAGCTGCACTGTATATTAGTACGGACACGGTCACCAAAATATCTCACAAAATAAAAAATAACATAACCTTAAATTCGCCGAAAAGAAACCGTGTTTATGGGAAATAGTTGACGAATCAATATCAATCTTGGTGTTTCAGAGATTAAATATACGAAATGTATAAAAAAGTAAGTAGTTTTTTCAATTGAAACATAATTTAATACAATTATTTCAGAGAATATTGTTAGTCTGGAAAGTGTCCATAAAAATCCAAAGATATACAGCTATTTGGGTTGTACATTGGGTTCCTCATGGCAAAATAATAATAAATATAGCATAAAGACAACAAAGGTTCATGGATAAAGGTAAACGGTGGAATAACTATCAATTAAGTTTTGTTGGTTTTGTAGAACATTTATTAATTGTAGACATATAGTTCTTCATGCTGGAAACAGGAATTCCTGGTATTTCTGGTGCAGAATTAGTGTTTCTCTAAGTCCAAGGGTGACTACCATGAAGAAATGAACCATAACTTGTCTTTGCAGTAGTTTGAAAATCAGCTTTTAAAGAACTTGGAGAAACCATCAGTATACTGGTGGAGAAAATCCTAAGAGTTTATCAACAAAGGCTGCAATTAAGGAAGGGCTTAAAGTAAATAAAATAAGTTTTCGAGGAAATCATGTTAAAGAATGAACTATTTCAAGTTATTACTCGGTAAATATAAATGAAATATTTAATTGCATTTTATGCAATTTACCTTATTAGAATTAAGCCTGAGAAAAATATATAGTAGATCAGATTACTGCATTCAGTAATCATAACATTTTATGGCCACAGAGTATTATGTCTCCCTTCCTATCACTGCATTTTTAATCCAATTGAGTTGATATGGGGTATTGCAAAGAATTATTACAATAGATATTCAGGTCGAGTAGAATATTCAAACCAGAACTGTCTGGATTTATGGAAATAGGCATTGTCGAAAATAACACGTCTGGTTTGTGTGAGCTCGATCAGACACATTGAAGAAGAAATTGACAAATGGTAGAATATTGAGCTAGTTTTTAATAGATAGGGTGATCAAGGAGGAAACCACTAAAGGCCAATATTCAATTAATATACTTTAATTGTAGGGAAATGTATTATAGAGTGTGACAGCTTTATGAGCATGTGTGTTATTGTTCAGAATATACATGAACGCTTGGTTAATATGTATGAGTAGAGAAATAACACTAAATGTTTTGCAGATATGCATGCAAATGAATTAAGGAGTATGGGGTGATTAAATGTAGTTTTATCAAGAAAGATGTATACAGATAGTAACAGGACAAACTAAAGAGAAATATAGTAATAATGACATAATGACTTTACAAGGATACATTGCACCAAAAGAAACAAGAACTAAGCGCAAAACATAAATATGCTTTCTAATGAAAGTAAAGTACATTACTCAGATATACAATTGTTAATTAAACAAAAACCCGATGTATATATAATAAAACAACTCTAATCTATAAATTTTTGTGGCTGTAAAATGAATTGTACTTTTAAGTTCTTCGATAATAAATGCATTTGATGTACTATGATGTTAAAATAAATTATATTTAATAGAATATTTGTTCAATTATTTTATTTATATTAAAATTTTGTTATGTGTCAGAGCCTAAATGTACTAAAACTCAGAGTAGCTGCGGTAACATTGCGACGTTTCCCGTGTCACTGCTATTTTGAATTAACATACATACATTTATTATTCCATATTTAAGTTTATAATATAAAAGTGAATGATGACATATACTTTTGTTTGATGCCCTGAAGTTATTATAGTTCTGAAAAAATCTTACTTATGATACTTTTGTTATAATATTCAGTGGCGTTTTAATTTAAATTTCTCAATTCTTTGTTGACTGAGTGTTAGTTCTTGAGATAGTTTGAATATATTTCAATATGTTAATATGTTTCACTATACAGTTCACGATTAAACATGATGAGAAACATGATTAATTTGGTAAATTGTGGTCGGATTTCGACTATTGGATGATCACTAGTATTAATTATTAAAACGAAATTTGCAGCTATTTTATATATACTATTTTATTCTTTTAACTGTTTATTAATTGTTCGTTAATTAATAAGTTAATAGATCATTTAATGGTTATATATTTCTTTTTTAATATATTTTTCTACATTGTAAGAAAATACTTATTTTTTCCTAAATAGTACTAACTAACTGATTAGTTCAGGTTAATTATTAATAAAATTTATTCCGAAACGTTCCTTTTATACTCGTTTACTAATATCGTGGTCTATACGAAAGGATTTTATTTCAGATTTACTTAATTTGGGTCAGTATATCGAAATATTTCCTGAGAATCAGCGATGCGAGTTCAAACAAGAAGATTATCAAAAAAGTTTATTTAATCGGTTTTATTAAAAACCACCGGTGAGTTGAAAGTTATAACAAGTCCGAACTTTCCCCGTTTATATCGTTCTCCCTCCCGCTGCAGTCTACGATCGGGATTTATGGACCCATTCCCGTTAATTAAAGGGACTTTAAAAGCATCGGGCTGCAAATAACTCGAACAAATTAAATATATTTAAGATTTATTTGCAACAATCTGCTGGAAGCAAGCAATAGCGACGACAGTTTTCTAAAAAGCGTGCGAGGTTTTGTCACAATGCGTTTTATCAATCATATAATCTGTACTGGGGATATTTTCCGAACCATTTCTCCAATTCTGGTGTGATCTCGCAGCGGGTGTTGTCGAATCTGTACTGATCGAGGTGGATACAGTTTGTCTCCCCAAGAGGGAGTTCGACCGGTTTCCCTTTTTCCTAAAACGAAAGTGGTTTTATTATTAGCTTGATCTTGTCTATGGTGTAGGATGTCCCTACCATGCAAATACATAATGGTGGGATATCTATGTTGCAGGAGAAGCTTCGATCTCCGTTCTTACAATACCATTGATCGCCGTCCTTGACCGGTTGCCAATCAGGCCAGCATTGACAAGGGTGTGGTGGGCTAGTACCCATTACACCAACGGCAAGAATCAAGAGATGCATTAGTCTGTTCCTTTAATTTATAAAAAAAGTACAAAAATTAGTTGATCAATGATAATATTAAGTTCTTAATAATATTAATTATTATTAAATAAAAATAATAATAAGCATGTATTCTGATCCTTTTTTTACTTTAAGAAGGCGTTCGTTATCGAAAATTGGGATATGACCAGAGAGAAATAGAGATTTAACTTCATCGGAAATTTTGGCGAAATGTTTCGCGACGTCCAACATGCAGATGTCGCTAGTTTTAACATATTACTTGTTTTAATCGCTATGGTAAGACCTGCGACGGGATCCGATTGGTTCATTTAGTTCTATGGTTTGTTTATTTTGCACGCCATTTTCAATGCTCCCTATGGCTTAGCTTTTTATAACGTTTATACATTAAATTATTATTTTATTTTATTAGTATATAGAAGTCGGTAGAAGAAATGCATTCTCGTTCTAGGAAGTGTTGTGTGTCCGGATGCACAGATAGTGAGGAAATGCATCATCGTTTTCAATTAAAAAGTAGTGATTTTTAGAAATGAGTAGAAAACATTAAAAATCCTAAACTGGTTGGGTTAAACATGAAACAGATTTATGATCGTTACCATGTGAGACATTTTTGTGATACATTTAAACTTTCCTTTAAGTACTTATGAACAATTTAGTGATGGTGAAAATAATACTACGAGCCCAGAATATGTAGAAATGGAAGTGGATCAAAATCAAAATTATATAGAAGGTAAATTGAAGGAGTCAGTCATATTTCTGTTCATAATTGTTACCATTAATTTCAAAACTGTTTTACTATATTTTTAGTGCCTATTTCCATCGTTCCAGGCCCACAACAAGGAAGCAAGTATCATCGACATTTGAACAAACTCCTTGAGATAATGGTAAAGTTTGTATTCATTTAACCAGTATCCTCCTTTCTGCTCATTCTTATTGTTAATTACTTGACTCTATAACTTCAGTTCAGATGTTCCTATAAGAGCAAACAAAGTTTTACGTTGTACCGTAGTGTACATCTTAGGTTATTTAGTAAATTTTTTAAAAACGAAATTAAGTGTGATTTTTGTTTACATACAATTATAAATAAATCAGTAGGCCTCTCGTGTCCCGGACTCCAAAAAAATTGTTTTATTATACTGTCAATAGGTCCTTGAGCTATGTCTTATTTTATTCAGCGATTTTGTCATGTCGATAGTATAACAAAATTTTTGTCAAATAAAAAAAAAGTAAATTTAAAACCCTGTAATTTGTACCCTGTACATTTCATAATGATCTGTCGGATAAAATATTAAAAGTACTAACAAGGTGCACTATATGCTTTTGAGTAAAACAGGTGAACAGAATATTAAGAGGGAAACACTCAAAGTTTACTTTCAGTATAAGAAAACAAAAAAAAAGAACTCTGATAGATCCTGTTAAATTGATGGCACTAAACAAGTATGAAAAAAGAAAAAGACGGAAGTGATAATTTTGATTTGCAATGCACCAAAGTTTTTTGCTTATGGTTTTATATATATTTATATTTTGTAGATAAATTTACATTATAAGTTTATATTTATTGTTATAGATTATATTTATATTTATTTATTTTTAAATATTATATTTATATGTATGTTTAATTTAATTTTATTTAATAAATTTATTTCAGAAAAAAATGTTTTTTATTTAAATTTCATTGGTTAATTAAACCTGCGTCAATGCTGTCCCGTGCCAAAGATTACTAATGAGCCAATCAAATGTCTTCACAGTAAAATATTTTTCTTTCAGGTACCTATAATGGAGATTTAAATTGACAAATCACATTACTTGAATGGCCCATTACGGCTCACTCTGGATGTTGGGCAAAGCAAATCTTTGGGCCAGAGTCCCCTATTGAGTTGCATCTCTATTACTCTATGGATATATTGTGGTATACTATGGTTCATGTGTATCGGCAGCAGATTATTTTAAATAATTGAAATTTCATTATATATATACTCTGATTAACTTAATAATAGTATATTGTATATTAAACTTCGGTATACATCTACATGGTAGGTTAAATTTGAATCATGTTAGACAAAATACAGAGTAGTTAGACCCAAAGTTAAGCAACTATACTGCTTAGTCGGAAGATCAAACTTGAAGTCAACTTGACCTAAAATCAAAGAGATTGGTTTATCGGCCATTCATAAAACCAATTTCGACCTATGGGGTACACAATATGAGGTTGCACCAAAACATCAATTAATTAGCAATGCTTATAACGTAACCAGCGAATACATGCCTGATGATCTCGAAATTAAATGCTTATATTAAGTGATCCAAGATTTCGGCTTGAAACATGAAAAACGATTGCTAAATCATAGCAACGTGAAAGCAATACAGCTACTAGACAACACGTACACATCAGAAGTTTGAAGCGAACCGAACCACACAAAATTGTTTAGTGTATAAGTATATTCTTAACTTTAACTTAAGTAGTTTAGTTTTATTTTATTTTGGGAAATAAATACTGCTGCAAAATACATGCAAAAACATAAATAAAAAGTGTTACAATTTTAGTTTACATATCTTTATAATGATATAGTAGCAATAACTCTTATAATATTACGTGCTTTATAAAATGTATTTGGCAATTATTATATTTTAAGAATATACTAATATTTATTTCTAATTAAACATGTCTTTCCTTAATGAAAACTTTCTACACCTTCTTAGGTTAAAAGTGTACAGATTTTTTTGCGAATTTATTTGGCATAGAAATACATAACAATGAACTTGTTCTTGGGTATGTTGTCTATTATTTTCAATAACTTTACAGCATCTTTCAGTTTATATATCAACATGGTCGCGAAATGAACTTTCAGAAAATAATCAACGAATTTACGCATTTTGAACTGTTTTTCCGCTGATGCTTGCTGTATTGCCAGGTGTAAGGGGGGATAGGAGGTTCTGATTTGTTGAAGATTATTCATAACTCATGATTCATGACTTTGTACACTTGGAATTGATGTATATATTTTACCACCATTCGCAAATTTCTACAAAAGATATTTTTTTGTTTTCTTAGGATACTTAGGTTTTCCTGCCTAATTTTTGATTTTTTCATTTTGGCGCAAACGTCTTGAAACAGTTGATTCCAATGTTTTAGAAGCATCGTTTCGTTGAAATCGGTAGCGAGTGCAATGGGGCAAGTGTTGTTTATCAGCTGTAACTTTGATATATGGCTTTGCGACCATTAGAAAATGCCGATTCCAGAAGGCTATTTCCTTATATTTCGCTTCTTTACTTTCGAGAAAGGAGAATGGAGTCCAGACTCGCTGGAAATTATGTGCTGGAATCGGATATGATTGTTTAAGTGAACGCCAGTGTCAGAATTGGTTTTGGTGTTTTTCTTCTGAAGATTTCGATGTTATTTCGCCGACCAATAATCGGAAATGTCGATAAAAGTCTTAAAAATATTGAGACATACTGACATACAGAAGTAAATATTGACCACGAAATAGTTTTGAGTCATTTACATAAAAGTGAATACCAAAAGAAGCTCGATATTTGGGTTCCATAAGAACTGATTGCCACTTTTGTAATGAATGATGAAAAGTCGATCACGTATGGCAATAATGGGCGAAAAAGATTGTAGTCGAAAGCGAGAGAGGCTTCACTCACAATCAGTTACAAAACCGACGTTGACACCAAGGAAGACGATGTTAGATTTTTAGTGTGATTGGAACAGAATTGTTCATCAAGGACGAACCTGACATAACCATTATTACGACTTTCCATGTTAACAACTAAAGAGATAGGAAAGGCGTTGTCTTTCACCATACGACGGCAGATATTGAGAGAGATTGGTGGGAAACTTTTCATTGTTATTAGTTATGGTTTTAACGGAAAACTGGTGAAAGGTCATCACAGATGAAAACATCGTCCGTGTTATTACCGATTTACCAAATAATAGTCTAGGAAACTAGTTTAAATATATAATAAAAAACAATCTGCTAATTTATCGATCAACGTGGTACAATATCACTAAATTGTTGGAGACAGTCAAAATTATTTGCCAGTGAAACGAAATTTCTAATAGTTCAAACAGATATAGGACAGTTTTATTAGGCATTTTCGTTAAATTGGCCATTAGCTCGCCGAGCACTCTGGAGATCAAATTTGAACGTTTGCCAAAAGCGTTATTAATTTAATAAAATCCTAATAATGAGCGTCACGCGAGAATGATATGACCGGCGGATAAATTATTCGAGCACTTGTATACTTACATGTTTTTCCGGAGTAAGCGAAGGGCTCAGGCCGTGTGCAAACGAAACGTTCTGACTTATTTAACGAGCACCTCCAGCAATAGTTGTTTATATACCCGCTGAATGGATTGTTTACATTGAATCCACTTTTGACACAAGGCGATAAATATTTCTGAATTTAATTATTCCTCTTATTTGTTAATTGTTTTATAGTTTCCACATAGGCGTAGGCGTAGTTTAGTTACTTATTACTTATCTTTCAATTATTGGTATATCAGGTGTACCTAGAACTCATTACCCTTTCTTCTGACAGATCTCTTTAGACTTAAGTATGCAATGTTAGGATGTGATTGGCATCAAGCTTCAAAGCCGTACATGTTATATTTTGCGAAAATAACACCGTCATAGATCTATACCTCTTTGGAAATGTCAAGTTTCGTACCTGAAAACGCGAATTTGTGGCACGCATAACTTTTACTATTGTCTATGTCCAAGAAAAAGAACGTTCTTTGGTAGACCGAAAAAGTTGAAGATGCGAAACTGCGAGAGTTATTGGATGAAGACTCAACCCAAACTCAAAAGCAATTGATAGAAGCGTTAAATGTGGCACAGGAAATGATTAGCGATCGGTTGACGAGCAATGGAGAAAATTCAAAAGATGGGAAGATGGGTGTGTGGCATGAAATGGCAGGAAAATGAAAAATTGAAAAATCGTTTCTTCAAAGGCATGATCGGAAGTCATTTCTACATCGAATAGTGACGGGTGATGAAAAGTGGGTTGAGTTTGAAAGCCCTAAGTGCAAAATATCTTGGTTGTCATCTGGCCAAGCCGACCGATCGACTCCAAGGCCAAATTTTTTTGGTCCCAAGACAATGCTCTATATTTGGTGAGACCAGAGTTTCACCAGGAAAACCTAATGAAACAGTTAATAGTGACCACTATCGACAACAAATGATCTATTTGAATCATGTATTGATCGAAAAACGTACAGAATGGGCCCGAAGACACGGTAAAGCGATTTTACAGCACGATAATGCGCCGTTTCGTAAAGCAAAACCGGCCAAGAAAGCTTTGAAAGCTTTTGGATACTCTCCAGACCTTGCCCCGTCCGACTATGAACTTTTCGCGTCAATGGGATACGCGCTTGCAGAGCCAATTTCGACTAATTTACAAAATGGCTCCATGAATGGTTTTACACCAAGGACAAACATTTTTTTTTGTGGGATGACATTCATAAATCGTCTGACTCAAGTAGCCAAATAAAATTTTCGATTTTCCTGAAAATTATGTGATTTCTTTTCCGAAAAAAATAATGGTAACCAACTTTCCGGTACACTTGGTAAGTGCACATTCATATGACCTAATTTTGTAATTCTAAGATTTTGTTCATTTATTTTTGTGCGCTGTTAATTAAAAAAATTGCTTTTCTACCATATAGTAGAGTAATTGTGTGAATTATCTTTTGCTCCATATACAAATACCGTACATTTTTTCTATCTGTGCTCATTCTTATTGCTTCTTTGCTTTTTCTCTGATATATTGATCAAATGTTCGCTTAGGTCGCCTTCTGAATTTTCTTCTCTTTGTCATTGCTTCCCATATTTTCTTTACTGCTCTTGTATCCTTCATGTGCTGTAAGTGTTTTCACCAGCTGTGTTATGTGCTTTCTACTTTGTTCATCTTTGTTGTACTCCTGACTTTTGGGAGGTATTTTATTTCTGCTGCTTGCATCTTACTTTCGTACTTTTACCCCTTCTTGACAATATCGTCGTCTCGCAACCGAATATTAGGCTTGGTTTCTTCACTTCCATTTTGAGATAGAGAGAAAAAGCCGACAAGGATAATCATACCAATTACGTCAGTAACCAGGCTGGGTAAGATCAGATGTCTTTTGGGGGTGATTTCTTAGTTAGTTTTAGAAAGTTATTTACTCACCAGTCGGTAACAGTCGATCCAGTCCAGATAAAGCCCAGTTGGTGAAAATGACTCTAATATGTTATATATATATATATATATATATATATATATATATATATATATATATATATATATATATATATATAAATGAACATATGCGTTTAATAAAGATAATGTGTGTTAATAATAATTCAACCAAATAATACATACTGATTTTTGAAAATCAATGTGTTTTAATTAGATTTTTAAATGAAGAGGATTATGATGATTCTTTGAAATATAAAAGTAAAACGAATAAATTGAAAAATTATGTTATAAAAAGCAAAAATAGCAAAAATATATGTAAATAAAAATGAATCGCAGAAATATATGCACGCGCATAACATCTTCGAAATTTTCTCATTATATGAAGAGACTGCTACAGAAGATAGTTGATAAAATATTGATATTGAGAGATTGGCGTTTTTATTGTTGATTTAATTAAAATAGCGAACAGTATATGCAACTAAATTAATATATTCAGTTAAGAGCAAAAAAGAAGGAAGATATTTACAAGTGCTGCCAGGAATAAACAATTAAAACAAGACAATTCAAAATATTATTAAAATCACACAGAAGAACCTAGAGAAACTGTTAGAAGATATACCCTATAGAATAGTCATCATGAGAATAGATATTCGAATTTTAAATTAATTATTATTTGTTTTGTTAATGTTTTCGAAATTAATTCCACAATCAACTTTTATCCTGTGAACCGAAATCATCAGACCTTTTCTTTATTTATTTCTTTTTAATCGAATAATCATATTTAAGGTGTAATCTTCGCGCCACTGGAATCTAGAAAATGAGGTAAATGTGTAAATGCAAGATGCAATTTACCGATCATCATGACCCACGTGACCTTGATTAATGGCGTCGGAAGTCATTTTCCTGCTGGGAATAAATTTATGATTTTTTCTATTCTTAGTGATGCAGTTTTAGTTGTTCAATCTTCAATAAAGACATGATAAAACAAGGATAACAACAATTTAATTATTGTTTATGATAAGCGTTGTTAATTATCAAAAAAATCTGGTAAAGATAATTAGGGTTTCTTTGTGTAATTATAGCAATTGTTTATTGTAATTTATAGGGATATTGATGAGAACGGATTATTTAATGATAGTTGGAATTATTTGGTTTATTTCTATGAATGAATTAGTAAAGATTCGATACTCAAATTCTTTTCGTGAGTTTTTGGAGCAAACATTTTTCGCACCATCCAATACTCTTCAATTTTTCCAAATTTTGGTTATTTCTAGTTGCTTTCACGCGTTGTCGTTGACCAGAGCAGTGGTTAAGTGGCATTTTTCAGGTTAATTTTATATTTACATTATACTTCAATTAGTTTGTTGAGTTCAAATTATTATCTGTTATTTAATAGAGAAAATTAGCAGCAGATAATATGAAAATGTGTTGGTAATATATGGATTATTAAAAAATATAATTATATTGAATATATAAGAATTGTTTTGAATGGTATGAATTTTTAAATCGTTAGTATTAATTAAATGTGGTCGTATTTGTAAATGTTTATAATAATATCTTGATTTTCTACATATTTGGAAAGACTAACAAAAGGTAGAATATGTCTGAATGAAATATCATGATTTTTTAATATAGTATTGATGTAAGATTGTTAACAGAAAATGTGTGAAATAAATTGATAACATAAGGTTTGAAGCTTCGTGATTTTTTATTTTTTTCGGTTTATACAACCATCCTGAGTAGATCCATAATGCAGAAATATTAGCCATTCTTCAGAACATAGCCAATATGTGGGTCGTCCATTCTTACCCACTAAAAAACACTATGTTACATAATATATGGATTAAATATTGTTTATTCCTGACAATTGTAGAATGTTTTGGAAATTGAATAATTAATTATCATTATATTATTTTTTCGACTATTTTTTATACGGAAAGCAAGATTTCTTTTAGATTTGTCTTGTTTTTGATATTTCTTTGTTATTATTATTTAAGTGTAACACTTTTGTTAGCTCAGGATTAATCGTCTGAATTAAGGCCTCATCAACATAATTTGATATTCCATATGTCCACAATTTCAGCCATTATGTAGTTTTAAAACCCTAACCACTGACCTCGTCCACAACAACGCTTTAGCACCAAGAGTCTAATTCTTGAAAAGTTTGACATATGACGTTGCCAATTGTTGTAAATTATACGTATATTTGAGGAATATAATATACATAGAATGAATTATCTTGAATTCATAAATTAATCTAAAATTTCCATTGAAACTCAAGTTAAAAATTTTTGTCACAAATTTTGTCTACTGTAATATAATAAATGTAATATGAAGAACCTTTTATAGGCATATATAACTTTAAAATAATGTTGAAAGGACGAAAAGAGAAAATAAAACAATATGTAAAGTAACAAATATAATTTATTTATCAATAGGTACAAATTACAATAAGAATTAAACAAGCTATACTTTTTATAAAAATATATGATAAACTATGTTCTCATGTATTTATCTTTATAATCACGCAATAATATATCTTTCAAACCCAACATATTAACTATCATCATCTTGCATCATATTGGTCTACAAAAAGTTCAATCCTATCTCTGTCAAAAGTTTTGTTTCCTATTTTCTTTCATAGAAGACCGTTTCTTTTTGAACTCACTCTTAATATTTTCTCACAAATTCCTGATCGACTACACTCAAATTTAGAAGTAGTAATATTAAAAAAAGGAACCAGCAATCTTAACAAATGAAGATTTAATGGATCTTTCATTATTATATTTCCACACCTCAAAATCTTCAATCCAGTTAAACTTCAATGTTCCTTGTTCCATTTAAATGTTGTGGAATTACTCTATATGGTCAACGAGTATTGAACTCAATAATTTTTTTAATCATTTTCAATAATAACTAATATTTTATCCATTACTATCTACTATTTATAATTAAACTATGAACGGTACAACAAATAAACTGTAAATATATATCAAGAATCAAGAGTTACCAGAGCTCTTAACAGTGTCAGAGTTAAAACAAAAAATGGCCGCCGTAATTCATTAAGTTTCCCTTGCAAGTGGCAACGTTGTAAAGCTAGGCGGAAACTGCCGAAGTTTACCGAATGACGGCAGAGGTCATCTTGAAATAGTCACAACTCTGGGTACTAGGTTCTGAAATATTGAATCATGCCAAAATAATAATAAATTTCGTCTGTGTACTTATTTTTGGAATATTCGTTTTCCTCTGGTTATTTTTGATGAAATAATAAATTTATTGTAAACTTTTGTGCTAATTGAAAACAAACGTTCGTGAAAATCGATGGTGTAAATAAGAATTACCCACCAGGCAGATCGTTGAACCACTGGGTGTATTAAAAAAACTTTCAAGACTAACTCCTGTTATGTTCATTAACTTTACAGGATTTTAAAACAATTGCGAGTCGTTGAACCGGTTTAAAACAACCGAAACAGAAGGAAAGACAATACCGGTCGAACAGTAGCGGTATTTGTCCTGTTCCTTAATTTTGACAGTGTTTGGTCTTGGCCAATATCCTGTTTCATCCAGATTACGTTGGAGCAAGGAACCATTGACCTTTCCGTCGAACGCTTGCCGTTTTATTTGCAGTTTCATCCGAATCGACGCTGTACAGATGCTTCTCGTGAACATTTTACGGATTCTCATTTAGATCTCCTTTCATTTTCTCCGGTTCATTACACAGAATGGCGCGGATCGTCTATCTTCGACGGTCTGATTAAGGGATACGGTTATATAGTGATTTTGCTTGAAGAAAATTATTGTCTTTGTGTTGCTGGAGTCAATATTGACGATGTAAGTTTGGTCGTTAAGTGTAGTGTAGTGAGTTAAGAGTTTGATCAGATAATTTGAATAATACTGTGTGTATAAATAATATTTCTATCTTTTCGTTATTAAGATAGCTGCTTGTCTTTGTATTTTTTTATATGCAGTTATCATAAATTGTTTTTTAATGTATTTATTACATTGATACTAATATTATAATTTATTTTTACAATAACATAACTCTAGATGTATATCTAGGAGGACCCATTGGCCCTATGTTAATCTCTAGTAATGCTTATCTATTTACTAACAGTGCTGTTTTTCTATTAAATGCACCTCACTATACTACACGACGCAATATCAAATAGTTTGATTCTTTAGGTTCTGTGTGCTTTTCTGGTGTTATCCAGAACTATGTCTCCTTGCAATTCTCTCGGTTTCCTACGCTCGGAAAGCTTTTAACGGAATATCCCCATAAATAAAGTCCGTATGTCCATATAAGTTCCAATTAGCGTTGGGAACTATCTTCTGAAAATAGTCGAAATATTCGATGGTCAAAAAACTAGCGACTGAAAATAGTAATTACTATTGTCAGTCAAATGCGCGTTTCGATTGTTTTGTTCCATCCGTGATGTCAGACAGTTAATTGCTTGGAACAGTTAATTTTATATGTTGTTATATTTTTAGTATAAGCGGTAGTATAAGCGACACGGAGATGTACAGATTCCTTCACGTACTAATTTTAAAGAAGAAAAAGAAAGAAGTAATTACTGAATACTAATAACATGAAATTAATAAATTCATTTTAAAGGAAGTAGAATTACTTTTATATTTGAATGTCCTGCGGATCTGTAAAAACAAATGGAATTTTTCTATGGAATGGAATAATACCCCACAAATGTTTTGTCGTATTTTAATATGTTACTATTACTATTTTCAAATAATATACTATAATAAATACAGACAATACAATAGAACTTAAACAAAACCTTAAAAAAACTAAAGATGTACAATAACCAGAAATTCTAAATAAAAATTAAACATATACCTAATCATAGAAAAAAAAACTATTTCAGGAGGTAATTAAAAATAATCGCACACTAACTACTAGAGCTTTTTTAAATAAACTGAATGTTTTATTTATTATTGAACGGAAATATTTTTTAACAAAAATTGAGAGAGTAATCGAAATTTTACCTATTATTGTCATAAAAACAAGTATTTTACTATTTATTATTCACAAAGTGCTGCTATATTAATATACAATATATTGTTATTTACAAGCAAATTACCAAAACATTGGGTACATTTTTGTCAAGGTCGCGGATAGGGTAACAGAGCCAGAATGTTAAAAATCAGTCGAATGAAACTAGTAGAAGCAAAAATAGTAACTAAAAGTACACGGCTGAAACAGTCGATAGTAAAAACAATCAATCGAAAAAGGCGATTGAAAACAGTCGACTGAAAGAGTCACTGGTAAAAAGTAGTAGTAAAAAAAAGTAGTAATCAGTCGAACCAAAAATAGCGACTGAAACAGTCGATAGTAAAAAGTAGTCAATTACTAAACAGTCGATAGTCGATTTCAGTCGATAGTTCCCAATCCTAGTTTCAATACTTGCTTGTATAATAGTAATAATTTATTACTGATAATTGTGATTTTAGTCCAATTAACCAATACATTTTCTTACATTTTAACTTATATACAAGTTTCTTCCAGCCCATTTTTGTATCAAGATTCATTCTGATATATTTAGCGTCGTTGCTTTATGGAATGATAGTATTATCTATTGTTATTGGTGCTTGTGCAGTCTGATTATACGTGAACTGTACATGCAAAGATTTACTTTCGTTAATTTTAATTTCCCAGGTCTTTGGGTCCAATCATTTATATTGTCTTTTATTTGCCAGTTGTAATTTTATCTATCTCTTATATATATCTTAAAAGGTTATAAAGGTTGGCGCAGTGGTCAAAGCGACAGGACGGTCATCCTACTCTTGCATAAGTCGTGGCTTCGAATATTGCTGAAAAATCGACAACAAGTAAATATGATTGATATGATCATCTGTAATCTTGATTTTCAAAGTGCAATAACTTCGACTGAGTAAACGAATGGCATTATCGATGAATGATCAGAATGTTCTGTGAACTTTTGCACTGATCTATAGTATGACTTCATAGAATGAGTATCATTGTTGATAATACGATTGTAAAGCTATATACTGTTCAAGAGTTTGGAGACACTGTAATTTTAGTTAATATAAAAAATACTGTAATATATTTTAAAATGAACATCTTGGCATTAAAATGTATTATTTTCATTGCCAGAATTGATGAGAAACTGAATGAATAAAGCTCTATGAAAATTATTTTTTGGAAAATGCTATTCCTTAGATACGATGCGATGAAGTCGCTGATGTTTTGTCTTTCAGCAATACAATGACCTTAAACATTCGTCAAAACTATGACGAGAGGTCGCTATAGCAAAAACGAAATGGAGAAATTTTGTAAATTATAAATCGTCTCTATCCTATCGAATTATTATGAGAAAAACTTAACAGAAAATTGAAAAGAATTGATGCCCATCGGGCTTAATAGCTGTGGGGAAGCTTACAAAGCGAATGGAAAACGTTTTCAGTACCTTCAATTGTATATTTAACCAATTTTAACTATCTGATTGATTTTCGTTTTTTTTTCTATAATAGAATAATGAAGAATCCATCACCATAAAGCTCACCATGGTTATGGGAATACTTAGAAAGTGAATAAAAGACACTGGATTCCAAACACTTAAATAAGTTAACGACAAGCATGAGAAAAATGCCAAGAAGTAATTAAAAATAAGGGTGACTATTTTAAAAAATCCAAAATTTAACGGAAAATGTATTTAAAAAAAATTATATTAAATATATTTAACTAACTTCAACTAAGATTTGGGTGTAATAAATAATTATTGTCGTTTTTTAACTTATCTATTTTATTACTTAAAAACTTTTGAACGGTAGTGTATATGAACTTATATTTCAAGCTTATATTTCGTTTGATTTAAGGTTTATTTATTTGATACAATCGATGTACCTGTTTCACTAGATTTAAAAATTTTTTTTCTAGCAATTTATCTTTTAATTTACCACCGTTAGCCATGCGGATCTATCCTATATCAGCGTAGATCCTGCACACATGCAGGAAACAATTTCGCCAACCTTGTCGTTGGAACGTTATCTCTTCGTAACGGGAGCTCGTTCTGCAGCTTTAATGGCGTTATTTAGCAGAAATGATACATTTTCGGCTTTTCTTTTTTATTTATCCCCATTTCCTACTACTTTATTATAGGACCCCGGCTTTTTAAGTAACGGAAGTAATGTCGAAAGAACCTCAATAAAATAATAATATCATCCCCGCCATAAATGTTTTATTGGTCTCACAAACCGGCTGAAAATCAGACAGAAATTACTTGGTTATGTTGCAAAATCTTGTTACTTTTTTTCTTCGTTAGCAATTAAATATTTTAAAACATATTTATTACAAATCGTGGTTTTCTGTTCTTGAAATGGTCAGATGCATGGTGCTAGTTACGTGACAAAACCTCTCAGAATGGTAACTGATGACACTTTTTAAAAAATTAAATCAGGTTATCCAGCTAGTACTAAATGATCTTTTGCTGATATTATTCCAATTTAAGAACATTTAGATTGTACGGCTGACAGAGTCCCTGGGGGAGGAGGTATGCCATACATCACCAGCGGATTTGCATGTTGTAAGATGCGAAGGGAGAACCTCACACTGAATATATATATATATCATGGGGCATTGAGTAACGCGCGGCTCCATGGAGGCAGACGGGCAGATCCAGCATTTTATGCAGCATTGCTTTCTGTGTGATTGGGAGTTTGCTTTTTCTGTAGAGTAGTGGGAATAGAATGCTGTACACATAATTGCCTTTGCAGATGGCGTGCTAGGTTTGGGACTACTACTAGAACCTACGGTCGAAATGGAGACAGAGATATGGGGCTCTCTAGAGCCAGGAGAACTGGACTTTCTTGACTAGAAGACGATATGCATGCAGCTCTTTGCGACTATGGACTAAAGTAGCCAGAGTTTTACTCGAGTTAATCTGCAGCCTCCAGAATTTCCACCACACGATCACCTAGTTGAAAATCGGCCATGTACAAATTAAACAGAGGCGAGTTTAATGGAGAGCCTTGAGCCTTTACTTGAAAGACCTTTCGTTCAAATATGAGTGAATTAGTGATAATATGTTAGGCTATCCAGTAAAGCAATTTTTTTTTCGCTTTAAAAATTAGACAGTCTAGAAAGACGGCACCAACCTTGCGACCATTACGAAGAGCCTAGTAGATGGTGGCTGCGACGCGAGCAGCTTGATGAAAACTTGAATGTTGAGGTCGGAAACCGAATTGTTCGTTGGAAATTATGCAGTTTGCATCTGTTGAGTTATTTAAAGTGTGTAGTATATTTTTTTCATGTACGGAGAATTACGAATTTCTCTCGTACTAATTTTGAGAGAGGAAAGGACGGAGATAATTGTTTGATTCTCAGTGATCTATAGATCAGTTCATTTAAAATCGTTGTAGATAGGAAAGTGGCGGTGTAAAAATAGGAATGGAATAAATATCCCAAATATGTGTCATCGTATTTGAATATTAGGAAAGTAGCAATGACCTAATATAATAGAAGTAAATGGTTTATCCCTATTCGTATTCCATCTCGAATTTTCTTTGGGAAAGAAAAGCAAACAAATAATTACTGGATTCTATTACGTTCAAAATAACAGTTTCATTTTGAATGTTGTAAAATTATTTTTATATGACCCGATAATAAAGAGGAATGGAGTAGTGACCACTAAATATTTGTTTGGTATTTTCTCAGTCAATCTTTATCAACTATTAAACTATCACACCCTTTTTAAATATAATAATAATTGTATTTATCTGTATTAAATACATATGTATTCAATCAGGAAACATCAATGAAAGAAATTTTAATATTCAAAAGGCTTGAACAAACATCGAGAGACATCGAAAATCGAAAAAGTTAATAAAAAATGACATAATAGTTACCAAGATAACATACATGCAGTCAAAGTTATTTTGCTACTTGTCAATCAAAATGTTGTTCTTATTACGCTATTAAATTAATATATATTCTTGAAAAATAGAGTTCCAAAATGCTGCTATATTAATGTACAATATATTGTTATTTATAGTTATTTTACAAACAGAACATTAAATCATATATATTACATATGTAAGCTTACAAGTCGACACTAACTGGACGAAGAAGAAGTAAAAGGTAGTCGTATCAGTCGGACCGAAAATAGTAACTGAAAGTAGTCGACTGAAACAGTCAATAATAAAAACTAGTTAATTACTAAACAGTCGATAGTTTCCAACGCAGTGTCGTATCGCCGTTCAAGAAGTTGTCTCTTATTTCCTTAAAATAAAATAGAATTTTGAAGTAAATTAATAGTAGTGTTGTGATGTTTCGAACCTTTTCATAGTACGACGCTATGATGTAACCTCTAGATAATGTAACAATTCATGTTGACAAACCCAGCTAATCCCAGCTACCAAGATGTCCTGATATTATTCGAGTTTGTCATTAAAATGTAATAGTGCAGATATTTTTAAACAATATAGAGATGTATATTTTATATTCTGACCTCTCTTGCAAATCTACTTTATCTCTGTCATGTGTTATGCATCGGATCTTAAGTTCGTAAGAAATTAGTTATAATTCAAATCAAAATTAGTGAACAATCCTTATACAAACACAAACAATTAAAACTTGATGTCGAACAAGCTTTTCGACAGCTGGAAAAGCGGCCAAATTGCCTCGCGTACGTGCAAACTTATTATGAACTTGTTACTCTTAAACTCGATGAGACCGTTTGAAGTTTAACGTAATTGAAACTGTTCTTGTGTCTGCGGCTATCAGCGCCTCCTGTCGCTCAATTCCCGTTCAGGACAAGGCACGTAGACCGAACGGGGGAACGAAGGAGGGGTCGACGGACTGGCGCTGGTGAGGCTTGGAGATTGGTCTTTTCGACGACCGGCGAGAATTATTATCTCGGATTAGAGATCAAAGATCGCGAGACTACCGAAAACTGACATGTCATTATCGGAGAAAAGGGCTCTTTGTGTCGTAAGAGTGCACACTTTGCTAGAAACAGTACGAAATCTCCGCGGATCCGTCAAGAGATTCCACATATTCAACGTGTCTGGGGATCTACTGATGGCTTTTGTTTAAAACAAACATTTGAACTTGGCGAGGAACTGACTAAGTAACAAAAGGTCAAAGTGATTTATTTTATCTTAAACTTTATATATGAATAGTTGATATGAAGTTGAGGAATAAAAGAGGTCAATGGTTTTCAGTTGGGTAAAAATAAAATTTCGCTCGATATTAATCACTGATACTTGATTAATAACTTGATAAAATATTACCAGAAAATACAGCAATCCATCATGATAAGTTGAGCAGCAATCAGAGCCAATAAAATTACGTCAATCTTCAGATGTGGAAGTTACAGGGATGCCAGAAGCGGCAAAAATACTGTAATTTATAAATGTTGGCCCGACGATATGATTTTTGTGAACATTTTCTTTATTTTTCCCAATATAGATATATTTTTATCGATTTTATATATATGTCGATATTTTTCAACAAGTCTAGGATGCAAACGTCATTTTGTTTTGTGAGAACTTCGACAAAATCTGAATAATTTTAACCCTTTATATTTTTATCTTCTTATCGCTTTATTTGCTTTCGTGTAGGATCATAAACACATTATCCACTTTTGAATTCATAATTAGAATACGTGAAATAAATTACTTGAATTCTTTTATACTAACGTTTTGGCGCTAATTTAAATCCTGAAATAGAACGAAGCGTTTTTCACTCGAAAGTTGTTATTTTCTGTAGAAATAATATATTACAAAAATAGTAGATCAGAATTAGGAATTATCCCAATTATCATACGATATTAGCTACAATAACGCTGAAAAGTTTACTACATGTGGCAAAACAAAAGAAAAAGTAGTTACTACACTACTAGTGTACAATACAAATAGACATCCACAATCCATGCAGTATACGAATATACACTAGATAACAGGAAATATCAAAATAAAATAAGAGGAGAGCACTTAGCATATAATTTTAATAGAGACCAGAATATATATAGTCGCACTTGAGAATGTTCTAGGAGAAGAATTAATAAGAGAAGGACAACAAGTAGTAATTAGGACAGCAAAAAGAAAACAAAAACAACAAGAGTAGAAAATACTAATATTGGGACAAAATTAAAAATTGTAATCCAACAGTTTATTCATGTAAAAAAGACCCAAAAACTAAACAAAATTGTTGAAATTTTTCTATATAAGAAACTACAATATATTAACTAGACATTATATTACTACAATCTAATGATATATTAACAGAGATGATGAAGTAAAATGATAATATAGCTATGACGAATTACTAAACCTAATTAGGATAATGAAGATAGAATAAGGGCGATACAAAAGGAGATGGAACTCGCTATAATAAGAGAAATAAAATAATATAACGTAATGCGGCTTAATGTTAAGATAATAACAAATAGCATACCTACAAAAAGAAAAAAAAAGGAGGAAAAACGACTATCACACGAATTTATTCAAAATGCAATTTCGAATCGTTCCAATATCGTAGTCATTACTTGCCAGGCAAAGGAAGAAGAGTTTTTTGTGACGTATTGTGAGTGACCTGGAAAATTGGTTCTACTACAACAATTGCAGATGTATAAAAGTCATGTATTAGTCCAAGGTAGTCATATCGACACTTTATGGTCATATAGTCTTGTTGCGCATATGATGCATAGGTGTAGTATATTACGAGTTGCTAAAATCGAATGAAACTGAATGTCAACTGAAGAAATTGCACGTTGTATTGTTTAAAGAAAGACCAAAAATAAATTGAAGAAAATAATGGAAAATGTATTGATTAATATTTTACCAATTTTCAATAACACGTAAGAATAATTTATTGTAATACATGCAAGAAACTTTCAATTATCTTAACTTTACACATCCAGTTATTACACGCCAAATAATTGTTTCTAGTACCTAAAACATAAAACCAGAACTTGTAGGCAGTTACCATACGAAACCTCTTTATTTAAATGGAAATGAGCTTCGTATATGACGGGCCATCGATTATGAATCACCGTAAAATAAAACGATATATTGCTTCTATCCCTATCGTTTTTCCTTTTGCGAGTTAGGAGTTTTTTTTATCAAACCACCAATCGTCAGAAAAACCAATCCCGATTTTCTTTTCTTATTTCGTGACGTGGAAAATGAGGTGAAAGGGATTCTCTTTCCCGGCTTGATTGATCGTTCAGAAGAAGAACAAAAACAGGACAGATAATTTATTTTTTTAAAATAGTCTTGTAACGAAGCTCTTACTATTCTGTAATTTAAAATCAAGCCGTTTTAATGTGACTGGTAGTCAGTGGGACATCGTATCACGTTTATCAGAACTGGACATACTGTTTAATTTGGGCTTTGAACCACGGTCCTCGGCATTAAGTTTACCGACCGGCTGGTAACTAACTTGGAGGCCATCCAAGAAGACGTCCGGCCTTACCCAGCCTGGTTACTGACGTGACTGGGACTGGATCATTTACCTTGTCGGATTTTACACTCTTGACTTGAGGACAATGATAATTATAAACAATCACAAACATAAATTGACGAACATGTCCCAGCAGGACTAGAACTCGCAACGATCGCAGCAGTAAGAAGACCGTCTTGTCGCCTTGACCACTGCGCCAACTAAGTGGACTCATTGGGGAATTGATTGAGTGATTTTTATTTGTCTCAAGGGAATAAGACTCGGTTCAAATTCTTCTTGTATCATTCTGACTTTGGTTTGTTAATTTGGTTTGTTTTTCTTGTTGCATTGGGATATCAGGGAGAATGGAGGAATCTATTTTTGGGGTATCTAGAGACTACTGGTGATGTGCTTTAGTTGGTGCTTATTTTCTGAAATATCTGAACAACTAAAATGTCATTAGTAACACATAGCTAGGACATTGAATCAACACTTGTATGAATTTATACACCATCAGTATTTTGTTATGTAATTCAGAGCTTTCTTTACGAGAGTGAAAATCTTTTATCTTGATAAAAGATGGCGGTTCAGTCAGTACAAATTTAGAAAAAGCCTATTCCTATTCTAGACCATCCATTTGGTTTCAGGAAACAACACTCCACGGTTGATCAGGTTCACAGAATCAGCAATGCCGTAGAAAAAACACTAAAATAAAAAGTGCTCAAGTTTTAGTTTTTGCTATGAAGTTTGGCATGAGGGTTTAAAGCATAATATTAAAATGCCTCCCTCTGACCAATATTCAAAAAAAAAAAATAGAATCATCAACTGACAGATACTTCAGAGTCAAACAAGAAGATGCTTATTCTGGCTCGAGGAAAATAAAAGCAGGTGTGCTACAAAAAAGTGTATTGGGACTAGCCTTTATCTGCTATACTCTCGGGAGTTGCCTACGTTCAATGAAAATATCGTTATTGAACCGGGTTGAATGAACCGAAAAGTTAAAAACAGCTTATGCCGAAATACAATGCACAACACAAAAATGGCGTTTCAAAATAAATCAGTGCGTATTGATTTCACCAACAAAAGAATCAAGCACAAGCTAGTATGGAAATACAGCCATATATTTTGGCATGACCGTTGGTGTTAAATTCAGATCGAAGTCATACGTTAAGAAATAATGTGAAGATCTCAAGCTGAAGTTCAATGAATATACTGCTTATTATGTGCTGTTGTAGGTATTCAGTATAGAATAAGCTTTTATTTTACCAGCAATTCTTAGAACCAGCGTGGACATATGGTCGTTAAATCTGGAGTTGTACCAGCAAAAGCAATAGAAATATCATACAAATATGCCAAAACAAGGTACTGCGGGGTATTATGTCTGCTCAATGGTATTTTCTTAATGGTAATCTGCATAAGGAGGTGAAGATAGAAACTGTTTTCAAGGACTATATCGAAAGATGTGAATATATAGTTGAGGTTCTGTGTTATATGTATATCAACAAGGTCACTGGGGAGACACGAACACGAAAAACTAATAACGAATGAATAAACCAATCATGAGTGATACTCATGATCATGATTAATTACCAATCATGATTAATGCGTGAATGTGCCATATTAATGCCTTTAATAATAAATCCTTTCGATTTCTTTCCAGATAAAATCTCTCTGTATTAACACAATGCGACTAACAGGTCAATTGAAAAGTCCCCGGCCTACCATAGTAAAACACATTTTTTTGGCAAAATATTTTTTTTCATTCCCTTCAAGGGTGATACACTGATTATAGCGACCCTCCAACTTTTCGATACCATTTTTGTAGCACGATTTGTCCTTTGCTCCAAAATAGGCCTCAGTTTCTGCGATCACCTCTTCATTCGACGAAAATTTCATCTCAGCGAGCGTTCTTTTGACATCTGAGAACAGGAAAAATAGTCGTTGGGGGCCAGAATACGGTGGGCGAAGAAGCAATTCGAAGCTCAATTCGTGGATTTTTGCCATCTTTTTCAGTGACTTGTGATACGAGGCATTGTCTTGGTGAAGCAGCACTTTCTTTTTCTTCAAATGCGGCCGTTTTTAGGCGATTTCGTCCTTCAAACGATCCTATAGCACTATGTTATAGTCGCTGTTGATGGTCCCTGAAAATTAATCCATGCGCATCCCAAAATACAGACGCCATAACCTTGCCAGCCGACTGTTGCGGTTTCCCACGCTTTGGAGCGGGTTCATGGTGTGCAGTCTACTCGGATGACTGTCGATTGGACTTTCTAGTGAAGTAATGGAGCCATGGTTCATCTATTCTTACATATCGATGCAAAAACTCGGGTTTATTACGCTTGATCATCTTCAAACACTGCTCCGAATCATCAAGTCGTCGTTGTTTTTGGTCAGAAGTGAGCTAGCGCGGCACCTACTTTGCACAGAGCTTTCTCATACCCAAATATTCATGAATGATATGATGTACACGTTCAGTTGATATCTTTAGAGTGTCTGCTATTTCATTCAATTTCAATTTACGGTAATTCAAAATCATTTTGTGAATTTTCTAAATGTTTTCTTCGGTAACATTTTTTGGGCATCCACTACGTTCACTGTCTTCGGTATTCACTTCACCACGTCTAAACTTAGCATACCAATTCTTGATGATTGTTTTTCCTGGAGCAGTGTCCGGAAACTCGGCATCAAGCCAACTTTTTGTTTCAACGTATTTTTTCCCTTCAAAAATCAATATTTTATCAACACGCGAAATTCGTGTTTTCCATTTTTTTCACAATAACAAAAGTTGCTTCACTCAAAATGCTATAATTCATAAACTAATGATCCGACAGCTGTCAAATTTATACACGCATCTTTGAGGGTTAGAGCTAACTAGAAAATATATGGATTTAATTCTAGTAGCGCCATATATGTGTCAGGCCGAGGACTTTTCTATTGACCTGTTAATTAGAGCTATTAAATGTTTTATTATGAGCAACGCTGATGTTCTGATCATTTGACAAAAAACGAATCGGCAGATTCGATTGTCAAGTGTGCAGTTAAGAATCGAGTGGCGTGACAATTTATTGTCAAGGCGGCGATTTTAATTCTCCTTTGACGTAATTACCGGCGAGGCAAATGGCCCCGACGTGGAATCTGAAATTGTAATAGAAACTGTAGTAAATCCTCGATTTATTAGACGGGAGTGGAGGAAGGTACCATTTTAATGGAAGTATAGTGGAAATAGCGTCTAACGAAGAGAATTTCCATTAAATAAATTACACGGCACCAGCGGCAATGGTGTATATTTCAGCGCCGATTATTCTCTTCGATATAGAAAGCTGAAAAGTCGTTCTGTACACGCTTTGATCTTCGAAGTCCCGCCCTTCAATGGACGGATATAATATCACTATAAGTAAACAGTATTCCGTATTAAGCAATCCGTTTTTAGAGTATTAAAATGTTTTATTTGAACATAGATAAACCTTGATTATATTTATTTTGTGGCTTAATAAGTATTTCAATTAATATTTTATGGTATTCTATTATCTGATTTTAGCTATTATTAAATAAGACTGATATAGATAAGATATTAAATAAGATATTATAAAAATAAGATAATATTAAATAATATAGATGAGATATTAACAAAGATTGATTTGAAAATACATTTATAAATGTTTTGGAATAGTAGTAAATGTTTTTAAGTTTTATGGAAATGATTGCCTTGGTTGGCTGGGTAGTAACTGATTACATACTATAATTATTACGTTAACTGGCTACGTTCAGGACTGGATCTATATTTGTAGTACTATTTGTCCTTTGCTTCAAAATATGCCTCAGTTTCGGCGATCACCTCTTCATTCGACGAAAATTTTATCCCAGCGAGCATTCTTTTGAAATCTGAGAACAGGAAATAGTCGCTGGGGGCCCGATCTGGAGAATACCGTGGATGAGGAATCAATTCGAAGCCCAATTCATGGATTTTTGGCACGGTGAATTGTCATGGTGATGCAAAACTTTCTTTTCTTCAAATGCGGCAGTTTTTAGGCAATATCGTCCTTCAAACGGCCCAATAACACTATGTAATAGTCGATGGTTATAGTCCTTCCTTTTTCAAGGTAGTTAATGAAAATTATTCCATGCGCATCCCAAAATAGAGGCGCTATAACCTTGCCGACCGACTCTTGCGTTTTCCCATGCTTTGGAGTGAAATGATGGAGCCATGGTTAATCCATTGTCACATATCGACTTCAAACACTGCTCCGAATCATCAACTCGTCGTTGTTATTGGTCAAAAGTGAGCTCGCGCGGCACTCACTTTTCACAGAGCTTTTTCATACCCAAATATTCATGAATGATATGATGTACACGTTCAGTTAATATCTTTGTGTCTGCTATTATATTAAATTTCAATTTACTGTCATTCAAAATCATTTTGTGGATTTTTTAAATGTTTTTGTCGGTAACAACCTCTTTTGGGCGTCCATTACGTTCACCGTCTTCGGTGCTCATTTTACCACGCCTAAACTTAGCATACCAATACTTTGTGGTTGATTTTCCTGGGGCAGTGTCCGGAAACTTGGCATCAAGCCAAGTTTGTGCTTCAATTGTATTTTTTCCCTTCAGAAATTAATATTTTATCAACACGCGAAATTTCTTTTTATCCATTTTTTCACAATAACAAAAATTGCTTCACTCAAAATCCTATAATTCACAAACTAATAATTCGACAGCTGTCAAATTTATTCACGCATCTTTTGAGGGTTAGGTCTAACTAAAAAACATTTGGATTTAATTTTAGTAGCGCTATCTATGTGTCAGGCCGGGGACTTTTTAATTGACCTATTATTTCGCCTATATTGAAAGCAAATACCTCACCCTTCCCTGTTTTGATTCTAAAAATTTCTTTTATCCAAAAGTATGTCATATATTTGGAGAAGGAGAATAAATGGAGGAAGACAATAATCCAAATATTACGTAAACAAATATTATATGGAAAAGAAGACATTATATAAGTAATAGGAGAAAGTGTAGAACATAAGCAATGAAGAAAGCAAAAAAGCTTATAGAATATTACCAAGGGCCGAAGATATAATAAATAATATAATAAAAAAATAAAGCAACTAAAAGTAAAACTATCATATTTTTATCTAATTTTAACTCTTACCCCTCATCTTTTGATACACTCGTGTAAATGTATTCATTATGAAGGTATTTAATTAAGCGAGCCGAATTTTAATGTTTCTTGTTCAATTTTAATACTGACAATTAATTATAAGATTAATGATCTGTGATTTTGATGAAATATAGTCATATATAAGACATTAAGTCATATTTATCTGTACTGTTACTTCTGCAGGATCAACCATGTCTGAAATATAATGAATTTGTTATAAAATTGAATAAAACTCGCAAGAGTAAAATAAAAATTAAATGGCTACACACCTGGATGAAACACGTCCCCATATGTCTGTTCAGATTAAAAATATAATAGTTTTTTCACAATATTCACGAATCCATGATTTGTCCATTACCGCCTACCATTTATAATCAAAATATGAACAGTACAAGAACATATAAAATATAAACAACGAAATTCTTAACTTACGAAGTTTACCGAATTACGTTTAGGACTCTCCAGAAATAGCCACTACTTTTTGGAGAGACTTATACTATTTTACATATTCGCGCACATGTCTCGTCACTTTTTCCTTTTAATCAGAAACTGTCAGATTACCATAGAAACCTTTCCGGAGACCCACATATGAAATCGGACGCGTCGACGTACCCAATAAATCCGTGTCCGCATCATCACTCGACATCAAACCGACTCGATAAATCAGCCCGGTGCGTCCCGTCAGCTGTGTCAGTATATCAACGGAGAAGCGCATTTTCTCGCTCGATATTGGAAACGGAAAAGGACCAGAGTCGAACGTCTCGCCCGCCACATACATACCAATACCGTTTAAACTAGTGGAAATATAATGTTGGAAATTAGCATAGAAATGGAAAGGAGATAGCACGGAATCGCTTGGATGGAGACCGTGTTCGGCTACTGAAATAGCATCGGGCTGAACAATATTTAACGTTTCTCTAACTCTAACTATATTCTTTTATTATTATACCATTATAATAAAACCTTTTTTAATATAAAATTTAATGTACTTTTATAATAATATACTTTTTACCTGTTAAAGACCACTCGATATCCTCATTTAACCAATGCGTCGTATCGTATGCTATAACATTATTTCAACAGTGAACTCATATCACCTAAATTGATGACGTCAAAAGGTCCCAATGTTTTGAGTATTAGTTCAATTTGGCCTTGACAAACAAAATTCTAATCTAAATAAGTAATTCTAATCTGACCATTGGATATATTGGTCCCATTATGATTTATCCATATCTCATCTAAATACAAAAATTGAAATATTAAGCCTCCCTTGATTTTATTATATGCTTTTAAAAACTGTATTATTTTAACAGTAATGCCTGGAAGTTCCATTAGATCTCTTCGTGGGTTACTTATACACCATTTAAATCCTATGTTAACCCAACGAAACATCCCTCAAAGAGTTGCATATCTCTTGTTGCAACAATCTTACTAATCGTAGTTTGCAGGCAGTTTCTTCTTAAATAATTGTAATTAATTTTGTTTATAATGAAAAACTACTCACTGTTTTTATATATTTCATATAGTTCATCTGTGATAGAGCTAATATCCTACTAATCTTGATTGTATGAGGACGGTTTCTTTTCGGTGAATCCAAGATTATATTTTTCATTTTTTGTAATATTTTATTGACCGTATCCATGGTAATATTCAGTGCAGCTGCAAAACGCTAAAACTATTTTCAATAAAAATCGCAGCAAATTAATATTGTACAGTAAAAATGCTTACTTCTCTTAACGAATTTTATTCGCAAGAGCGGGCCATTATCTCGTTCCTGTTCGAAGTAACTGATCAGAGACGCGATCTGTTCTGTCTGGCTTCGGCATTTTTAATCAGAGTGGTAATAAGCAGCGGTTTGATATTTATCAAAACAAGCAAAGTGTTAAAACAACATTTTCAGACGACTTTTGCAGCTTAGTTCGGTTACATGTTCAAACTTATGAGACAGCATTGTGTCTCTTTTTAACTAGAAACTTTATAAACTGAGACAGGCAATACATAAAACATCTTGATGACGTGAGTTCACTGTTATTTTGGATAGACTGTAGTATACATACTTGGTTCTCTAACGCATTTCAGTGGCCAGAGGGAGCCTCCATTGTCTCGTTCTTATACGAAGTAACTGATTAGAGACGCTTTCAGTTCCTGACTGTGACTATTCAATGGCTTTGACATTTTTAATCTAAATTGTCACAAATTTTAAATAGTAGATAGAAATTTATCAGAACAAGTGCCAAAGGAACAATTGCCAGTTTGTAACCTCTGATTATTATAAATAACGTTTTGAATAATTTTGCAGGCGTATAAGAAGGGTGTCGACAAGTACCAACGCAAATCTTCATTCTCGTCTCTTCGTCTCTTTTTAGCTAGACTAGCTCTAACTAGTAAAATGAGAATGAACAATTCGCTCTGAGTGAGTGTTACTGAAAGGACTATGACAATATTGTGCATCGAAAGGTATTACAATAAACGATTTTGAAATATTTCTTAAGAATTATTTATTTAAGTTCGAATTGAATATTCATAGCTCAAGAATAACGTCTGTTGTGTCAGTGTTTGGTCCATATTCAATTAACTGACGCTACTCTGCTTCAAAATAGGCCTCAGTTTCGTCGATCACCTCTTCATTCGACAAAAATTTCTTCCCAGTGAGCATTCTTTTGAGATCTGGGAACAGGAAATTGTCGTTGGCACCAATTCATGTATTCTTCAAATGCGGCCGTTTTTCTGTGATTTCGTCCTTCAAACGGTTCAATAACGCTATTTAATAGTCGCTGTTCATGGTCCTTCCTTTTTCAAGATAGTCAATGAAAATTATTTCATGCGCATCCCAAAATACAGACGCCATAACCTTGACAGCCGACTGTTGCGTTTTGATACTTACCAATCCTGGATGGTTGATTTTCCTGGGGCAGTGTCCGGAAAATGTTCCATCGTCCGGTTTTGACATAACTGTATTTTTTCCCTTCAAAAAGCAATATTTTATCAACACGCGAAATTCCTTTTTATCCATTTTTTTCACAATAACAAAAGTTACTTCACTCAAAATGCTATAAATCATAAAATAATTATTCGCCAGCTGTCAAATTTATAAACGTATCTTTTGAGTATAAGGGCTAACTAAAAAACATATGGATTTTATTCTAGTAGCGCCATCTATATATTAGGCCAGAGACATTTCAATCGACCTGTTAGGCAAAGATGCTGTACAAATATCTAACAAAATTATATTTCTAGAGAAATAGTGAAAATTAGTTTAAAATGCGGATAATCGGAGAGGAAACGAGATTGATTAATTGAGAATACCCAATGAAAAATCCACTAGATAACACTAGAGAAACGAAAATAATCGTGAGGCTCAAACCAATTAATTCGCACGCCTTGCAATTAAAATCAATTTACTACCCGCCATTCAAGCCAGAAGATATTTCCGTTTCCATTTAGTTCGGTTTAGGCAACTACAATCTGGCTACGAAACCGGATTGGGTTGATTCATCGCGATCAACCGACACATAAATACCGCCATAATTTAGAGGGACTCCCCATCGTAGGGGGGAACACGGTGGAGTTAAGCAGTCTTCGAGAATTTATCGTCGTCATTACATCAACTTTATTTCTGAGAGAAGGCTCGCAGATCCTTCAGCAAAAAATATATTAGCAGCATATCGTATGACGGTCGTTCCTTTATCAAATAAATGGGTATTGGTTTTTGTCTTATTTGATACAGCTATCGGATATAAGACAAATTAATTTTGGTTTAATTTATTTGAGCCCGGTTTTGTCCGGATGGTCCACGATATTTCGGAAAATTTATGTAAAATTGCATATTTCGTTCTAATCGCGTATTCGGAATTCCTTCAACAATTCGAAAGCGAATTCCTTCTGCAAAACCTATTGTGAATGTGAAGATTTAGTTCGTCGAATGTATATCTTATTTTCCTTCTCTGTTAGTTATATATAGAATGTGTGATATGGTATCACTACATAGTATAAAACAAAGTCGCCTTTTCTGTCCCTATATCCCTATGTGCGCTTAAATCTTTAAAACTACGCAACTGATTTTGATGCGGTTTTTTTCAATAGATAGAGTGATTCAAGAGGAAGGTCTATATGTATAATACATGCATAATATACTAAGGCAAGCTAATTTTAGAGGTTTCTAACGTGATGTCGTAAATTAACCTATTTTTTTAGGCTTATTTAGCAATTAGCAAAAACGCTGCCTAACCCTACGAGTTAGATCAAATTAATGTACTACAGTATTGTACACCATAAAAAGGTCTACAAAAAAGTCCGCGATGGTATATGTTTATCTTTTAGGGATAACCCACATTAACCATTTTTATTATTTACTTTTTACGTGAGAAAATGGCTTATTTACGAAGCTATTTTAAGCAATACGGCATTAATCCTTATCGAATTAAGTACCTTAAATACAGTGTGCAATTAATATAGATCAATATGGTTCCTTACAGCATGTAAATTAAACAAATATTTTCGGAGATATTACAAATTTAAAATTTGCGTTTAAAAATGTGTAATGTAATAAAAATTGTATGAATTTAGATATTCCAAAGATAGCAGGAAATCTTCATAGTAAGTATAGGGGAAGAGGAATTGTTTTACTCCAAATTTAATGCGTGCAGGCCAAGGGCAGTAATGAATGAACATAGGCATATATATTTTATGCCCGTGCAAAGTCGGAGCGGGCCGCTATGTTTTTATATACAACGTTCATATTTTTTCTGTAGTGTATTTAATTTAGTATCAGCATTGCACCCGTGCGAAGCCGGGGCGGGTCGCTAGTATTTTATATTATTTTGCATATAATTAATAAAAATAATAAGACAAGAGAAGTGAACTGAAGTGGATTCTTTATGTTGTATTTATTCGCCGAAAAAATGGCTACAAAGAGTGAGTTGTTATTGAAATATTGTGAGTGAGTTATTTTAAATATATTTTAACATATTCACTGTCAAGGGCGGGAAGTCGCCTATCAGCGCTTGCATTTGGAACTCCATGGGCTCGTTTAAACGGTTGTTTAAACTGTTGGCGCTTGAGATACGGCAACAAAATGCGACTGGCAGTAAACGTGTTAAAGTCTCCTTTTTATCAACTAGGGTTTATCTGGACTGGACCTACTGTTTAAAGTGGACTCTGAACCATGGTCCTCGGCATTAAGTTTACTGATTGGTGAGTGACCAACTTAGACATCATCCCAGAAGACATCCGGTCTTGTTCAGCCTGGTTACTGATGTGACTGGGTTTCTTGACATTGTTTTTCCAGTTTTGATCTTCCAAGGTTTTAGAATAAAATTTAAATACGGTTTGACGAACTTCCTCTTACTAGGACACTTCACATATACTTGAAATTTGAAACTTTCTTCACGTATATCTTAAATGTACATGTAAAAACTTTGTATCTTCAGAACCTCACTGGGTGTTTTTGTGTAAAGAGTTTAATTTCATTACTGACAGTAGGTGTAGCTTTTGCTATTTGTGAATATCCCCATGTCTAAAGCTCAAGCGGATCTGTGAAATATACGGTGATATAAACCTAGGTATTTGAAGTCAAAAAATTGGTTTTGATGTCTTGAACAAGGGCGCTAATATGAAGTTGATAAAGCAACAAACAGAATTATTATAATGTTATGTAATAGGTTTTATTTTAAAGAAGAGAATCTAACAACTAGGAATTATAGCGTTTATTCCCTTAAAAATCTTGGTGTCGCATCAGATGTAAATGGTGAATGGTGTCACCAGGATATGGAACACCTTCAGAAGGAATATTGGGCGATTGTAAAATTTTAGTTGATAATACGAAAAGAAAATAAAAGCTGCAAAGCAGTTAGAACTATATTATTTTTTATGACAATTTTGCCATTTAAACTTCCTCACTTTTGGTTTAAAGTAAAAATAACGTGCCTGAAAAATCTCAGGGAATTCTGTGACCTATTAATATAGTTTTTATATTTTATTATTTAACAATCATATATATATATATATATATATATATATATATATATATATATATATATATATATATATATATATATATATACATATATATGTATATCAATTAGAAGATATTCAGTAAAAATACTTAGTGCCTACGGATTTCCTCTATCTTTCACCTTTTCTCAGTATTTTTGTCTTTTCATACAATAAATATATGATGCTAATAGAAAATCGCTAGTATTTATTGTTATGTTTCCTGCGTCCCACCATACAATATCTTTTAAATCAGATATTTTAAAAAAACTTTAAAGCTTTAGAGCATACAGCAATCTTCACCGATTCCAAATTCTTGCGTATTCTTAAATATTGCCAAATTTCCTGTATTGCTGCTTAATTTTTCAGTTCCTGGTGTCCACTTGTTGTTAAAGAGAGTAGTGATTATGTGATATTTTTTGTTAATTTTATGTTTACATGAATAATGTTTTAGTCGTTAATTTCTATAATTATTTATTACTTAACAGAGAAAATTAGCAGTAGACAATACGTGCGTAAATTATGAATTATAGGTAAAGTGTTATAATTAGGGACCAAAGTTTATTTATATTAAATAATGTGAAAGCACTGAGCAATATGTCGTAATTTTGATAAGTGCGATATGCGAAAAGGACTGTCGAGTAGAGTACTGCTATAAAAGAAAAATATATTTAAATTTATTTAACTGCCAGTGCCCTGAAAATAAAATCAAAAGTATTGTGTGTAAATACATTCATGTTGTCTATTTTCTATTAAAAAATAGAATCAAACTTACCATAGCTATGTTATAACAGCAATAATGTGAGCGGAATTGGTGAAGATTACTGTATGCTATTTTTTAGCCTGAAAACAGCCTCTTGTCCCGTTTCAAACGAAAAACTGTCCAAAAATCGCACCGCCACTATAACGCGGTCGAAATTTCCCACCAATAACGAATACGTTTCAGATGCAATTTAGACCATTTCAGTCAAATTAAAAGCAAATAATTCGTCGTCCAACATGGGCGCCCGCGTTTTTTATGTGTGATTGGAACGGCAATCGGAAAAATAAATAAAATAATCGTTAATTAAAGACCTGTAGTACGGATATGCGACCGCCAATATTGTGGGGCCGGTAGATGTAAGGCGAATAAATAAAATACAAAATATGTTTTGATTTTAATGATAATTGATTTATATTGTATGCTATTTACTACAAGAAGAAGAAGAAGAAGCTATTTAATGATTATTATAATTGTAATCCGTATACATAATGTGTCAAACGTAATGAAGAACAGAACAGAATCATTGTTGGATTTTCAACACCAGAATAAATAAAACTTGTTACAATTTTACAAAGAGTACACTTTTTTGATAATTATAATAATATAATAAAATAAGAGTAAGATTTTCAGTATGTTTTACTCCAAATATACTTCATCTTCTTAAAGAATAATTGTTCTTAAATGCGAGGCAACGCTTCAGTTCTCGAAACTGTTATTGAATTCTATTTTTAATGCCTAGAAGGTCAAACAATATCCAAAAGATGTATGAAGAATAATAAAGTCTTGGATGAATTAAACAGAATAAATTATATAAGGAAAATCAAACACTCTTTGTGTGAAAACTATAGTGATAAACATGAATCAAAAGAATTATAGAATACGATTCTTCCGATAATCTCTCGACTCAGCAATAATTAATGTCAAATATCTTAGAAGAATAAGAACGTACAACAATCATAGACTGAATTGATTTACAATATTTTCCAGAATATCACACAGAACTATAAAAACCACTGATGAGGTTCAGTGAACTTACTGTATGAGCAGTTAAACAGTAATATCAACGATAGTAATTCAGATAGCAAAACATAATATCAGCCGAAAGGATAACTTATATGTGAAATATATCACCCTATCTAATAAATACGTAATTGTAAATTATTCAACTAAATTCTTGAATTCACTCGATATGCCTGGGGCACGTGTCATATATTGATCCCACCCCGTAGGAATGGCGTGTCGTCTGTTTGCTAGTTGAAAATCTTATTATCAAATTCCCTTTATAAGTACTTGTTCCGCCTTAAAAGGAAATATTAAATTTCCTTTATATTTCTATTTCCATTTAGGGTACTGTGAGAACTTATTAAGTTAAAAGCATTTTACCAGAAAACTTTTTCCACGGGAAGGAGCATCCATAGAATTCGTTTGGTCAGGTTGAGTGGGTCCCATCCTCATATTCCTGAGTGTATAACAGTTTTACGAAGTTTATTTCTTCATCAAATTTATTTACCTATTCATATTTTTGTCTTTGATTGCTCTATTAATAGAAAATGAAGAAGTAATTATCATTGTTTTTGTATCTACAATTATATAAAGGTTCAGCTGATTCATTACTTTAGATTCACGTAGGGCGGTACTTTAATTTATTTTGAATGCAATGTAAATGAATTTAACACAGTCCTTTATCTAAATGAAACTGACGGTTTAAAAAATTCCTTTTGAATTAAAAAAAAATGAATTCAAAATACATTCTAATGTTCAATAAAATGGTGATTGTTGTAAATAACATTTACAATTTTTTTACTCTTAGTAGTTCCACAGTTTACCCAGAGGGTAATAAGTATTTGTTATGTTTATATTATATATAAATGGCATTTAGAAAGTCACTTCATTAAGTCATCTCCTGTATAAAATACTATTTTTATTAATTAGTCTTATTCTCAGGATTATTCTATAAATGTTCAATAATCAGATTAGATGGTGTTAGACGTTTTAGTTTACGCACTTCACTGTTACTTGCATATTTAGCTGATTAGCGAGTACATTGGGATGCACTAACACTCTTTCGAAGTACATCAGATAAACACGTTGAATTACACCCGTTATTGGTTTTAGACGAGTATCGCGTTGTATCATTTTTTTTAAACATTTGTATGATGGATAAATTAGACTCGCTAGCGGTTCGCCATAGTGGGATTCCATATGACCAAATAGGCTTGAGTATAGATTGATACAAAAATATCTTGTTATCTAATGATAACTTGGATTTGCGCTTGATAAGCCAATACATTTGGTAGAGGTTAAGTCCAAGTTGTTTCCGTTTAGCGAGTATGTGCGTTCTAAGTTAGGGGTCGATCTAGGTGCATACCAAGATATTTAGCATCTTCTGCTTGCGGGAGTTAACAATTAATGATATAAACTGGTGGACATGTTCTTCTAGGGAGCGTAAAAGTTATATGCCTAGATTTTGTTTTGTTGGCTTTTACACACCATCTTTTCAGCCATATTTGTTTGTAAGTTAATTGATGCGATCTTCATAAGAGGCTGAGATTGCTGTGCCGTGTGCGTATGTTGCTACAGTGGTTAATTTTGTTGTAGGAAAATCAGCTGTGTCCAGAAGATATAGTACTGGGTCCAGTACACAATCTTGCGAACTTTTTTTATACTTGTCGTCATAATGTACATAATATCATATCATATCATATTGCTATATTATTTATTAGATAAGAACACATACCCTAAAGTTTTCCTATATATTCTTCTCTGTTGAAGAACAATTAGAGTTGGTGAACTGGCTCCTTCAATTTGCCACTTATAATTGACTATTAGAAAACGCATATTACACAGTTTCAAACTTTGTTCTTGAGAAAAGCAAACCGAAATTCGGAATTTCTAATAGTATAAATACATTTAAATAAAACTATATTTAGTGAACAATATTTCCATTATTAGATACACATATTCATAGATATAAACTTATGTTAATATATGTTAAGTTTAGTTTCGTCCTGTAAAGACCAAAATTGTGGTTAGAAAATGCGATATGATCAGAATGCAATAAATAAGGGGAATAGTAGAATAAATAAAAGGAAACAAATTAATAAAAAAATAGATGGCAGTGACAATTTAAAATATACTCAGATAAGAATCAATGAATACTCATACAAAGAAACAGGGGTTGGTAGAGAATTATTAATACCATATCTAAATAGAAGCAAAACGTGCAAGTATTTGATATCAGAAATTGATCTTTTAATAGACGGAAAAGTAAGATGATGTGGAACAGAGAGAAGATATTCAAGGATGATACACTGATTATAGCGACCTACCAACTTTTCGATACCATTTTTGTAGTACGATTTGTCTTTTGCTTCAAAATAGGCCTCAGTTTCGGCGATCACCTCTTCGTTCGACAAAAATTTCTTCCCAGCGAGCATTCTTTTGAGATCTGAGAACAGGAAATAGTCTCTGTGGGCCAAATCTGGAGAATACGGTGGATGGACAAGCAATTCGAAGCCCAATTCATGGATATTTGCCATCGTTTTAACTGACTTGTCAGACGGTGTCTTGATGAAGCAGCAATTTCTTTTCTTCAAATGCGGCTGTTTTGATTTCGCCCTTCAAATGGTTCAATGACACTATGTAATAGTCGCTGTTGATGGTTCTTCCTTTTTCAAGATAGTCAATGAAAATTATTAAATGCGTATCCCAAAATACAGACGCCATAACCTTGCCAGCCGACTGTTGCGTTTTCCTACGCTTTGGGGCGGGTTCATCGTGTGCAGTCCACTCGGATGACTGTCGATTCGGCTTCGGAGTGGAATGATGGAGCCATGTTTCATCCATTGTTACATATCGATGAAAAAACTCGGGGTTATTACGCTTGATCATCTTCAAACACTGCTCCGAATCATTAACTAAGTTATCGTATATTCGACTCGACTGTTGGTTGGATTGTTCATTAGAAAGAAGTCTTATTGGCATGATTTAGTTATTGGGATCAGAATAGTTCTTTCCTTTTACCATGTTGAACTATTTATTTTTTTCTATAGTTAAAGCAACGAAGTACTCTACAGTAACATAAAGGTTATTTGGAATTATTGTATTTGCTTCTTGTTTCGAAATAAATCCATTACATCAATATTAAAATTCAGAAAACTTCAGTTCGCTCTCAAGATATTTCAAATATAGTCTCGCATGTCAACTCTCAACGAGAAGACTTTTACAGGATCCTATAAAATATAAATATCCCGGCTACTTCTACAACAGTTTGACATAAGGGATAATTTAATAATCTGGAGGTTCTTAAAAAGAAACAATGCCGTTAAAAAATTCATTATTGTTTTTCATTCTCTGAAAAATATGTGGGACGTTGTACATGTCTTCTTTCGGGAGTTTATAAGTAGGATATTTTTATTAAAAATCTTAAATAAATCTCAATTCTTCACATTTTCGCTCTTATTAAAATGCTTGTTGGATGGAGGGCATTGTTGTAAAAAACCCACAGCAGCATGTGGTGATACTTTTACAGTTTCAGAAAGTCGCAGAATAAAGGCATTGTTGATTTTTGTATACAAGAAGAATTTTAATGTCAAACGACATTATTTTTTGTGAAAATCAGTTTTTTTGATCATTTTAATAATATTCTGATATACATTTATATGAAACTTATGTTCATCCTAAAATAAACAGAATCTCTTTAGATTAGTTCTTGAATTTTACATCTGAAATATTGCCTTTAATAACAGGTCAGTTGGCAAGTCGCCGGTCTACCATAATAAAACACAAGGGCGATACACTGATTATAGCGATCCTCCAGCTTTTCGATACGATTTTGGTAGTATGATTTGTCCTTTGCTTCTAAGTAGGATTCAGTTTTGTCAATCACCTCTTCATAAGACGAAACATCATATTATTCCAATAATTTTTGAATAATTTTCCATTGACTACCTTGAAAAAGGAAGAACCATCAACAGCGACTATTATATGGCGCTATTGGACCGTTTGAAGGGCGAAATCGCCGAAAAACGGCCACATTTGAAGAAAAAGAAAGTGCTGCTTCACCAAGACCATGCACTACGCACAAGTCAGTGAAAACAATGGCAAAAATCAATGAATTGGGCTTCCAATTGCTTTCTTATTCACCGTATTCTCCAGATCTGCCCCCCCAGCGACTGTTTAATATTCTCAGAAGCTAAGGGCAAATCGTACTACAAAAATGGTATCGAAAAGTTGGAGGGTCGCTATAATCAGTGTATCACCCTTGAAGGGAATTATGTTGAATAAAAAAAAAATCTTTCAAAAATAACAAATATTAAGTGAAAATAATTTTAGATCGCACCAACCAGAATCTGCGAAACAACAAGCTCGAAAAAAACAAATTCTCCTCAGTCACATTGGTATTGATTAAAACTGGAACATTTTTTTTTCTTATTTTAATACGTCTCGCTGATGGCCCTCGAATGTTTCTCGCTGGATGAAGCTGGAGGGTTTTTCAGTTTCTGAAAGAAGTCTGTAATTATCGTTGAAATATTCATGGTGTCGCGTCTGATTTTCAGACGTGGGCTTCCGAGCAGAGGAAAAATGCCACATATGGGCGATGATAATTACAGGAAGACGATAAGGGTTCCTGAGGATTTCGAGAATGTTCTAATAACTGCATTTTGTTCGTTCGTTACGAGATATCTGAAAATTCAACGCCGTTTTATTAATATTTCGTTTTATTTTCGTAAGATTTCATAATTAAATTGAATTCAGTTGGAAATTATCAAAGACACAGCTTCTGTGTCTAAATAAAACCATAATTTCAACACTGTAGATCAGCATGATTTTTGCAAGCCTTGTTCGAAGCCAGTTTTATGTCGTTAAGAGAGTTTTACGGAGATTAGAACTAATGGTTGTCTGTCTGAAATATTTATCTTTTTACGTTAAGTGAGGACCATCCGAATCTCATGAAACATATTTACTAGGCTGCACGATGGGGTTTACAGTGGAGAGTGAGTAGTAGATGTTCATTTCCAACATTATTGAAGCATTTGGCGGATATTTTAGTACAAGAATGGGACAATATTTCGTTGAAAACTATTCAGTCATTCTACGAATCTATACAGCAAAGAACTGCAGCTGTTTTAAAAGGACAAGGAGGCTCAACACCTTATTAACAAATAAATATTGTTAATATTAGGTGTAAATATTATTTTGCCTATCCCCTGTATATGCAAACTCTAGGTTTATGTTATCGAAATGGTTATTTGTTTCCCTTTGATCTAAATTTGGTGCCCGTCGAAGCGTAGTACTACTAGTTAGGATCAAGAAGTTCAGGTGGCTTCATCTATATTTCTTAACATCTTAAAGCCATAAAATCTTTAGATCTTCTAATCCTTTCTTCAACTCAAAACTAAACAAACTATTTGTTCTTGAACTATATTCGACTATATGATTAACAGTACACCTATTTTGTACAATGCAACTTTGTATCGGTAGAAAATACACTTCCAGCATTCAATGAATAATCCTGTTTATAGTGGAGCCAGATTAATGGAAATTCGTGGGTGAAAAGTTGTTTATCAAATTTTTATGAGTTTACCCCAACGCTTCCAAGTATAATTAAGAAGCGACAGATAACTTTTCGCGCTTGTTCCTTCACGGTTTATCGATTTTCGCTCTCGCTGAGAGCATCAATCAGTATTGGCCAATAAAATCCATGGTAATTCAACATTATTAGATCGATGGGATAATAGGACGAGAGCGTCCGATTATCTTACTGACGCCCGCACAAGGAAAAACACAAAAATCTCGGTTTCTAAACATAGATCTTGGACCGGTGCCAGTCGTATAAACTTGTATTCCTTATATTCAGATATTTTTGTTTAATATTTGATATAAACAGCGGAGAGTATCAAGGAATACGTGATTTTTAGGCATAAAATTGGGCCACGACTAAAAAATTTGCCCACGCATCCAGAGGTTTTGAACTTTTTTTTAGTTCTTTTATTATTTTCTTGGATCTTGAGCTTTGTTACGTATTCTGGTAAATACGAGAGTACGAATGTGTAAGTTTAGCCTTTTATCGACCTCCAGTTAAGCTTCTTTCTCCTGCAATCGTGTTATGGTATTATCTTATATATAGTTATTTAACACGACAAGTCTTGATGCTTTTTACTCACATTTTTTATAATGGTTTTTTCTTGTCTTTTCGAAGGGAATTTATTTATACTAGTGGTCACTAGTGGTCGAAATTCGACCACGTTTTAATAATATTTAGTGAAATATATATTGGAAATCAATAAATGCACCAGACTAATTAATAGAATAATTTCTTAACCTAACTTTTTAAACAAAATTGCATCGTTGTTTGTTTATATATTCCATTCTTCTATCTCTAAAGCACTAGCTGTACTTTTACCTGTGAGTAGTCGTATTTATTTGAGGATATTGGCATCATATAGAAGTAAATAAATACCACCAAAATTTACAGAAAAATGTAATACCCTAAGAATTACTCGTAGTACAATGATATATTATGTTTCCAGAACCATATCAAGTACTATCAGTTTTTAAGCAACAACAATTTTTCTTAGCTGTTTTTTTGTTCACCTGCTTGCTGTTCAAAAGCTGTTTGCCAAAATTTAAATACTTTGTAAACAAAAAAAACAGACAATTCTTGTTGTTCTCGAACTTTGTTGGTTTATGTTACGACGAAAATCTCGAATATGTCTGGTTTTCCTTTCACAGCTGTATATACCTTCTGATAAAGCAGACTCGTTAATATATTCTCTCTAATAAAATGTAAAATGTAACTTTACATTATCATACTATTTCTTAATAGTTTTCTATCTAGACTTGTCATAACTCTCTGGCAGTTTCGGCAATACGGCAATAAAATTGCTCTGCCGGCATTTTGCGGCACAGAGCTGCCAGATTTTCATTTTGTGTCATCGATCTGATGGTTATTTCTAGTTACTTGATTTGGGTTACTTTCATTTTGTTGGATTTTAGTTATTTGTAGCGCATATTATATAAACATTGTAGGCCTAGAAGTTGTTCCTCCATATAAGCTTTAATCAAGGTTTTATGCCTCCAAGTGCCTCCGTTTTCCTCAAAGAAAGCAATGGGGCAAAATTTTCGCCAAGCCGATTAATACATAAAATATTCCTTTTGATTCTCCCTTCGAACGCCTATTGTTCTGTTTCTTTGTCCTGTGTCGACATTTTCAAAGTCGTGGCAGGACATTTTGTACATCTCTTCGCCTTCCAGCTCGCTCTTGGGTTTTGGGGTTAGCAGTTTTGCGCTAATCTTCTTGTCAGCGTTGATCATTGCTTAAATTTAGATTAGATGGATTAGATTTAGGTAGATTTTATGTATCCCATGCAAGTTTTCCCCAATAGTTTCTCCTTTTCTTTCTGTTCTCTTTTGATTTCATTCAATTAAACGGAATTAAATTAATTTTCAAGAAAATAAGACAGGTTGAGTGAAGGTCACAAAAGGTGAATTGACTGGTGGGAAAAGGTGCTCAACTACCGCTAGCCATAAACTATTCCAAGTAAGAAATATTGAAGCATTGAAAAAATGGATATATCGGCCTAAAAAAATATCGCTATTTCTACAAAGCTCTAAAATTAAACACTAATTTCAACCTTTAAAATTAGGTACCAAAATTTAGTTTTAAAAGTTTATTCTATATTATATTTTTATAACTTTTAAATTACATTTTTCCTTGCTTACTTTTTTCACTGATTATATTTTTTTACTGATTATATTTTGGGTATTTAATTATTTCGTTAATAAAATGTCAATAAATATGCGGTTTTTTTTACTACCACTCTGATTGTTCATTACCTGTCTATAGACATAAAGAAATAGAGATTTAACTTTAAGAGAAATAGAAATTTTGGGGAAATGTCTCGCGACGTCCAACATGTAGACGTCGCTATTAATATTTATATTTTAACGACATATTTATTATATTTATATTTTGTATATAAATTTACATTATATATTTATACTAGCGACCCGCTCCGGCTTCGCACGGGTGCAATGCTGATACTAAATTAAATACACTACAGAAAAAATATGAACGTTGTATATAAAAACATAGCGGCCCGCTCCGACTTTGCACGGGCATAAAATATATATGCCTATGTCACTCAATGAAAACATGATTAAAATCGTATCCAGTATTGATTAAAATCGATCGAGTAAAACAATTCCTCTTCCCCTATACTTACTATGAAGATTTCCTGCTATCTTTGGAATATCTAAATTCATACAATTTTTATTACATTACACATTTTTAAACGCAAATTTTAAATTTGTAATATCTCCGAAAATATTTGTTTAATTTACATGCTGTAAGGAACCATATTGATCTATATTAATTGCACAGTGTATTTAAGGTACTTAATTCGATAAGGATTAATGCCGTATTGCTTAAAATAGCTTCGTAAATAAGCCATTTTCTCACGTAAAAAGTAAACAATAAAAATGGTTAATGTGGGTTATCCCTAAAAGATAAACATATACCATCGCGGACTTTTTTGTAGACCTTTTTATGGTGTACAATACTGTAGTACATTAATTTGATCTAACTCGTAGGGTTAGGCAGCGTTTTTGCTAATTGCTAAATAAGCCTAAAAAAATAGGTTAATTTACGACATCACGTTAGAAACCTCTAAAATTAGCAATGTTGCCTTAGTATATTATGCATGTATTATACATATAAACCTTCCTCTTGAATCACTCTATCTATTGAAAAAAACCGCATCAAAATCCGTTGCATAATTTTAAAAATTTAAGCGCACATAGGGATATAGGGACAGAAAAGACGACTTTGTTTTATACTATGTAGTGATTTATTGTTATAGATTATATTTATATTTATTTATTTTTAGATATATTTATATGTATATTTAATTGAATTTTATTTAATAAATTTATTTCAGAAAAAATTGTTTTTATGTAAATTCCATTGGTCAATTAAACATGACGTCAAGACTGTCACGTCCCAAACATTACTATGAGCCAATCAATTGTCTTCACAGTAAAATATTTTTCTTACAGGTTCCTATAATGAAGATTTAAATTGACCAATAAAATTACTTGAATGGCCAACTATGGCGCCCTCTGGATGTTGGGAAACGCGAAACTTTGCACCAGAGTCCCCTATTGAGTTGCATCTCTGTTACTCTATGTCTATAGACTCTAGACATAAGCGGAATCAAATCTGGCTTAATAAAAAATATATCAAGACTAATATATGAATAATATATCCAAGTTATGTAGTTTTTTCGTAATGTTTGACGCTGTTAAATTGATGGACTGTATTAGCCCACTCAATTGAATAAAATATGACCATCAAAAATAGCTGCGGATTATTCTTTACCCTTGTCCTATTTTAATGAAACGGATATCGGATCGGTGGTTCGTTCAAGCACAAAAACATAAAAAAATGTCGAGAAAAGTTTTCCATGTCGTTTGTAAAAGAACAGCCGACTGCGAAACGTCAGCTACCCCTTACGGGAAATCGCTTATACACAGTGGGACCTCGGGGGACGTTCTGACATTTTTATTGGCCGAAAACATGGCCAACGGTATTTGGGGACTATTACCTTTAAGCTATTTCCTTTCTACATACATAAAGGGCGTTTTGTGGACACTGATACTAAAAATATTTGTTGAATCGTAATGCTGTCGGATTGAATTAGTTTAAGATTTAAGGCCTTTGACGTCCTTGAATTCCTAATTTGTAATTTTGTTTAAATAATTGTAGCAAACTTGTAGTAGATTCTAATTTAAGACAAGTTCTTAAGGAAGACTTTTTATGAATCAAAAATTGGAAAAATTGGAATTTGGAAATATTCTAAATATTATTTGAATTAACTACATTTAAGGACATAATCATACGTAGAAAGGAATAATGTCAAAGCGGGGAACGTAATTGTAAAAAAAGGAAAATTTTGTGTCTGTTACAGCAGGGGAGAAGGAAATTTTATAGTATGGCCAGATAATTAAAAATTGTGTGTTAAGTAATTGAATATTGGGGCTCATTAACGAAAGAATTTGGCAATTTGTTGGGGCATTTAAGCCGCGATTTCGATTCACCAAATATATATATATATATATATATATATATATATATATATATATATATATATATATATATATATACATATATGATACTATATATAATATATTGACTCAATATATCAATCTATTATATAGAAAATTTTATTGTATTTTAGGTATATCTGTTTGTATGCTGTCTTACCACCCACAATTACGCTAAAAACGCAAAAAAAATCAGTATATAAATTTTCCTGAGGGATCGATAGTAACCCTATTGCAAAATTCGCTTTTCCGACCTTTTTCCCAATCGGTTCATTGTCCGAGATCTTTTCCACCATCAGTTTACTGGGCCGTCTTCATATAAACGACTGCTGCGTTCGTTTGTCGAATCTAAGATTGACCATTTACGTTTCATATTACGTTTCAAATTTTCTCGGCTCTTTTTATGGGGGGCATCCATTTTGTCATATCGATAGACGATAACGATATTTTTCTTGTTTCAGGCGAATCGAGATAGCTTGGAGTTTATGAAGCAATTATTCGAGGTGAGTGTTAAGTGCTATGTTTTAGTTTTCTCCTTGCTCTCTATTATTTTCTGTTATATCTATATATTATAATGCGTATTTTGATTGAAACCTTTTTTGATCAATAAGAAGTAAGATTCATGAAATTAGATCCGGATTATTGAAGAATAAAAATGTTTTTTAGAGATAGTCATTCATCTATTTCAAATTAATTTGGGTACTTTATTCTATTCTACCCTAGACGATGTGTCAAGCAACATCAAGAATGGCCCTAACCATCGAAGTTTAGAAAGGTTTTTAATGGACATTATTGGTCACGTTTGTAAATTTGTATTTAGTGAATGCCGTACTTTTTTTACGTATTGGGGACATTTTATAGTACCGTCGTCTTACCATCTTATCTGTTTTATCTTACTTATTTCATGGGAAAAACTTTCCAGGGTTTATGCGTGTTTACAAAACATAATGTCCTGTCAGGGTGGGTTTGTATACCTGCCACATTACAATGCAGACATAAAGCATCGTCTGAAACACTTATATTCGGGAGGTCGAATTAGAAAAACCTAAAAAAAGGCGATAGCTTTTTCACTTCATTGTAAATAGTCCGAACTCTCAACCATGAGCAATGTAGGAAAATTGAATTTAGTAGCGTCAAAGGAAGTTTACACTACGAGAGCTATCGAAGAGGTTCTCCAATATCTGTATCGAATAACATTTATTATAGTATCTTATTAGGCCTACAAATTAGTTTTAAAGGAATTTTTTGAAGGAAGTTTGAAAATTTATTGTGAAAAATGGGTACATTGTATTTTATTCAAGGCACTCTCTTTCTATATGATTGATTCCTATGTTTCAAGCAATTTATGGATTCCATTTGGAAAGAACGATATATATTTTGAGGCCATCTACGAATAGACCCATTTTTTTGTCTCTTCCTAAAAACTAGTGCTTAGACAAGTGACGACTCATATATACTAATACTATATATATATATATATATATATATATATATATATATATATATATATATATAGTGATTCCCATCGATAGTTTCAACGAGTAATGCTTTCAAACCCTAGTCAGGTGTCAAAATCGTTCCTTTTAAAATATTACAAGCACTATTCACATTTTACTCTTAACTTCACACAGCATTCCATGACGTTCAGTGACATTTTTCTTCGAAGTGAAGTAAAAAAGTAAAAGTTTCCGCAAAAGCAATTTACTCAGTACAAATTCAGACATTTTCAACGCATTGGAGAAATGTTTTGTTCACATTTCGACGAAATGACTGAAAAGTGAAGCCTGTTAGTGAGACTTGAATATGAAACTTGCTACAAATATACTCGATGCGGTTTAATACATAGTAACACCATCTATTGTAAATCCTTTAAATTTAATTTATTCTCCTCATATAGTAACAGATGAATACCCATTACATTTTAAGTGAACATATCGACAACGAACAAAGGAAAATACTCATTTGCCTTATCATAGTCTTTTAAATAATGAAAAAGTAAGAGTTTAATATTGAATGAGTTAACTGGGATGTTCGGGTCATACCTTTTTTTTAAAGATGATATTGAAAAAGCAGTAACGGTCGGGTTCGAGCGTTGTGTGGTCGTGCTGAACGATTTTCTCTTGTCAACGCTTCGACAGAACAAAACGTTGATTTACCCTCATTATAGTCCCAACAAGATGGCGCGAAACCGTACACAAACTTTCAAACGACGCGGAAAGAATCGTGATGAGTTAACCGAAGCCCTAACCTAAAGTTTTGATTAGTATTGGGACGAAAACATACTTTTACTTTACTTAGACAATTTTATTTTAATAATAGGAGGAGACGATCTTTTAATATTTTAATTTAGAGGAAAGTTTAATAATACAAAGACGTCGCTGAATCAAGCAAAACAAACAAAATTACCTGGGTTTGAATAACTTAAAAAAAAGCGCCAAGTTTTTGTAAAACTTAAAAATAATAACTCCTTACTCACAATACGATCTATCCTTAGTCATTAGTTCATCAAATTCGCTAATAACCTAAGCCAAATTTCACAAATTTCACTAATTTTCCCTTGAAACTATTTTTAAAACTATAAGAAATGGGGCACGTTTCAACCGTTTAAAAAATGTTTATTTTGTATCTTTTCCTAATATGGAATAATGTGTAATATTATGAATTATAATTTTACACTTTTTTCCAAATTTTTCTAGCAAGCATTTTTGTTGATGAGTTAAACTTGAGATTGCGGCCCAATATGCGGCTTAATACCTCCCCTTATTGTCATTAAAGATGCTACAATATCTGTATTTGGTCGATTGCGGTTCTTTGTTTTTATATTTTTAGGGATGTCAAGTTTTTGCTAGACCGATGTGTTCAAAAACAATAGTATCAACAGTAAAGACACCATAATTTTTATGTTTAGGATTAAGTATTGAGCAGCCCTTTTAACGCGAAACACTTTACTCCAGTAGCATTCACCATCAATGTTATATTCATAAATATCAAGCCCATATTCATCATGGCATCTAATTTGTTTACTGTCACAGATTTATGAAGCATTTGAAGTCACTTCAGCACTGTGAGTTGTTGAGTTTCTGATGTATTTATAGCGGACATAAAAGAAAATAACGGGCGGTTGAAAGCAAGTCACTTGGTAATGTTTGACGTCAGTGTAATATAAATTTTTTGCAATATAAATAGAAATATTTTTTTATATTTTAAAAATATTGAAAAATGATGTGCTATACTATAATTTTATTACCGATTATATCAATGTAATATGTAATTATATACCATTATTAGTAGAATGATAGTGTTCCGATCTGGATCTTCGATATAATTACAATTAGATGTTTAAGTTTTCAATAAATCTCTAATTAACATGAGGTTCCTTGCAGATTGGGTAATTCTTCACAAGTTGGCAATGCTTGACTTGTTTATTATACTCTTGTAACTATCCAGAGCGCTATGTCATTTTTCAAAATTGTGCTGTGTTATTTTAAATTAAGTACTACCGACGATAAAAACCAATAAATTCAAAAGCCTTATGATTCTGGCGTGAGATGGTCACCTGTTGGATCTACATACCTTAAAATTTTAGTAGTTTTATGTTCAGTGTTGTGTTGTAACGGCCACTCATTCGAATTTGAAAGCAGTATAAAATAAATACTTTATTTAAATAGTTGATTATTATTTAAACAAATGTTAATATAAAAAAGTGAACAAATGTTCTGATACATGGCTGTTTAAGTTTAAGTTAGAGGTAGTGGAATATATTCTTCTGTGATAATGAGCAACCGTCAAGACATCTTTTAATCTCAAATCTACATCATACAATTTTCTTCCTTCTTGCATCCACAAACTTTTTTTGTTCCCCTCGCCAAAAAGGAATTCCCCTCGCCAATCATGAAGGGACGGCATCTCCGCTCGATCTCATCTAAAACTATTGCCAACTAATAAAAAAAACAGACTTACTCATTCTCGGAAGGACCCTGTACGTTTTCAATTTTCATCTATCTATTATAGCCGAGCTATTACCCTCCAACAATATTTTCTTTTAATTTACCACGTTGTTTTAGAATATGATAGCGGCCATTTCCAGCAAAAACAATTACGCTACATTAAAATACAGGGGAAAAAACAGGTAAAGCGACCAAGCAGGTTGTGATACCCTTATAAAAGAATTTTCAAATACCTTGCTGCGCTACGAATAATGGCGAATCCTTTTTAATTTTCTGAATAAACAGGGAAATAAACAGGCGGATGAGAATGTTCACGTTCTCGTTTTTTCCTCCGACTTCTGTACATTTTTAGCGATCCTGTTTCTGTTTTAATAAAGGGGCAAAGGGCGAATATGGACCATTTCGTGGATTATAGCCCAGTGTTGTTGAGTCAGCAAAGTATCAACACATATTTTAGCCAGTACCCTCAGTACATGTTATTGGCCATCTCAAATTTGATGTTTAAAATGGTAATTCTGACCGAAACATACATAAAAAATTTAGGATAAAGATATTTTATAGCTGTGTAAAATTAGATTTTTCTATGACTGCTAAATACTAGAATTAACTATATCTATAATTGATAGTAAATTGAAAATGATTTCAAAGAATTATAGCAAGTGGTTCCTTTTACCAATTATTTTATTTATTTTGTACTAACGATGCAGCATTTGCATTAAATGAGTCATTATACAGGGGAGATACAAAATATTATGAACCACATCAATATATATTCTATCCAAGGTAGCAGTACTCACGTCATCTCTTTATGACGTCAAAAATGAGAAACACTATAGTACATGTAATGCGTATATTATCTAAGGACTTAAACTACGGTTAATTAAACATAATACTTTGTAGGTTATTTTATTATATTTACAATTAATTATTTTATAATTATTTTCATTAGAGAACATATTTACCTTTTTATGTTTAGTTATTCTGTCCTTCGTTGCTATGTTTTCTTATCAAATCATCCTGATATCACAGAATATATATATATATATATATATATATATATATATATATATATATATATATATATATATATATATTCTGAACAATTACAACACATATCTATGCAAACCTTCACTTTTCCATATGGTATTCAATTTACTTTTTCGGGTGGTATCTCCAAAATTTAATTTATGTTTTGCAAGCTTGTTGGGATCTTTCTGTTGGAATACTGTTTTTAGCATGAACAACAATATATCTGCAATTAATTAATAAAAATATAATGATTTACAAAACCTACTCAAATGTTATTCAACTTTTGTTGTCTTTACACCCTTTTTGTTAGCATTTTGATCTAATATTCCATTTTCAGACCAATGTTTCAAAGAGCTGCATTTCCTTAAGTTTTCTATGGATTCTTTCCATACCAACAATTATCTTTGAAATGGTTGTATTAAATTATTCTTATATTAGAAAAACTGCTCATAAATATTATTATACATTTTTTATATCATAACTTTTATAAATTTGATCTTAAATGGAAATCAAGGTATATAGATACTTTCTTTTCAGTGAATCCAAGCTTATAATTTTTTTTCAGAGATTTTAGTTATTATAGCCATACTAATTTTTAGTGCAACTATTACACAATAAGCATATTTTCAATAAAAATCACAGCAGCTTAATATATAATAGTATCAATATTTGTTATTTATTTTATCTCTCTAACGCTTTCTGTCGGTAAGAATGGGCCCCCTTTACCTTTCTGATTATATATTTGACGCCGGCATTTTCAATCAGAGACAAATATTAAGCAAATATTTAAAATTTATTATAACAAGTAAAGCGCCAAAACAGCGTTTTCCAGTTTTTACACTATATTATAACTTTTATCTTTACTAATGTTTTGAAGAATCATGCAGACTTATTCGGTTACATGTTTGAACGTATTTAGATGGCATTATGTCTCTTTTGAAGTGGGGAAAAACGAGAAGGAAAATATTATCTGACATTAAAAAGTATTTACAAACTGCAATAGGCAATACATTATACATCTTGATGATGCGAGTTCACTGTTATTTTGGATAGATTATAGTACATCTTGTTACATCTTAACAACCCTGATTCGGTGTAAATAATGCGTAAGTACTGTTCAGTTTACATGCCGTTTACAGTCGCGCAGGTTAAATTTGGGCGATTCATATGTTTTGTACGTCTCAGGCGGTTAAAACAAGTTATCGGATAAATGTATGATCTCTTAGCTACTGTTTAGCCTATCACAAGTGACAGTATCCACGATATAACAGCATACACAAAACATGGTAAAAGATTATCGATGAAGAAATAATCGTTGGAGAAATTGTTTATGAGTCTACTGAGTATTTCGATATATCCATTGGATCCCCATAAGTTGCATTAGAGAGTTTATTTTACCACCCTATCACGGTGATCCATTCCTTCCCCTCCCCCGGGATTACTGTGTCCAATGCAAACCACAAAAATCGTTTAGGAAAGGGTAATGCCGCGGTTTCGACTTCCTGGATCGAGTGTATTGGATAAAGGGGGGGCTTATGGGGTGATTTGTTATATAACGGACTTAATAGGAATTTGTCGGTATAATTTAGCTTCAGCAGGAGCGAAAGCGAGGGTGTCTTTAATATAAAGAAGTACCCCTTATCCTAATATAATATTGATGAAAATTTGAATTCATCTATGTATTGCACAGGTATATATATATATATATATATATATATATATATATATATATATATATATATATATATATATCCATCCCCAGTTCATGGATTACGTCACATAGCCTATTGAACACGGGATAGAGGTCTGTAGGTTGAAGCGTACGGCTACTGAAGGATTGACGTAGACTATTTAGAGTCATTAAAATTTGGGAAACTGTTTCATACAGGATATACAATCAAAATTTAGGTAGAAACAGAAGATCAAAGAAAAACTGGCGGACGATGGTACAGACGATACTCAGAATAAAGTTTAGTCCAACCATTTAAAGTAAATTTGCTAAAGTTTTATATCCAAACTTGAGCATATCCGAAGATCTTTTTACATATTTTAATTTCAACTGAAGGAATAACATTAATTGGAGAGATTTTGGTTTTTAGCCCTCATGTCATCATTTTTCTTCTACCATGGAACATTGAAAAGATAAGTGTCGAAGTCTGAGTTACCTCTAGAGATCTAGCTAACAAATTGCATTTTCTTTGATGCGCTTTTCCGATTATTTTTCTATATAATATACTTCATCGATAAACGAACGTTGAATAATTGAAGCTTTCTGAGAGCAGCTTGTGGTGTAATGCAATATTATCGCTAACAGTAATTTCGATTTAGAAATGTATTTTTGCTAACTTGGGTGGCAAAATTCCATTACATCGGTACATATTTCGGTAGCAGTTGCAACTTAAAAATAAATGTGTTTCTTTAAATAAATCTTTCTTTGGCAACAGTAATTGATAATTCATTAGAGAGTAGCTTAGCTTTGTTTTTTTTACCTTGATATTTTTGCTTGGACGGAATAGCCTAGCATTAGCAATTGTATTGCTTGCTTTACAATAGACACACTCAACAACAATTTAATTTTTTAACCTCCTTTTCTTATTGGTTATTAGCCATGCGAAATATCTATTTTAATTCCTGGCTCGCCTTTTCACCCTTTACGTTTTATTGTTATATTTTTGGTTATTGTTTATTTTTTTATTTATCGGTGTATAATGTTCCCATTTTTACCCACGTTATTTTTTATGATTGTGAAATAGATGTCTTTAAAATGATCTTTTCTTCAGAATATTTAGAAAGTTGTGAGTCGAAGAAAACGACAAATTTTTAAAATTTTTTTTTGAAAATTAAAATGTAGTTATAGTTTATATAAATATAAAATAATAGGTTTTTACAAATTTCTAAATCAGAATCTGATTGAAGTTCTTACCTTTTACATATATTCATCAAATATTTAAAATCTAAAAACTGCATATAGGGCCAAGTGTATGCGAAAGGTGTGTGAAGAGGGTAAAATGAGATGAAGTGTAACAAAAGGTAGATGCTGATAGGACGACAACATTTAGCTGGTGATTATTTTTAGATACCTGCACAGTCTATAACAGGCCGGACAAGGGAATTTCGTCACAACAAACGCAGTGTTATGTACCTTAAAATAAAAAATTACGCTCCGCGTTAGTTCCGCACATAATTGAATCGATCTTATCGATATTTATAGCTTTTCAAGCCACTAAACTATATAAATAATTACGCGTTAATTAATAGATATTGCAAGCAATAAAATAGCATTAATAATAATGGATTTAGTATACATTTGATGAAGAGTAAACCACGAATAACCATTTGCAATTAATTTTGAATCAGTGTTTAAATATATATAAATTTAAATTATCTAAAAATAAATTAATGCTATTTCTTGTTTGGGATTATGGCTCCATTTTAATTTAATATCCAATGTACTATCATCATATGCTACAGTAGTGATGTTTTAAGATTGGTAGGTTGATTACTATTACGTTGGTAAGCCAGATAGGAATACATTTACACATGTTTCATTAATTTATTGTTAAAGGATTGAAGTTTGTTCCGAAAGTATATACAGATCATGGAATCTCACAAAAATACACATAACTTGACAATATCCAAGAATTATTTATTTATTTTTGGATATATTCACGGGAATGAAAGTGTTACTTATCGAGAGAGGAAATATCTCTTAAATCTGGTGAATGGTTAAACGTTCTCATTTAGTTTTTATACATTTCATGCATCATTTGATATAATTTGATGCGATACATTTCTCATTCAATTATCGTCTTAAACGGATCAACACAAAGTATAGCGATCTACTAAATTTCATTAATACATCCAATCAATTTATAAATAACTAACCTAATATGTGCACTGTTGAGACGATAATCCAATGTACATTATCTGAACAACCTTTAATTGCCACTCTGCCGGCTTTCCCTTTCGTAATACGAAAATAATCAGCAATCTAGCGCTGGGAACTTGAAGACTTTGAAGGAGTATCCACCACTCGAACGAAATTACTGTATTCTGGCTAATTAGCCGCCAAATCGTATCGCCATTGAGGCAAATTTAATATGCTCTCAGCCCTAATTGATATTTTTACACGGCTATATAATTATCTCGTTGGGTTTCATTAGTGCGGAATTCCTGCGCCAATATTCGGTGTTTAGTAGCGGAATTAACAGCCGATTCTGAAGATTCGTATTTTTAATAGAATTCGCTGTAAGCGAATAGTCTGCGAATCCGTTCGAGAGTGAAAATCTGAATGGAATCCTTTAAAATTCTTTGGAAAGTTTTTTTATAGTTCGGTCATTATTTTAAAATGTATCTAACTAATTAATTCTAATTAAAATGATTGAAATACTAACTGACCCTGTGAACTTCGTTCCACTTTAGTTTTTTTCTTATTAAGCATTTATTGTAACCAAAATCACCTATCTATTTTCTATCATAAGCAGCGTTATATACGCAAAAGATATGTGACAACAAACCTTAGTCATATTATTTTTTGAAATACGAAATATTAAATACGAAATATGCAATACAAAATACAAAATACTTCATAATAATGAACATATCATAAAATAATTCTTCCATTTGGTCCAACGGACTTGAAGTTATGCGCGTACATACATACTATTACAAAAATATCGAAACCTTTATAAAACGGTTACAAGCAAAATTACTTATTTACACACCTTTTGATGTAGTTTAGTAGCACTGTCACACTGTATTTAAGATATTAAAAAATGGTTATCATGTCCTCACAAATTATGACAAATATTCAGCGATAATTATAAATTTTATTTTTAATTTTAAACCGATTCATCATCCTGTTTTGCCAACAACAGGATCTACAAGAACCTAAAAATACTCGCGTAATCCATGTTGTCGTTCTGTCATCGCATCCCCTTTTTTATACATTACCTCCTTTCGTCCACTTCACTTCCTTTCATTCACGCTCGATGTCAGATTCTGCAGTTTTTACTTTTGAATTGTGTGACGGTTTATTAACAGCCACATGATTGATGACTATATTCTGTCGACATATAAACATTTACGGGGAGAAGCCGTCGGGACTCGCTGTATTCCTCCAATAAATAAAATGATAAATCATAGCCGTCTATATATAGAGCGAGGGATCGCTGATAAAACCGTCTCCAGCTTGTTTTTTATCTGATTTATAACTCGGGCGTCATAATGTCGGGAATGACATTGAATTAAGATATTTCCGTATTTGGCGTACCAGTTTTAGTATATAACACATCCGAATATACGAGATCTATGGCTCATAACTTATAGATTTCAACAGAACCGACCGTATGTGTTTTGTTTTAAACAAAATTCAAATTACAAAATACCGTATCGCGTGTATTTAAAATACCAGATACAAAATAATTTATGTGGCATATTTAAAATACAAACTATAGCATTTTAGCTATTTTTCAGGTATCAGTAAATGTATTATCAGACAATTAGCCTTTTTTTGAGGATTAAATAAAATCTTCTAAATAAAAAATCCCTCTACAGGTCATGACCACAAACTTGTATTATATTGTATGATCATATTTTTATATAAGTTTTTTGCTTTTATCCAAATAATTGCAACCTTTATTGCTTAATTCAACCTCAATAGCGACCGTTTACGGGCAATGGGGAAAATCCAAAGGATGGGTGTCACATCAATTGAAAAGCAGGCAAATATATAGTCGAAAAATCGTCTGTGGAAGGCTGCTTCAAAGGTATGATCGGAAGTAATATTTGCATCGAATAGTAACGGGTGATGAAAAGGGACTTTGATTTTAAAACCCTAATACAAAAAAAATATGTTTACCACCTGGTGTATCTGGCCGACCGATTCCAAGGACAAATCGTTTGGGTTGCAAGACTATGCTCTGAGTTTGATGGGAGCCGAGTGACATGGTTTATTACGAATTGTTGAAAACTGGTGAAACAGTTAATAGTGATCGCTACCGACCAAAAATGATCAATTTGAACCATATATTGATCGAGAAACATCCAGAATGGGTCCTAAGATGTGGTAAAGTGATTTTATAGCACGATAATGAGTCGTCTTATAAAACAAAACCGGTTAAGAAAGGATAGGAAGCAATTGTATGGGACATATTGTCGGATCCGCCCTATTCTCCAGACCTTGCCCCGCCCGACTATCAACATTCCGTATCAATTGAACACGCGCTTGCAGAGCAGCACTTAAGTTAGAAAATTGCTTGATGAATGGTTTTGTTCAAAGAACAAGCAGTTTTTTTTGGGATATCATCCATAAATTGTTTGAAAGATGGGCAAGATGTATAAAATCGAATAGCCAATACTTTCTATTATATCTATATTGCACTTTCTTGAAAAATACCGTTCTACAGGCATTTTAGTGTTCAAACAAATCCCGGTAAATTAATTATCTTTTTTTAATTAATTTAAGGGCAATAACCTACCGCTAGGGTCCATCAACAAGTTGCGCCCGAGATAGATGTGGTTGACTGGTCGGAAAAAGAAATCCCGATGCGAAAAGGGGCCTATTAGAGACAGGCCGTGCCTCTGTTGTCAGCTTTGCGGCAGCATCTATCACGGAACGTTCTCTCGACAGGCCAATTAGCTCGTTTTTTCTTCTCGCGACTAGTAGTGTTTCGGACGTGGGCAATTTATGAGCTGAAAAGCGGGGATCGGTCACGGACGGATTTTGATCGATGTTCCGTCAGTCGATCACGTGCGAAAACAGTTTAGTTTACGCGGAGTTGAGGTCGGGCCTGATGCCACTAATATCGGTTTCATTTGTGGTATATAACGATAACGATTACCTGAATAATTCATATTTAATTTTAGAATTATTATAGACTAGCGACCCGCCCCGGCTTCGCACGGGTGCAATGCTGATACTAAATTAAATACACTACAGAAAAAATATGAACGTTGTATATAAAAACATAGCGGCCCGCTCCGACTTTACACGGGCATAAAATATATATGCCTATGTCACTCAATGAAAACATGATTAAAATCGATCCAGTATTTTTGGTTCATTCATTACTGCCCTTGGTCTGCACGCACTAAATTTGGAGTAAAACAATTCCTCTTCCCCTATACTTACTATGAAGATTTCCTGCTATCTTTGGTATATCTAAATTCATACAATTTTTATTACATTACACATTTTTAAACGCAAATTTTAAATTTGTAATATGTCCGAAAATATTTGTTTAATTTACATGCTGTAAGGAACAATATTGATCTATATTAATTGCACACTGTATTTAAGGTACTTAATTCGATAAGGATTAATGCCGTATTGCTTAAAATAGCTTCGTAAATAAGCCATTTTCTCACGTAAAAGTAAACAATAAAAATGGTTAATGTGGGTTATCCCTAAAAGATAAACATATACCATCGCGGACTTTTTTGTAAACCTTTTTATGGTGTACAATACTGTAGTACATTAATTTGATCTAACTCGTAGGGTTAGGCAGCGTTTTTACTAATTGCTAAATAAGCCTAAAAAAATAGGTTAATTTACGACATCACGTTAGAAACCTCTAAAATTAGCAATGTTGCCTTAGTATATTATGCATGTATTATACATATAAACCTTCCTCTTGAATCACTCTATCTATTGAAAAAAACCGCATCAACATCCGTTGCGTAGTTTTAAAGATTTAAGCGCACATAGGGATATAGGGACAGAAAAGGCGACTTTGTTTTATACTATGTAGTGATGCTACATGGAGGGTGTCGCACGAACTAAAAATGGAACAAAAACACGTTCGTGTATCCAACTTATAAAAATCGAACGAAATAAAAAATAGTGTTTCAAACAATTGGGTTACAGTTAGAGTCAATATTATTTTTATTGGATCTAACTTGCGTTTTCAATATGTGTCCAATCAAGCCAAAAAGGTTTACATATTAATCGACTTAGCGATAAAGTTGCCTCCCTTTTTGAGGAAGATGGGTAAAGCGAGAGGTTTGGAATTTGACACGGTTAAAGTTTATACGGAAGAAGAATTTTTATGCCTAAATTTTTTTGTGCAATATGCCCTACAAATAATCAAATTTCAATAAAACGAAATACGCTCGAATTAGCAGTGAGGAATAGCCGTCAGATCGGTGACACACGATATGTAAACACATATTTTAGGCTCTATCCTCATTGGACCTGACTGACCCGCTGACCGTTGCCAGCTCTAATTCTTATACAGTAGATCAATCGCCGCTTCTATTGTAGGTAAATCGACTACGAACATGTATTTTTTACGCTGTATTACTATTTGAAACGATATTGACACGATAAATTAGTAAATTAGATTGTATTACATTGTTTTATTTAAATTTAAACAGTTTTGTTTAAGATTCTGTATTACTTTTGGTTGTTTCCGTATTGTTGAAACTATTGAAGAGTTTTGGTAGTTATGATTTAATTTTTAAGACAAGTATGATTATATTAAGTTATATTTCACATTCTTTCTAGATACAACAAATTAATTAATTAGAGTGTGACATAAAAATGCAACAAATGCCAAAGTTTCATCCTAATATAGATTAACAAAATTCCAGAATAATAAGAATCGTCTGTACTCTATTTGCAAGGTATTTAGATTTTCGCAAGCAGCTTTTTCAGATTCATAATATGAACATCAATGAATCCATTTTTAATTTTAAGAATCTCAATTAATATGATATCTTGTCATAGGTCTTCGACAAGGTATGGCACACTGGACTGCCCGTTAAATTGAAAAAACTTTTGCCCCATAAGCACTTTCAATTGCTGAAATCGTACCTCACAGACAGACATTTTACTGTCAAACAGGGTGACGAATACACTAACCTACAGTCCATATATTCGTGTCTTTCGCAGGGCAGTGTTCTCGGCGCATTGTTATCTTATATATACAGCTAACCTACCGAACTCAATAAACACTGCTGTTGCAACATATGCTGACGATACATCAGTTTTATCATTACACGAGGATCCAATATCAGCCACAAAAAACCTCGAACTTCATCTTAACAAAGTCGAATTGTGGTTGAAAACGTGGAGTATCAAAGCAAATGAGACAAAAACTACCCATATGACATTCATCCTTTGTAGAAAAACATGACCCCCACTAAAATTGAATAATCATGAACTTCCACAAGCAGACAACGTTAAACATCTGGGAATGCATTTTGATCGACGTCTTACTCGGAAAAAACATATAGTGACAAAACGCAAACAGCTTGGGCTTAAACTAAACCAAATATATTGGTTGAGAGGGCGAAAATCTAAATTATCATTAGGTAGCAAGGTTTTGCTGTATAAGTCAATGCTTAGGCCCATCTAGATCTATGGTATTGAACTGTGGGGTATTACTAGCAAATCCAACATAGATATCCTCCAGAGGTTCTAGAATAAAGTGTTGCCAGTCATCTTCGATGCCCCATATTACGTGTCCAACAAACTGATTCAACGCGATATCCCCTTAGAACCCATAACGAGTGTGATTCGAAGTTCTAATGCGAACAACTCTGAAAGACTATTAGTGCATCCCAATGCACTCGCCAAACAGTTAAATGTGCACGATGACGGTGAAGTGCGTATGCGGCGAGTGCATTGGAATGCACTAATACTCTTTCAAAGTACTTCGAATCACACTCGTTATGGGTTCTAAAGGGATACCGCGTTGAATCAATTTATTGAAGACGTAATATGAGGCATAAACAGTTAAAATAGATGATTTAATTTCTCATTTTTGGTGAGTTTGTAATCCTCGTGTGGGACACAAGGCAAAATAGAAAGCAGTATATTAACGGAAGCAATAGAAGACATTAAAGATTTACTGACAGGAAAAAAATTTGAAAGCTAGTCTTTTAAAGAACGAATATTGGTATAAATAAGTAAGGAACGATGCAGTTTTATGTAAAAATGTAGGTAAAGAAAGTATTCTTTTGTAAAGTAAGCCTGTTTTTTTTATTAAATTCATTGTTTTTCAATATATGTTTTAAATAAATACAGACACTTGTTACTGTGATTAATATTATATATAAAATATATTTCTGATTTTATGAAAATGAATCTCAATTTTCATTGTATGTAGCTGTAAACTTTGTTAAGAAAAAATGTTGAGTTATTGCATCTGGAATATTGCCCAAGATATATTATATTTATTGTTTCTTGGATACGAGAATTAAGGATGGACACGTGGTGAAGTTGATAAAAACTAACGGAATTATTTATGATTTATTCGAGTGATCGACACAGCCACTCGAGGGAGCCTAGAGAAATAAGAGACCGTCGAATATATCTGTCGGGGTTTTTATAGGATCTGTTCCATCATTGGGTCCTCGATTGAGAGCGTGACTCGGGTGTTTTCTTTTTTAGTATTGATAATTCTATAATTCTGTAAAAACCTTTTGTCTCCTGGGGAATACCATACTATTTGCAAAGACCAATTCAGATTGAAATTGAGAATATTCAATCGCTCTGTCAAAATCAGACGCCTGAGAATAATTGTAAATCTATAAAACTTAAAGTCATGTTGCAACTCATATTTGTTTTTATAACAAAAACGTCCAATTTTTATGATCTAATTCCAGAAAGGAGAAGTTTTAGTATTAATCACAGAAATCAGATCTTTTGCGATATGATATCAGGCCTTTCAAATGAAGGAAATCTTTAATGAGAACTACTTGTTTTATTGATAGCAAAATACTCTTTGTACTGACATCAATAATTTAGTGAATAATTTAAACTGACTAGTGTTTATTCGTAGACTCTTTCAAGTTTAATTTTAAAGCTGTGTTACTTCACAATGACAACTGCCTTTCTTCTGAATTTCCCCCATGATTATGCAGATTACACGAAGGGAACTTGAAAAATCAGCTGAATATCGGTAGAAATTTTGTGGTGATTTAAAAGTTATTGCCATTCTTACAAGATAGCTGTTAGTTTACGCCAAATACTGTTGCTCTTTAAGGATTTAGTATATATACATATTATTTAATTATTATATTGTTACTATTCGTTTCCGACTAACCTACAATTTGTCTTTATGATAACATAAATCTAGGTATATAACTAGGAGGACCCATGGGACCTATCTCGGTCTCTGGTGAAATAATGTTGATACATGTCACTGCTGTATTTTTTATTATATGCACCTCAATACACAACACTACACAAGATCAGGTTGTTTGTTTCTTTTGAGTCTGTGTCCTACTTTGGTGGTATCCAAAAGTTGCAATAGTCTCATGAGGATGGAGTCTTTCCTCATACCCCTTTGCAATTCTCTTGATTTCTTGACTGGCTGTGGGTATATAAATGTCTCGATGTAGGTAGTGAGACCTGTAGTATTTGGGTGCGCGTCCACAATACTTCTCAGGACTTTGTTCTCAAAAATTTGTATTTTGTTTATGTTACTCTTTGCGGAACATCCCCATAATTGAACTCCGTATGTTTTAATATTTGCTTATATAATAGCAATTTATTATATACTGATAATTGTTATTTTCTTCCAATTCCTTCCAGCGAAGTTTTGCATAAAGATTCATTCCGATATATTTAGCGTTGTTGCTTTATGGATTGATACTATTATTTAATGTTATTGGCGCTTCTACGGTTTGATTGTAGGTGAACTACACTTCTTTGTGGTACGCCTGCATTAGCTTCTTTTCTTGCAGAGTAAGATTCTTCTTGTTTAACTCTAAACATTCTGGCTGTAATGTACGATTTTAATAGTTCGGTGTGTTGTTTTGGTAACATTTTCTGTAGTTTATGAACAAGGCCTTCATGCCAAACCTTATTGAAGACTTCTGATACATCTAAGAACATGGTAAATTGTTGAATGCTTGTAAATAAACCCAAACTGCTATGCGATATAGTTCGGTGTGTTGTTTTGGTAACATTTTCTGTAGTTTATGAACAGGGCCTTCATGCCAAACCTTATTGAAGGCTTCTGCTACATCTAAGAACATGGTAAATTGTTGAATGCTTGTAAATAAACCCAAAGTGCTATGCGATATAGTTCGGTGTGTTGTTTTGGTAACATTTTCTGTAGTTTATGAACAGGGCCTTCATGCCAAACCTTATTGAAGGCTTCTGCTACATCTAAGAACATGGTAAATTGTTGAATGCTTGCAAATAAACCCAAACTGCTATGCTATATAGTTCGGTATGTTGTTTTGGTTACATTTTCCGTAGTTTATGAACAAGGCCTTCATGCGAAACCTTATTGAAGGCTTCTGCTGCATCTAAGAACATGGTAAATTGTTGAATGCTTGTAAATAAACCCAAAGTGCTATGCGATATAGTTCGGTGTGTTGTTTTGGTAACATTTTCTGTAGTTTATAAACAGGGCCTTCATGCCAAACCTTATTGAAGGCTTCTGCTACATCTAAGAACATGGTAAATTGTTGAATGCTTGTAAATAAACCCAAACTGCTATGCTATATGGTTCGGTGTGTTGTTTTGGTAACATTTTCTGTAGTTTATGAACAAGGCCTTCATGCCAAACCTTATTGAAGGCTTCTGCTACATCTAAGAACATGGTAAATTGTTGAATGCTTGTTAATAAACCCAAACTGCTATGCCGGTATTAGGTTCTTTCTATGATTATATTTAGTATATTAACAAAAATCATTTTTCCACTTATTTCCACATATTGCACCAAAAAACCGTAGAATAATATTTTGAATTAAATAAGTAGTACATATATCTTTTAATATAGCTCTAAAACTATATAAGGAGAACATTCAAAACCTATTTGTACACCATCCATTAAATATAACAGATTTGTTTTTATATAGGAACCGCTTAGACGTAAAATCGCATTATTTCGACATTACGCAGCCACTAAGCTGAAAATAAAGAAATAATCTGACGGGTTGGGGACCCATTTTTCTCAGACGATACTTAAATAAGGAACCCCGAACGTACTGGAGAAAATATCCATCCAGGCTTCGGCGAGAGCTCTTAAAATCGTTCCCCGTCATGTCGCCGTGTTCATCCGGTGAGAAAAAAAAACGTCCCCTACCGCCCGTTTTCTAAATATGGGGGTTTGGAGGGTTGAAGTTACAAATTACGTACAGAAAAAAAAACGAATACGAAATGGTTATATTTGACGGAGATAAAAGGAATAACACTATTTAATGTAAGGGTAATGGGACTTGTACTTGGGTTTTTGGCTTTAAACGATCCCGTAAAAATCAAGCGGTTTTAAATCATATAATCTGGGGGGCAAATCCTAACTTATTCTAAAGACTAGTCCAACTTATTCTCGAGATTATTATATCTCATTCTATCTGTCTATTGATCTAAGCACTACACTGCCGTCGCGCAGATTTAACTGTCTTTTCACTAATACTTTGAATCACACTCGTTATGGGTTCCAAGGGGATATCGCGTTGAATTAGTTTGTTGGAGACGTAATATGGGACATGGACGATGGATCGCAATTCTTTATATATTGATAGTTATTATACACACACATTAATTACATAAAACAATTTCTATTTTGCCTTTATTGTAATTATAATTTTAAAGTCGAATAAAAAATGTCTAAAAATAAAGTCAATATTTATTGGAATTATCATTAAGCTCGAATTTTGTGACGTTAAAAATATCCATTAAATATGAAGGAATTATCTGAATTTCAAATTAAGATTATACGTTACTCTGAAAATGATTTAAATAATTATTTATAAGGGCAACGCCTCATTAGCACATTTATTTCGGAGATTGGCCACGTTTCATTGTCGTTAATATTAATGAATGCAAATAATACTATTTATAAAAATAGGAGCATGGGATTTCGAATGTTTGATATTTTGATTAAAAGGAAACAAGGGAGGGATACCTTCAACGTATTCATTTTGGAAAAGATTCACCGGATTTATCCGTTGAATTTTGCTGTCCTTTTTTATTTTGTTTTTGAGTTTTGAACAATATTTTAAGAAGAGTTATAACGATGGTAAAGAATTTTATGATTATAAAGTATCTACGAAATTGTTTGTAATTTTATTCTTGTAGATTTAAAGGGGTTGGCTTAGAAGAAATATATTTAACAAGTGAAAAAGATTGTTATATTTAGAGTTGCTGAATTATTAATATGACATTCATAAGACTTTGAATCTAAAAATATTTTGAGAAGAACCATTTGCTGTAATATTATTGGATTAGAGTGTTATATTGTTTTATGTGTTTCTATAGCCGGCTTTGTTGGCACAGTGGTCAAGACGACAGGACGGTCCTTCTACTGCTGCGATAGTCGCGGGTTCCAATCCTGTAACATCCAAACTTAAGGTGTAAAAACAGAACAAGCAAATACATTTAGGTATCTAGGTATATGAATCGAATGTAATGAAAGTCAGGAGAAATAAATTAATGCTTGAAATGTATGTATTTAATTATAAATAGTAATTTCATTAACAAAAAGGAAATATCACAAAAAATGAAAATATAAGTATACAAAGCTATTGCTATTGTTATATATATATAGGCCAAACCTAACATTCGATTGCAGGGGGTGGGTATCGTCAAGTGGGGGTAAAATCATGGTACAAGGAGTAGAAACAAAACTACAAAAGAGCCAACTACATAACAATGATGGATAAGTAAAGATATAAGAAAAAACCTCGATATTGAACCAGGGAAGGGCATATACAAAGGAGAAAATTCAGTTGGTGAAGATATTTACAGCGTATAGAAGATATAAGTCAGGTACAGAGCATGTCTGAGACAAGGAGAAATGAGAAAAACCAGAGAGCAAGATAATAAATTTGAACTAAAAATTAACAAAGCTAAAAGTAACTGAACGATATCATCGTAAGACAATACTATTGATTACAATTGGTGCATTTGAGATGGACATTGAAAATACACGATATGACAATCCTCACCTAAAATGTGTTACAAATATCATTAAGATCTATTTGGCAATATATACTCTCTCAATAAGTATTAGGTTTAAAAATAAGTTGTAAAGGATTGTTTTAATTTGAACCGTTATTATGAAAAATCGGACATACAATGTATTTATTTCATTGTAGACGTATCGACCCAATTTTTGATATCTTCAACAGAGGCGAAGCGCTGCTTAGACAGGTCACGATTCATATGTCGGATAAGAAGTAATCAGAAGGAAATAGGTCTGGGGAATATGGTGGAGAACTTACCATTTTAACGTTTCCAAGTATCCATTTACTGGTGTGGGGACAAGTAGTGGGAACGCCCTCGGCGTCAAAATCATCACTTTTAAAACGTCTAAACCATGAATGAATGAGTGCTATAGGCTTCATACATAATTCGATGATCTTCATGTGGCTTTTTCTCTAAATTGAAATAAAAAGGAAAACTTCCTGCAGACATATTCAACGCACGAAAAAATGTTTTTACTTCGACGAAGTGACACACAACACAAAACGAAATTGATTATAAATGTACACGGTGCCATTTAGTACACAATAATACCATCTGTTCATCCTGTAAAACCTTTAAAATTAGTTTTTAGGCCTGATAGTAGTTCTGATCCACTCTTCTCTGACTAACTCTATTTAATCATATCGAAAGGTGATTAATTTTAAATAGTGATATGGCACGAATACATTACACGGATGTTCATTCGATTGCACGTAGAATTGCATCAATCAATTTATCTATTGCTGAATACTGATTTATCCGCACGAAATCGTCCAATTTCGGGATTATTATTTTACAAGTCCGAACACAATTTGCACTAGTTTGGTCGGTCGACGCTTCGCCTAAAACAAATCGTAAATAAAAACGATTCATTTCGAATCCACTTTAGGCATATCCAGCTTAGTGTTTTTGGCAGTAATTCTGTTTTTTAACGACCGAAATTATCTTGTTAATTGCTACTTTTTAATTGTTTTTTTTTGCGTTAAATCATCAGTGCTGGGGTGAACTAGATATAGATGAATAATAACATTATTTGGGTAATAGATACATTATGTGCTTACATGTATTTTAATCAGCGATATATATAATTGAACCGACTTCAAAATATAAATAATTGACTAAAAGTAAAAAAGAATAAATCTCAGATTTTTAACACAAAAAAAAACGTTTTATCAAGCAGATAAAAATAAATAATAACCGTATTTAACTCAGGTGATATACGTATTTTATATTCTACTACATACATACGATACTTACAATATTATTTTAACTACTACCAACTGATCAGTTTGAAGTCGGTACGAGTAACAATTTAGATTTATTTTGTTCGAAATTTCATTTTGTGGATATGACAAAGTTAAATTATTATTTTTGTATTGTTTGAGCAAGTTTTTTGTGTTTAATCAATACATTTTCCTATATGTTACCTTCAGTTCTTTTCTTTCCTTTTTTATAAGTTCCTCCAACAATCCTCCAATATAAATGATTCGTTACCATTGTTGTTCGATCTCAAGAAACCTGCTGTTAAGATTATCACTCACTTTTAAACTGAATTGAGGGTTTTGCTTTTAATGCCTTCTAAGTTGTGATTTTGATATAAATAACAAAGGATGACCAGGAGGACTAAAAAAAGTTCGAAAACAATGAACTGTAAGACTTACCGTAAATCCAGCTGATACCCTCTTAAGAACTCTGGCATTGCTCAACTCTTGATGGGTGAACTATTTCCACACGTTGACATGTAATGGGAAATACTCAAAACTAATAAAAAGTTTCAACATTGCGGTTATATTGCTTACTAGACAGGAAAGAAGATGTTTCTGCATCGTGTTGTAATTGGCGATGGAAAGCGGATTTACTAACACATTCTTAATCGCAAAAAGCCATGGGTTAGCTCAGAAGAGCCATCCACATCGACACCAAAACCGAGTATTGATGATTATAAAGTCTTGTAGTGTATAGGGCGATATTAACAAGGTGTAGGTGTCACGAGCTGCTAAAACCTAATGAAAGTATAACTGGAGATATATACCAACCTTAATTGATGAAACTGAATGTAGCATTATTGCAAAAACACTATGAATAGCGAGTAACAGGCGCAATACCATCTTCTTGCATACTCGAATGGGAAGTTCTGTTACACCCAGAATACTTACCAGACATAGTGCCTTTTTATTACCACTTGTTCAAATAGCAAATAGCATTTATATGGATGATGTTACCATAAAGTTGGGATATTATTGTAGAAAATAATATTAGAAAAATATACATAACACCTTAAAATCTAATGGGAAACTATTTTTAACAATCTAACAGGGAATAAAGAGATGCCGAAGAGCAATCCATACATTATACTTTTAAAATGAAATTTTAAATGTCTATAAATAAGTATGTGACAAATATATGGGTAATAAAATATGAATAATATAAATATATAATGATAAAATTCATTCTTACAGGTATACATTTGATTTTTCTGATCTGATTTTTTACCTTAATTTTCATGTTGATAATGAAGCTATATCTATGATCCGATCAACCAGTAGGCTCTTCTTTTCCTTAAATAAAATAATATTTCCAAGTAAGTTAATAAGTTTTGGTTTTCTAAGTCCCTTAATATATTAAAACTAGCGCAGTCTATAGGATTTCAGGGAGATCATATAGAAAAAATATCAAATTAATTATTAAGAAAATGAAGCATTTCTTAGTATAATTAAGTGGAGTTCGGACAAAGTTATCGCAGCTGAAGCTGTAAGGCCACAAAAAGTAAATTGAGGGAGCTCAACGACGCCTAGCCATAAACTATTTCAAGTAGGAAACACTTAAGCTTTTAGAAATTCTCCTAGTCTATGGATTAGGATGGCCTATGGCACATATATCACAGTTCAAGGTGTAAGGCTACCAAAGGTGGACTTACTGTCCTGACAGTAATCCATTTTCTCATCGCAAGTTTGCAACACATCTTTATTATACGTCTACCTCGATGGATCTGGATGGTTTATTCGGTAGAGTCGATACAATCTGATCGATATTTATCGACAGGACATCGTTGTTATTATATACTTTCGCCAAGTCATCCCAGACAAGTTTACATCAAAAGCAACCTCTCAAAATTCACTTTCGCCTCTTTGACCGTAATGCGATTAATATTTTCGACAGGTTTCCTGTCGTCCGCCCGCACCCCGTCCTGCCAACCGATCGACCTTTTTACCTTTGCAACTTTTCACTCGTCTATTTGCGGTCTGGCATCGTTTAAATAATAAAAGGAAGTTTTCGCCCGGATTTTGCAACTCTCCCCGAGACACGAACATTTTTGGTAACTCGATTATTATTTTACCCGGGACGTTTCTTAAGGATTCGGTACGTTCCGCCTCCCGTTTCGATTTTGTGGTAACGGGATGAGACAGTTTAAAATGCTTTAAAAGCTCTGATAGCGTCACAACTTTCTGGAAGTGCGCTTCTCATCATCTTAACCAATAATAATATAACATTACAACTAGTGTTGCTTCGAATGCAGACGACTACCGTAGTCGTATAGTTTAATAATTGACTACTTTTTACTAATGATTCATTCATTGTGAAATGTTTAAATTCATTACTATTTTCAGTCAAGATAATCTTATTCGATTAATACTTTCATTGCTATATAAATTGATATTATGCTGAATGATTTTATACTGACAAGTTCTATACTGACTAATTTTATATCTACTAATTCTATACTGACTAATAGTATATTGACCAGTTCTATACTGACTAATTTTATACCAACTATTTTTATAGTGACTAGTTTGATACTGACTAGTTCTTTACTAATTTTATATTCACTAATTCTATGCTGACTAATTACACTGACTCGTTTTATTCTGATTATTTTTACACAGTCTAATTTTATATTTACTAATTGTATACTGACATATTCTATAGTAACTATTTTAGACTGACTAATTTTATACTACTTAATTTTATATTCATTAATATTATACTGACTAATTTTATGCTGACTAATGTTCTACTGATTAATTTTGTACTAACTAGTTTTAACTATATACTAATTTTAAACTGACTAATTCTATGTTTACTAATTCTATACTGACTAATTACACTGACTCGTTTTGTTATGATTATTTTTGCACTGACTATTTTTACGCTGACTAATTTTGTACTGTCTAATTTCATATTCAGTAATTCTATACTGACTAATTTTATGCTAACTAATGTTGTGTTGATTAGTTTTATACTAACTAGTTTTATACTGACTAATTTTGTATGGTCTAATTTTATATTTACTAATTCGACAATTGACCAAGTTCATAGAATAACCGATGTAATTGAAAAAGCTTATGAAGTTAAAAATGTATACTGATAGCTTTTATACTAACTATTTTACATTGACTAATTTAATACTGTCTAATTTTATATTCATTAATATTATACTGACTAATTTTATGCTGAATAATGTTCTACTAATTAATTTTGTACTAACTAGTTTTAACTACATACTAATTTTATACTGACTACTTCGATACTGACTAATTCTATATTTACTAATTCTATACTGACTAATTACACTGACTCGTTTTATTATGATTATTTTTGCACTGATTATTTTTACGCTGACTAATTTTGTATTGTCTAATTTCATATTCAGTAATTCTATACTGACTAATTTTATGCTAACTAATGTTCTGTTGATTAGTTTTATACTAACTAGTTTTATACTGACTAATATTGTATGGTCTAATTTTATATTTACTAATTCTATACTGATAGCTTTTATACTAACTATTTTACATTGACTAATTTAATACTGTCTAATTTTACATTCATTAATATTATACTGACTAATTTTATGCTGAATAATGTTCTACTAATTAATTTTGTACTAACTAGTTTTAACTATATACTAGTTTTATATTTATTAGTTCTATACTGACTAATTGTATACTGACTGGTTTTATACTGACTAATTTTCTATTCACTTATTCTATACTGACTAATATTATACTGAGTAATTTTATACGGAATAATTTTACACTCATTAGTTGTATACTGACTATGTCGTTACTAATTAGTTATATACTCACTAGTTTGATACTGACTAGTTCTATACTGGCTAATTTTATACTGATTAATGTTAGCCTAGTTTTCCATATATTGGATTTGCTGTCGTAACCTTGAAAATAATGTACCGAATTTATGCCTATATCGACTTACATGTCAGTAACATACACACACACACACACACACACACACATATATATATATATATATATATATATATATATATATATATATATATATATATATATACTGTTTTTAAATTTTAGGAGAGGATATCATATATATTTGGTTTTTTAAAGGTTTAATTATATTATTACAGTTTTTATCATTATATTTATTACAAAACAGTAATTTAAATATTATCAAAATTCGATAAAAACAGCTGGGAGTCAGTTTTCTGAAAAATAAAAATAATTTTGCATCATTTAAAATATATAATTCAGATTCAATTAATTTATTATTCAATTCAGATTTATATAATTCAGTAATTATCTCTTCATAGAATAGATGAAATGTAACCTTTAGTAAATATAATGCTGAGCTGACTACAAAATTTTTCATCACCAAACCTTCACTTAACAAATATATTCCTCAAAACAAACAGTTCATGTGTTAATTCCTCAAATTATTAATAATCTGTTAAGGACCTAATAATTTTGACATTCTGCTGCCGTTTTTCCAGATTTTTCATCGAAATAACATTGACTTTACAAAATATATTTTGACCTAGAAATGCTGAGAATGTCTCTTATTCGAGAGGAAAGCGACTGGCGATGGATGTTGAAGGGGTTGCGCTGAGAATAAGAGTTTAAAGGACAAAGGGATTATAAGTCGCTTAGGGCCAGTTAAGTTTTTCTTTTGTTAGCGAGGATGGAATGGAAATTGTCGAAGATTAGGGTTGTTTGAACATTATGCTTTGGTTTTGTACATCTGATTTTTATTAAATAGCCGGTTATTCAAGTTTTGTCGGTCGTTAATAATAGGATGATGAGCAATTTTGAAAAACAATTTCAAAAAAATATTTTAATGTATTTATTATTAGTTAAAAATATATTGTTTCTACAGGAGATGATGGTGCAAGTGGTAAGTGGTGCGTACTACTGCAGAAAAAAATATCAAGCCATAAAAGACCCAGAAATTGTCTAAAATTTGACAGAACAAAATAACGTTGCATCCTAGGCTTGTTGAAAAATTATCGGTCTATGAATAAAATCCATTAAAATGTATTTATATATTACTAGTGTATATATACAGACCAAGGAGTTTTTTTGGTTCTTGGGGAAGTCAATTTATGACACCGTTCAGCTAATTCGTTCTGGTTGGTGTTTAACTTATTATGGGGGATTTCTGCGTTTTCTGGTTATATTTTTTTTGTTAAATTTTTATACTAAATTTATATTAAAAATAATTATATTTTCAGAAAGTTACAAAGAGCTATTGCCGAAATAGAATACTTGACAGAAAATGGCTTATCGAAATTAATCAAAATAAATCAGTGCATATTGATTTCTCCAACAATATAATCAAGCATGACCAGTATATAAATATACAAATACACAAGTAATCCTGTATGGAAATACAGCCAAATATGACATTATCCTTGATCTTACACCCATGTGGAAGTCACACCTTAAGAAAAAATGTGAAGAACTTGTGTGTGAAGTGTGAAATGCGAAGGAGTGGTTATTAAAAACAATGACAAGCGCAACGTGTCTATCGTAGAATAAGTGCTTTTTAGTCTTCAAACTGCAGGAAGTTAGGACGAAAACAAATAGATTATTAATGTTAAAAAATATATGTCTTATTGTCAATGTAATTTTCCTTCCAGGTATAATAGGGATGTACATTATATAATAACCTGTCTCACTGTTTCCAGTAATATTTAAGGTATTTGAAAAAGTCCTGTTGAGAATAATAAAATGCTAATTAACTTACACACCAGTTCAGATTTATTAACAAACATTTGACAATTGACTAAGTTCATAGAATAACAGATGTAATTGAAAAAGCCTATGAAGGTAAAAATGTATATTCAGTTATATTCTTTGATGTAGCACGCGCCTTTGATAGGGTATGGACGGAAGCAAGGGAAAGCATATTTTACAATGAAGAAGGTAAAGCAGGTGTACTACAAGAAAGCCACACCAACGTGAACAGCAAAGTGACAATAAACATAATTGCATCCAAACCTAGAAAATGGAAATTAGCAAAAGTAAATGTGTGTATGTGCAGACTGACAAACACCAACAACGTTATAATTCCATATAGCAATAATGCTAAATATTTCAGAATGAATATTGATGCAAAACTTCGCTGGAAGGAACATGTAAAAAATAAAAGGAAAGAACCGGAGTTATTAGGAAAATATATTGATTAATTGGAAGAAAATCACAACTGTCACTACATAATAAATTTCTGTTAAACCAGGAAATATTGAAACCTATATGGACATACAGAATTCTATTATAGGGATGTTCCGTGAGAAGTAATATAAATACAATACAAGTTTTCCAAAAATCCAAAGTCTTGCCAAAGTATTGCGGTGCGCCTAGATACTACAGGACCGATTACTTACACCGAGACCTTTAGATTCCGACTGATACTCAGGAAATTAAGAGAATTGCAAGGAGATATGAGGACAGACTCCATTGTCATGTCAGTATCAAAGTAATACAACTCTTGGATAACACCAGAACAGGACAGAGACTCAAAATAATTTAAAAAATTGATCTTGTGTAGCGCAGTGAGGTGAATTTAATAGAAAAACAGCAGCATTAATATATAAACATTATTATACTAGATACCAAGATAGGACCGAATGATCCTACTAGATATAAACCTAGGTTTAAGCCATTCTAAAGACAAATTGTTGGTTAACTATTGCAGGCAACGACTAGTAACAATGTAATAAATAAATTTAAAGAAAAATGAAACATCTCAACCTAAACTATACCCTTCTTGTCGATCTCCATCCCTCCCGTATCTGTGCAAACAACAGTTTCCAGACAAACATCTCATTGTCGACCACTTTTCCTGTCAATTCCCCATCACCTCACGCGTAACATCCACCAGACCTTCGATCCCTACGCCCTTCGTCAACCTCCCGCCCCCCGCGTCGCCCTCGCGGTCCTTTGCGGGTCGACAATTAGCAAGCGAACGTGTCTGAAGCGGACAGCTCGCTTAAAAACATCTGGACGGTCTATCCCCTACCCGTTCACGATAAGGTCCAGATCGGACCATATCTGCATGATCCTTCAGGGTCATACTGGCGAGCTCGTGTTACAAGAGCGAATTTAAATACATTTAGGATCGGGGACGGCCGTGATATCCGACGACAGGTTTTTGTTTTTCGACGAGCGGTCGTCGAGTGGCCGCGGAGAGGGGAAAGGTCGAATTTTATTTGCTTCGAGGGGTTCTGTGGGTCTTGTCAAAGAAAAAGATACAGTTTTGAATTTAATTTATCAGCATTTAAACAGAACAACCTTTATGTTATACGATAACAGTACAATAACAATGGGGTGGTTTTCGTTGAAGTCTCCACCTTATGATTTTTGGAAATTTTCCTTCGACGTGTCATCGGTATTCTGTGTAGTTCAATGCAGAAGATTTCCTATACAGGGATATAATCACGAAAGGAGGTTCTTGGGTATCGATTTTAATGAAGGTTGTTTCGAAGTTGTTTGCTGATAACGAGAGTAGGAGCTCGTGTTTGACTCCTTTTGATCTGATGAGAATAGCGGTCCCACCTCCTCGATTGACCCCCGTATCGTTTCTGTAAACAAAAAAATGTTCGAAAGAGAGACGATGCGAAGGTTTCAGGAAAGTTTTCTGTATGAGAGTGATGTCGACGTCATAGAATGTCATGACCTCTTCCATTTCTGCTTTCCACGCAATCTGCTGGCATTCCATGTTATCTAGTACTTCTAGCAGACTTCCCATTTCCATCAAATGCTTATTTTACAAGATGTTAATTCGGTCCGTACTCCTCTATGGATCTAATGTCTACTTCAAGTTTGTTACATCCAACCAGGTGAAACGACTTCAAGTTTTCCAAAATAAGCTCATCAGGAGAATGTTAAATGCTCCATGATATGTCAGAAATAATCAAATTCATAGGGAAACTGACACTTCAGAAATCAAGTACTTCATACTTCAATCATTCCACAAACAACAGCTCAGCTCAACTCAGTTCTTATAAAAACGCGCTTGTTCGCCTCCCACTTTTCCAGACTGAAACGACCTCATCCGTCGCTACGGTCATAACTTTTGACCCGATACGACAGTATCTAGTCGTGTGTTAATTCAAGTTCACGAATCAATAGTTAATTTCACTATCTGATAATTCGCCGGGTTCTCGTCCCCAATAACGGCTGCCCGATTAACGGGTGTCATATACCAAAATTTAATTCAGTAGCAGTAGCGATCCACAGAGGTTAACTGTGAAGCGGTTTCGGTTTAGAATATTGGTAAGCCCAGAGGTAATCCCACATAACCCGTTCCAATTAGTCTCCGCGACCAGGTATGCGTCAGGTATTCCACCGCCTGGGTTTTGGCCAGAACAACAAAAGAAAAATAACAATGGAACTTCTTTTGAAACAATACTTTTTTTTAAAAAATACAATTTCTTTTTCATTTCCTGGGCTAATAAGAATGTTTAAGATTTCCATTTAGGTTTCTGTCGAATGCAGACTATTTCACTTGATTTTCTGATTCTTCTAAACCAGCTATTTCTATGAACTGACATGTAGCAATAATATGCGGCTAATTTTTTCATTTAGAATGTGATTTTTTATTTTGTTTTTAAATGAGGTGTAGTCACTTGTGTGGAAATCATATTACTTATGTACCGTAGAAAAACGAAAAGAGGTTGCGGACTTTTTAAGAACTAACATTTTATGATATTATTTCATCTTACCGCTAGCATTTTCATATCATGTATTGTCATAAAGAAAACAACACTTTGGGCTATAATAATGTCGGTCTCTAAAACTGCTCGAAACTTCGTTAGAGGTACGCTCATTTATGATTTTGATCTGATTACTATTCTTTCAACATTTGACTTAAATGCTTATTACAAATAATTACTAAAATGACGATTGCAAATTGATATGATGTTATATTATGAGTTTAAGTTAATTTTTTTAATGTCTCGAAATATCCACGTATAAAACACTAGTTTTTGTTTTTTATTTTTATATTATTATTGTCTTTCATTTCATCTTCGTTTTCTATACTGATGGGCCTTTCTTCTCTCTTATTTCTCTTTGTTCTTCCCTATCTCATACCAAGTTATTTACCTTTTATACATTTTTCTCGTTTTTTAGTTCTCTTTTTATCGTTTTAGTTGTGATTTATTTTCCTTTTTTTAAATATTTTAATAAGCAACGGACTCAGTTTGAATGAGTTTGATGAGACTAAATATGCACACGCCAATTTTACAAATATAATAAATCAACACATTCATGCTACAATAAAGACTGAGATAATACAGCAAAATATTTAGGAATGACATTGAAAAATTCATAAAAAGAAGAAGAAAGAACTGCATATTAAGTTTAAAAGACTATATGGGCTATTTGAAAGGAATTCTGTTCTATCAATATTCAATAAACTACTGCAGTTTAAATCTTAAGCAATAGTCCTAATTTAATGGACCAAGGAAAATAAAACCTAACCAAAGAAAATTTTAATAGGAAATTATTGTCATTTCACCCATTTGCATTATATTTTACAATTTTGGATCACAGCAGCATCTAATCCGACCATTTATATTCAAAATAACATACAAGACAGAGAAAAACTGGAGAGGCAAATATAAGATGGGTCATAAATTCTTAGGATTGCTGTTGTCGTCGCTAACGGCGTAGGTGAGCTGAAGGGACGATAAAAGATACACAGCAGGATAATAATTAAATAGGGGCCTTGTGTCGACAGCGACGACAAGGGGGTTTCAGATATCCTGCTATTAGCAGACGTTTCCTGTTTACAAGTAGGTATTAACATTTGAGAATTTTGGATATTTAAGGACCGACACCATTTTATTAAAAGACGAGAATCTATTTTATTGCTATATTTAGATATTTTTGGATTATCCTGAATAATTCTAAAGGTTTTTTTCTTTAATTTTATACTATATTCCAATTCCTGTCTGATTGATGATAAGCTGTATATTATCACAAATAATTAACATGTGTTTCAACCATTTGCCTCTTGATCTCTTCTTTGACTGTAAGTATTCATTGTGTTACGTCTTATGAAACATTGTTATTAATATTTTTTAAAGTTACTATCTAAGATGCTCTCTTACAGCTGTCTGTCATATAAGCATATTTGGTTTTTAGCACTTTACTGTATATATAAATATTTGTTGCTGTAGTTGATAGGAACAAACTTATACCATATAGTATTATATAGAAGTTTAATTTAAATATGCGAAACAGATAGAGATAGAGAAATATTTTGCATAGTTCAACTAATGCTGTCTCTGAGATGCAACACAGAAGACGCGAGACGAAAGAAAAAGACACGAAAATTAATAAAAGATTATTTACAGTATTTTTTATTTCTTACATCTAATAAAAAATAGCAAAAAAGGAATATATATATATATATATATATATATATATATATATATATATATATATATATATATATATATAAAGAAGATATGTGTACAATTTCATAACGATTGGTTAAATATTCTTAGAACTAGAATATTCAAAATGCGAAAAAGATATTTTAAGAAAAACACGTTTGAAATTACAGTACCAGCAGAGGCAAGTTTACGGGAGTAATTAATTAATTTGAAGAACTTATTAATTAATCAGCTATCCCAGCATCATATTGCAGTACTTCATCAGTTCATATATGTGATTTTCGTCTTGATGCTGTTCTTTTCGAGCTTTTTAACGATTATTGACTTCTTGAGCATAATTGAAGCTTCTGTTTCCAAAGGTAATATTAAGCTCGTTTAGAATGGTTAAAGTGCTGGAAGTTCCTCCATTAAATAAGCATACAGTCAAGTATGCCGAGACCTCAACGATTTTTAAAACAGAATGCAAATATTTTGGAGCCAATAGCCAAACTGTTGAAATGGAGCTTTTATTTTCATTTTGAGTATGACCGCCTAAACATCTATTGAGCAAATAATTTCTCGATAAATCCTCATTTTCTTCATTTCCACGTTCTCCTTATTTCTTTTCTTTTCTTTCTCTTCTATATTTTTTTTCGTCTTTAGCCTTTAGTCTACTTTAGCATTTTCACAACAGTTCTTTGACTACCGATCTGTACACCGATTTCCGTGAAATGATCGTTTACGAGGTACTACGGATTGAAGGACCATGTTCGTTTTTCTGACACGAAGACATATTTTGTGAAATGAAACGCACGTTGTGAAACTTAAGTAAGAATTGATTTTAAAATATAAATATACTTGTTGGGTCACCAATACTTCCGAAGGTTTTTATCCAAAATCTTTATTGTTAAAATAAACAAAGAATCTTTCCAATACCGCCCAGTACTATGTACGCGCTCCACCCATTAGACTGGAGAAAGCTCACCAAAGCGTTTATAACTATTATATGGTTTGGAATGTTATGTTATTTTGAAATTTTCAGAGTATATTCTTGAATAGTTGTATCTTCGCTATATGAAACAAAATAATTTAATTTTTCGAAGCCTCTTCACCATCCCCCCCCCCCCCGTTAATGCATACATTGCATACGTTTCCCACAGTTTGTTTCGTTCCCTTACAACATCCACCCGCCATTATCTTAAATATCAACCGGGAATTACCCGTTGCCAAAGCGATTATGGCTCCTTTGCTGATTCAGTTCGATCGTATCAACATCCCGACACCATTTCGACATATTTTCTGATGAAATTTGACGGAGCGTCGAGAGAAGAATTTCAAACGAGTTCAAAATAGAGACGACGCGATGCCTGAATTGATGATATCTCGCGTCCGTGCTAGCCGGAGCCGTTGCTTACGGTCCCTTACGTTTGACTTGTACGGGAAAACCATCCTAATTTGATGACAGGGCTTACCGAATACGTGACTCTCAATAATAATCTCATAATTGGAAGCGTCGGGAGCTAGCCGTAGGCACGCCCTCGTAATTGATTTACTGGACAGGTATTCGACTGATTAACGACCGATAATTGCTGTTTAATTGGTCTAATCCAAATATTGGACACAGATTCGTCTTATAAAGGTTCCGCTTAATTTATTTCCAGAGTGCTTTAATTGATTTTTTTAAAGGCACTATATATATATATCGTAACGTTGAGGCAGCGCATTGATAGTATATTCACAATAGTACTGAGCTCACATCATCAACATTTTTAACGTATAGCCTGTCGTTTTAGAATCAGATAATATTAGCCTTCTCATTTTATTCTAGTTAAAAACAGATACAATGGTGTTTGATACTGATGGAAAGATCTCCAGAAGCTTGGAACTAAATCTGTATAGCGTTTGAGATTATTGCAGTATTTTCACTTTTCATCGTCAGTCACAATACGCCAGGGAAAGTTCATTTTTGCCTGTTCGAAGTGGAATTTTCAGTTAATTTGTATGGCAGCTTATTTTCCCCTTCTTTGGTCATAGCTATCGCATGTAGACGTCTAGAAATAGTTGATTCAGCAACCGCTAAGCTATCGGGAAGTTCCTTGAGTGTTTGAGTTGGATTTTCGTCTAATGGCCTTGTCTTCGAACTTTTTGTGGTCTTTCTTGGTCATAAACATCAAATTCGCCAGTTCTGAATCATTGACACCAAAATTGACAATTTGGATATGATGGAGCAGCATCACCATACGTTTCTAAAAGTATTTGATGGGTTTTAGTTGCATTTTTTTTATAAAATAACAAAAGTAATGAATGTCAAATATCCTAAATATTTTAAAATAATTTGAATGGAAACTGATATTTTAGGTAGAAAAATGTAAAAACCATCGAATTCAATTACTAGAAATCGCTGGTCAAAACTCATGCAAGCAATTATTATATTACCGTAAATAATTATTGTTGAATAAGTTATGAAGATAATATGAATCTCCACTATGCCAAAAATGTACCAAAGCTGTTTCCAATAATATTTCCAGTGCTGAATATTTACCTTCTTTTGAGACATCTTGTAATATTTTCTTGGTTCGTAGAATGGGTTATTTACACCTCAGCAAGAATAAATACCAATGCACTTAAAAGTTCGATTCGATATAGCGAAAGTATGATTTAATGCCATTTAATTTACTATAGTTGACATAATTGCCAATTAATTCTTATCGAAACAAGAAGCATGATTTCGTAATAAAATCATAAATATTGTCTTCGAAACACCGCTTTTACATTTCGCTTATAAAAGAAAAAAAATCGACGATAGTTGTTGCCTGAGTGCTTGTAAAAAATCGATAAAATCCAAAAAAAGTTCGAAGCTGTCGGCTCGCTCATTATCGCTGAAAGTGTTGTTACGTTCCTTTTGACTGAAGCACCCGTTACAATCTGTGATTAAGAATGAGAATTTTCTTGCCTATCAGTCTAGACTGAATAGAGTCGTAATTCTTTAAAGAAAAGCCATAGAAGTTTATACGCTATTTATTTTCGTCTTTGAATTCGACTTAAAAGAAAAAGATGAATAGTCAAAAATCATGATATAAATGTGCGGGTTTATTTTAGTATTCATTGTATTAAAATGTCGGACACTTGATTGGTAAACAGTGGTTGGTGCGATATAAATATTTATTTATAAATAATTGGCACTATAGTTCGATGAATTGGGTGAAGTGAAGTATGAATTGAAATAGTGATGTGAATCTTATTATCGAAATAAAGTAATTCAAGGTACAAAAGAACACATCTTGTAAATATGTATAAAATCTGTTAGGCTAGTTTAGAATGAATACGCATGAGCCGTCCTGCGTGAATATAGAATGTGCCGTCCTGCGGTCTGTTTTACTACGTATATTATGTGAAATCGATCATTTTAAAATTTACTATTAATTGAGTGAAAAAATCAAAGAATCAATAAAATAATAATTAAATCCTCGGGTTATTCTTAGGGTTGTAACTAGCGTTGGGAACTATCGACTGAAAACATCCGAAACAGTCGATAGTCCAAAACAGTCGAAACAGTCGATAGTCAAAAACTAGTCAAATGCACGGTTCAACTGTTTCGTTTAATTCGTGATGTCAGACGAAGATGTACGAACCCTCTCCGGTATAAATTGTGAGAGAGGAAACGACGGATCAGTTGGATCTTGGAGTAGTTAATTTTATATCTGCTCATATTTTCCTACGGTACATATTCCTTCACATACTAACTTTAAAAAAGAAAAGGAAAAAATACTAAATACTATTAACATGCGATAAATAATTTCATTTTAAACCAAGTAGAATTACTATTATATTTTAATATTCTGTGGATCTGCAAAAAGGAATGGAATTTTTCTATGTAATGGAATAATAACCCACAAATGTTTTATCGTATGTTAATATATTGTTTGCTATTTTTAAATAATATACTATAATAAATATAGACAGTGCAATAGAACATAAACAAAAACTAAAAATTAAAGATTTACAATAACCGAAAAAAAAACTAATTCATGGCATAAACATTTAAATAAAGTAAATGCTTTATTTATTATTGAACGGAAGTATTTTTTTAACAAAAAATCGAGAGCATTGCATGCCATAAAAGCATTCCAAAATATTTTACTATTTATCATTCCCAATTTTAAGTTTTTTACTCTGTTACATTAATAATCTTGAAATATATCGTTCCAAAATGCTGCTATATTAATATACAATATATTGTTATTTACAAGCAAACTACCGAAAAAATCATAAAACTATATATATTACATATAAATATATGTAAACGTAAATTGGGTACATTTTTGTCAAGGTCGTGGCTAGGACGACAGAACCAGAAAGTTAAAAATCAGTCGAATGAAACTAGTAGACCCAAAAATAATAACTAAAGTACACGACTGAACTAGTCGATAATAAATAGTAACAAAATCAGTCGAACAAAAAATAGCGACTGAAACAGTCGATAGTAATAAGTAGTCAGTTACTAAACAGTAGATAGTAGATTTCAGTTGACAGTTCCCAACACTAGTTGTAACATATTGGTTTTAATACATGGAAAAATGAAGGTAAGTAGCGAATGTTTTTGAAATGTTTGAAATTGGTTGAATGTTTTGTTAGGAAGGATTTTGCAAGATGCAAGAATAGAGATGGTAACCAACAAGTTAACCTGAATCGAGCTCAGAAAAGATATAACATTAACCATCAATGACACCCTAATGATCTAATAACGACTACTTCGAAGGTGGAGGAGTGAAAAAAACAAGGAATAAACTTTATATTTTTATAAAAGAGCATAGATAAATAAGTTATTGTTTTGTAAACATAATGATTTAATTGATTGGACACTTCTTTCAGGTGAAGAGTACAATGGTCTGCAAGATGAGTTTTGATTTGAGATAGATAGATTTACTAGAATTTTTCAAAATATCATTAGATAATAACAAGTCTTTATGTAAATATTCATAGAGTATCACATGGACATGGACATGGTTCATGAACTCTCTGTAAAAACGTTTCAATACGATGATATCAAGTAAATATGGTGTATATTTAGTATATATTTTTCACTCCTTTTTTCGGATTTTTGCAAATAAAATTTTCTAATGGAATATGAATTATTATTTCCAAATGTTTCCCAATTTTTATTTAATTGGTAAACACAACTTTGTAACCTGTAAATTACAACACTTGCAATTATTAAAATATATATATAACCCAACATTTAAATGTTTCATTTATTCATGTATAATTGGCTTTTGGAGGGTAGTACTTAATTTAAAATATTTCATAGAAATCTCTATGAAAGTCTACGAGCTCTTACCATTTAGGAAGTATTAACAATTTCTTTACTATTGTGACATATGTTTTATTATAGCTTTTTAATTTCATGGGGCTAAAGTTTTCCATCAAATTTATATACAGCACAAAGAAAAATAGACTAAAGTTTTCAACCCCAGGTACAAAACAAAGTGTATGCGCTTGCGTAAAGCTTGCCAGAAGCCCTTTGCCTCTTATTTCTTGAGACTTTATTAGCTGAAATAAATGAAAATGTGCATGTGCTAAATCGAAAATTACATTCTGATTATTGGACGCTCTTTTAGTGATGTCTCGCATCTAACGTATTCACCAGTTGGCATCAGACCAGCTTGTCTGACAAACGGTGTCTGAATGCTGTAAAAGTGCGAAAATGGATCGATGATTGGAGCTGCCAAACCAACATCGTCTTTTCAACACAGTATCGCCACAATCATAGAAAGATGAGGGAAAATATTTTGTTTCACATATATTGTACTAATTTTTCTCAATAAATACGTTTTTGGGATGAAACTTATCACTTATTATATACTTATGCACCTATATATGTCAACCAAAATTATAAATTACGTTCATCCATAAACATAATCTAAACAATCCTTGTAATTCTTTTTTTTTTTGTATATTTTAAAGTCTTCTTTTTACCAACAAGGGTTTATCTGAAACCACGGTCCTCAGCATGATCAACTTTAGAAATCGTTCCAGAAGACATCCGTTTTTACCCAGCCTGGTTACTGGTATCACCGGGATCATTTTCCTTGTCTTGTCTTGTTTGACAGCTTTTTGATAGTGTGATAAATTTGATGATTTATCTGTATATTTTTTTAATATAGTATAATACGTGACCCGAGACCTTCAATATCACACACAACTAATTTAAATTGAATGTACATTCTCTGTAGTCCGCGGCAGATTAACTTCTTTATGTCATTTTTATTTTGTGTTTTACCAGCTAAATCAATTTCGCCGGATAATCCCCGTACGCTCGGGGACCCGCGCTTTGAGCCCCCTAACTCCTCCTCCTCCTTCTCCTCTTCACCCCCGCAGCCAATAATGTCTTTTTAATATGTATTTCGTTCTATGAAACCGGGCTTTGAATATGAATTATACGTTCCTATTTGGTGGCTGCTATCGTTTTCTTTCTCCATTTTTTTTTGGGGAGGGGGGATGTTATTGTTATTCGTTCAATTACAATTTTTTGTGGCATTCGCATCAACAGACTGGAGCCGCGTTCGAGCGGTTAATTTTCATCGAAAACATCGTCTATTTTTGTAGAGAAAGTCCTTTTTCTGGATGGGTATCGGTTTAATTTTCAATCAGGTTTCCGCTGGGTTTGAAATAGAGGCGATTAGTTTTAATCGTGCGGTATTATTGTAACGAAACTTATATTGAAACTAGAAAAGTATTCTGCGTCCTTTATTATTGTTTTTTGGTATTATTTAAAATATTCTTTTCATAAGCTTAGCAAAATATAATCCTTTATAATGTCTTAAAATATAATAATATAGCAGAATTTTGAAACTCAATTTTTTCCGAGATTATTTATTAATGTAAAATGGCAAAAAGAACAAGGTTTTGATTGATAAATAGAACAAAAATTTTGAATGAATTTATTTTGTCTTGGCAACTGTCAGGCCTTTTTGATAGATTTTTTCGAAGTCTCTCGATGTTTATTGAAGCTTTTGAATATTAAAACTTCAAGTTTCAACGTTTAATAATCTTTAAATAGCCTTTGTTAACGATAAATGAAATTATTACTGTACTAGCGACCCGCCCCGGCTTCGCACGGGTGCAATGCTGATAATAAATTAAATACACTACAGAAAAAATATGAACGTTGTATATAAAAACATAGCGACCCGCTCCGACTTTGCACGGGCATAAAATATATATGCCTATGTCACTCAATGAAAACATGATTAAAATCGATCCAGTATTTTTGGTTCATTCATTACTGCCCTTGGCCTGCACGCATTAAATTTGGAATAAAACAATTCCTCTTCCCCTATACTTACTATGAAGATTTCCTGCTATCTTTGGAATATCTAAATTCATACAATTTTTATTACATTACACATTTTTAAACGCAAATTTTAAATTTGCAATATCTCCGAAAATATTTGTTTAATTTACATGCTGTAAGGAACCATATTGATCTATATTAATTGCACACTGTATTTAAGGTACTTAATTCGATAAGGATTAATGCCGTATTGCTTAAAATAGCTTCGTAAATAAGCCATATACTCACGTAAAAAGTAAACAATAAAAATGGTTAATGTGGGTTATCCCTAAAAGATAAACATATACCATCGCGGACTTTTTTGTAGACCTTTTTATGGTGTACAATACTGTAGTACATTAATTTGATCTAACTCGTAGGGTTAGGCAGCGTTTTTGCTAATTGTTAAATAAGCCTAAAAAAATAGGTTAATTTACGACATCACGTTAGAAACTTCTAAAATTAGCAATGTTGCCTTAGTATATTATGCATGTATTATACATACAAACCTTCCTCTTGAATCACTCTATCTATTGAAAAAAACCGCATCAAAATCCGTTGCGTAGTTTTAAAGATTTAAGCGCACATAGGGTATAGGGACAGAAAAGGCGACTTTGTTTTATACTATGTAGTGATATATAAAATGTGATAGTTATATAGTTAGTATTATTAGTAGGTGGGATAGTTAGTAGGATATAGTTATATTTATTGAGACAATACGATAGTAATATTTAGTGATCATCTTTACAATTAAGTCAAATAATTTTACATTTAAAATGAAACTGTTATTTCGAACGTAATAAAGAGTACGTACATCTCCGTCTCACTTGTGAAATGGTTAAAAAAATCGTAATCACATGTTGGAATGAACTATCTCCGTCCTTTCCTCTTCTAAAATTAGCATGGGAAGGAATATTCGTATATATAAGACTGAGAAATATGAAGATAAACACTATATGAATACAAACATGAAATAATGAAAATATGCAGGAGCTAAAATGAAACTACATAATTTGTAAATGAATTATTAACTGAAATTATTAACAGATCAGAAATAATTAACAGTAAATTTGTAAACATTTCAATACAGTAAATTAATGTGTTTAGCAATTAATGTTATTAGATATGTAACTATAGTTTATTCAAAGTTATTTTACAGTACATAAGTCATCTAAATTTGTGACGTCAAAGCGTCGCAATGTTGTCATATACACTCTGAGTTTCAGTTCAGTTTGGCTTTGATATAAAAAAATTCAAATCTAAATAAAATAATTGAACATAAATGTTATCAAACATAATTTATTTTAACATTATAGTACATCAAAAAACTACAGTTAATTATACAACCACAATAGTTTATAGGTTAGAGTTATAACCGTATCACTATTGCTTTCAAGAATTTTGCATACGTCTGACAACCGGACGACTTTGACAGGCTCATTCTTTTGCGCGTTCGAACTAATTAGACAGCATTGTGTCTTGTCGACTAGAATAAAATAAGAAGGAAAATATTGTTTGATTCTGAAACTAATTTATCAATTGCCACAGGTAGTATATTAAACATCTTGAAGACATATGCAGAAAAAACTTTTTGTTGTCTGAACTTTGTATCTATTATTTTGATTATTTACTTTATAGACCTACGTTTTGAGCATGAATATGTTAATATAATTATTGTAACTATCCTGCCCCATCAAAAATGTTTGCTACGACTAGCAAAGATGAGTACATCTCACGATGTTAACTAAATCTTTTGCTCATCATAAAATTTCGTTTATTTGCTAGAGCTTATCAAGAAAAAAGTTAATTTTTGGAGAGTCTTATTAGGATAATTAGAGTATTATTATTAGCATTGTGTCCGTAATTAAGTACAAATTTAAACAATTAGTTGGGAACATAAAGCCTTTTAGATTATAGCACTCATTACCGCAAATTCGTTATTGCTTTTACGGCTTAGTGCACCATTGAATTCGCGATAAAAAGCACACTATACACGCTGGTCCCGCAATATTTAATACTGTCATGGACATTATTGTTTATCGTGAGTGGAAAAGCTACATACAGCGTTTACAAGCTGAAGCTGCAGGCGTGCACTGTCCACGCTATAATTTGCCGTAATTCTCGCGTATTTCGGTGGCCCGATAGACCGTATTCCGTATTTATCGTCCACGGAGTGGTTTTGTATCAATACGATGAGTTTGGTCGCATTTACGTCGCTAACATTAGTATTATCAATAATTATTTACGTATTACCTAATTATGCAACGGAAATGATAACCATACAATTTTTTAACTCCAAATATAATTAGTTAAATTTCAAAAGTGTTTTTGTCCAAATTGGCTTTATCCATCAACGACATATATAACATCAAAAGGCATACAATCATTGCAGCGCCGCTCTAATATTTCAATACCACTTTTGTAGAATTCTATATGTTCTGACTCCAAATAGGCCTCAGTTTTAGGGATTGAACCTCTTCATTTGAGCGAAATTTCTTGCCGGTAAGTATTTTTTTACGGTCTAAGATCTGCCAGTAGGTGCTAGGGACCAAATCTGGCGAATACGGTAGATGTGGGAGCAAGTCATAGTTCAATTCATGTAGTTTTGCTATTCTTTTGATTGACTTATGACACGGTGCGTTGTCTTGATCAAGCAATTTTTTTTTATCATATGCGCTCGTTTCTTTACAATTTCGGTAATATAATATTCAGTGTTGATGATATTTCCCTTCTCAAGATAGCCGATTAATATTACACCACGCACGTCCCAAAATACCGAGCCTATAACCTGTCCAGGTGATTGTTGTTTTTGCTGTATCTTCTCGTACCTGCTCTTTTTTCTCATCAAACAATACCCATGCTGCTTCATCACGTATTAAACATTTTGTAAACTTTGTGTCAGTCATTAATTTTCGAATATTAGGTACGACAAATATTTCTTAATAAATTAAATGCCTTTTTATCATAACGAAATAATTTTGCTCGCCGATGATGGAGACGAAATTATATTTAAGAAAGCATATTTTGCACTTGTACCTGGACAATTTGGTAATGCATCACTGTCCGTACGTGAAACTTCGACACTCGTCAGGATATTCATACTGTACTATTTTTTGCTTTATCGACGATATTCGTCGAGTAAAAATGATCAATATGATTTTGTAGTCTCTCCATAACGTTGGAAAATGAATAGAATAATAGATACATTTTCAACAAGTGACCACTTATACAGCTTTGTTCTGCTCATCACAATTTATGTACCTGCAGCAAAAGAAAAGTACTGCAAATACGCATATTTCAGTACAATTTTCATGACTTTTCCGAGGGTATAACTTCCACAAGGACATCAATAACACTTTGAATCGACTTTGAATTAACAGGTTGTTGGCGATTGTTTAATATTATTTTAAATTTCGCATATTTTAGCTAGATAAAATAGATAAGACCAATTTAAAAATACATAGGGATTGAAGATAGTTTCTCATTATTAACAACCGTGAAGGGCAAGTGTTTTTTAATTTCTATTTTCACACGTTACGATTCTCATTCGTTTGTTTTAGTTATAAAGTGATTATATTAACATTAATATTATCTTATCTTTACAAAATATATCACCTAGTGAATGTTCATATCCTTCCTTAATATTAAATAGCAGACTAAGTTACAAAAACCATACAAGAATAAACAAAAATATTATAGAGCCCGAACTCTCAAGTAATATACGAAGGAAATTGTTAGACAAATAAACATAAATCTCTATGTCTTTGCAACTTATTGAAAGTTTCTTAACTTATGCAGAAGTACGATTTCGATTCCTTAACCTGTAAATAGCTTCCTGTGATCAAATGGTTTGCTTAAATTGTTCAATGTTAGATAAAAACTGTTTATTTTATTTTAGATTTTGCGAATAAGTGTTTTCGGTGTAAGTTTTAAAGATTTTAGACTTTCCTAACTTGTAAGAAAAGTTTTCGATGGCCATAAGTGGAGGTATTGCATTTTACTATATAAGTTTTCTTTTTAATATCCAGTAGATTTTAAGTTGCTGATCTATACTTTACTCTTCAGATATCCGCACAGAAAAAAGTTAAGTGGAGACAGATCTCAACTGTGGAGTGGCCAATTAATGTCAACTCTTATAATGCTTGTCTCAAAATAATGCTTTTTGACCAACAGTGGCACTAATTGATATTATTAAGATATAGAAGGTATACTTATTGCTCAGTTTTAGAGCCTGAATATTTATAATTCCTGTAATTCTGGCACAACAGAAAGTATGCAGCATAGTAACATATTTTTTTGTATTGATAGTAGTGTGACAATTCTTCTATTAAAAAGTAAATATAAATGATTTATGAATTAAATTTTGTATCTATATTCTGTTGTGTAACATAGACTAGAAGTATTCTGGCAGTGGCTAGACAACTTTCGAGTAGATAGGTGAGATGACTCTTGAACTCTTCTTATGGGTTCTACATTTTTTGACTTTCTCGATATCTTGGATCAACGGAGTTGTGGCTGGAATACGTCGGTCATCATAGAAATAGCGAGCTCTTCAAATATTAAGATACTATCGTTCCAATCTGTATATTAAAACTGTTATTGTTCTTGTATGAGAGCTATTGCCATACAATTTGGTGAAACTAAATTAATGCCAACAAGACACAACTAGATAATCGTTTTTTTTTTAATATTGGTTCTGCGCATCATTTATGGTTCAAGGCTGCGTTGATTTTTTCACGTTGCGTTTATTCTAAAACTAATTGCTGTTATATCGAACGGGTCGTTACTGTAGATGGACCTAAAAATAATAGAATGTACACATACGAGGATATATGTGCACGTGAAATGGGATAAATATTGACGTTTCATTTGCAAAACGCTGTAATATATTTGGTCATGTTTTAACGCATGGTCTATTAATTCGATATGTATTATTTTATCAATTATAAAACAGTTGCTGAGTTGCATAACATTTTTCATTATCTGCGGTAATACCTGTCGTGTTGGGGAACTTTAGAAGCCTTCCAAATAATTATATTACGAGTACTACAATGATGACTATATATATCTATTTTATATCCGCTAACTTATTGAACACCACAATATTAGTGAAATTATTAGGTTGTGCGCAATTTCGTTATTATTTTCACTTGAATAAAACTAATGCAGTAAAAAAGTTATTTTGTATTATAATCATAGATCAACGGAGCAAAGTTTTGCTTTGCCCAACAACCAGAAGGAGCCATAATGGACCATTTAAGTAATTTGATTGGCCTCTTTAAATCTCTATTATAGGCACCTGTAAGAAAAATATTTCAATGTGAAGACATTTGATTGGCTCCTTTGTAATGTTTGGCACCTGACAGCCTTGACGTCATGTTTAATTGACCAATGAAATTTAAACAAAAAAACAATTTTTTTCTGAAATAAATCCTTTTTTCTCATTATTTGTGAGGTTTTAACGGAGATCCTTCAAAATACAGTAGGCCGGGTTTCAATCATTTTCACTATAATATATCATTTATTGGAACAAAATAATATTTTTTTCGATTTAGTGTTGAGTTAAGAATAATTTAAAATGTTGACGTTACATGAGAGTAAAGAGGGTAATACCATTATCAAGCAAATATTTTATAATGTACATTTTTATACAATATATGAATCAATATTTTACGAATTTCAGTGTTATTTCTATTAATAGAATAAATAGTGACATGAGGTGAGTTTATAAGTCCCGAGCATCAATAATAAACAATATTTAGTCAAATACTTTCTCTAATTTGTTTACACACTTTTTTTCCTAAAATGATTTGGCTTTTGTTTTTAGAGTAGGCTTCGATTTCGTTAATCACTTCTTCATTTGAGCGTAGCCTTTTTTCATGGAGCATTTTATTGAGATCTGCAAACAGTTGGTCAGTGGTTACTCTGGGTCAGATCTGGAATATACGGTGCACTGTTTTCCATCAAAAAATGTTTTACTAAAGTCTCTGGAACTTTTAACGATAGAGAGGTTCAGGATGTTAGAGAGATAAATTAGACACATTGTTAAATATGTTTATACATTTTTTATTACTTGCCAAAATACCGTTTTTATAATATCTACCATTTTATGGCTTTACGGTATTTTGGGTCTCTTTGGCAGGATATTTTATTGCCTCTAGTTTATTTGGGAAAAAAAACCTTTATAGGTAAAGTATTCTTTCCAAGAAAATGTGATTGTGGTATATTGTATAGTTTCAGAGTGGGAGCGACATACAAACCACCTTAAATAGGGCGAACCAAGAGGTTTGCCTTCATCAAGCTACTCGCGTTAGAACATCAATCAACCAGGCATTAAGAAAGGGTCGAAAAACTGGAGCCATCTTTTTAAATATCTCCAAAGCTTTCGATCAAGTATGGCACCACGGTCTAATATTCAAAGCAAAACAGCTTGGTCTACCGAATGACCTAATCTACCTGATAGATTCATACTTGGACGGTAGGTCCTATCAAGTGAGATTCAGTGACGCAGTCTCCTCTCGAATACACATGTCCGCAGAAGTTGCGCAGCGTACTCCACTAGGCCCCGCCCTAGTCAGCCTTTACATGGCTGGTTTCCCACTCCACAAGCATTCCCACACAGCATTTTATACAGATGATACTGCTTTTTGCACAACCGGTTACAGTGCCGACGCTATTCATGACAGACTCCAAGTCCAACTGAACCAGGTAATTACGTGGTACAAATTCTGACGGCTGCAGATAAACTCAATCAAAATTCAGGCTATTCTATTCCACTGCAAGGAGTACCGTGCCTAGCGCCTCCAAATCGATAAAGTCGCTGTCCCCTGGCTCCAGAATCATACATCGGTCGCCAGTTCGACCGCAGCTTCCAATGGTCAGCCCTAATTTAGCACACTATCTGCAAAGGCAATGGAGTGTATAGTCTACTCTTCATCCTCCTCTGCAGAAATAGTAAACTCTCAGTCCCCCAAAAAGGTTCGTGAAAAGCTTCACGAACATGCTCAGTGTCAGCTTCTCCATAGGTGCCTTAGAACACGACAACGCCTTGATAAAATTCCTACCCATCCACAAACCTCGGTAGATAATCAACTGCGACAATCCCAGTCGTAAGCCAGGGTCTTTTTAGCCCGCAAAAGACTTAACTATCATGAACCCGAAGCGACATCAGCAAAAGACCATTTGGTTATGGCTAGTCATCTTGGAATGAGAAAAAAAGGTTCGCAAGCATTCACGACCAATTCACTATAAGTTTATATTCACTACTAGATATTTTCAGATTTGTAAAATAAGTATCGTAAGTAATATAACTTATTTTACTTATGTATACTATGTATATTATATATATATATACATATATATATATATATATATATATATATATATATATATATATATATATATATATATATATATATATAATAACTATACATTAAGAAACAGTTTTCCGGAAATTACTTACTGAATTAAGCAAGTAATTCAACATGGTCCTTCGAGCCGGATATAGTAGCAGATAGATCAACAAGAGATGTATTCACATAGTATTGAAAGATGATTTGATATTGTGTCTATTTACTATGATGTATATTATTTACCAAATTACTCTTTTAAGTTTAGAAATAAACACACATTCACACTTATATGTTTTTAATAAAATTGCTTGCTTCAATAGGCCATAAATATGGAACTGTTTATTTCATATAACTGAAAATATTTACTAAATATTTTACTAAAAATATTTTGTATATCTTTTGGTGTTAATATTAAATATATTAATAGTTTTGGTAAGCTTTAGTAATTTCAAATAATGTGTATATAATGATTTATTGGTAAAGAAATGTTTCTTCGTTATTTATTTTTATTTTTAAACCGACAAAAAATCAGTTAGTAAGAAATAAACTAATATTTTCTGCCGCTTTTACAATATCTATATAAATTACTTGACGAAAAAAACCTTCGATTAGAATATTTAAATCACCTGGGTCATCAGTTACGTGGGAATCACTGAAAAGGAAACCAAGGCAAATGACTAAAGTGTAATTTGACTAAGAACTATAAAAAACATTGGGCCATCAAGCGAAACTTTACACCTATAATATCATCCCTCAGTATGCCTAAGCAAGTAATTGTAGCTTTACAACACATTCGCATCTTATGTCAAGGTAAACTAATCTGCTTTGCAATTATTGTTAATTATATCTGTAGGATATACTAGGATAAACTATTATTAAAAGATATATTCAAAACTGACACACCTCAATATAGGTCTTTTAATAGTAAATAATGATTAACAAGAACCTCGTTATTCAGACAGCATTATTAAATAAACAAGGAATAACAGTCGGTAGCGCTGTGTCTGTATAGGATTTACCCATAAGAACGTCTAAAGAGAATAATCGTGTTTAAATTGGCAAAGGTAACCCACGTTTCTAATTAATATGTAAATTAAAATTTGTTACAGGTTCTCCAACTGCTGAATATTTTACTCCCCGTAAGCTTCTGGGAAGTTTTCAGGTCGGTTTCGCCCGCTGTTTATATTACTATATCGATAAAATAATTAGCTTGGTCTTCTTTCCTTTTCGAATCGCGGAAAAGTTAGGACTCGATGAAAATTAAATAACGCGATTAACACCGAGGGGTCAGGAGTTTCGAAGTAAAGCGAGTGAAATATTTGAGTAAAGTTAATTTAATTTTATCTCGATCAATACGTATTTGCATACTGCAAGATGTTATTTTTAAATCAGAGCCATCGTCAATATGAAATTATAATTAATGTTTTTCATGTTAGATCTTATAAAATCATTTTGCAATTCATTTTGAAGATACAATATAGACACTTGGCCAGGCCTGTCCAAACTATTTAGGACCTAGGGCTAATTAAATTGACTAATTTAGACATTGAGGCAAAATATTTGCAAAAACAAAATGCAGGCATAATATAATTATTGTATTGTATTACTTTTTCATTAGATTATCGTTTACAATTCTATCAACATCAACGTCAATATTGGTAGTAGCTAGATGCAATGCATGCTTAAGTGATATTTCTGTCAATATATTTGACTATGTATCGAAGACCTGTATTTTGATTTTATCGAACTTCATTGTTGAAAATGCACTTTCAGAAAGAAAGAGGTACTACCCATCATTGAACCCATTTTTAGGTCAAAATTTGCCACTTTCAGAAACATTCAACAAGGAGCTTAAAAAAATCAATTCCTCACTCTGTTCTGCTCTTATAAAAAAGGTCTGATTGCAGATCACCCAGTTCTAGTTGATAAGCAATCTTGACACTTCAACTGCGTTCGTTAATGGATGAGTGAAGAGTGCTAATCGCCCTCAATTTTTGAAAACCTGCGAATCGCTGTTCAAATTCCATACATTTTCCATGTCTAAATAATGTTCTTTACAACTTGGAAGAAAAGAAAAACAATTTTGTTCTAGAGACACTTTGAACAATCTTAGTTTGATTTTACATCCAATCACGTGACCGTAGAACTTGGCTATATTAGGTTTTTCGCTTTGCAACTTTAAATTCAATTCGTAAGAAAGTAAAATTATCCAGGAAATAAGGATCTTGCCATTTATTTTGTAGTTAGGAAGTGTCATTTTATTTTTTAGAAATAAAGGTTTTTTTTTTCTAGAGCAAAGAGCGCCGCAAGAGCTGTTCAGCACATAGCCATCTGCTTTCTGAATGCGATAATAAATCTTCATATGTTGCATCAATTTCACTTAAAAGTATCTGAATTTTCTGTATCAGTGCCCTGTTTCCACCTCCATTCAAATTGGTTATCCTCAACAACTCTCATAGCCGTTGCCCCATCAGTCACAATAGAAGAACATGTAGGAAATCCTCCGTAGTCCTTGACAGTTTTGGTGAATATATGCCTTTAGTTGTATAGTGGTTCAGCAATCACCAACATGTCTTTTTGTCGTTTAATTACTCGCAGACAAACCTATCAAATACTGAATTATAGGCATTGCCCATTTCTTATTGAGATATAAAAAAACTTGTTGTCAGAAGAGAAAATAATTTGCTCATCAATTATTTGAGATTACAAAAAAAAACAAATTTTGATATTCTCTGTACAATAATTTTGTTATTTAAATATAGACAATAAAATTTATCGGGCTTCGTCAATTCAAGCTGCGTGCCATTTTTTGGACAGCTCTGCTCTAGGTTATCAGTGTGACTGAAAAATAGTAAGACTTAATTTAGTTGGCCTTAATTAACCTCAATTTTTGAAACTGTAGCTTCGAGGCTTAACAAGTTTCATCAACATTGGTTGATTTTCATTAGATATAGTTTTTTAACATATGAAATGATTAAATGGTCATTTGATGATTATCTGTGCAAAGCAAGTATGTCTTATTGATCTATGTTGTTTAAAAATATCTCAATTAATACAGAGGGGTCAGAATTTTCAAGTAATCTTGAAATATATATTTTCGTACGTAAATATGTTATTGTTATGTTTAACAATATTAGAGCCATAATTTTAAAAATCTCGTAATGGGTAACACTATATATTTTTCGATATCAGCTTATTTAAAATCAATTTTTAAAATAAATAAGTAGAATTTTGTTATACTTAGTCGTCTAATATCAAACAATCATTTAGTAAGTGTTATCTCGTAGATAGTACTAGGAATTCTTAACTATATTTTAATATACAATACGTTTAGAGCGAAATTAAAATGTATTATAATTTGTACTACTATGATAAAATAATTAATTGAGTTTTTAAAATACATAATAAGATATATTTCTAGACAATGAGTAGAATTCTTTTAGCCATATATCTTTAAAACATATACATTCTAATTCAATCTAATATGGATTTTTGTTTCTTTCGAGCCAAAATACGTATATTTTGACAGTTTTAACTTATTATTTATTTTTCAATTTCAATCAGATTTATTAAAACAGAACGATTTAAATTATACAGAAAACTTAGTTATTCATTGCTCTCTAGAGTAATAAAAATCGAAATAGATTCTCAGATATCATCGAGCTCAAATTGGTTAAGTTATCAGAAAGATTTATAGCTTCGGCGGTGTGTTAGATATATTTGTAATTCGATTATCTTTAAATTAAAATTGACGGATGAAAGTATAATTGATGACTAAAAACAATTTTTATAACACGCTATCCAGATGTATGTCCTTGTGGTCATTTCTTTAATAGGGTGTTATTATGTAACAGGGCCCTAACTATCCGGCAAACTGTTGTAAAACTACCTGAATGATGAACAAGTGACAGTCTAATAGATAAGAACATTTTGTATCGCCATTCAACAAGTCGTCCCTTCTTTCCGTAAAATAAAACCAATAAAAATAATATTTTTTTGTTTAATGCTCTTTCACAAATTATAACTTAAACGCATTGTTAAGTTGAAAGAATGTTATACATACAATTACTAAGGGTAAAAAGTGAATGAAGTGAAAAGTAAAAAGTCGTTGGCTTCTGATGGATAATACCTTGGATAAAGTACATATAACGATTATCTCTGTACAGAGTTTCAAAGTTAATAAATATGTGAACCCAAAACGTATTTGTATCCCCTATAATTAAACACAACAGAGTAGCTAAACAATTAATAACCCTTTGTTTAATAATGTCGTTTCGCTAAATCAGGTCGGGAATCCGAATTTTTCATAGCGTTGTGCTCTCACGCCGATTAAAAGTGTACGATTTTTGCTGACACTTCACGTGAAATTTCCATCTGCGAATCCTTTTTGGAGCGATCCTCCTTTCAACCGTGTTTTTTCGGCGACGCATAAAATATATCCCGTTTTCGATCGTCTTTCTTCGTTTCCGTTTCAGTTCGGAGTTTTTTGCTTGGGTTACCGAAAAGTAAATAAAACTTTAATTAATGCGAACATTTATTCGAAATGGCAATGTGCTTTTTTCGGTTGTTGATGGTGGGACTACAAATTAAATAAAATTTTGTAATCGGTGGTAGCGCTTTATTCTATTTATAAGTTTTGGTTTAGAAATACAAAGAAACTATTAACTTACTTTTAAATCTGAAGATCTAAAAGGACGACTGGTTGAACGATGATGCAAAACGACAGTATAATAATTATCCCAACGTCTATTTTTAGATATCTCATGCGTAACGTCATTCAAAAGAGATTGGCTCCTCAAATCATATTGCAGTCCGCACCCATTGCAGTACTAGGGGTATGATATAACACCACCTTTCTAACGAAAAAACCATAGAGATAGGTACCGTTTGGGCAGCTTAGAGTTCTAACAAAATTATGTTTGAGCCCGAACCTTTGAACGCTAGTTTCCCCTTGAAAATCATCGAAATGACACCGTTTTTATCAATATTTTCTATAGTTTACGACTAAGAAAATAAGCTACTCCGTCTGCTTTTGGTGGCCGTTCACCCTGTATTGCAAGCTTCTACCCGAATTCCTATAGATTATGCTAATTCACAGTAACTTTACTTCGCCTTGGTGCTCTTACACCTTGAACTGTGATGAATCTGCCGGGGATACACTGACTAGGGGTGTTTTCAAAATTTGAATGTTTCTTTTTTGGTATAGTTTATGAGTAAGGGTCGTTGATCATCTTCAATCCAATTTTTTTGCCCTTAGAGTCTCAGTTGCGATACTTTACCCGAAGTCCGCTTAACTAAACCAAAATACGCTGGGTAACTGTAAAAATTCTAGTGTATATCTCTTCTAAATTAAATCACGAAGGCGTACTTAGTCTTAAAAAAACTTTTTTTATGAACAAATTAATTATAGTTACAAAAATAGTTGTGAACGTTACAAAATTGTTGGGCATTTAATTACGAATTCTTGATATTTTACTTGATGTTTAAGCGTCGACTCTGTTTCAAAACATCTGGCAATTTCATATGACCTTGACGAGAATCTCTAGAGAGAATCTGTAATCTATCTTGAGGATTCATTACTGCTTAACGATGATTTTGCTTGATAACTTTGATGTTTTTCATATGATTCGCTGGATACATTTTGTTTTATCCCTGAAGCTCTCCCATTGGGTGTTTGATCTTTCTGCAGCCTAATTAGTTTAGATTTCTAGGGAGGATAAGTCTCTTCTAACTACAACGTGGGTTAAAAGTCCCGTTACAGTTTTGATTGCCTGTAACTTTGCTCAAAGAAAAGAGAAGTAAGTTTGGTTTTCATAAAAAGTTTATTTGGTCTTTACATTTTTTTCGCTATGATGATCTAAATGCTGACCGCGATTCGATATGCAACTTTCGATTCTTTTTAAGGCAATTTTCATGACATCCTGCATTATCTGAGGCTGAATATCTTCAATTTCGTGACGCGTATTTCCTTTAAGATGATGAATCCTTTGGGGCTTATTTACGTAAACTTTTAATTCTAAAATCCCCATAAGAAAAAGTTTGGTGGTGTTAAATCCAGAGATCTGGCTGGCTATGTTAAATCGCCACTTCGCGAAATTAGTCTTGGTAGAAAAACATTCAATAAATGAATTGTTGAACGAGCTGTGTGTGATGTGGCCCTATCTTGCTAAAACCACATGTCCTCTAGTCCTTGCTCTTCCATTTCAGGTACAAGAAAATTTTGAATCATGTCTTGGTACCGTTCAGCAGTAACAGTAACTTCATCACCTTGGTCAATTTCAAAAAAATAGAGACCAATGATGTTTCCAGCATGAATACCACACCATACAGTTGTTTTTAGTGAATGCAATGATGTTTCATGAATTAATTGAGGATTCTCTGTTGCCCAAAACCGACTGTTTTATTTATTGACGTTGCCACTGAGAAGAAAATGAACTTCATCGCTTATTATCAATTTCGACAAAAAATCTTCAATTTCACCAGACAGCCTTACGATTGCGTTACTGTACTCAACTCGTAGATCAGAATCTCTCGTTAGCAACTACTTGATGTATGGGAACATTTTCAACTCAGTTTTCAAAATTCGCCTTTAACTGCGTGCAGAAATGTGTAATTGGGAACCACGCCTCCGAGTTGATGTTTCTGGAAACTCTGCAACTGTATCACGCACCAGAGCCACATTTTCAGCGAACATTCACATGTAGACGATAAATTGTGGTTTTGTGAGGCACTGAACGATTAGGACATTTTTGATGCAACTTCCGCTGAGTGACAATAATAAAACAATTATTTCAAATGAATATTGTCACTATTTCTGCTCATTTTTATGGCGTATATTTATCCATAATAAAATTTGGAAGTCTATACAACACAACAGTTAAAGCAGAACTGAGCTAAACGTCACATAACCAAGATGGCGTGCAATCAAAATGTTGCGGGACTTTTGCCATTGCTAGAAAATAAATTTCAGCCAATAGCAAGTAATATTTTTTTTGAGATAGCAGATGTAATATTTTCAGATAATTTACATTTAGCTTTAGATTTTTAGTAAAGAGCTATGCTTTCCAGATATGATGATTAAACTCTTGGTATGCTGATGTCTCTTGTAGATATATGGAAATTTATACCTATTAGTGTCATTTTTTAGGGTTTATTACACTTGTTCTCATATCTCTGCTGGATAGTTTACAATTTAGTTACGTCTTTGATTACTTCAGTGGTCATAAAGTTTACAACTTCTTTTAGTTGTACCTTTGTTTTAGTTATTTATTGCAGCAGTCCAGTAAATTAACAGTAAAAGCTTTTTTTCGTTTCAATATGCTATGGTTTTAAAATTATTTATTTTACGGTGGACACTTTGGGCTTAACAGTTAGGGCACTGTTTTTTATGTGCACTGAGTTTACTAATAAATTAAAACATAAAATCGTATGACTCTCTTTAGTATCCTCACTTAATGATCACTGGGAATTGGACAACGTCTATATTGGTGTGCTGATGGAGTCTCTGTTCGATTTTTTTGGGTATAGTTGTTGAAACCATTGTCAACACTTTGTACCTTCATATCTTTATGCATATGCCCTTACGAGTGTACCATGGACATCAACATCACCTCGCAGTACCATTTTTTGAAATCTATGTATACCATTTATATTTCTTTGTCTGGTAGAATCCCAGAGTTAAACACCAGAAGTCCACACTGATTTCAATACTTAATCTTCTGACCAATCCATTATCACCTAACATAACGTTAATGTGGTGATGGAGTATCTGTTCATTTCTTTGGGCATTTCCCTTGATAACGTTATAATGACAGTATCTACCCTAAGGTCTATAGACCATAATATCTAATATCTAGAATTTTTTTAATAGTGTTTCTATTGATTTGCCTGGTTGCCCCCAAAATATATTGGTGTGCTGATGGAATCTCTGTTCAATTTCTTTGGATATAGTTGTCGAAAACGTTATCAATTTATATCATAAGCACTATGTCCTTACGAGTGTACCATGGACATCAACAATACCTCGAAGTACCATATTTGAGTAATATATGTATACCAATTATATTGCTTTATCTGGTACAACCCCAGAGTTAAACATTCGACAAGACTTGTTTGTAAAGTAAATCTTCTAACCAAGCCATTATCACCTAACATAACATTAATGTGGTGATGGAGTCTCTATTCATTTATTTTTCCTTGATAACGTTATGAGGGCAGTATCTACCCTAATGTCCTTACGTAGATTGTCATTACGATTATCTAAATTTTTTGTATAATATTTCTATTGATTTAACTGATTGACCACAAACTAGACAACTCCAGTTGAACACTATAAATCTATACTAGTTTCAAGAATTGTTGGTAAAGTAAAAGCTTATTATATACTGACAGTGATGTATATCTAGCCAATAACCAGTAAATTTTTTGTACTTAAGCTTGAAATAATTAATAATATGAACGTACAAAAAAAATCGGATCAATTTCCTTAATTATTTTGGCCCAAAATAAATTTCAACATCAACAACAACAAAAAACCCGCTCGATGTCAAATTCAAGGTAGGTTTTTGTTTCTTATCTTTAGCAGCGGGAGCAGGGACTGGAAAATTAACCGAATCCGGAGGCGATTCCAGATAGGGACGGATCGAGGACTAAGTAAATTAATCCTTTTCTATATTCATTAAACAAGATAGGAGTCGATCGAAACGGTTTTACCCCGTTTTCCTTAGGTAACGCCGTTTTTCTGGAAACACCGGGATAATTGGATCGCATAGGGCGTCGTAAATATTCGAAATAGAGTCGTTTTTCTTAATATATGGACTTGCTTAGATGAAAATCGGGCTGGGTTAATGAATTAACGAAGAAATTGTTTATTCTCTACTGTTTATGGTTGGACGAATTGTCCAAAATTAAAATTTTAGCAGGTTTTAATTATATTAGGTAAATTATTTATTAACAAAATGTTTGGAAAGTTCAATGAATATCGGGGAAACCATCACTAATGATGATTATTATATAATTTCTTGTTGTTATTCCGCTAAGTTCTGAAATCTTAGTTCAGTGCATGCATTCAGCATGTTTCTTCGAGTTAATGTGGGAAATGCTTACAGTATTTTTTGTACATTTTTAACTTCTCTTTCTCCTGTAGTTGATGAGACCGTATTATGAGAAACGTAAAGCGTCATGTTTGGACATTACACTGAATACTGGAGAAACCACTATTGATGACGTCTGTTCTCCCATTCAAGATAATTCCTCGAATTTCTATAGCAGAGATCCTCGTTTAGTGTTAATGTTGGCGTGTTCCTTTAAGCTAATGTGAGAAAAACTTAGTAGAACATTAATTAAAATGTGATTTGGGATCAGCAAAGTTTAAATTACTTAGCATCAGCGTTAAAAACTAAATCAGTTCTCTAAATGTGTCAAACTGTATGCAGTTTTACAGTATGTTCAGCGAGAAAGTTCTTATTCCAAAATGTTATTAGTAGGACACAAGTTATTGTAGATAAGTACGTACGTATATATGAGTTCTGGGGAAAGCATCTTTAATGAAGTTCTTCTTCCATCCAAAAACAAAATATCAAATTTCTAGAGTCGAAATATTAGTTCAGTCTTTTGACGTGCTTCTTTGAATTAGTGTGACTAGCAATTGCTTATAGAATTGTTGGAAAATATCAGTATAAAAATTCATTCAAAAGTAATATCAAAAGATAATTAATTTTCGACGAATTTCATATCCATTTAGACATATATTAATCAATTAGCATGATGGCTAAAAGCTAAACTGTACCTTTATGTGCATGAAGATTTATATAAATATTCAGTGCAAAATTCAAAGTATTTTATACATCTACAATATGAAGAGATTTTATTTTTTACTTTTCTATGTTTCATCTATGTTTAACTCCTTTTTCAACTCTAACTGATGAAAGCGTAAAAACGTAAAGCGTAATGGTTAGAGAGTACCATAAATGCTGGAGAATCTACTATGCAGCAGAGATCTTAGTACAGTGTTGATTTGGACGTATTTCTTTGAGTAAATGGGAGAAGTATATACTTATACGATAAATTTCAGAAAAAAATTATTTATATGTAATTTGGAATCATTAGAGTTGGTGGAAGAATTTTGTAATCACAAAAACCAATAATAATTAGTTAGCATCAAGGCTAAAAGTTCAATTATACCTCTGTGTTTGTAAATCCTCATACAGGGTTTCTAAACTTTCATTGAAGATATTTGTAATATAACTTTTTGTTCTTTTTCCATTAAAGGTAAGTTAACGTATTCTTAAAGCAGATGTTTAGTTGACTCTCTTATAAATATCAATAAAAACATTATTTGGACGTGATGTCAGGCTTAAAAGCTAAATTGTATCTCTACGTGTGTGAAAGTTTATGTAGATATAGGGTGTATTCAGTACCAGTGCGAGTCCTCAACAGAATTGAGTCGTTATGGGAAGTCGAAATTATATATCTCTATGTATGAAGCTTTATCAAGTTATATAGTATGTTCAGTGAAAAAGTGTATATTCCAAAGTTAATTTAGTGGGAGATAAGTTATTGCAGATAAGTACTTGTTAACGAAAATGTTCAAAATTGTAGTGGGTTAAATTATTTATACAGAATAAATTTAAAGGTTTTTTTTCTCCATGAAAAATGCGCGCAATGTGCGGGCAGTACAATGAATTCTGGGGAAACCACCTTCGATGATGTTTTTTTTTTCTATCAAAGACAAAATATCAAATTTTTAGACCCGAGATCTTAGTTCAGTCTTGATTTTGACGTGCTTCTTTGAGTTAATGTGAAGTGTTGATGCTTCTTTGAGTGCGTGTGACGACTCACACAGGGTAACCTCTAAACTTTCATTGAGGATATTTATAATATAACTTCTTATTTTTTCTCCATTAAAGGCAAGTTAACATATTCCTAGAGCAGATATTCAGTTCAGTGTTGACTCTCTTATAAAAGTCAGTAAAAAAATATTTGAAAGTGATTTAAGATTATTAAAGTTGTTGGAAGAGTATTGTAATCATTAAAATATATAGTTTATGTAGATCAGTAGCCGTCAAGCTTATAAGCTAAATTGTACCTTTATGTGTGAGAAAGTTTATGTAGATATACAGGGTATTCAGTACCAGTGCCAGTCTTCAATATAATTGAATCGTTATGGGAAGTCGAAATTAGATATCTCAATATATGAAGCTCTATGAAGTTAGATAGTATGTTCAGTGAAAAAGTATATATTCCAAAGTTAATTTAGTGGGAGATAAGTTATTGCAGATAAGAACTTATTAACTAAAATGTTCAAAATTGTAGTGGGTTAAATTATTTGTACAGAATAACTTTAAAGGGTTTTTTTGTCCATAAAAAATGCGACCAATGTGCGGACAGTACAATGAATTCTGGGGAAACCACCTTTGATTATGTTTCTTTTTCTATCAAAGACAAAATATCAAATTTTTAGAGCCGAGATCTTAGTTCAGTCTTGATTTTGACGTGCTTCTTTGAGTTAATGTGAAGTGTTGATGCTTCTTTGAGTGTGTGTGACGACTCATACAGGGTAACCCCTAAACTTTCATTGAAAATATTTACAATATAACTTCTTGTTTTTTCTCCATTAAAGGCAAGTTAACATATTTCTATAGCAGATATTCAGTTCAGTGTTGACTCTCTTATAAAAATCAGTAAAAAAAGTGATTTGAGGTTATTAAAGTTGTTGGAAGAGTATTATAACCATTAAAATATATAGTTTATGTAGATCAGTAGCCGTCAAGCTTATAAGCTAAATTGTACCTTTATGTGTGAGAAAGTTTTTGTAGATATACGGGGTATTCAGTACCAGTGCCAGTCTTCAATATAATTGAAGCGTTATGGGAAGTTTCAGAGCAGAGAATGTAAATTTCCATTACCAACATCAATGGCGGATATTTGTTATAAAAATGGCAACATATCATTATAAAGTATTCATAAACTCTACCAATCTATTCTGATAATAATTAAAGATGATTTAAAAGTAAATGGTCTCTCAACATCTTATTAATAAATAAACATTTTGTTCGTTCCCTATTTATTGTCAAAAATATACGATACATAAAATAAATAAATAAAGTAAACCTCAATGCACACATATACAATCGCTCGCCTTTGAAGTGAAACAAAAACGGGACCGTCCAAAGTCGGGAAATTGGAGAAACAAGGAAGAGATAAATTAATTTGCAGGCGAGTTCATCAAACTGGATGCCGCGTCGAGAGGAATTACTTTTTGTCCAAGATAGAGTCGTTCTTCTCGTGCAGTGGTTCTAATCAAGTATGTCGAGAAAAAATGTATATCTCATAGATAACGTATTATAATTTATTTCATATAATGCTTTATCCTGTTGTATCTGATCTCGTTTTGATAGGATACACTTTAAAACGACTCTTGAAATAAATAAAACGTAAAAGGGTTATATGTTTTTCCAAGTATATTTTGTCTTTTTTAAAGAAAAAATCCAAGAATTGTTGGTCCCGCCAGATGTCGCATGTTTCATAATAACCAAAATTTCATGATTAAACTAGTTTAATTTAAAAATTTTACAGGCATACCAAGCTGTGTACACAATGGGTTCAGTATTCGCTAATAATGGAACATAAACCTATGCGAGAGCCTTAAGAAGGATTAATATTATTTTCTGTTTAATTGTTGAGGTTTAAAGAATACTTATAAACCGGTTTAAAAAGAAAAATATTTTTATTTGATTTAATATGATATATGGTGAACAGAGAAGAGTTAAGAAAAATTGTTTTTGCTTAGGGACTGATAGTAATTGATACGGTTCTGGAGACACAGTATATCATTCTACTAGATGTAATTCTAAGGTTTATTAAGACTTTTCTGTAAATTTTAGTGCTTAACTTTTGATTTAATTTATATTTATTTATATAAATGCATTTCTTAGAAAATCACTAACCGAATATTGCAGGTTATAAATACGTTAATTTGCTCATTAAGAGTTAAAATGAACGTTGCAAAGAATATTAAAAATTATAAAATAGCTTCATAGTAGTTTAATTCCGCATTGGTGAGTTGTTAGTTCTCACGTGTGAAATAAGACATAGTAGGAAGCTATAGATAAACGAAAGCCATAGAAGGCAAATAAAACGTGAGGTATCTCCAAGGGTGAGATCGAAGTGTGGAATATGTAAGCAAAGAATTTTATTTAAAATTTATTTATTTATTTAAAAATATAAGTAAAGAAACAATTTTTTAAATCAACCTGCTGTATTTATTGTTTTTGTGATATATATTTTAGGTTAAAAATATGGTTAAAAGATAAAAACTTTTTAAAAAATCCCAGAATACATCCAGTTTTACACAGCCTGGTTACTGGCGTGACTGAGATAATTTTTCTTGTCGGATTTTACACTTTTGCCCAGAACATAACCCACAATTTGTCTTTATGATAAGTTCAATCTAGGTATATAACTAGGAGGCTGCTTTATTTTTTATTAAAAACATTTAAGTTTGAGTCTTTTGAGTCTGTGTTCTGCTCTGGTGGTATTCAAAAGTTGCAATACTTCAATATTCTCATGAGGATGGAGTCTTTCCTCATGTCCCCTGGAAATTCTTTTGATTTCTTAACTAACTGTGGGTATTTGAAGGTCTCGATGTAGGTAGTCAGTCCTGTAGTATTTGGATGCACCTACAATACTTCTCAGGACTTTGTTCTGAAAAATTTGTATTTTGTTTATGTTACTCTATGCAGAACATCCCCATAATTGAACTCCGCATGTCCTTATAGGTTTCAGTATTTGCTTATATAATAGCAATTTATTATGTACTGATAATTGTGCCTTTATTCGAATTAGCTAATACATTTTCCTATATTTCAATTCCACTTCTTTTCTTTTCTTCCTTATGTGTTCCTTCTAGCGAAGTCTTGCATCAAGATTCATTACGAGATATTTAGCGTTGTTTCTATATGGAATGATAGTATTATTTACTGTTATTGGTGCTTGTATGATCTGATTGTAGGTGAACTGCACATGCACAGATTTACTTTCGTTAATTTTTATTTTCCAAGCTTGTGTCCAATTTTTTATATTGTCACATACCTGTTGTAATTTTCGTGTAGCTTCTTTACTATCGTCTCCAACAGCTATAATCGCAGTATCATCAACAAATGTAGCCATAGCAATATTTTCCATTTGTGGTATACCACAAGTATAGAGTAGATAAAGTATTGGCCCCAGTACCTGTGGTACTCCTGCTTTTGCTTCTTTTATTATAGATTAAGCTTCTTCTTGTTTAACTATAAAGATTCTGGTTGTAATGTACGATTTTAGTAGTTCGATGTGTTGTTTTGGTAACATTTACTGTAGTTTATGAACAAGACCTTCATGCCAAACCTTACCGAGGGCTTATGCTACATTTAAGAATATAGTTGAGCATACTTTTTAACTTTCGTAAACTTTTTCAATAACATCTGTTAGTCTCTGCACCTGGTTAATTATTGAATGCATGTTAGTAAACCCAAACTGGTGTGTTGGTATTAAGTTTTATTTTCTCTGATAGGTTTTATTCTTTTCAAAAGGAGTTTTTCAAAAACCTTAGATATTACAATGATATAGGCTTTTATTTCATTTGGTGACTATCCAGTTTTTGGTATCATTATAATTTCTGCCATCTTCCAAATGCTTGGGATATGTAATCTAAATGCTGCATTGACCAAGTTGGTGAGTTTTATAATTTCCTTTCTCGGTGTAATGTAAATAATTTATATAGATGGGACTCAGAGGATAAATACAAAAATATATGATTTATTAACAGTAAATTTATAATCCCTTTAAAGCAAATATAAATATTAATGTGTAAAATTGTGTAAAATTAATAACATTTTATTGTTTGAAGTTTGTATCAATTATTATGTACTATATAGATTTACGTTTTAAAAAATGGATAGTTAATTTAGTGATTCTAAATAAATTCTATTAATTACAATTTCAAAATTGTTTTATTCGTATATTTTCTGTTTTCATATACAAACATGTATTGATATGATACTTTGTTATAATGTTCAGTGGTCTAGTAATTTAAACTTGTTAAAACTTTGTGATTCTTAAAACTTAATATAAATTAGATTAATTATTCAATGCCATTTAAAAAATATTACTGTGTGTTAGTTCTTGTGATATTTGTTTTAATGTGTTATATGTTAATATCAATTAATGGTATACATTAAATAAATTTCTGATCTTACATTGTATATACTGTGAAAACAAGTTTTAATAACATATCATTTTTAAATGATTCCCTTTATTCTATTATGAGATTTCGATCACCCTGTGACCACTAGTATTGTTAAATGGGTGAATAGTGAGTATACATTCATCAAAGGTTTATTATGTTTTTATATGAATTTTAAGAACAATAAGAAAGAAAATCTGCTATATATTTCTAGTTAATGACTAGTCTGCCATAGGTTTTTTTTAATAATAAAAATATATTGCGAAAAGAACCTTAAAATAAAATCGATCAAAATTATCTTCGGCTTTACATTAATTTACGCCTTTATCAAGAACATACATTTTTTTCCTAAGAAATTCTCTTCTAAAAAGTCCTTCGAGAGAACAAATAACGTTAAAACTTTTCTCGAAAAAAGAACTTTCTCTTATTTAATTGAAATCTTAAGTAGATTAGCGAGTACGTCCCGCTCTTTATTAATTATTTCGATATTTATTTCCATTTGTAATGAGATTACCATCAACCGAATTTTATCCCGATTTTTTCTCCCAGTTCTTTTAATTAAACCAGTCATTGCCCAGGGGGAAATTCATTTTATACAAGTTCGGAGTGACATTAAATAGCTACATTGTATCGGAAACTGTTGTCAAAATTGTTTCGGTAATTTCGTCGGGAACTTTCTTCCTCTTCGATATAACAGCGTTAAAATTGAAATGTTTTAAAATTTAGTTATTTATTTTATTTACAGCCTGTGTTAATATTGATTCTGTTTATAATTTAGTTGATTTTTTTTTGCACGTTCACTGAATTGCTGAAATGTTCAGAAGTAAAGAAAAAGTGAGAAAGCACGAATGTAAATAACAGGATAGGAAATTTGATGTTAATTATTAAATATTATTCATGATAAACATTTTTATCTGGTGTGATATTATGTGTGATATAGATATCCTCTTATTTATCTTAAGCTTCAATCTTCTTGTTCAATCATTTTCTTTAGCTTCATCATCATACTGTTATATGTACATAAAATTATTTTCGTTGATTACAAGAAAGTAAAAATTGTCTAGTTTACACCGTAATTTTTTTATTTACTTAACATATTTATCAACAAAATAGTTTAAAGCATTTAAAGAGAAACTAATAATATACACTAATTAATAATGGACGGCTTATAGTTGTTGTAAAATATTTTGAGTATCGATTGTACCTTCGTACAGCAGTTTGTCTTTGAAGATCCTCGAACTCCTTCTTGGTAAAACTCCTCTTTTACCTTGCACAATTCGTTATTGATCATTAAGTCCCAGTTTAATTGATACAGTTTTTTATAAAGTGCGGTATGATATGTATTCAGATCCCTTCTCCAATATAGATGGTTTTCCAAAAGTGATCCTTCTCTTTTCCCAGCAAGATGGTCAGCTTTTTCGTTACCTTCGATTCCCATGTGAGATGGTACCCACATGTAGGTAATATTCTTGCCATTATGACGAGCGGCAGTGTTTAATTATCGAATATGCGTTGTCAGTGGCTGATGTGCCTGTGCCCACTTTAGGCTCTCAAGAGAACTCATAGAGTCAGTGATGATTACCATCGAGATCATATCTGAACTGTCTTGAACGCATTTAAGAGCCTAGAGAAGAAACTTCCGCCTCACAGAGTATACTGTCAGTTGGACTGGAAATTGGTATGTTCCTAGAGCAATCCTTAGTACTGTGTTCTGGATTAGATTTAATCTCTTTATATATGAGGGAGTTGCAGAAATGAAAAACTGGCAGCTATAGTCCAGCTTCCTCAATACCAGTGCTCTAGAGATGTTCAGAAGAGTGGTTCTATGAGTATCCCAGTGAAAGTTGGCGAGGGATCGAATTAGGCTAATCTCAGTCAGGCATCTGTTTTTTTGTATGTTTGAAGTGTGATAGCCAGCTGAGATGTGAGTCGAATATAATTCCCAGGAATTTATGCTTAGGTTTGTTATTTATATCATTGCCATCAATAAACAGAGCTGTCATTCGGGGACAATTCCTTATTCTGCCATAGTGCACGCTATTCGATTTATCAGGTGAAAATCGAAGGCATTTTTTTTTGTCCAAGAAGGGAGAGTAAAAATGTGGAACAATTCCTGTAGACTGTGTTAATTCACAACAACTTGAGCCTGCCCTTGGGAGCTTTACACCTTGAACTGTGATGCATGGACCGGGATTCCACGGAATAGGGGTGTTTTTCAATGCTTGGATGTTTTTTACTTGAAATACTTTGTGGTTAGAAGTCTATGAACGCCTACAATACATCTTTTGTGACCTTACAGCCTCGGCTACTATACTTTTAGCTGAGCCCTACTTAACAACACCAAGGAGTGAACTGCGCCAGGGAAAGTGGTTAAAACACAAAAACTATTAATTTACTTAAACAAAATTACTCAAAGAAAGAAGAGGCCACTTATTGAACGGCGATACAAAATGACACTGAGGTTTCTTATCTATTAGAAAACAGATGGCCCTTGCACATGGCCACGATAATCAGAGCCGTAATGCTGCACTATATATAACATTCATGTATATCGCTTTTATCAATAATATTTTAACACTTTTCTGATAAAATCATAAATTAGTAAAATGAAGCAAATTATTTTCACAAACCCCTTGAATGATGGAAGGAAAATGATTCCAGTCACGCCAGTAACCAGGCTGGGTAAGACCGGATGTCTTTTGGGATGATTTCTAAGTTAGTCACTCGCCAGTCGGTAGGCTTACCTACAGAGCCCACGTTAAATTGTAGGTCCAGTACAGATAAACCTAGTTGGTAAAGAAAAATATACGTAAAATAAAAAAAACTCCTTTCCTATTGATCAGGTCTGGTCAGTTTGTGTTAATAACCTACGTGAGTCGCTTTAGTCTTTAACAGTAGAGATAATTCTAAAAAAAAATCTAGAATGATTGAAACATTCTGTACGATGAGGTTTTTGCTTAAAATAATATTTGAATGGATGTATTGGATCAATTTTTTCTAATCAGATTGAAAAAAAATTGATATTATAGATAGAAATGAAAGATAATTTAACACTGAGAAATAATACATTATTCAAACAAATAGTTCTTTTTTTAGAAAAATAGAGCACTTATACAACCTTCGTATTCATTAATATGTATTCAGAAAGTTCTACCGTTTCTTCTTGTAATAGCGGAAATGTAAGTTCCGTAACATTGTACTCGTTTTTAAAACACAGTCTATTGTTTTTTTTTGTTTTTCTTGTGGAGGAAGCGATATGCATAGATAAAATCCAACATGTGGAAAAGCCTTGGATTTTTATTAATACGACCTCTGGGTAGACTATTGATCCATTCTTGTTTTTTTTTCGGCTCTATTTATCTAGGAGTCTGTTTAAAATTATTTTTGGACGATAACATTTTTAAAAGAAGTTCAGGGTTTATTAGTATTTTTTCGCTGTTACTATTTAATATGTCATCAAACTTCTTCTATATTCTCATCTTAATATTATCAAGTAGTACGAATTACCGAACTGATTTCATTAGTGTCCGAATGTTAAACTTATCTGGTGATTGCCAACAAATATCGTTGATCTAATTTCAACTTCAACAGTGGTGCCTTCGTTTTGCAATTAATATTTAGGTCACTTCAAATATAATACTGCAAACAGAACATATTTAAAAAATTATTTAATATACCCCGGAATTTGCTAATCGTATTTTTTTTGTTAGGTTGGTAAGAACTTACCTGCAATCTGTGTCAAATTTTAACTACTAATATTAGTTTGCACTAGTCCAACAAAAAAATACTGTTAATTTTAAAAGCAACGAAAATAATTGAGTCAATAATTTGCATTAGGTTTAGTTTTTAATTTTTTTTTTCATTTCCAAATTTTCCAAATGACAAAGACTCATTTCATATGTTCTACCCAAAACATTTAAAGGTGTATGAGTTTGTTGGTCGTGCTACAACATCTATTGCCAATAACCACGTTAATAAAAACAAGGCTTCGAAATATAATTGAGTACAATTATCATCAATTGATCATTCAGATCAATTGAAAGATTGTAAAATACAACTTGATCCTTTTCTTATTTAGTACTAATCATCATTTTAGTAATAAAGAATCTTATTCTTTACGGTTGCATATAAAAAGAAAAACTCTAAATAGATCTTTCAGTGTTTTGAAAAGGATTCCAGGTATTAGTTTTACTTATTGAATTTTGTATATTAGATGCTTGCATGTATTTTGATCTACAATATCTATTGGTGAAAATTGATGGTTCTGACATATCTCAATTTAAATAACATTTTACCCTTTAGTACTAGTGATACAACTGGTAATCATAGCAGATTCGAAATTGTATTTCCCATATTCATTATTTTGTGGTTTGATCTCCTAATTCTCACTTTTAGTTTCAATGATGTAAAAGCGACGAATTTACTTATATCAATAACAAAGAATGGCGAAAGTAATTAAACAAGCATGAAAACAATAAGTCTTACATTATTAGACGAAAACCCGGCTTAAATTCCCAAAGAACTTTCAACTGTTTCTAGATATTTCCTACGATGGGAAAATTAAATTGCACGAAAATAATAAATTCTAAAACTTAATAGACAACAGTCCAGATCTATTAATCTATGATCTAGTGCGATCACTCCTTGGGCCATGACAGGGCTTGGCCACATCTTACAAAATTTGTGAATGATTGTTAGAAGTCGTGTAGGAAGTTCTGCTGTATATATAGTATTCAACAGGCATAGCATCTTCAAATTACTACTTGTTCAGATCGATGCAGCATGGTTTGGCTGGCACACACTTCGAAATGCAGAAGAACTGAGCTGATAAGGATAAAATATTTTGATAAACTCTTTAGCTTTTCAAAGACATAATTTATTTCTCTTGTTGCGTATATTTAATTAAAATTGACTCTATATGAAATAACGGTTAGGACCTGCACAATATGAGGAATAACAACCGACCAACATTATATATTCCCTCCATCTGTTATACCGACATACGCTGTTTCTTTTTGTAAGCGGAAATAAGACTTCTGTTACGGCTACCGACTGCTATGCCACTTAATAAACGCGGAGGAGAATTAATTTCCTTGTTTTGCCCTTCGTCGCTTTGTTCTCCATCAATTTTGCCGGTTAATTTTCTGCGTTTTGTTCTGCCGAGCAATCGAAAGGGATACGTTGAGTCATCGGACGAACATTTTTCTTTCTATTTTACTGAATATTATCTGTTGGCAACAAGCGAGAATATTTGTCCGATCAAGTATATCAGGATGAAGTGCTCGGTCTTTCTCGTGTTTCGATTGTCTTGTCTATTTACCATTTTTTTAGTGAACGAATTTTGAAATTCTGGTACTGAAGGCTGGAACATTCGCTGTCGGAGGAAACGGAACCCTTGAACTTAAACTTAACAGAGAGAGGGGGAAATATGGCTGGTCAAAAAAATGAACTTTAAGGCTTATTAGACTCATCAAACAACAGTCTGATAACTTGTCTATTCTATTAGTAACGATAAATTTGTATTTAGACGCATTCGCGTTTCCAAAAAGTTTAGTTTTCTTTATAATTATCACTGCTTCCAAGTTAGAATTTATGAATATACAAAAGGGGTCTACTAAAGTTTTATTCAAAATGTTTATATGGCCTCACACATAGATGGCGCTACTAGAATTAAATCCATATGTTTTTAGTTAGCCCTAGTGCTCAAAAGATGCGTGTATATATTTTTCACAGCTGTCGGATCATTAGTTTGTAAATTATAGTATTCTGAGTAAAGCAACTTTTGGTATTGTGGACAAAAAAGGATAAAAAGGAATTTTGCGTGTATAAACAACCAACGTATGTTATCAAAATTTATAATGCAACGTTGGCGTACCAAATTTAAGTTTTCGTTTATGTTCACTCTAACAAAATACTAATGTATGTTATTGTTGTTTTATTATATTTACATTGATATATGACAACGGTGTCGACCAGTACTAACAAAAATCGAATTTTATAGCCCGATTTGGTTACATGCTCGGACCTATCAAACTTCATTGTGTCTTTTTTTAATTAAAGTAATGCTAATTAGTAAAATGAGAAAGGAAAAATGATCTGAGTTTAAAAGGAATTTTACGCTATGATCTGCAAACGTTCTTACCGACATCTCTATATTTTTCCATATACTTATACTCCATATGTAGTCCTATTCTGTTTATTTAACATTTGATATTATTTCATCCATTAATGCTGTAAACTGGGTTGGGCTTGTCTTAGCCCTACTTTAGTTTTGAAGGTTTTTTATTTCATATTGTCTTCAATGTTTACTCTATTAAATGCCGCTTCCAATTCGACGAAAGCTGGATATATCTCTTTTTCTGTTGGCATTGAACTTTTCCGACTCTTTGTCACACTAAATATATTTCAATTAACTATTAAAATGTGAGAAATTAACTGGTTATACTAATTTATTATTATTATTTTTGAAATCAGCACAGATACCCCACAAGGTAATTAAAATTATTAAAAACGTCTCGAGCTATGTTGGTGGACAAACATCATTATCAACGAACACAAAGAATGTTTCTTCAAGGTAACGTACCGTACAAGGTAACCGACACAAAGCAATAATTGTTTCTATATACAGATTATCCACCAGATTTAGTTTCCTCTGATTTCTGCATATTTTCACGTCTTAAAAAATTCTTTTATGGAACAGTATTAAAGGAAAACAAAAGAAAACTTTAAATGAAACAGTATATCTTAATTTTTTCCTGTTAGTTGATGAAAAAGTATAAATTGCTGTGACAATACCGAGTGCTCACGGACTTTCAGAATACATAGAAGCGGAGAGAGTGTGGGATATTATAGAGGCTTGTTACGACGCTCATAATTTGTTGTAACTAGCCTGACTAAACTAATTACGTCAAGTTAAAGCCGGAATGATTGAGGCCTCCGCGAACTTGAGCGAAAATCGAGCGGGCTTACCGCCGCGTACGCTATTTGCTTAAAAAATTAGAACATACGCGCTGCTAGTAATGCGTAATAATTTTTCATTATATTCATGGCGTGCACGACACACCTACGAGAACTCATCGTTCATCCTTGTCGCCGGCATCTGCGAGGAATTCGCCGTGGAGCGACACCGAGTACGGGAGAAGTTGCGGACGAATACTAATGAATTTCGAACAATATGACAAATCGTCCATTACCTGCTAAAATACGGAGCCGGCAGAGGTGGAGGGAACGAGATGATGGGGGTTTTATTCATAACTGGCGTTTCGTGTCCCCTCTTACGATAACGTACGACTGTTAAGGGCATTGTAGAATTATTATTAGATATTGTTATTACTAGAAGCTTCTTATTTATACTGCCTTTATTCGTGTACAATATGTTTATGTCTATCTGTAATATGGGATTATAAACACTAGAAAAAAATATATAAAACAGTTTTGTAATATTCGCTTTAGCAGTTTTGATATTATTAAAAAATAATAGAAATAATTTTAATATTCTGTGAAGTCACCGTTTTCTGCAATAAGAGCTTCGATGTATGGGGGCATGTTCTTAATACCTGTGTTCGTATTTTTATGGAGTTTGAAAGAGTGATTCCCTAGCCAAGGGAAAACAGTGTTTTTTTCCGACAAAGATGCAGTAACACGGTGCCGAATCATGCATAAAAGTGCAGTTGGAATCGTGAGGGAACCATTTATTGATCAGCAGTAATAACCAAGTTTCTAGTACTCGCTTGTATTGGTCTTGTTTAACTGTCACTTCTACACTCTATAGGCGTCCCATGTCTTTGGCTGAGATAACAGACCACACTATGTCACTAACCGTGTATTTAGCCCTCTCTACAATGCAATCGACGTGGAAATACTCACCAGGGCGTCGTTTTGCAAAAAAACTTTTGTCACTCAAAATTTGGAAGGCTGAATCATTGGAAAAGCACACCTGCAAATTAATAGAATGAATACTAGAAAATCGTTTTTAAAAAATTGTACTACAAAAACTCCAATCTGCAACAGTCATACTTCGTTGTCCTCTAGCCCATTGAAATGGTTTCTTTTTCATGTTGTTGATTAACCCTGTTTTTTTGGAAGACTACCGTCCTATTACATTCTCTTCAACCAACCGCCTCCACATTATCCTCTGCGAAATCTTTACACCCTCGTCGTTTATTAGTGTAGTCAAATTAGCAATGCTCTTTTTACCATTTTCGAAGCAGATGTTTCCGATTTTTTCGAACAGCACGAGGTTACCAATACGATTTGCCTCAAGAGGCCTCTTATTATCAATTTTAATTTTAATTCGATTGACCACAGACTTTGAAACTCCATCAATAGCTGCAATCTCTCTCTGGAAAGCTTTACAGCAAAACTTACTTATCCTGAAAAATTAAAAAAATTGAGGTAATTGCTTCTAACCTTTAATAAAATGTAAACTCGCGGACAAACCATAGCAAAAGTACTTTTTGATTATTTTAGATACAAACGTCTGTCAAAAGTAATGAGATAATACCACAATAAGGCTGCAAAGCGCGTTTTTCAACGGACAATGATTGAATGAGAAGAGACGTCACAGAAGCACAAGGAAATAACATGCGTAACATATACTGTGTTGCCACTTCGCAAAAACAATAATAGTGATACCGGTTCTTCTTTAAGATGAAATAACCCTTTAAAAACAATTTCATGTAATCAAAGAAATATATTAAACTATAAATTAATATATCACTTATCAATATGGAGTGAGACGTAGCCGAGAAAGACCTTAGGGCAGGCGAGAAGGAAACATTTTTATTAAGTAAAAATTAATTACATGTATTAACCAATTTTTGAGAACATGTGGGTACCAGCTTAATCTAAAGTTCTTTTTATTAATTATATTACTTTCTTAACTAAAAAAACAAACTGGTGATTACTAGGTCTACAAATAATCATTTGATGGTTGATGAAATCGCTATAACTAGGCGTTTTTCTGTCTTGATAGAACTTTTTTTATGCTAGTCACTGATTTCTGCACAATTAGATTGAATAAAATTAGAAGGTAGTCAATTTATGGTATTTTTTGAGAAGTACTGTGACCAGCTGAATTTAGTTATCATCTCTTTTGATTCCTAAAAGTTGGAAGCTTTCACATTGACCAAAAAACAGAACCAGAACAATCAAATCAGAACATCTGTCAATGTTATTCTACCTTCCTATTCTTTTGTACTGATCATGGCTTCAAAGTTTAAATAGAACATCAATCCTACCCTGCTTTTAAGACAAAGCCTTTTCAAATTGTTTTATTACTTTGAGTACAGTGATGGTCGAACAATCTGTATGGTCTCTACTAAAGTTTTATTCTAAACATTTTTCTTATGAGGTGTCAATATTTTTCCGTACCATTCGTTGTATTTTGAATTAATGTTGATCCTTTACTCTTCTATTTTATTCACGTATAAGACATGGAAATTTCGTAAATCAAATTTTTGTGGGCCAAGCAGTATGGGGACAACTTTTTAGTCTCCTTACAGCATTCAACCAGAAGCTGTATAGTTAAAATTCTAAAAAATTATATAAAGATGTTCGTAAACTTCTTTCATATTTTCATTTTATACTAACTGCACATTTAAAACATGTTTTTGATATTGAAATGTTAAAATATAAGAAACGGATGTGTGAATTATTTTATTGTTGGAATCAGCACACTCAATGACGCAGGAATCAGTTACAAGTATTACAAACGTTTTATTAGTCTCCATCATTAGTATGTTAACAAGAAATTAAAGGGACATGTAACAGGTCAATTGAAAAGTCTCCAGTCTGACACATAGATGGCGCTACTAGGATTAAATCTATATGTTTTTTACTTAGTCATAACCCTCAAAAGATGATTGTATACATTTGACAGCTGTCCGATCAATAGTTTGTGAATTACAGCATTTTGAGTGAAGCAACTTTTGTTATTGTGGAAAAAATGGATAAAAAGGAATTTCGCGTGTTGATAAGATATTGTTTTTTGAAGGGAAAAAATACAGTTGAAGCAATAACTTGGCCTAATGCCGAGATTCCGGACACTGCCCCAGGAAATTCAACCATCAAGGATTGGTATGTTAAATTTAGACGTGGTGAAATGAGCACCAAAAACGGTGAAAGCAGCGGAGGCCCAAAAAAAAGAGGTTGTTACCGACGAAAACATTAAAACAATCCGCAAAATGATTTTGAATGACCGTAAATTGAAATAAGACTTCTGTTACGGCTACCGACTGCTATGCCACTTAATAAACGCGGAGGAGAATTAATTTCCTTGTTTTGCCCTTCGTCGCTTTGTTCTCCATCAATTTTGCCGGTTAATTTTCTGCGTTTTGTTCTGCCGAGCAATCGAAAGGGATACGTTGAGTCATCGGACGAACATTTTTCTTTCTATTTTACTGAATATTATCTGTTGGCAACAAGCGAGAATATTTGTCCGATCAAGTATATCAGGATGAAGTGCTCGGTCTTTCTCGTGTTTCGATTGTCTTGTCTATTTACCATTTTTTTAGTGAACGAATTTTGAAATTCTGGTACTGAAGGCTGGAACATTCGCTGTCGGAGGAAACGGAGCCCTTGAACTTAAACTTAACAGAGAGAGGGGGAAATATGGCTGGTCAAAAAAATGAACTTTAAGGCTTATTAGACTCATCAAACAACAGTCTGATAACTTGTCTATTCTATTAGTAACGATAAATTTGTATTTAGACGCATTCGCGTTTCCAAAAAGTTTAGTTTTCTTTATAATTATCACTGCTTCCAAGTTAGAATTTATGAATATACAAAAGGGGTCTACTAAAGTTTTATTCAAAATGTTTATATGGCCTCACACATAGATGGCGCTACTAGAATTAAATCCATATGTTTTTAGTTAGCCCTAGTGCTCAAAAGATGCGTGTATATATTTTTCACAGCTGTCGGATCATTAGTTTGTAAATTATAGTATTCTGAGTAAAGCAACTTTTGGTATTGTGGACAAAAAAGGATAAAAAGGAATTTTGCGTGTATAAACAACCAACGTATGTTATCAAAATTTATAATGCAACGTTGGCGTACCAAATTTAAGTTTTCGTTTATGTTCACTCTAACAAAATACTAATGTATGTTATTGTTGTTTTATTATATTTACATTGATATATGACAACGGTGTCGACCAGTACCAACAAAAATCGAATTTTATAGCCCGATTTGGTTACATGCTCGGACCTATCAAACTTCATTGTGTCTTTTTTTAATTAAAGTAATGCTAATTAGTAAAATGAGAAAGGAAAAATGATCTGAGTTTAAAAGGAATTTTACGCTATGATCTGCAAACGTTCTTACCGACATCTCTATATTTTTCCATATACTTATACTCCATATGTAGTCCTATTCTGTTTATTTAACATTTGATATTATTTCATCCATTAATGCTGTAAACTGGGTTGGGCTTGTCTTAGCCCTACTTTAGTTTTGAAGGTTTTTTATTTCATATTGTCTTCAATGTTTACTCTATTAAATGCCGCTTCCAATTCGACGAAAGCTGGATATATCTCTTTTTCTGTTGGCATTGAACTTTTCCGACTCTTTGTCACACTAAATATATTTCAATTAACTATTAAAATGTGAGAAATTAACTGGTTATACTAATTTATTATTATTATTTTTGAAATCAGCACAGATACCCCACAAGGTAATTAAAATTATTAAAAACGTCTCGAGCTATGTTGGTGGACAAACATCATTATCAACGAACACAAAGAATGTTTCTTCAAGGTAACGTACCGTACAAGGTAACCGACACAAAGCAATAATTGTTTCTATATACAGATTATCCACCAGATTTAGTTTCCTCTGATTTCTGCATATTTTCACGTCTTAAAAAATTCTTTTATGGAACAGTATTAAAGGAAAACAAAAGAAAACTTTAAATGAAACAGTATATCTTAATTTTTTCCTGTTAGTTGATGAAAAAGTATAAATTGCTGTGACAATACCGAGTGCTCACGGACTTTCAGAATACATAGAAGCGGAGAGAGTGTGGGATATTATAGAGGCTTGTTACGACGCTCATAATTTGTTGTAACTAGCCTGACTAAACTAATTACGTCAAGTTAAAGCCGGAATGATTGAGGCCTCCGCGAACTTGAGCGAAAATCGAGCGGGCTTACCGCCGCGTACGCTATTTGCTTAAAAAATTAGAACATACGCGCTGCTAGTAATGCGTAATAATTTTTCATTATATTCATGGCGTGCACGACACACCTACGAGAACTCATCGTTCATCCTTGTCGCCGGCATCTGCGAGGAATTCGCCGTGGAGCGACACCGAGTACGGGAGAAGTTGCGGACGAATACTAATGAATTTCGAACAATATGACAAATCGTCCATTACCTGCTAAAATACGGAGCCGGCAGAGGTGGAGGGAACGAGATGATGGGGGTTTTATTCATAACTGGCGTTTCGTGTCCCCTCTTACGATAACGTACGACTGTTAAGGGCATTGTAGAATTATTATTAGATATTGTTATTACTAGAAGCTTCTTATTTATACTGCCTTTATTCGTGTACAATATGTTTATGTCTATCTGTAATATGGGATTATAAACACTAGAAAAAAATATATAAAACAGTTTTGTAATATTCGCTTTAGCAGTTTTGATATTATTAAAAAATAATAGAAATAATTTTAATATTCTGTGAAGTCACCGTTTTCTGCAATAAGAGCTTCGATGTATGGGGGCATGTTCTTAATACCTGTGTTCGTATTTTTATGGAGTTTGAAAGAGTGATTCCCTAGCCAAGGGAAAACAGTGTTTTTTTCCGACAAAGATGCAGTAACACGGTGCCGAATCATGCATAAAAGTGCAGTTGGAATCGTGAGGGAACCATTTATTGATCAGCAGTAATAACCAAGTTTCTAGTACTCGCTTGTATTGGTCTTGTTTAACTGTCACTTCTACACTCTATAGGCGTCCCATGTCTTTGGCTGAGATAACAGACCACACTATGTCACTAACCGTGTATTTAGCCCTCTCTACAATGCAATCGACGTGGAAATACTCACCAGGGCGTCGTTTTGCAAAAAAACTTTTGTCACTCAAAATTTGGAAGGCTGAATCATTGGAAAAGCACACCTGCAAATTAATAGAATGAATACTAGAAAATCGTTTTTAAAAAATTGTACTACAAAAACTCCAATCTGCAACAGTCATACTTCGTTGTCCTCTAGCCCATTGAAATGGTTTCTTTTTCATGTTGTTGATTAACCCTGTTTTTTTGGAAGACTACCGTCCTATTACATTCTCTTCAACCAACCGCCTCCACATTATCCTCTGCGAAATCTTTACACCCTCGTCGTTTATTAGTGTAGTCAAATTAGCAATGCTCTTTTTACCATTTTCGAAGCAGATGTTTCCGATTTTTTCGAACAGCACGAGGTTACCAATACGATTTGCCTCAAGAGGCCTCTTATTATCAATTTTAATTTTAATTCGATTGACCACAGACTTTGAAACTCCATCAATAGCTGCAATCTCTCTCTGGAAAGCTTTACAGCAAAACTTACTTATCCTGAAAAATTAAAAAAATTGAGGTAATTGCTTCTAACCTTTAATAAAATGTAAACTCGCGGACAAACCATAGCAAAAGTACTTTTTGATTATTTTAGATACAAACGTCTGTCAAAAGTAATGAGATAATACCACAATAAGGCTGCAAAGCGCGTTTTTCAACGGACAATGATTGAATGAGAAGAGACGTCACAGAAGCACAAGGAAATAACATGCGTAACATATACTGTGTTGCCACTTCGCAAAAACAATAATAGTGATACCGGTTCTTCTTTAAGATGAAATAACCCTTTAAAAACAATTTCATGTAATCAAAGAAATATATTAAACTATAAATTAATATATCACTTATCAATATGGAGTGAGACGTAGCCGAGAAAGACCTTAGGGCAGGCGAGAAGGAAACATTTTTATTAAGTAAAAATTAATTACATGTATTAACCAATTTTTGAGAACATGTGGGTACCAGCTTAATCTAAAGTTCTTTTTATTAATTATATTACTTTCTTAACTAAAAAAACAAACTGGTGATTACTAGGTCTACAAATAATCATTTGATGGTTGATGAAATCGCTATAACTAGGCGTTTTTCTGTCTTGATAGAACTTTTTTTATGCTAGTCACTGATTTCTGCACAATTAGATTGAATAAAATTAGAAGGTAGTCAATTTATGGTATTTTTTGAGAAGTACTGTGACCAGCTGAATTTAGTTATCATCTCTTTTGATTCCTAAAAGTTGGAAGCTTTCACATTGACCAAAAAACAGAACCAGAACAATCAAATCAGAACATCTGTCAATGTTATTCTACCTTCCTATTCTTTTGTACTGATCATGGCTTCAAAGTTTAAATAGAACATCAATCCTACCCTGCTTTTAAGACAAAGCCTTTTCAAATTGTTTTATTACTTTGAGTACAGTGATGGTCGAACAATCTGTATGGTCTCTACTAAAGTTTTATTCTAAACATTTTTCTTATGAGGTGTCAATATTTTTCCGTACCATTCGTTGTATTTTGAATTAATGTTGATCCTTTACTCTTCTATTTTATTCACGTATAAGACATGGAAATTTCGTAAATCAAATTTTTGTGGGCCAAGCAGTATGGGGACAACTTTTTAGTCTCCTTACAGCATTCAACCAGAAGCTGTATAGTTAAAATTCTAAAAAATTATATAAAGATGTTCGTAAACTTCTTTCATATTTTCATTTTATACTAACTGCACATTTAAAACATGTTTTTGATATTGAAATGTTAAAATATAAGAAACGGATGTGTGAATTATTTTATTGTTGGAATCAGCACACTCAATGACGCAGGAATCAGTTACAAGTATTACAAACGTTTTATTAGTCTCCATCATTAGTATGTTAACAAGAAATTAAAGGGACATGTAACAGGTCAATTGAAAAGTCTCCAGTCTGACACATAGATGGCGCTACTAGGATTAAATCTATATGTTTTTTACTTAGTCATAACCCTCAAAAGATGATTGTATACATTTGACAGCTGTCCGATCAATAGTTTGTGAATTACAGCATTTTGAGTGAAGCAACTTTTGTTATTGTGGAAAAAATGGATAAAAAGGAATTTCGCGTGTTGATAAGATATTGTTTTTTGAAGGGAAAAAATACAGTTGAAGCAATAACTTGGCCTAATGCCGAGATTCCGGACACTGCCCCAGGAAATTCAACCATCAAGGATTGGTATGTTAAATTTAGACGTGGTGAAATGAGCACCAAAAACGGTGAAAGCAGCGGAGGCCCAAAAAAAAGAGGTTGTTACCGACGAAAACATTAAAACAATCCGCAAAATGATTTTGAATGACCGTAAATTGAAATTGAATGAAATAGCAGACAGTCTAAAAATATCAACTGAACGTGTACATCATATTATTCACGAATATCTGGGTACGAGTTGATGATTGGGAGTACTGTTTGAAGATGATCAAGCCTAATAAACCCGAGTTTTTGCATCGATAGATGACAATGGACGAAACACGGCTGCATCATTTCACTCCGAATTCCAATTGAGAGTCACCCGAGTGAAGTGCACACGATGAACCCGCTTCAAAGCGTGGGAAAACCCAACAGTCGGCTGGCAAGGTTATGGCGTCTGTATTTTGGGATGCTCATGGAATAATTTTCATTTACTACCTTGAAAAAGGAAGGACCATCAACAACGACTATTTCATAACGTTATTGGATAGTTTGAAGGACGAAATCGCCGAAAAACGGCCGCATTTGAAGAAAAATAAAGTGCTGCTTCACCAAGACGTTGGACCGTGTCAAAAATCCATGAATTGGGCTACGAATTACTTCGTCATCCACCGTATTCTCCTATCTGACCCACATCGACTATTTACTGTTCTTGGATCTCAAAAGAATGCCCGCTGGGAAGAAATTTTCGTCGAATGAAGAGGTAATCGCCGAAACTGAGGCCTACTTTGAAGCAAAGGGCAAATCGTACTACAAAAATGGTATCGAAAAGATTGAATCGATCGAATAGATTGGAGGGCCGCTATAATCAGTATATCAACCTTAAAGGGAATTATGTTGAATAAAAAAAAACTAATTCTGCAAAAAAAATGTTTTATTATAGTAGGCCGGGGACTTTTCAATTGACCTGTTACTGTGAAGTATCGGAAAAATTAAAGTTTGAGCCTATGCTAGCTCAATAAAAATAAAGTACTACATCCTTAGTCAATATTTATTGAAATTAAAAGTTTAGGAAGGTGTGATAAGAATAATTACCAGGTTTATCATATAATTTTGCATACATTTGAATGTTTTTTTGTATCGAAAATTAATATATCAAAATTGGCCAGAACCTCACAATACTCCGAGGACACAAACACAATTTAAACTGGACTCTAATTAGAAAAAATGATTAATTGCGAGGTCGCCCGTGATTGATGAAGGACTCTGGACTATTAATCCATTCGTCAATTTCCTCCCGACACTATCGATCGCGTGACGATTAAAAGCGAAGGAAAAACCATCGAAAATGCATTAACTAATGCTCCTTTTGTCGCTTCCAGTCTCTTCTTTCCCCGTCCGAAATGTTCTTTTTTCTGTCGTATAACCTTTTTTTATTAACCCTCTGACGTTTTAAACTTTAGGGAATTATTGGACGTCCCGGAAAAGTAATTTCGTTGACGCCGGTATAGATGTCGCGTCGGTCGTTGTACTTTTGGCAATCGTTGTAGCGTTAAAATTCGGAATTTATTTACAAATGTTTTGGCACGAAAATTAAACTGCTAACATGTTGTCCTTTCAGGTTTTCAGCAACAGATGACTACTAACTAATAATACATTTAAAACTTATAACTACAATTGAGAACACATGTATAATAGTTTGTAGGTTAGATTTGTTTTGTTTACATTTAACTCTTTTCCATACCATCCATGATGTAGAGTTTCTAGGCGCGTTTTTTATGTAGTGGTATCCCCCTGGAGGCCTAATCCACCTAGTTAACAATTGTATTTCTGAGAAACGCATTTTACTTTCATTGGAGAGCATATTGACCTTTTTACGTTTAGTATTCTTTGATGGTGTGTTTACTTGTCAAGTCATCTTGATATCACTCTATATATTTTATTTCTTCTGCTACTATTTGTGTACAGCATTCTTCATAAAATTAATCGCTGAATTATGTCTGCATTTGCAATATCTACAAAATAGTATTCTAATGCTAACATGCTAACATGCTAACTTAATGCTCATTTTTAATTCTGAACAATTACAATCATATCTGTGCACACAAATCTTTCACGCCATACAATACCATTTTCTACAGTTATATTCAATTAATTATGTGCATACCTTTAGCTGTCTCCACTCTCATCACTCTGTCTCAGGAATTTCCAGCATTGCACAGCATTATCACATATCCTGGAAGTCCAATTCAATCACTAAACTGTTAATTTCTAGGAATGTGTGTGAAAATAGTAATTACTATTTTCAGTCGCTAGTTTTTTGACTATCGACTGTTTGGACTGTTTTCAGTCGACAGTTCCCAACGCTAGTTTCTACCAATCAACAATGACTTTCAGCGGTTTCTTTATTTTGATAAAATAATAATAAAAGTAATAAAAAGTATTAAATTAATAACGAGCATTTATTATTATTATTTAATATTTATATTAAAAAATATTAAAGTAATTTTACGAAAGTAATAAAAGTATCTATTACTTTCGTAATGACGTGACATATATAGCTTTGAAGCTTGGTATAACTACAACAAAATAAGATATGTGTCAAAGCATAACTTTGCATACTTAGGCCTAACAATATCTGTTAGAAAAATCAGTAATGACTTCCCGGTACAACTAATAATGATCGAAGCCCACGTAGGTCCACTCCAGATAAACACTAGTTGGTAAAAAGAACACTCAAAATATAACAAAAAAATATGTATGTTAAAGCTAAATTAAGGTATGAACAGAAAATATAAAATACATATAAATAATAAATACATTTGTAGTTTCATAGACGTTTATTTACGTTTTAATTTTCCCATAAAACCCATATATTCGCCGCATATTTATTCTTTTTGCATGTTCTTAAATTAAAATCATTACTTATCCCCGTCCTGTTTATATAACCGAGCGAACACTTTAAGCTCAATCAACTTTTATTATAACAATGTCCTAGAGGGTTTCTGCACCCCCCTAGGAACTTCTAACCCACGGCCAACTTTATCTTCACATATATTAGTTAATAAAGTTTTTGAATTTAACTTTCAACAAACGGGGCACAGCTACTTATTGGAAAATTCTATAAATACTGTTCGTTCATGTTTCGACTTTAGTTTCAGGGGTGGCACGGAGACGACGGGGGCGGGAGGGGGAAAGTACGAAGGGGGCGAGGGCGGGAGCCTCTCTGTTGTCAACACAATTTAAACTTGTTCGAAGTTGCGACTTATCTGCGAAACAACGAGACGGTCCCATTCGAATTCCACGTACGGATCGGCTATCGTCTGAGAGAAATTACTTCTAACGCTGCATGTCGAGCAAAAACATTAATTTTGTTTCGGCCTTGGCGTACATTTACTTTAATTCTTATTTCCTGTGTTTCGAACGAAGAAAAATATATTGGCTACTTGATATTCACGATAACTCCTTTTATAAGAACTAGAGATCCATTCAAGTTAATTATATTTCCTTTGTAAAACCATCCTACTGATTTTTTTTTTTTAAATATATTTTAAAGTCTCCTTTTACCAACTATGGGTTTATCTGGACTGGACCTAGTATTTAACCGTCCGGTCAATGACCGGGTATCCATCTCAATCCGCAGATAAAATTGAAGTAATTTGACACCCATTTTTCGTCAAATTTTTTAACAATCAATGAATTAATAAAAGTTATTAACTATCAAACTTGATACCCCGTCCGTTCAATATCCAGGTATCCAGGTACCCTACTAAGATTAATGTATATAAACGACGGGTTTATACGTACTTCAGAGACTGCTTATTAAATTATTTAGTTAATTTGACTTTTAAATTGATAATAGACAATATAGTTTGTAATTTTTTTTATTTGAACAATAATTAGACTATAATTCTCATTATAAACAATAACAAAAATAGTAAGAAAGTATGAAATACATAACTCCGTTTTATTTTATTTTATTAATATCGTTTTCCATTCTTATACAGTGCCATATAAAAATTGAAGTACATTAAATTATTTCGTACATCCTTCACATGTCTTGTTTGTAATACAGTGTTCGTCACAAATAGGGTTCTCACATACCGAATATATTTTTCTACGGTTCTTTGCGACGGTTCTTAAATTCACTTTGGAGACATTCATAGCATACACCAGTAATTTTTTTCCTCACAGTTGAATCGAGCTGCGTCTGAGTCACATTCAGATTCATAATTAACATTCGGATTGATAGCTCGACCAAGAAGATATTCAATCGCTACTTTCGTTGAGAAATGCCCCATAATTTGTGCATTATTCGAACGACTTTCAACGAATGGAGTACATAGCTCTCTGCCCAATTGCCGATAAAATAATCGTCGTTCATACGATTTTTTAACAATTATTTGATTACTCTCAATAATACGGAAAATATGATGCAAGGCAGGCAATATCGAGAATATTGTTAAAAAATGCTAGAGGCCACCTTTGTGTTGATCTTTTTGTGGTATATCTACCAAGCATTTTATCCATCGTGTCTACTCTAGCTTTAGACCAGTTATAAAACTCAATAATTTCGAGTTTTTTCTTTGCACTATCACTAATTTTAGCTTCATGATGTATTGAGGATAGCATAATTATTACCTTGTTTTTTTTTAGCACACGCACATAACTACATAGGGTAACTTTTTCATGAAAGCCAAACACAGTGGATAATTCTCCTCGCGTTTTTGATACAGCCATTGCTGGTGGAATGTATGCTTTATTGTTCTTCAAGGTTCCAACAATTATCAAGTTCCAAGATAGTAAAAATTTTGCCAGTGGAAGAGTAGTGAAGAAATTATCCATTGTAATATTTCTACCGGATCCTCTATTGGGTGCCACCAAGTCTTTGACAACTCTTTCACCAACGTTTTTCTCACGACTATTCGTACGACACGAGAAGGGGAAAGAGATATCTTAGGTACCTAAATATCGATTGGCTTGGTATTCCGCTATTGTTATTTCTATGAGGAAAAAAATTTTACCTGTGGGTACCCAGGTACCCGGTAATTGAACGAATGGTGAAAGTTTGGTCAGTGACCGGACGGTTAAGGTGGGCTTCGAACCACGGTCCTCGGCATTAAGCCTACCGACTGGCGAGTAACCAATTTAGAAATCATCCCAGAAGACATCCGGTCTTACCCAGCCTGGTTACTGGCGTGACTGGGATCATTTTCCTTGTCGGATTTTACACTCTTTCCTAGATACAAGATTATAGGAATGGAAACAAATAGAGGTAAGTTATTAGTAATTAATAAAGGATAACTGTATGATAACTATGTGTATAGATATATGTATTATTGTTCAGAATATACGTGAGCCTTTAGTTAGAATATACGAGGAGAGAAAAAAATGTAAGTGATTTGCAGAATCGGCAACTTCATTAGGGAGAAAGCAGTGATTAAATCTAGTTTTAACAGCAAATGTGTATACAGGTAATAACAGAACAAATTAAGGAGAAGTACAGTAATATTAAAACGACTTGGCAATTTAACACTCCACCGAAGGAGACAACGAGCAATGTTGCCCAGCGAGCATGTTGATATCTGAAAACATAAAATTGTCGCTGAGGGCCCGATCTGCAGAATACGGGGTATAAGGAAGCAATTCGAAGCCCAATTCATGGATTTTTGCCATCATTTCCATTGACTTGTGACACAGTGTATTGTCTTGGTGAAACAGCACTTTCTTTTTCTTCAAATTCGGACTTTTTTTTGGCGATTTCGTCCTTCATACGGTCCAATAACGCCATATAATAGTCGTTGTTGATGGTCCTTCCTTTTTCAATGTAGTCAATGAAAATTATTCCATTTGTATCCAAAATACAGACTAACTAAAAAACATATGGATTTAATTCTAGTAGCGCCATCTATGCGCTACCAAACATTGCCACATTCCAAGATGATAATGTGCCCCGACTATACTCATTAGAGAATGTTGAGAATATGGTGAAGCATCTTCGCTAGTTATCACAATTGCTGGACCTTATCATAATTGAACCGACATGGGGAGTTTTATAACAGAGATTTATGCTTGATGGAAGTTTTGGTATAAGAATTGGACATTCTGTTGGAAACTATTGAGATATTCAGATTTCGCTTTAAAAGCAAATGGCGGATCAACATCTTATTAACAAATACGTATTGTGTATACATCAGATGTTCGTCTTCTTTTATCCATCCCCTGTATATCTGATTCAGAAACTCGACGAATATATTTTGTTTTTAACATCCTCCCAACTACAGAACAGTTTCTCATAAATCAGACCTATTTTTCTATGGCGGGTTTTTAATATGGTTCCTGTCCGTTTATTTTTTCCTTTGCCACGTGTGCAATCCAACGGCGATAACGCGATTTCATTGTGCCGCGACGGATCGACCAAACTCAGTTTAAACCGATCATAAATCATACGAAAACACACGGTCCTCCCGTTAACTGGCAAACGGTTCGAAGAAGAAAAGATTGAAATATATCTTGTTGTTTAACAGTGGGGACTTGTGGGTAATTTATAGTATTTGTGTAGGAAATATTATTTTTGCTACTAAAAATATGTTGTGTAGGAACGTTTTTTTTTTAATCTATTGACAGATTCGAAGTTTTTCTTTGTTATCGGTATATAACATGTTATTTAGTACTTTTTTTAATCTATATTTTAAAGTCTTGTTTTACCAAAAAGTGGTGTTTCTGGACTGGACCTACAGTTTAACCTGGGCTCCGAACCACGGTCCTCAGCATTAACCCTACAGCCTGGTTATTGGCGTGACTGGAAACATTTTCCTTGTCAGATTTTACACCCTTGCCTAGGACATTCACAAACATAAATTTACGACCATGCTACAGCAGGATTCGAACCTGCGACTATCGCAACAGTAGGTAGATCGTTCTGTCGCCTTTACCACTGCGCCAACCAAGCCGGGATTATTTAGTACTGTTTTGCGGATGAATTTAAATGTTTTCCATTAATTCTGGTTTAAGTTCTTAATTTCTTATAGTTTATTAGGCGTATAAATTAGTTTTAAATGGTTTTTGTTTTAATTTAATGCTTTATTGGTAAAATTTGGTAGAATATATTTTATTGAAAGTATTGTCCATTGATAGCCGTTACTTTTTCTCATCTTTCAGGCAATTTACGGTTTGCCTCACGAAAGAATGATGTATGTGCTATCCACGAATCGACTCATTTTTTGATATATTCGTAAGAAGCGAAGGCCTACTGAGATAAATCACGATTCATATCGGAACAAGTACTTATCAGAAGAAGCAAGGTGTGGAAAATGTGGCTGGGGGAGTACAGCTTCCCATTTTAATGTTTCTAAGAGTGTTTCTACCAGTTTTGTGACATATGGTCGGGCATTGTCATGCTGAAGAATAACATTGTCGTCGTATTCCCGCTGTTTTTCAGGCAGTGCTCAGCTCGGGCGCATCAATTGTAATCGATAGCGATCCCGATTGATAGTTTCATCGACTGATTCTTTCAAATCCTCGTCCTTGAAATTTTTTGGCTCTCCGGAATACTTCTTGTCTTCGGTGTCAAGATTACCACCCGAAAAAACGCCTCACATATCATTCGATGACCTTCGGCCACCTTTTTATAAATTGTTGTGGCTGTATAATCAACCACAGTTTTTATATGTACTATAACGTTAAAATAAATTATATTTGGTAGCTTTTTTGACTCATAATTTTATTTATATTAGTTCAAAGACAAAATAAACTAAAACTCAGAGTTGATGCGGCAACATTGTACAGTTTTAACGCCATAAATTGAGATGACGTATGTTCACATCGACTTTGTATAGACTATATATATTAAAAATATCGTTACAAACATCCGGTACAGACCGCTTTCCATTCCACGTCGGGAAGAATCAGATACGTATTATCAATCCCATCCGTCATTATTGCACGAAATATTAATCTTCTACCGCCCTCCAGCCGGTGGGATATCGAGGCACAGCTGACGAATGGCATCAATCAGATTGTCCCGATATTACTCTCGCTATCTCACTGTCAGACATCCTCATGAATAGACCATTAGGCCCTCCATTTCCTGAAATAAGTCGTTTGATTAATATGTCGTTAACAGACTTAAAGATAAGTTAAATTTCATAATTTTATGTTGGCATTAATTCGTAGCGTCATACATATACCCGTTTCAGTTGATTTCATTTGATTAAGAAGAAATAACCGGGCCTCAAATATAGATGGCTCTAGTTTTATTGGATTCAACGCTTTCTCAGTTAATATCAACCTTTAAAATAAATTGAGAAAAGAGTGACATTACTTTTGTTTTCAAAACATTGGTTCAAAAACAATTTCTTCAAAACAATATTTTAATTTTACACCGCTACTTGATGTGAAAAAATACCATTCAAGTAAAGCAATGGCTTGCAGAATATTATAAGGCCTCCGCTCTTTCAGAAACAACAAGAAAATGTTAGTTTGCTGACTTCAAACGTGATCGTAGATAAACCGATAATGCAGAACGCAATGGACGTCCAAATGAGGTGGTAACACAAGAAAACATAAAAAAACCACAAAATCGTTTTGAATGATCGACAAGTGAAGTCATGTGAATTATCTAACATCGTAAAAATATCAAAAGAACGTGTTAGTTTAATATTGCATGAGCATTTAACTATAAGAAAGCTGTGGCCAAAGTAGGTGCCGCGTTTGCTCACTGTTGACCAAAAACAAGAACGTGTTAATTATTCTTAGAAGTATTTGTCTATGTTTAAACGTAAGAAATCGAAATATTTGCTTCCATATGAGACAGCGAATTTTTTAATATCTCTATAACAGGTGAAATTCGAAGGTCAATGTAAGTAATTGTTTCTATGGTATTTGGATATATCCGCAATATTTCTGAAATACTTGTATTATGTTAATATTACTTTTCGCAGAATATCCTCATAATTTACTTCTTTTTCCGTTTTAGAATCTACTATAGCAGTGGCTTAGTTTGTACGGATAATTTAGAATATCTTCCGAATAACCAATAGACTTTTTGTATTTTAGTTCGAGTACTTTTGATATGCTCCTTCGAACGATCATTCGAATTTTGCGTCAAGATTCATTCCAAGTGTATTGGCAAATATAACCATAGTAAAAAGAATATTTGTGGTATATCACCGGTATAGAGTAGGTAAGGTACAAGATCCAAAACACTACTTTACGGTAAACCTATTTTTGTTTCTTTCATTGTTGAGTGTTGTTCTTCTTGTCTGACTCCAAATATCTTGTGTGACATATATAATATTAAAAGTTCAATGTATTTACCTAGTAACAATTTGTGGAGTTTATATATGAGTCCCTTATGCCAGCCTTTATTGAAGGCTTGCACTATGTCCAAGAACATATCTGTAGGCATTTTTTCTATTCGCAGGCTTTTTCAATAATGCCTCAAAACAAAACTGATATGTATACTCTTCCTCTATCTATCACTGGTTTTATAACCTTTTTAACGGGAGTTTTTCGAGTACTTTTTTATTGCTGGTACTAGTAATATTGGTTGATACGATTTTATTTCATTTAGTGGTTTTTCAAGTTTTGAAATAACAATAACTTCAGTTGTTTTACAAACATTCGAGATATGTATTATGTTTTTATAACTACCTTTTTTGGTACATATTTTAGCACTTGTCCGGTCATTATCTTTAGAATTCAGGAAAATGAAATTGAAATAGACGAGCAGATGTATAGTTGCAAAATCGACCTTTTCAGTGTAATTTCACTCAATATATTTATGCCCCAAATTGTTCCTAAAATATTTTCCCCTAAATATTTTTTCATCTTTCAGTCAGAGGAGGTTAAATCTGGGGAATAGCTAGATATTAAAACGATTCGTAGTTAAAAATTTTAGAGAGTTTTTTCACAAATATTTGCACATAATTAACCGACAGAGTTACAGTAGTAATTTGAGTTTGTTGTTTTCTTAGTTTTATGGTAATGCACGAATAAAATCTTTTTGAATTTTCCTGGTTGATATGGAGGAAGTTTTTTCACTTCTCTACGCCGTGAGAGTCTGTCATAAAAAGCATTTAGCTTCGTGTGCTTTTGTTTTCCTACTCTATTCCAGGTTACTGCTAGTTCATTTGTGTGTTGTACAAGTATTTTCTGATATGTTAGGCAATGTTGATATTTTTCTTGCTTTACCGTTCATATATTAAAATATAGGCACACGTAATTCTTGTTCATGCCTCGAAGAATAGTCAACATGTTCCCAATCGCTTTGTCCTGTAATCTCTTTAAAATTTCGATCTTCATACCGATCTTCATCGCCATACCATAATGTTGTAAACTGCAGAGTTTGCTGTCAATTTTTTTAGGCTTAGTCCAGATAATGATGTTCCAAAAACCTAGTCTCCAAGAAATATTGCTTCAAAGCTTCAAAAACGAAGAGTTGGGTTCACACCAATAATTAATCTTTTGTTTCGATTGAAGTTCGTAAGAATAGATCCAAGTCTCATAAGCACAAATGCGTTTTAATAGAATCTTATTAAAAACTTATTAGAATCTTATCTTATTAAATCCTCAAAACTCTATTAAGAAAATTTTCGAATCATTTAATGTAGTTGTGTCTTTTTCATCTCATATATCAGTTCGATTCTAAAACAAAATGGCAAAAGTTTCCTATAACGATCTCGACTTTTACTAAAACTGAACATAATACTAGTCTCTTGCCATCTTTTATAGCAACTAATAAAAGAAACTTAATCCGATTTTATTAGTTTTAGAATCAAACTATCCGCAAATTTCTATAATAATATTCAAATAAACTGCGATGGTCGCTACCGTATGTCCATTAACGTTATTATCTGGATACCGGACGGGAGTTTAAATATTTTTAATGAACGCTGACTGACCGTAAGCGGCTTTATAAACTAGGTAGAAAATAATGCCGAGTTAACCTGAATAACGCTGAAACCGTTGGGTCAGCCGATGTTTTTTTAGGGAAAGAAGGGTCAGTTTGCGTTTATAGAAGGTCATTTAAAGTTAATCATGGCCGAACTGATTATAACTAAAATAATTTTCAAAACTATTCTATCATCAAATATATATAAATAAGAACAAAAAAAAAATAACATTAACATGAAACATTTCGAGAGTAGTGGCGAATTTTGGAGCAACATAGCGGGCAGTCGGTAAACCTTGATAATTTCCGTCTGATTTTGCGACGATGCCATTTAAAACTAATCAGTTTTGGCAGAAAGCAAATTTTGAGTTTCACCCTGGCACTGGTAGGACGTCTGTTTTCTTTAAATTAAGAATTTTGTTGTTTATAGTTAGTTTATTTGTTGTTGTACTATCCACATTTTGATTATAAATAGTAGAAACTAATAGTAATTGCAATAAATCGTCGATTTGTGAATATTGTCAAAAAAGCTTTTATAATACTTCTGATAAGAAGAAACATTTGCGGACATTCCATCCAGGTGAGTATGTATTCAACATAGTTGACCCTGCGAAAGTAAATGTACAGATATATATGGCTCATGTGAGCATACTTCATCAAAAGTACTGCTTCTGACTGTGATCAGGAATTCATAAGATTGTATCAAAGACTACGAGGCATTCAAAACTCCAGAGAAGTATCTCATTAATATTCAACTTCGCTGTCAATGTAGATGATTCTCCTGGACTAACTTCTGACTTCTTGCGATTGAAACTGTTCCTTTCTTCCCACTTTTAATTTATAGTCAAAACAAATTAGAGAATTCCTTTTTTTGCCTGTCAAGCAATGATACAGTAATGCTGAGATGGGTTGAACTAGCATTTTTAATACACTGGTATGGTATGGTAGCCATTTTAGTCCCTGGAAATAGTTGATTCATCAACTACTAAGTGTCTGAAGGTTTTATTAGAAGGTTATTGGCAACAAAATCACCACTTTTAAATGGTTGAAACTGAAACCCACAATTTAGATCTAACGGAGCAGAATTACCATAGGTTTCTAAAAGTGTTTCACGAGCTGTAATTAAATCAACATCCTTACCATCTTTTGTGCGAAAATTGCACACTGCGACTGCCAAGTCCTCGATATTTTCGAAATTTTGTTCATTAATAAAAATGCATTGTTCTCTGATTTAGTGTTCAAGTATTACTAACTTTAAACTGTCCAGTCCTGCTAACAATGTGAATATTAGTGTTGGGAATGATCGACTGAAATTGACTATCGACTGTTCAGTAATTAACTACTTTTTACTATCGACTTTTTCAGTCGCTGTTTTCGGTTCCACTGATTTTGTTAACTATTTACTATCGACTGTTTCAGTCGTGTACTTTTAGTTACTATTTTTGGTTGTACTAGTTTCATTCGACTGATTTTTAAGATTCTGACTCTGTCGTCCTAGCCGCGACCTTGACAAAAATGTACCCAATTTATGCTTACATATATCTATATGTAATATATACAGTACGTGAAGGAATATGTACATCTCCATCTCGCTAATACTACCTTTCAAAAATATAAATTCATATATAATTAACTGACATCGCGAAAGGAAAAAAAAAGTCGAACCGTGCCTTTAACTGAAAACAATAATTAGTATAATATAATAGTAATTACTATTTTCAGTCGCTAGGCTATCGACTGTTTCGACTCTTTTGCGACTATCCACTGTTTCGACTGTTTTTAGTAGATAGTTCTCAACGCTAATAAATATTGCCTAAATTTTGGAGCACTTTTTATGAATAATAGTATGAGTTATGAAAATGGTTAAACAACATTAAAGCCACTATGCTTTAAAAATGATCTGATGTCCCCTGATCCTCACTCATCCGTTATTTCGAAATCATAATTAATCAGAGACCCAACTAACTTTAAAACTGTTTTCCCGGTGGATATAATTGAGTGGTTTTTTTTGAATAATGAAAAACTTCGTTATCCCACTATATATTCCAATAAAAAACAAATAGAATTATATTTCCAAAATAAACGGCATCACGCGACGATATTCGACCATATAATTGACATATATATGAGGATAATAAAAAGATAGATGATTAAAATAATGCAAATTACCGCACAGCATGTTTACGACAAGCTATGCATTTAATGGCGCTGAGGCGTGAAACATTTCTATCGATTCGGTCAAGTGATTTGTTTATTCGCATGTGGGACTGAAATAATGTCGAGTAGTTCAAAATAATATTTCACTGCCTAAATATAAACTATTTTATGATATATCAATAACACTGCCGTTTATTTTTCTCGTTAGATTGAGATGAAAGAAAGAAATTATCTATACATTAGGGAAGATTTTGCCTCCCTTTTTGGAGACAATGGGGCACGTAGAATTTGGCACGGTTTAAGCTTATATCGAGGAAGAAGAACAGGTCAATTGAGAAGTCCCTGGCCTGACACATAGATGGCGCTATTGGAATTAAATCTATACCTTTTTTAGTTAGCACTAACCCTCAAAGGATGCGTGTATAAATTTGACAGCTGTCGGAACATTAGTTTGTGGATTACAGCATTTTGAGGGAAGCAACTTTTGTTATTGAGAAAAAAATTTTAAATAGGAATTTCGCGTGTTGATAAATTATTGCTTTTTGAAAGGAAACAAATACAGTTGAAGCAAAAACTTGGCTTGATGCCGAGTTTCCGGACACTGCCCCAGGAAAATCAACCATTAAGGATTGTTATGCTAAGTTTAGACGTGGTGAAATGAGCGCCGAAGATGGTGAACGCAGTGGACGTCCGAAAGAGGTTGTTACCGAAGAAAACATTTAAAAAATCCACAAAATGATTTTGAATGATTGTAAATTGGAATTGAATAAAATAGCAGACACTTTAAAGACATCAACTGAACATGTATTTCATATTATTCACGAATATTTGGGTATGAGAAAGCTCTGTGCAAAGTGGGTGCCCCGTTAGCTCACTTTTGACCAAAAACAATGACAAGTTGATGATTCGGATCAGGGTTTGAAGATGATCAAGTGTAATAAACCCGAGTTTTTGCATCGATATGTGACAATGGATGAAACACGGCTCCGTAATTTCACTCCGAAGTCCAATCGACAGTCGTCCGAGTGAACTGCACACGATAAATCCGCTCCAAAACGTAGGAAAATGCAACAGTCGGCTGGCAGGTTTAAGGCGTCTGTATTTTGGGATGCCCGTGGAATAATTTTCATTGACTACCTTGAAAAAGGAAAGACCATCAACAGCGACTATTACATAACGTTATTGGACCGTTTGGAGGACATAATCGCCGAAAAACGGCCGCATTTAAAGAAAAAGTATGTGCTGCTTCACCAAGATAATACACCGTGTCACAAGTCAGTGAAAACTATGGCAAAAATCCATCCATCCACTGTATTCTCCAGATCTGGCCCCCAGAGGAGATTTCCTGTTCTCAGATCTCAAAAGAATGCTGAGATCTATTTTGAAGCAAAGTACAAATGGTACTACAAAAATGGTATCGAAATGTTGGATGGTTGCTATTATCACTGTATCACCCTTGAAGGGAATTATGTTGATTAAAAAAAAGTTATTTTGTAAAAAAAAAATATGTTTTACTATGGTAGGTCGGGGAGTTTTCAATTGACCTGTTATTTAGGCCTAGTATTTTTGTCTAATATGCGCTACAAATGAACATATTCCAATATTTTTAAAAAAATGTTTAATGAATAATAGGCTGACTGGATTCGTTCTATTCTATTTACATAACGTAACACTTGATTGTATTTTGTAATTTATACCGGGTGTCATTACCACTTTTTTTTTCGAAAAGAAATCCATTCGAATTATTGGCCATTTGATTCTATACATTTAGCTCATCTTTCAAGTAATTTATGGATGCCATCCCAAAAAAAACACGTTTGCCGTTTCAGCAAAACGAATCATCGGGCCATATTTTAGTGCTGCTCTGCAAACGCGTGTCCCATTGATGCGAAAAGTTGACAGTCGATCGTGGCATGGTCAAGAAACATACATAGACAGTACGGCGGGATATGTTCAATCCAAGTGCTATCGACGCTTCCCTGATCGGTATTGCTTTATGTAACGGTTTGAGTTGGGTCTTCATCCAATAGCTCTTGCTGTATCATATCTTCAAACTTTCTCACCACTTTTCAATTTGAAATCACTACTATCACTATATATATATATATATATATAACTATATATATATATATAACTATATATATATATATATATATATATATATATATATATATATATATATATATATATAATCATGACATTGCATAATTAAGCCTAGCGACATCTGCTGGAAGAACCGGTAATTGATTTCCTGGCTTATTAATTAAAACAAAGCGCCTATTTTGTCCAGGACTGTTCAGTACTAAACCCAATGACATACACTACAGTTCTCTTTTACAGTACATATAGCACACCTTATTTAAACGGTGACAATATTGTTTCATTTCTCCTTTGTTCAATTAACCAAAATTAAGTACACCCTTCAGTTTATTATCAATAAATCAATCGATTAATAAACATTCATTATACTAGAGAGGCGTCGGCTTTTCGTCTTGCTTTTTCACGAGAGAAACTTATTAAGGTCTCTGGCGCGTTATTTAATAAGTTATATCGTATCTGGGAGAAGTTTCGTTGAGATTTCGGGAATATTACATTCGAAAAAGGTTCCTCGAAAGCGATCCCCCAAAACAATTTTATATTCGCGCTAACGGATAAAGTTATAAGACGCGTGATACTTTAAGAACTTTTTGGAATGTTATTAGACAAGTTATGGGCATATACCCAGGTGAATTAAGGAGCCAGGGTGTAGCAGAATATATATCTTTGTATAGGGTTGTAAATTAATATAACAGGTTAATTGAAAAGTTCCCGGATTGATCCATAGATGGCGCTACTAGAATTAAATGCGTGTATAAATTTGACAGCTGTCGGATCAATAGTTTGTGAATTATAGCATTCTGAGTGAAGCAGCTTTTGTTATTATGAAAAAATTGATAAAAAGGAATTTCCTGTGTTGACAGGATATTGCTTTTTGAGGGGAAAATATACATTTGAAGCCAAAAATTGGCTTGATACTGAGTTTCGGGACACTGTCCCAGGTAAATTAACCTGTTAAGTTTAGGGGGGTGAATTGAGCACCGAAGGCGGTGAAGGTAGTAGACGCCCAAGAGAGGTTGTTACCAACAAAGACAATAAAAAACTCCACAAAATGATTTTGACCGTAAATTAAAATTAATTGAAATAGCAGACACTCTAAAGATATCAACTGAAAGTGTACATCATATCATTCACGAATATTTGGGTATGAGAAAGCTCTGTGCAAAGTGGGTGCCGCGCGAGCTCACTTTTGACCAAAAACAACGACGAATTGATGATTCGGAGCAATGTTTGAAGATGATCAGGCGTAATAAACCCGAGTTTTTACGTCAATGTGTGACAATGGATGAAACATGGCTCCACCATTTCACTCCGAAGTCCAATCGATAGTCATCCGAGTGGACTGCACACGATGAATCCGCTCCAAAGCGTGGGAAAGCACAACAGTCGGCTGGCAAGGTTATGGCTTCTGTATTGTGGGATGCGCATGGAATAATTTTCAATGACTACCTTAAAAAAGGAAGGACTATCAACAACGACTATTATATAGCGTTATTGGACCGTATGAAGGACGAAATCGCCGAAAAACGAATTTGAAGAAAAAAAAAGTGCTGTTTCACCAAGACAATACACCGTGTCAAAAGTCAGGAAAAACGATGGCAAAATCTATGAACTGGACTTCAAATTGCTTCTTCATTCACCGTATTCTCCAGATCTGGCCCCAGTGACTATATCCTACTCTCAGACCTCAAAAGAATGCTCGCTGGGAAGAAATTTTCATTGAATGAAGAGGTGATTGCCGAAACTGAGGCCTATTTTGAAGCAAAGGACAAATCGTACTACAAAAATGGTATCGAAATGTTGGGGGCTCGCTATAATCAGTGTATCACCTTGAAGGGAATTATGATGAATAAAAAAAAATTATTTTGGGCAATAAAATGTGTTTTACGATGGTAGACCGGGGATTTTTAAATTGACCTGTTAATTATAGGGTATACTAATTATAGGATGCTTAATTTGTACACATTATTCCATTTTTTACATTTTCTATCGTTATATACAACACTTTCTCCATTACTCGGTCAATGCTCAGAGTCTGTGTTGAATAAATTCCGTCTTTATTTAACAAATAAATACACTTTGCCCCGTTCATACAATTATATAATATAATACCTGTATCTGATATATAAAAATTAACTGTTTTTTCGCCCTGGGTGTAGGAATTGTTTTGTTGGCAGCTATATAGACTTACGACTAAGACTGAAGAACCAGAATATCCCCTAGATTCGTTTGAATGGAAAATTGACTAACTAAAACAACACTTCTTTCCCAAGATAGTATTCGAATATTACCAAAAACTATGGGGCTATAACTGACCATTTATAAACAATATTATACGATATAAATAATAATGTAAACAATTAAATTATAATTTTATTTTTAAGAAATCGCATGCATATTTTTATAAAGAAATCTCGTCTAAAATCATAATTTAAATAAACCAAAAGTGTTCTTTAAGGTCGACCTCTTTTGTGCGTTCAAAATACACAGCAAGAAAATTGTTTCGTGTCTAAGATTCAACGCCAGAAAAATGCAATACAATCAGAAAGAGTATGCGGCAAGCCGGTGATGAAAGATGCTCGCTAGAGTCTCAAGAAACCAACCCTTACGGTGTTCAGACATTTTACGCAAGATGAGAAAATTCTCTTATAATCTAGAAGATTTAGTTTATAAAAGCATAAAGTTTTTATACTGACTTTATATACTTATGGTTTTATATATTTGTATATAGCCATTTTGTTAATTCTAAATAAGTTTGATTAAAATCTATTTACCTAAACCTTATGTATTTTTGGGTGCACAGTACGCATTTTTTCCTAGTTTTTTCTATCTGGTCTATCTCCTAGTTGCAAATATTACGTCCAAAAATCCTTCTATCTTATATTTCTTGTTGTGTTATATTTGTTCCTTTCAAATCCTCCTTAACTGCAGCGATCCACATGATTGTTTCAACCTTTGGTTGGTTGATCAGTTTCAAGATTTCCGATATTACTTCCTTAAATTTCACTTTATATTTTGTATGAGTCACTGTTTGTCTGATAACTGGATTGGTTTTCAAATCTTGTTCTTCCAGAATTTGAAAAAGATATTTATGGTCCACAGAATTATAGGCCTTTTTGAAGGCTACACATGTACAGGCCACTCTCTTATTATAACGTATCTGTTGTCTGAGAATTTATTTTAAAATTAATATTTGTTCTGGACAAGATCTGCCTGGTCTGAAACCTGCTTGATATTTCATCAATTTTGCATCCAAGTTGTTGTGTTCAGCCCAGAAGACATTGCTAAAGAATTTTATAATTTCTAACACAGTAGAATGGTACATTCAAAAATTATTTAAGATATTTGTTTTCTTTCCTGTTATTTCGGTATCATTTAGACGTTAAATTGCTTAGAATAATATCTAATTAATATTGACAGTCTAATTAATTAATAGAACATAACGAAATTTCTAGGCCACAGCTTTATTTAATATTAAACAGTACACAATTTCGTTAATAATCAAAAGCAAAATTATATAGTTGGAAGTTTGTAATCGTGTTTCTGAACTTAAACCACCATTTCATTTAAAGTGATTTTGTCCGTTATAATTTCTGTAAGATAACATCTAGACAGATTTATTCTAATCTAGGAAATAAACCAGAAATATTTAGGATGAGCCGGATGAACTTTCATAGTATAGAACGAGATTATTATAATCGCCATCCTACTATATGTTCATCTAGATTTAATAATGCAAGGATTTAATTTTTTAATAATTAAGGATTTCCATTCTTATTATGTTGTAGATTACCAGTAATCGTTGGATCTCTTCTGTTTAATTTTTTTCTGTTATATATTATCCTCTTATCATGTATATACGTTTGTTAATTCTAAATAAGTTTGATTAAAATGTATTTACCTAAACCTTGTGTATTTTTGGGTGCACAGTACGCATTTTTTCCTAGTTTTTTCTATCTGGTCTACCTCCTAGTTGCAAACATTACGTCCAAAAATCCTTCTATCTTATATTTCTTGTTGTGTTATATTTGCTCCTTTCAAATCCTCCTTAACTGCAGCGATCCACTTGATTATTTCAAACTTTGGTTGGTTGGTCAGTTTCAAGATTTCCGATATTACTTCCTTAAATTTCACTTTATATTTTGTACGAGTCACTGTTTGTCTGATAACTGGATTGGTTTTCAAATCCTGATCTTGTTCTTCCATAATTTGAAAAAGATATTCATGGTCCACAGAATTATAGGCCTTTTTGAAGGCTACAAATGTACAGGCCACTCTCTTATTATAAAGTATCTGTTGTCTGAGAATTTATTTTAAAATTAATATTTGTTCTGGACAAGATCTGCCTGGTCTGAAACCTGCTTGATATTTCATCAATTTTGCATCCAAGTTGTTGTGTTCAGCCCAGAAGATATTGCTAAAGAATTTTATAATTTCTAACACAGTAGAATGGTACATTCAAAAATTATTTAAGATATTTGTTTTCTTTCCTGTTATTTCGGTATCATTTAGACGTTAAATTGCTTAGAAAAATATCGAATTAATGTTAACAATTTAATTAATTAATAGAACATAACGAAATTTCTAGGCCACAGCTTTATTTAATATTAAACAGTACACAATTTCGTTAATAATCAAAAGCAAAATTATATAGTTGGAAGTTTGTAATCGTGTTTCTGAACTTAAACCACCATTTCATTTAAAGTGATTTTGTCCGTTATAATTTCTGTAAGATAACATCTAGACAGATTTATTCTAATCTAGGAAATAAACCAGAAATATTTAGGATCAGCCGGATGAAATTTCATAATATAGAATGAGATTATATATATTAATTTTTTAATAATTAAGGATTTCCATTATTATTATGTTGTAGATTACCAGTAATCGTTGGATCTCTTCTGTTTAATTTTTTTCTGCTATATATTATCCTCTTATCATGGATATACGAAGGTAGTCGCCTTGTCAGTGACTTTTTGAATCTTCCACACGATAAATTTAAATGCATCACTTCTGTATTGAGTATTGTGAGATTTCGAGTAAGTTGCCATCATTTAGTTTGTGTTTGTTGAGAGCCATTGACAGCAGACAACCTGTCCAATTTTAACCAGAATGTAAAAAATTGATTTTCGTATGCTGATTAAACATTTTTTGTGTTAAAAATATCATCACAACCAAGAAAAGACTTGATAAATACCATGGAAACTCTATACAGTCTATTTTAATAATTAAGAAGTGGATTACTGAAGCACAAAGGATACCGAAGTTCAGATTGCCCGAAAGGGGTGTCACGTCCGAAATGAATCTATAACTGGCCAATAATATTCAGAGCTTTTAGATAGAATTGATATTGATTTGAGTCAAAACAAGTGCATTTGGTGAGGAGAAATGTATTTCACACACTTATACAGTTATCATTGCAAAAACCCGTTAATTGGTCTCCACACTGTTATCCAATTCAACCTATTATTCAGATTTATTGCCCTGCTGCTATTTCCTAATCCCAGTAAGAGATCTGGATCATATTAATTTGTCACCATTGTAACAAACGTCGATTTTGATTGCGTTGAAAAAAAAACAATTTTTTGTAAGGAATTAAAATGCAGGATTGAGAAATGTATTAAGCTATGAAAAAATATCTTTCATTTGAAATGTTTTTTAAATTTTTTTTGTCACCTCAAAACATATATATTATTTGGCGACTACGTCGGTAGTGTATATAATTACGATCACAATATGAGTATAAAATATAAATAATGTATAATAAAATGTAACAATATAATAATAACAGAGTAACAGGGGGACGACTAAACACATTCATATGTTTATAAACATTTGTACAAGGTATAAAAGATATTTGGATAGCAACATTTGTGATCAGATCTCATGTTATAGATTAAGGACTACAAGGGATCTTAAGGAGTTTAAGTAGGTTTTCCGAAGTGAACAAGTCAGATAGGTAGTGAGAGAAGTCAATGTGTCCAAAGAGGAATATTCTAAAATTAACAGCTAGGGCAATGCGGAGGAAGGTCTACAATGCCCCAGCATAAGTCGCTTAAGGATAACTTGGCAGGATGTGGATTTGCATAGTAGTTTATAGTAGAAGATATCGTTTTTTATTAGTCATAGCTTGTTGATATCTTCTGTTAGGTCCCAGTTTATTTTAGTCATCTAGTATAATTTGGATTCAATATAACTTATGTTTTGTTTCCTTACATTGTAAATACAATAAATAGCAAGGAATATGATTAACGTGTTACTGAAACCATATAATAACGACATCGACAAAAGATACTTTACTATTTTATGAACCAACCAGAACTCTACGTCGCAATCCCCATAAACAGTAACATTCCAAAGACCATAACAGTGCTTTTATCGCAGCCGGTATGGCTCCAGGCCTCGCAGTCACTTAAAAGACAGTAAACCGAGCCAAAGCTCAATCCGAAAGAAACTATAAACGGATATAATTAAGTTAATAAAATTGCTCGGTCTTTCTTTATGGTCAATCTCGGACGCTTATAACGGTATATCCATAACCGCCCTCTCCCTTCGTATTAAACCCGACCGTATAACACTAAAATATCCCCTTATTCTTAGTCAGATGTGTGTTCCTTTCGGTATCAGGCGAAGGAATAAAATATGAACTGGGTCAAAGTCGGCCTAAATGCAATGGCATTCCCCCGGGAAGTATTATCTCTTGTAAAGAGTTAACTAAGCCGGGATGACAGCTGACGCCTTCTATGGGAGGAACCAAAAAGGGAGAAACAAAAGCCTGGTAAACTAATAAAAGCATAGAGGAGCGTGGACAACGGTTTATTGGATTCGCTATCCTCCGAAAGGAATTTAATTTCGACTAAATAAGTTTTTTGTCTTTTCTTTATCAATCTTTGATACGGTCGGTCCCATAAAACGATTGGGAGGGATGGAGAATTGCCTATGGATTAGGATTAACACATGATTAACATGAATAACAGCTTCTTTCTTAATTAATTGACATTAAATATATCTACCTCGTTATTTATAAGTTGTAAAGTTTTATTGGACGATTAGATTTTTGACTTGATACTTAATATATGGGGAATTATAGATTGAATTTCCATTATTGGTATACATTGTAGAAGTTATACATTTTCAACTTATTCTTGTCAGTTTATTTTAAATTGGTTCTTCGATTGTTGAATTATTTTTATTATTTAATTAATACATTGTTACTAGTCGTTTCCGTCTAACCTACAATTTGTCTTTATGATAACTTAAATCTAGGTATATAACTAGGAGGACCCATCAGCCCTATCTCAGTCTCTGGTGAAATAATGTTTGTACATGTCAATGCTATATTTTTTAATATACGCACCTCACTACACATCACTACACAAGATCAGATGGTTTAATACTTTTGAGTCTGTGTCTCGTTATGGTGGTATCCAAAAGCTGCATACAATATTTCAATATTTGATTGATCTTGATTTCTCTTGATTTCTTGACTGACTGTATGTATTTGAAGATCTCGATGTTACCTACGGTGAAATATTTCAATATTCTCATTCAAATGGAGTTTTTTATCATGCCCCCTTGCAATTCTCTTGATTTCTTGACTGAGTGTGGGTATATGAAGGCCTCGATGTAGATAATCAGTCCTATAGTATTTGGGTGCGTCTACAATACCTCTCAGGACTTTGTTCTGAAAAATTTGTATTTATTTATGTTACTCTTTGCAAAACGTCCCCATAGTTGAACTCCGTATGTCCATATCAGTTTTCAGTATTTGCTTATATAATAACAATTTATTATGTACTATTAATTGTGATTTTCTTCCAATTAGCCAGTACATTTTCCTATATAATTATTAAACTGACATAGTTGTTATGGGTAGGCCTAAGCTCTGTGCACAGTGGGTGTCGCGCGAGCTCACTTTTGACCAAAAACAATGACGAGTTGATGATTCGGAGCAGTGTTTGAGATGATCAAGTGTAATATACCCGAGTTTTTGTACCGATATGTGACAATGGATGAAACATGGCTGCATCGTTCCACTCCGAAGTCCAATCGACAGTCGTCCGAGTGGACTGCACATGATGAACCCGATCCAAAGCATAGGAAAACGCAACAGTCACCTGGCAAGATTATGGCGTCTGTATTTTGGGATACGCATTGAATAATTTTCATAGACTACCTTGATAAAGGAAGGAACATCAACAGCGACTATTACGTAGCGTTATTGGACCGTTTGATGGACGAAATCGCCGAAAAGAAGCCGCATTAAAAAAAAAAGAAAGTGCTGCTTCACCAAGACAATACACCGTGTCACAAGTCAGTGAAAATGATAGCAAAAATCCATGAATTGTGCTTCGAATTTCTTCATCATCCACCATATTCTTCAGATCTGGCCCTCAGTGACTATTGGGAAGAAAATTTCCTCAAATGAAGATGTAATCACTGAAACTGAGGCCTATTTTGAAGGAAAGGACAAATCGTATTACAAAAATGGTATAGAAAAGTTGGAGGGTCGCTATAATCTGTGTTTCACCTTTGAAGGGATGTATGTTATAATAAAAAACTAATTTTGCTACAAAAATGTGTTTTACTATGGTAGGCAGGGGACTTTTCAATTGACCTATTATATGTATATATTAAGGTGTTTAATGATTAATACAATATATGACATTTTATTCTTTGAGCCTTGTATCAGCTATTTAGATTATTTATTGTATAGACCTACTTTTTTACTTACTAGTATTTTCCAAAATCAATAGTCAAGTCAATAATTGAAAATTAATTTATTAATATACATTTCCAAATTAGAAAATTGAAATTATCTAATTATGTTCGTTATTATTTTAATATACATGGTAAAATTAAATATCATTTCAAAATTTTTTTGTTCATATATTCTCTGTTTTAGTATATGAACATGTATTGTTCCATTTATTATTCAATATTTATTTTCATAACATAAATTTAAATCGCAGAAAGATCATGTGTACTTATATTTGATGCTCTGAAATTGTTACAGTTCTGAAAATAATCTTCTTTATGATATTTTGTTATAGTGTTCAGTGGCGTAGTAATTTACACTTATCAATACTTTGTTGGTTATTGAAAATGAACGGAAACTAGATGTAACTAAATGCAATTTAAAAGAAGTTAGTGAGTGTTAGTTCTTGAAATAGTTTGCATATATTGTAATGTTTTAATATACATACATTTATTATTTTAATTAATTTTATGTATCAAGTACATTTCAGATCTTATATTGAAAATACTGTGAAACTAAGTTTCAGTAATATATCATTTTTGGGTTATTCTTGTTTAATAGAGTAATACTATTATGAGAGAAAAATGAATAATTCAAGACACTGTGGTCGAATTTCGACCACAGGGCAATCAATAGTAATTTATTAAACTTGAGAAATCGTAGAAAGTATTGAACAATTTATTATATTGACTTAAAAGAATGAAAATTAATTTAAATGACATTAAATGCGTCGATGAAAGGACGGTGGAAGTGAGCGACGACGCCAGATGGTATACAACGCTATTGGATATCAAAGTGTTCCGTTCATTACCATAACAATGACGGACAATCGAAGACGAACGGCATGCCAATTAGGATGCGGTCCACTCGATGATGCGATTAGGGCGGTCGCAGGTACACGGCCTGCATCCACCCGAAGTGCTATCCTGTTCCATCAATGAAATAATGACGGGCAGCCACTGAAAGCGACGCCCTATTAGGTAACCCACGACGTGACTGATTTATCTCGTCAGGCTACAGTGATGCGGTTATCAGAATATATGTAGGTATCGATATTTAAACGAAAACATTCGATTGGTTTCGCAAAAACCTTGTCTGCTAATTTTCAGAGAGATTTATTTTTTGTTTTCTTAAAAAGATTGAAAAACTGAAGAAATTGTTGACCAAACTCGGGCTCATCGACATGATAAACGATAGCCAGAAGGAGAGGTTTCTGGTGAATACGGCGGATGGGATAGAGATTTTCATTTAAGCGATGTGAGATAACGCTCTTGATCGCACTTGTATTTTTATGGTAACAATTCAAAAGTATAAATTTGAACGCCACATGAAAATCTGATTCGATTTTAATTTTCAATTTCATGTCTTTTAATTCACCGCCTCAACCAAATTTTTCAACATATTGAATGAACCAACATGCACAGGCCAGCAGCTAGGAACCCCGATACTATAGATCTTTGTATTACGAAAAATATTGATACAAAAAGTGAGGTATGTGTAAAAATAGAAGCAACTCTCTCTTATTTAGATAACAGCATATAGGGCTGCAGCTTAGTCCAAAAAGTTTCTCCTTTATCCGCACTTTCAGCTACTGATAATAAGATAAGATAGATATCTATAAGATAGGATCTATAAGAACTATAAGACAAGATCTTATAGATATAAAGTTTACTATAAAACAAGATGATGAACTACTGAACTGCAACCAATCTATGCAGGACTTTCACAAGGTAGTGTACTAGATTCAGCATTATATCTTCTAACCTTGGTTGATCTACCGCCCACAAAAATCACTACTAAGACAAAATATGCATAGAACAAAATCAAACACATCTTAACAAAAAAAAATCTGGATGAAAACTTGACGTATTAAACCCGATGAAACAAAATGTACACGTGTAACTTAACCTTCTCTAGAAGAATGTATTCGCTAGTTAATATTAACAAGATATAGTTCTACAAATAATTACTTACGTCTATTTGTTTCTATGGAATTTAACTATACATACTTGTAGCAAACAACGTATAACGTAAACATATAGCGAATATAGTTCAAAATGTTAGTGTTAAGCATTTCGAAAGAGTGACAGTACATCCCAATGTAGTTCCTATATTTAAATGGGAACAATGATGTGCATAGACTAAAATGTTTACTACTATCCAATATGTTTAAAGGGATGCAAGAATTACCATATGCTTCTAAAAACAACCGACGATGAAAAACATTCTGCAGGTTTCTTCGGATTATAAATGAAATGAAAGTTCAACGAAAATTACGTTTACTGAGGTCAAAACTCGAATAGAAGAAAATAAAATATAAGTATTGCTCACAAAAAATCAATAATAATAACACTTTAAAAACTAGCAAAAGATATGGCCCCATTATTTATATCTAATGACAATCTCATACTACTTAGACAATGATGGAGTTCAGTTGTTGCAATAAAAATCGCGATAAACGATAAAAAGAAAAAAAATTGCTCTAAAATTGCTCTAAGTGTTCTTGTTAATTGCTTTTGAAACTTTTTAATAGGAAGGTCCGATGTTCTGCTCTATTTTAGTTTCTACATTGTTCTGCTAATTGAGTAACTAATTAATGTGGATCAGATTCATTTATTTCGCATCTATTCGTTGCAGCGACTCTTGAACTACTTCGATTTTTTTAACCGACTTAAAAATGGAGAAGTTCTATGTTCGATTATATATTTTTTATGTATGTTTACCGATTTTTCCGTCAATTGTAGACCGATTTTCAAAATTCTTTTTTTATTCGAAAGAGAGCACTTCCGGGGTGGCCCCATTGGAACCAAGTCAGGATCTGATGGTGGAATTCGGGAAAATCCAGGGAAATCCTCAAAATTCAAAGACACGAACAAGGTTTTCACATATTTTTTTAATATAATATAATTAACATAATAATAAATATATAGCATAATTAACATGCTAACATAAATTAATAAAATTCGATCATGGTTTCTTAGAATACTAATTCCTCATTTGTTAGTTCCCACGTGGGACGCAAAACAAAGTAAATAGCAATAGATGAATGAAGGCCATAAGAAACAAACTAAATATGAGCGAGATCGAAGAGTGAGTGAATTCCTCATTTAGTAAGTTCCCATGTGGTACACGCAAAATAAAGTAAATAGCAATAGATGAATGAAGGCCATAAGAAACAAACTAAATATGAGCGAGATCGAAGAGTGAGTGAATTCCTCATTTAGTAAGTTCCCATGTGGTACACGCAAAATAAAGTAAATAGCAGTAGATGAATGAAGGCCATAAGAAACAAACTAAATATGAGCTAACTGCAAGCGCGAGATCGAAGAGTGAAATAAATAAGTAAAGAACAATCCAATTTTATTTAAGCATTTAGATAAAGAATAAAGAAAATAATGTGTTATATATAAGTGTTTAATGATTAATATAATAAGATATCTGACTATATGACATTTTATATAGACCTACTTTTGGGAATTCAATAATTGCAAATTGATTCCTACTAAATTCATACTTAATTATGTTCGTTATTATTTTAATATACATGGTAAAATCAAAATCAAATATCATTTCAAAATGGTTTTATTCATATATTCTCTGTTTTAATATATAAACATGTATTGCTTCATTTATTTTTCCATATTTATTTTCATAACATAAACCTAAATCAAAGAAAGATAATGTATACTTATATTTGATGCTCTGAAATTGTTACAGTTCTGAAAACAATCTTCTTTATGATACTTTGTTATAATGTTCAGTGGCGTAAAATGTTTTCACATTTTAACTTTAATTTTATTTTCAATTTTTAATGTAAAATAAAATAATCAGATATTTGGGTATAATGTTGTTGCTGAGCTGGTGCGACGGAAGAGTGGAAGTCGTTCAGTACAAAAGTCGCTCAGTTTGCTTTCTAATATTGGAAGCCGTAAATATATTGCAGGTGATGTAGTATGGCAGTGGATGTAGTATGGTGTAATGACTAGGGCGTTCAGCTCACACACATAGGTCGCGGAATCGATTCCCCGCGGAGGTAACTACTTTTCATTATTCTAGTTTGGTTAAAACATTTGTCAAATCACATAGGCTAGATAACAGACCCCGGGGCCTGAAGCGTTCCTTATTTTCAATTATTGTTTCTTTATTCCTATTTTTCCTCATATGGGTTGCATCTTTAATTGATCTACCCATTGTAATACTTAATAAAATAACCACGTAATTTATTGAGTAAACATCAGTCTCTACAAGAGAAAAATAAAATAGTTTTAACAAAAAAAATGAACCGACTTCAGAAAATAAATAATGAACTCACTAAAAAGTAAAAAATTATCAAACTTATATTTTCAACAGTGAAAAAACGTTTTAAAATAAAATATGTACATAATCATCATTGTAATAACCTCATTTAAGAACCATCATCTTTTTTGAAGCCAGTTAATAAAATGAAATGAAATGAGAATCACCACTATATCTATATATAATGATAATTATTCAAAGGGTTACATGTTGGGCCAACTCTATAGCTGGCATTCGTACGTCTTGAAAGGTTTTACGAATAACAGTTAACTGGAAAACAAGGGTTGACAGTGATTGATTGGTCACTGAGACGGAGAGACTGAGCCTCACCAAGAACGAGACCATTCTCTTAGATGCCCCCGAAAAATGAAGATAATTTTCTATTCTCGAATCTCCGGTCCTCGAGCTATTTTTAAACCGAAGAGAATATGATTTTCTCTTATATTCCCGATGGAAACTAATTTGGAAGGTCTCTGCATCCCGTACGATACAACAAAAACGAATTTTGATTATTCCCGTATTGAGGTTTTTTTTAGTCGTTAGGAAAGCCTGTTTCTGTCGTACGAACGAAAATGGCTGCCGGAAACGTTTCCCGCGACACATGATGACATTTTTTACTGGCGAATGTAGGATTTGTTGAAATATATAACGCCGGGTAGTTTGGATTTTTTTGGACTGTTATACGTCGGAGTTTTGTAGAAAATTGAATCATAAATGTGTTTTAAAAAATATTGGGTATTTTTATTAATTTATCCTATTTTGTTTCGCCATTCAGTGGCGAAATATGTGTCATAGTTTTGTATTGGGTTTTATTTATTCTTGTATGTCAATTTACTGTTCGGAATACGAGCGGGCTGGTTGATGATGCCTCAATTTTGTTCATATATCTAATGTAGGTCAGATATTGATAACAAATTTTGTTCTAATTTTAACTAATCCTACTGCAAATGCTACTTTTAATTCAGCATGTCACATATAGTCTATTCGAAGTTATTTTGTACATACGTCATCTAAATTTGTGACGTCACATCGTCGTAATGTTGCCGCGTTAATTATACAGCCACAATAGTTTATAGGTTAGAGTTATAACCACTTATAACTTTCGCTTCCAAGAATTTTGCATACGTCTGACAACCGGACGACTTTGACTGGCTCATTCGTTGACGCGTTCAAACTAATCAGACAACATTGTGTCTTTTTTTAATTAGAATAAAATGAGCAGGAAAATGTTGTCTGATTCTAAAACGAATTTACAAATTGCGGCAGGTAATACATTAAACACCTTGATAACGTACGTACATAATATAGTAAATATAGTAATAAACAACATTGTATTATATGTAATTAATTTATTTGACTATGAATAGTACTAATAGAACAGTCGCTCGATAACGTAAATATTCGCTAATGTGATCATTGCGTTAATATTAACACAAAATTCATACTATTGCACCAAATGAAACGTTCGATAACGTAAACAATTTCGGCGGTCGATTATGTAAACAGTTGGGGCAAAAAGTCGAAATTCGACCACAATGTATACATCCCTCATAACAGAATAAAGAGATTAATTTAAAAATGATGTTACTAAAACTAGTTTTTACAGAATTTTCAATATAAGATCAACAAGATAATTGATACATAACATTAATTAAAATAATAAATGCCCGTAAAAACATATTAACATACATGTAAACTATTTCAAAAATGGTCACCAAATAATCAGCAAAGTGTTGATAAGTTTAAATTACTACACCACTGAACATTATAACAGAGTATCATAAGTAAATAATAATTTTTACTTTCAGAACTGTAACAACTTCAGAGCATACATAACATTTCTTTAATTTTAAATTATTGTTATAAACATAAATATGGAATAATAAAAGGGATGATACATATGTGTATATTAAACTAAAGAATAAATGAATAAAATGATTTTGAAATTGATATTTGACATTAGCACGTATGTTAGAAGAATAACGAACCCAATTTGGTAATATATTTTTTACAATTTAGAAATTTTTATCGAAGGAATGTATTTACAATCATAAAATGAATTTTCAAAAGATCTATAAAGTAAATATTCAAAATAATTGATACAAGCTTCAAAGTGTGTTCAACATATATTATTTACTGGTAATAATTCATAATTTCTTTGATCAATCTATGTAAAGTTAGTTTAATTTTTTTTAAATATGTTTATCACTCCATCCAAGTGTTATTATATTTATTATTATGTGTTATTATATTTATCCTTTCGAATATTTTTATGAATATATTTATTCTTTTATTTGGCACCTAAATATATATTCAAAAACAATAAATATACCAGCCTGTTCTTTGCCTATTTCACAACTCTTCTATCTTACCCTTTTGATATTTGGTTGGTGCCTTGTTAAAAAATGCATTTACTAATGGAACCTGAAATGAACCAGAAGTTAATACCACTAAAATTTACAGAAAAATATTTAAAGTCTTTAGAATTACCTCTAGCACAAAAATAAAAAATATGCTATGTCCCCAGAACCATACCAATTGCAATCATCATAGAGAGAAAAAACTTAATACCAACACACCAGTTTGGGTTTATTTATTGGAAAAGCTTACGAAAGTAAAAAATTATTCTCAGCTATATTTTTAGATGTAGCACAAGCCTTCGATAAGGTTTGGCATGAAGGCCTTGTTCATAAACTACAGAAAATGCTACCTAAACAACACACCGAACTATTAAAATCATACATTACAACCAGAATGTTTAGAGTCAAACAAGGAGTAGCTTACTCTACAATAAAAGAAGCTAAAGCAGGTGTTCCATAAGGAAGTGTAATGGGACCAATGCTTTATCTACTCTACACTTGTGATATACTACAAATATTACGATGGCTACATTTGCTGATGATACTGCGATTATAGCTGTCGGATACAATAGTGCACCTCACGAAAATTACAATTGGAAAATGACAATATAAATAATTGGACACAAGCTTGGAAAATAAGAATTCATGAAATAGTACAAAATAAATTGATATTATATGAGCAAATACTGAAACCTATATGGACATACGGAGTTCAATTATGGGGATGTTCTGCAAAGAGTAACATAAATAAAATTTAAAAAATTCAGAACAAAATCCTGAGAGGTATTGTGGGCGCACCCAAATACTATAGAACTTATTACCTACATCGAGACCTTCATATACCCACAGTCAGTCAAGAAATCAAGAGAATTGCAAGGGGGTATAATAAAAGACTCCATTTGAATGACAATATTGAAATATTGCACCTTTGGATGCCACAAGAACATGACACAGACTCAAAAGAATCAAGCCATCTGATCTTGTATAGTGTTGTGTAGTGATGAATGTAGTGAATCCATGTTAACTAACTATGGGATGAAATTTTAGTATATGTCGGGTTTTTCTTTCACAACTGTATATATAATTATAGATAAAGAGAGCACATCAATTTGTTTTCTGTGCAAAAAAAAAGTAAAATAAAATCCACATTATCATTAATATTCTTGATTCATTCACTATTCATTCATATTAAAAATATTCATCAGTGTTTTTGTGTTTGTTTCGTTTGTTACACTTATACGTAAAATTAATTATAATTAATCGTTTCTTTTTATAAAATGTTTATTATTTAAATAACTTAAATGGCGTTCGTTAATGTAAACATTTCGGTAGTGTGAATTATACTTGATTTGAATTAATTCACATTAACTAGCAACTATACTCATATAACTTTACTCGTCAAGATGGTGATTATGAATGACATCAGAAAGAGAATAAATGATTAAGAAGCGAAGAATCAACTATTAACCAACCCTGAACAATTATTCATATTTTTACAGATAACAGACACCTCTGTTCCGATAATAATGGTAGCGATAATTAGGTGGGAGTGACTGGAATCAGGGGCTCCTCCATCTTGGAAAATTAATTTTCCGTCGGGGTAATTGTCAATTTTCTTCATCCCCGTCACGAGCTCCCTCCGGCCCTTTTACCGCTGATAATAAATTAACTAAACAGGTAAAAGGGGGCAGAGTGCTTAGCTTCAATTAAAAATTAATCGATTCCTCACAGCTATAGAAAATATCTTTTTTCCGAGTTTGAATCAATTTTAAGGGATTTTTGAATTCATCAATTTCATTTTGAATCTACCTACATTCGTATACTTCTTACCATTAGCGAGAGCTTAGCAGACATACAAGGAACAACATAACATGAACACCTGACGTATAAACGATAATTATTTAATAATAATAAGATATTGTGTAACTATTGGCTTTTAAAACAGCTGAAATTCTTCCCGGAATAGATTGGTAGAATGTCTCGATTAGTGAATAGTTTCCAAAGAAATGTTGTTCCATTCTTGTACCAAAACCTACAACAACTTACTCTAATTCTCGCCATAACGGTTCGATTATGCTGAGATCTGATCAATGAAGATGTTTGATGATATTGTGATCCTCCTCAATCCAAGAATGGACCTTTTTGGTTGTGTGTATGTTAGCGATATGTTAATCATATTAAGAACTTCCAGGATGTCGAGATATGCATTCGCAGTAATCCAGTCAGTGATGTAAATGAGAGCACCAGCTGTGATGTGATACATGCCAATGATATATACCATGATACAAGTCGTCCATCAGTCCCCATGCTTGATGAGGAAGCAGTCGGTATAGTAGATTTCTTTGGGGCCGTCAGTTAACTTTGGGTTTCGCCCACTATTCCTTTTCGCCGGTAATGTTTTACTATTGGTATGTTGTCAATACCGTCAGTACTATCTCTCGTGTTAAGTTAAACAACATCAGACACATTTCACCGATATCTTGTTTTAACTGTTTGAAATATAACATATAATACTTGCCATATAAACTGAACAATACATACGTGTCACATTATTTACACGGAAGTAGTGTTGCTAACGTACAACAAGATATACTATATTGTATACTGTTCATATTATTTTGACTATCCTAGGTTTATACCTGTAAAGTAGTTATCTACATCTAATAAAATTAGATAAATAATACAAACAAAAAATCCTTATCATTTTCATACAAAACCTTTATCCTTATATATTAACCTAGATAATAGTTAACCAGAGTAACCTTTCTGTTAGACCACAAAAGTAAAAGTAAACAATATTTCACAAAAATTAAAAACAAAAACGTTTTCTTCCTTTATGGAAATTTACTTTCATTTTGAACTTAGGAAACTAAACGTATTAACAAATAAACTCTAATTAAACTTGTTTTAGAAAGCAACCAATGTAAATATTTTTTATAATTCATATGACTTCTATAATCTGTTATAAAAATATAATGTTCTGATAACAAGGTATTAATCAAAATTTCAGTAGAGAAGTTTTCTTCTCTTTCTATGAAGAACTTAAAAAGTATAAACTGTTGTAAACAAAAATGTTGTAGTTGCTTGTGTAGTTTTAGTGGGTAATTAGTTTGGTAGGTAGTAGTTTCCGCTAATTATCCCTCAAAGACACACAGTGATTGTTTACGTAATCTTCTTACTATTCTCTAAAATTGAGAAGTTGTTTCAAAACGGCTATCGTGTCACCAATTAAATATCCAGCAGAAGGGAAATGATTAAAAATTCTTTCTAAAATGACTTTCTAGAGACAGAAACATTGACCATCGTTAGCACTTAAATTCTTCAATATATCTTCATATAGTTTTAGTAAACTGATATACTTTTCAATAAGGGTTTACCCTTCAGAAATAAGTAGAGGAATTTTGTAATTTGTGGGGTCTATATAGACATAAAGATTCTTCTAGCAGCACATTTTTGAACGTTAATCTTGATAGACGTTTGAATAAACCTTTTCTCTCATCCTTATCATACTCTTGTTCAAGGGTATCTTGCATAGTTTCCTTGGTTTCTCAGCTTTAATCATTGCTGTAATGTGACCATCTTCGTTCTTTCACAGGCTTGGGCTTGGCACAGTGAAGTTCTACCTTTTCTGCAAAGCCTTAATCTGATGGTCACCTAGGTATGACCGTAGAGCTTCTAAGATTGTGTCTCAGTTATATAGTCACCAGCATAAGTTGAGGTAAACTCTAGTTGGTAGAAAATACTCCGAACTATAATAAATAAATCGCAATTATCCATATTTTTACATCTCAGCGCCTTTTACCAGAAATCGTGCGACTTTTGGCAACGAAACAGCTCAGTCCCATCAATTATTAAGACATTCATAATCTGTTCTCGACGGTAGTACAGAAAGGGTTGAATTACGACCAGATCGTAAATAATCACCGAGAAATCGTAGTCTAAGGCAATCTCTAGGCTGGGCTACAAATCATACTCATTCCATTCTTTGCGAATCAATTTATTCAACCAGAAAAAAGATCCAGCCTTTGTGTATAAAACCGAACATATTAGAAAAAATCTAATAAATTTTGGTAAAATAAAATATAAAATAATTCCCTCTTATTAATTACAATAATTTAATTGTTTTAATTCCATTAATTTTACTTTTTTTTTGTTATTTACAGAAAATACCTCGTTCATAATGATACATATCAGTAAAGGAAAGTAGTTTTCGTAATTCTTTTTATATTGATTGATATTGTATTGTGAGCTGGTATTTTTGGTACGACTTACAAACTGATGTCAAAAAACGTTACCTAGTAAATAATTTGTTATAGTACTTCACATCACTTAATTAATCTCGTCTTTATCTAATAAATAAAATTTTTGGCAAAATACAACATTATCTATTATTATACCTTTACCACCTATCTGTATATATTTTGCGTTCACTTACCTTCAGTGATATGTCCTTCACTTGAGTCTAATCCCATTTTCTGTAGCATTCTTCTAAGGCACATCATTCTAGTAATCGTCATTATCAATCGATAGCCCGCATTTGGGGAAAGTGTCAACCTCGTAACCCATACGCTACTGTTAGGTGCCAATGGACTTTCTTTTAAATCTCGCCACAGTTGACACTCGCCTGCAGATGATCTGGTTTCGGAAATGTTAATTACTGAATTTATCGAATGATGTGTTATAATGAATACTACTAATGATATATATTCTCTGTACATTATTTCTAAATAAAATCAATATGAGAGCACAAACCATTAGGTAATTTAAACAGTTTATGGTCTGGACATATAGACCTGACCTAGTGTCATCTGATTCTTCGAAACAGCTTCGAAATTCACGGGATATTTCAACTGTAAAGTAAAAATAATCAATATTCTTTTACCATTCAAATAAAATTACTTTATTGGCAATATAATATCATGGGTCTATTATTATTCTATTTATACGTTTATGCAAATAAAACACGTTATTGTAGTTTTAAATGAATGTAATGAAGTAAAAGGAATGTTCGGTATTTAAAAATTATAGAAAAGACATCGCATTTACACAACCGTACACAAGTTAGTTAAGGTGTTTATCAGGACAAAAAATTGTCAACAGAAACGACAGAGACCAGTGTATTTTTGCTCCCCTATGTTGTTTGCAACCGATGATGCTTTATATTGTGGTAATTTTGACTGCAAAGACTTAAGATGTTTGTGTTTTATTTAATTATAAACAATGATCAAAGGTAAGATAGGTTACAAAATATTATTATCATTATGATATATATATGTATGATGTAAAAATAAATATGGCAACGTCCGCTGTTTTTTTTGTTTATACTGGTGTTTTACAGCAAGGTTTACTATCTCGAGGTAATAGTTTGTACTAGTGATCACCCTGTGGTGGAAATTAGATGACAATTTACTAAGTTAATCATGTTTCTATCATAACAGAGTAAAGGGAGTAATTTTAAAATTATTATTAACTTGTTTTCAATATAAGATCACAAAAATATATTTATTTGATACATAACATGAATTCAAATAATAAATGCCAGTAAAAAACATATTAGGTTAAATTACTACAACACTGAACTATATAACAAAGTATCATGAGGAAGATTATTTTCAGACCTGTAATGACTTCAGAATATCAAATATAAATATATATTATCTTTCTTTACTTTAATTTTATAAAAAATAATTATGGAATGTTATACAGCGCCGGGCAGAAGTCCCCCTACCATTTTGATTTTGCCTCTAACTTTGCTCAAAGAAAAGTTAAGTAAGTTTGGTTGTGATAAAAAATTTATTTGGTCTTTGTATTTTATTTTGTTATTAAAAAATAAAATCGTCTAAATGGTGATCGCGATTCGCTATGAAATTTTCGGCACTTTTTAAGGAATTTTTCATGACATCCTGCAGTGAGCAATTTATTCGTGACCAATATATTATTTAAGATGTTGAATCGTTTGGGGCTTATTAAAATAAACTTTTGATTTTAAAAAACCCCATAGATGGAGTCTGGTGCTGTTAAATCTGGAGATCTGGATTTCGCGAAATTAGTCTTCATGGAAAAACGTCATCCAATAATTGAATTGTTGAACGAGCTGTGTTTGCTGTGACCACATCTTGCTGAAACCATCTTGTCCTAGTACACCTAGTTCTTGCTCTTCCATTTCAGGCACAAGAACATTTTGAATCATTTCTTGGTACCATTCAGTAGTCATACTAACTGTAACACCTTGGTCATTAATAAAAAATAGGGACCAATGATGTTTCCAGCATGAATACGTCACCATACAATTGGTTTTAGTGGATCAAATGATGTGATATATATATATATATATATATATATATATATATATATATATATATGATATATATATATATATATATATATATATATATATATATATATATATATATGATATATATATATATATATATATATATATATATATATATATATGATATATATATATATATATATATATATATATATATATATATATATATATATATACATTGCTTGTATTATGAAACAATAATATGAATAAAACAATATTAAATTGTTGTTGACAGTTGTATTAAATAATTATCAGACTACCATTGTCTTTTATAAAGTAAACATTAAATAGGTTTTATGTTTTAATTCAGTTCGGTTATGTAATGCTCGAATACACTTATAAATATTGATTCTTTTTTGGTAAAATTTTGTGTCCATCTAATGTACTATATTATTCAATTACCTGACGGAATATACCATACCTGGAGGTTATAGTTTAAACATAATAGTAATAATTACTTAAAACTAGTTTTTCCAATATTCCTCTATTGTATCCATCTCATCCTGGCTGTTACCCCTTGGTTTAATAAAACTCTTCTTCTGTGAGATTTCTTTAATTGTGGGAGAAGCTAGAAGTCTTAAGGAACTAAAAATGTAAAATAAGGTTTGTCACTATTTATCACTATTCTGGCAAAAATCGCAATGTACATGATAACAATAATGAAGTATCAGAAATATCACAAATATGATAATTAAGTTATGAATGGGGATTGCGATGAAACCATTTTCAAAAACCTCAACAGCTTAATATTTAACAGTATCAATACTTACCTCTCCAACGCATTTTACTGGTAAGAACGGGCCCTATTATCTCGTGCTTGTTCAAAGTTACTGAATACAGACGTAACCTGTTTCCGACTAACTATTGTTCGTCCTCGGTATTTTGAACCAGAGTAATCTCAAATATTTAGCAGCGATTTAAAATATATCAAATCAAGCAAAGCAGCAAGATAACATATGCCGGTTTATAACCTCTCAGATTCAGTTACATGTTCGTATTTATCACACAGTATTGTATCTCTTTTTAACTGAAATGAAATGAGAAGCAAAATATTTTTTTGTATTAAAATTTTAGGGTTTCGGTGAATGGAGGTAAAACAAAATGAAAAAGTGGTGGTTTATATTACGTGACCATTATTTATTGAAGTAATATAAAAATGTGGAAAATACAAAATGGATAAAACGGATGGCAGCGGTGTTACCTGGAGACGAGGCTTGGACAGTCGATGGTGGTACCTCTAAACCAAACGATGGTCGGTTACTAAATGATCGAAATACCCTTCAATAACATCCCAGATAAACGTCTCGGGGTTGCCGACAGCTATTCGTTGTCGGGTTCCAGTTGGCACCCCGCCCGTGTTCAACATCTGGGATTATATTTCTGGGTATTTTGTAAACCGTTATTCCACGATGTAAAATTCGACATGCCTCAAAGTCGCTACAAAACAAATTAATGCACTACTACTTTGGATCGACTATATATATCATTGTCTAAATTATTTGCTAAATAACCTAAATTACCTAATAAGAGAAACTAAATTATTAATATATCAAGCAAGCACTTGTAATTGAAAGATGGTAAATACTGCTAACGCCTACGGCTAGATCTACATCCCTGTATTGAGAACACAACTAAATTTGTCGTTCTCGATTATTAAAAGTTAATTTAGGGCCGTTGAATAATCGAGAAAATGGCGAGCGAGCTTTACCGACATACCTTAATTGAAAACCAATTTATTGCAGAGCAAACATCGAGAGAAATATATCGGAGCGCTGGTATCTTTAGAAAATTGTATTGACATCGTATTACTTCGTAATTATTATTAGTTTTTCATGTCTAATAGATTACATCGATCTATATATAACACCGACTGAATATACTTACCGTAACTGGTCATTATTATTTATTCTTTCCTAGAATAGCATTGTTTTTTATCTTTTTTACAACACATTTGATGGAAATAACCATTAATCGGCCAAGAAGTAGTTAGAATCATTTCACATTCCTTCATTGCTTTGGCTAATTCTCTGCCTTTTGGTGTTATTAATCTAGAACTCCACATAACATGTTTTGCATTGTAGTCTCCTCCGGCAATGAATCTATTACCCAGCGGTTTAAAGAAACCGTGGTATTGTTCTGCCTTGTTGTTATGTTTAGGTAGACTATATATAGTACTAATTGTTAATGGCCCGTGCACTTCTTCAATAGTTACACTGGTGGCTTGTAAATATTCCTCGTTGAGTTTCTCTCTTTCACAGTGTCTTATGTTTTCATGTATTTCGGAATCCGTAAATAATTTCTATCCGTGAAATATGTAAAAAATATGTTAAGCTCCCTGGCATGTTGCTGGAGTCCATTAGCATTCCAGACGGCTGTTTTATATTTGCTGTAGTGGCTATCAGTTATTAGGCTAGCTTGTTAACCACGACGGTGAGTAAATTCATCATGGTACTCATTTGTTCCATAAGTTTTCTCATCATTTCCTCTAATTTACTTATAGGTACTTATAGGTTCACTGATGACTGGCGTTGTCTGCGTATTAGGTTGGGTCCGACTGTTGGTTACTGCGTGTGCGTATGAGATAGGAGGATGTTGTATTGATACTTTAGGCGAGTTAGATGATATGGGCTGTTTTTGTTGCAACGCTTTATGGACTAGGCATCCCCTATAATTTGCAGGATGGTTACCGTCACAGTTGACGCATTTTACTTTGTCGTCACGTGTTTCGCATGTGCAATTACTGCTCGCATGCTCTCCTGTGCATTTCACGCATCTATACAACTTGCGACAGTATGTTTCGGTATATCCATATGCTTGGCATCTGGCGCATTGTGGGATGATTCTTAATAATTTCTAGAGAACGTTAGAATAGTATCTGGAATAAGATTTAGATTATAAATTGTACAGCAGATCACTTACTGAAGTGATCTTCTACATATTAGGATGGTTATTTTATATAACGCAAATCAAACAATAACACTTATTGCCCACGGGCATATTGTTGACGTTCCAAGAGATTAATTTACCTAGAATAAAAGTTATTTCCGCAAAAAATGCGATTTTAAAGAAGAATTGATTTTAGAAATAATGAAATTTTAAATGCGCTCTAACACTCTCCAAATCTACACGTGACGTAGTTGTTTTGGTCGCACTGGACGGTTTCTATGGATACTGGTCTTATTTATACATTATTTTTATAATTTTGCATTATAATTAGATATTAACAGGTTGGGCAAAAGTCCCGCTACAACTTTGATTGCACACCATGTTGGTTATATGATGTTTAGCTCAGTTTCCCTTTAACAACTGTGTTGTGTAGACGTCCAAATTTTATTGTGGATAAATATACGCCACAATAATGAGCAGAAAGAGTGACATATTTATTCAAAATAATCGTTCCATTCAAAATGCGTCAAAAATATCCTAATCGTCCAGTGCCTCACAAAACCACAATTTATCGTTTACATGCGAATTTTCGACAGTGCCATACGACAGCATATAGGCCTCATTCTGGAAAAAAAACGGATGTCTCGTAACTCTGAAAATCTGGCTCTGGTGCGCGATATTGTTGCAGAGTAGCCAGAAACATCGATTCGGAGACGTGGTTCCCAGTTACACATTTCTGCACGCAGTTTAAGGCGAATTTTGAAAACTGAATTGAAAATATTCCGAAAATGAACGAGTTGACTACAGTAATGCAGTCCTTAAGCTATCTGGTGAAATTGAAGATTTTTTGTCTAAATTGATAATGAGCAATGAAGCCCATTTTCTTCTCAGTGGCCACATCAATGAACAGAACAGTCGGTTTTGGGGAATTCAGAATCCTCAATTAATTCATGAAAAATCATTGGATCCATTAAAACCAATTATATGGTGAAGTATTCATACTGGAAACATCATTGGTCCCTATTTTTTTTTAATGACCAAAGTGTTGCAGTTACTATGACTGCTGAATGGTACCAAGAAATTATTCAAAATGTTCTTGTGCCTGAAATTGAAGAGCAAGAACTAGGTGGACTAGGACTAGATGGTTTCAGCAAGGTGTGGTCACAGCACACACAGCTCATTCAACAACTCAGTTATTGAATGACGTTTTTCCACGAAGAGTAATTTCGCAGTGCCGATTTAACATGACCGGCCCAATCTCCGGATTTAACAACACCAGACTTTTTCTTATGGGGTTTTTTAAAATCAAAAGTTTAAGTGAATAAGCCCCAAACGATTCAACATCTTGAAGACAATATTCATCACGAAACTGAAGAAATTCAGCCTCAGATGCTGCAGGATGTCATGAGAAATGCTTTAAAAATTGCCGAAAGTTTCATAACAAATCGCGGTCACCATTTAGACCATAAAATTTTTCAATAATAACGAAAAAAAAAACACAAAGACCAAATACATTTTTTATGAAAACCAAACTTACTTATCTTTTCTTTGAGCAAAGTTCTAGGCAATAAAAATGGTAGGGGGACTTTTGCCCGGCGCTGTATAACATTCCATAATTATTTTTATAGAATGAAAGTGAAGAAAGATAATATATATTTATGTTTGATATTCTGAAGTCGTTACAGATCTGAAAATCATCTTCCTCATGATACTTTATTATACAGTCCAGTGTTGTAGTAATTTAACCTAATATGTTTTTTACGGTCATTTATTATTTTAATTAATGTTATGTATCAAATAAATATATTTTTGTGATCTTATATTAAAAACAAGTTAATAATAATTTTAAAATTAAACCATTTACTCGGTTATGATAGAAACGATTAACTTAATAAATTTTGGTCAAATTTCCACCACAGGGTTATCACTAGTACAAATTATTACCTCCAGATAATAAACCTTGCTGTACCAAGGACATATGCGTGATATACACAAACTCAATATCGGTGCTATTAACTTTGCAAACATTAACTAATATATTGGTTACGCAAAAAATATAATAAAATCCTCGGAACACAGCATATAAACAGTTTGTCACTCCTCCAATTTAGTGCATTATGTTATACATGTCGTAAAATGAATTACGTTAATCTTAATCACCACATTATCATATACAGTTTTGTTTACATAACATAGAAGTAAACAGAGTGTGAATAATATGCAAAAAGAATTCCATTAAACTGCTGAAAGCCTGTTAAATGACAGTGTTTTAATTATTTTAGGGATCTAACAGGTAAATTCAAAAGTCCCCTATCATAGTAAAACACATTTTTTTGGCAAAATTAGTGTTTTTATTCAACATAATTCCCTTCAAGGGTGACACACTGATTATAGCGAACCTTCAGCTATTCGATACCATTTTTGTAGTACGATTTGTCCTTTGCTTCAAAATAAACCTCAATTTCGGCGATCACCTCTTCATTCGACGAAAATTTCTTCACAGCGAGCATTCTTTTGAGATCTTACAAAAAGGAAATAGTCGCTGCAGGCCAGATCTGGAGAATACGATGAATGAGAAAGCAATTCTATGCCCGATTCATGGATTTTTGCCATCGTTTTCACTGATTTGATTGACACAGTGCATTGTCTTGGTGAAGCAGAACTTTCTTTTTCTTCAAATACAGCCGTTTTTTGGCGATTTCATCCTTTAAATGGTCCAATAACGCTATGCAATAGTCGATGTTGATGGTCCTTCCTTTTTCAAGGTAGTCAATGTAAATCATTCCATGTGGATCCCAAAATGTCATAACCTTGCCAGCCGACTGTTACGTGTTCCCACGCTTTGGAGTGGGTTCTTCGAGTGCAGTCCACTCGAATGACTGTCGATTGAACTTCGAAGTGAAATGATGGAGCCATGGTTTCGTCCATTGTCACATATCGACGCAAAAATTCGGGTTTTTACGCTTTATCATCTTCAAGCACTGCTCCGAATCATCAAGTCGTCTTTTTTTTTTGGTCAGAAATGAGCTCGCGGGGCACCCACTTTGGACAGAGCTTTCTCATACCCAAATATTCGTGAATGATATGATGTACACGTTCAGTTGTTATCTTTAGAATGTCTGCTATTTCATTCAATTTCAATTTACGGCCATTCAAGATCATTTTGTGAATTTTTTAAATGTTTTCGTCGGTAACAACCTCTTTTGGGCGACCACTGCATTCACTCTTTTCGGTACTCATTTCACCATGTCTAAACTTACCATACCAATCCTTGATGGTTTACCAAAATTTTTGCTTCAACTTTATTTTTTCCCTTTAAAATGCAATATTTTATCAACACGATTTATACACGCACCTTTTAAGGTTTAGGGCTAACTGAAAAACATTTTTCAATTGTTAGAATAGGAAAGTTTGAAGATTCAACTAGTCACGCCGAAAGAAGTAGCCAAGGCTATTAAAATTGATATTATTTTAGAAAAATCACCAGGTTATGACTTAATTAGAGGACAATTGCTGCAAAAACTACCACGAAAGGGAGTTATAAAACTCACCAACTTGATCAATGCCGAATTTATGGCTAAAAGATGTCCCAGACTTTTAGAAGATGGCTAAAATTATCATGATCCCAAAAACTGGAAAATCACCAATTGAAATAACAGTCTATAGGTCTATTTTCGTTTGATATTTATTATTAACCGATTTTAAAGAGAAAAAAGCTAATACCTACACTTCAATTTGGGTTTGTTAACAAACATTCGATGATTTACCAGGTATATAGAGCTATTGCAGGTGCACCGAGATGCTACAGGAGTGATTACTTACACCGAGACCTTCAGATTCCGACTGTCATTCAGGATATCAAGAGATATGTAAGGAAATATGAGGAGAAGCTCAAGTCTCATGTCAATGTCGAAGTAAAGCAACTCTTGGATAATACAAGAACGGGACACACACTCAAAGGAATCAAACCATTTGATCTTGGGTATTATGTTGTAGAGTAGTGCATTTAACAGAAAAACAACAGGGTTAATATATAAACATTATTACACCAAAAAAGAAGGCAGGGTTGGAGTGTCCTCTTAAGACAAAGTGTAGGTTAGTCGGCAATTACTAGTAACAATGTAATAAAAAAATTAAAAGAAAAACAAACCGCGTCAGAACGTCCAGGACTGTAATCATCAACTTATTCCATTGAAAAGCTTTTTAAGCCAATGAAAAAATCAACAAAAACTTGTGTATAAACAATTTGGCCATTGAGAGCACCGGAACTTCATGAAATACCTGAAAATGAGCGAAAATGTATCCCCAAAGAGGCTATATGAGTGAAACCAAAAACAAACTTAAAAATTAATTCACCCTCCTTACATAATCAGCATTTGTTGCCATTGATAATAGCGACTGAAATTAAAATATCAACACAACCTAAGTCCGCTTCATTAAAACTGTAAATAAGAAAAAAAAGCGACAAATCAACACACGGGAACTGTTATCGTTCTTACCGAATAACATATTTTCTTTCGCTGAGACGAAGCCTGTTATCTTAACACATAAATAGTATGCCAAATATTTAAATAATTCCGAACAATAAAGCAAGAGATAAATCGGATCCAAGGTGTTTTAACAATGATAGCGATTCGCCAAGGGAATTAACAAGGCGCGCACTGTCTTAACATCATCGCATGTGAAACATACCACGTTCATTAAGTAACTTAACATTGTGTGCTGTTCAAGTCCTCTATATTCTGTGCTGGATCAAAGTTGGTGAGTATTTTGTTTCAGTAAACAGTGAGTGTAATGTTGATTTCCGAGAAACCACGACTTCCTCTGAGTTCGAGTGTTTGCCAAGCTTCCAATGTGGACAAACAAGCCCGTTTTGTGTTTGATTAGTTCTTTCAAGTGCCTCGTGTCAACCTGCTGTTTCAAAATTTAACTTTTCAGACAAAATAAACTCAATAACGGGCTATTCAAAATAATACGAAATAAATCGAAACGTCTTTTAAATATTATATTGATAGCCGCTACTTTTTCACAACTTTCAGGAAATTTACAGACAGGTCACGATTCATATGTCGAAACAAATGGTAATCAGAAGGAGCAATGTCTGAAGAATATGGCGGGTAGGATAGCATTTCCGATTTTAATGTTCCCAGGTGTGTTTTTATCGGGTTTTGCTCGTATTCTTGTCATTTTTCTCATATTGCTTAGCTAAACGATTCCCATTGATGGTTTAATCGAATAATACGTTCAAATTCAAGTTTTTTGGCTGTCCAGAACGCTCTTTCTCTTCGATGTTAAAATCGTCCATTTTAAAACATCAAAACTAGCATGATGACATTGATGGAGAATGGTTGCCATAATCTTCACACAGCATTCGAAAAAGTAAAACTCCCCAGACATGCGATTTACTCTGTACCAATTCAGATATTTTCAACGCACCGCAAAAAATTTGTTCACTCTTCGACGAATAGCCTTTTGCTAAAAAGGAAAGCCTATAAGTGAGACTTCAACATGTAGTTAGTTATAAATGTACTCGATGCGATTTAATACACAGTAAGGCCATCTGTTGTAAATAATCAAAAAATTAATTATAAGCCTGACATGTAGTATATTACTCCATATATTCATACATCCAACGTTTATAAGTTTAATTAAGAACTTTACTATACAATTATGTTAACGTATATAATACCGTTAAGAAATGCGAAAAAGTAATACTATACATTTTTAAATAAACATATTGGTTATAATAATTAATTTGTAATAATAGGGTGTAACGACCTTGAGGCATGTCAAATTTTACATCGTGAAATAACAAAGTACCCAAAAATATAATCCCAGATGTTGAACACGGGCCGGGTGCTAACAGCACCAACTTTTTTTTAATTACTATTTCTTATGTCTATATTGTATTTACATGGCATGTAGAAAATCACTTCATTAAGCAATCTTCTGTATTAAATATTATCTTAATTAATTAGTCTTCTAAAGCTTATTCTAAAGTCTACAATTGTCCAATAATCAGATCAGATGGTGTTAAAAGTTTTAGTCTACGCACTTCACTATCACGTCGCATATTTAGCTGATTAGCACTTGATTAGGACATTGGGATGCACCGACACTCTTTCGAAGTACTTCACCCAAACACGTTGAATTACACTCATTGTAGGTTCTAGAGGAATATCGCGTTGTATCATTTTACTTGAAATATAGTACGGAGCATCAACAATGGCACGCAACACCTTATTTTGGAACCGTTGAATGATGGATATATTAGATTTGCTAACGGTACCCTATAGTTGGATTCCATATGAACAAATGGGCTTGAGTATAGACTCATACAGCAATACCTTGATATATAATAATAACTTGGATTTGTGCCCGATTATCCAATATATTTGATACAATTTAAGTCCAAGTTGTTTCCGTTTAGAGAGTATGTGTTTCTTCCAGGTTAGGCGTCGATCTAAATGCATACCAAGATATTTAGCATGCTCTGCTTAGGGGAGTTGACGATGATTCACTGGTGGACATGTTTTTCTACGCAGGGTAAACGTTACATGGGTGGATTTTGTTTCATTGGCTTTAATGCGCTATGTCTTCAACCATAATTGTATTTGGTCCAGGTGGGTTTGTAGGTTTATTGATGATGTGACTGGATCTTCATAGGATGCTAAGATTGCTGTATCGTCTGCGTATGTTGCCACAGTATTTATTTTTGTGGTGGGCAGATCGGCCGTATACAGAAGATTTAATTCGGTATGTCCATCGCCTTGATTTACAGTAAAATGTCTATCATTGAGATACGATTTTAATAACTGATAGTCCGGATGAGGGAGAAGTTTCTTTAATTTAACCTGCAAGCCCGTATGCCATACTTTATCAAAAGCCTGAGATATATCTAGAAAAGCAGCCGAACAATATGTTTTGGCATTTAGGTCAGTGTTTATTTTGTTTACAAGTCTAGCATCAACTATGAAATGAGAACGATTATCTGGCAACCCCAAGACGTTTATCTGGTATGTTATTGAAGGTTACTTTGGATCGTACACAAGCCTCGACTTCAAGTAACACCGCTGCCGTCAGTTTTATCTATTTTGTAATTTCCCCTTTTTTATTCAACTTCAATAAATAACGGTCACATAATGTAAACACCACTGTTTTATTTTGTTTTACCTCTATTCATTGAGCCATGTCATTTACCCTAAAATGGAATATATTTTATATTTATTTTACTAGAGTGCTGTATAGCAACACTCAATAGCACAAAGTTTGCTCTACTGCCTATTGTGGCGTTCATGTAACGATTCAATAGTATATAAGCCGATAAAATGGCAAAAATTAAATAGATTTCTCTGAAACAATGGAGCGACACCTGTACTTTGACCCGGGAAGAATATTCTATATGGCAAATTGTAGAAAAAGTCGGAATTTCGTATAGAGGTACATTACATATTATACGCACGGAACCGAGTTACTGAAGGATATTAATATCAATCGATATCTAGACGTCTCAAATCTACAACCAAAGTGTTGTAATAACTATTTAAAGGAAATAAGAGGAAAGCTAGTTTCAACTGTATGTATACGTTAACTATCTGCAGAATAAGAAAAATAGGCTGTAGTAGACCAAAATATATAAAACTGAACTAGTCCTAAGAACGGATGTATCTAAATATAATAGATGGTTTTTTTGTGCGGTGATCAAAAGACATGCACTCTGTGAAATTTATTCAGGAAAATACTAGTCCTGGCTAAAGTTTTATTGTTTTCAACCTATATATTAATCCCTAACTTTCGTCAAAATGATCAGCGGTTCCTAGAGTAAAAAAGAAGCGACAAAATCTCGTAAATAATGTTTGTTTTATAAAAAAGCAAAAGGCTATCACATTCGCCAGATCTCTGTCCTATTATATCCAATTAATATGGTGTGGACTTGATTATTTCAAGAAATTATAATATTTAGATAATATATTAAAAAATAACAAGTTTTGAAATAGTTCCAAGAACGGTACCATATTTAAATAAATAATAGGTACTTCATCAGTATTGATTTTTACTACATGGTATTAATACGCAGACATTAACTGATTTTTCTCGCTTTTTTCATTAAAAATTCAAGTGTACTTATTAAAACCAAATCATAGAAATAATATCAGGATCATTTAGTGTTTTTTTTTACTTGGAAAACTAATTTCTTATTTATCAAAGTGAGAGAAAATGTTAAGTATAATTTCCAAACATTATATATGGATTGCAGAGATATCCGGATATAATATATATGGATTCTGTATGTATGATATCCGATATCCGGTTGATTCGTATATCAAGCCAATATAATTCTCATTACTTCAAGAAATTATAATATTGAGAAAATATATTAAAAAAACAACAAGTTTTGAAATAGTTTTAAGAGCATTACCATATTTAAATAAATAATAGGTACTTCATCAGTACTGATTTTTACTACATGGTATTAATACGCAGACATTAACTGATTTTTCTCGCTTTTTTCATTAAAAATTCAAGTGTACTTATTAAAACCAAATCATAGAAATAATATCATGATCATTTAGTGTTTATTTTTACTTGGAAAACTAATTTCTTATATATCAAAGTGAGAGAAAATGTTAAGTATAATTTCCAAACATTAACTCCTAGCAGATTGCCATTTCATTGATACCGACGCTACCCTCTTATCTAATTACTATTGAGCATATTAAAATATGTAGTTCACTTGTACCGCCTGTTTATAGATCATTTTTTAATGAACCAGCAAACCTCTTGTTTTTCTATTTGCCAAAGCTATCTATAAATAGTCCAATGCAAATATAAATAGAGATATGTTGGATAAATATTGTGAAAGCCCTGATGTGAACAAAATCGGTTTTAAATTAAATACCATTTACTACAGCGTAGTTTAATTGTTTTTTTTTCATTTATTAATTATTCCACCATGAATTTGCAATATTATTTTGATAATATACACACGATTTCATAATATTGTTGAAAATGTGTTTAGTTTTTATTTTACAACAATCAAATATTCAGGTCATTATTGTAAAAACGGAAACCATGAAAAGTTGTTGTGTATTATGTATTATGAATATAGTTTCACATTGACAAAAATCCCGCTACAGGTTCGCTTTAACCACTGTATGGTGTAGATGTCCAAATTTTATTATGGATAAATATACGCTAAAAGAACGACCAGATATAGTGACAATATTTATTGAAAATAATCGTTCCATTATTGGCACTCAGCAGAAAATGCGTCAAAAATATCCTAATCGTCCAGGGCCTCACAAAACCACAATTTACCGTTTACATACGAATTTTCGACCACATGGTACGACAGATAGTCCTCGTTCTGAAAGACAACGGAAGTCTCGTAACAATAAAAATGTCTCTGATGCGCGATAGTGTTGGAGAGTCTCCAGAAACATCAATTCGGAGACGTGGTTCCCAGTTACATATTTCTGAACGCAGTTTTTAAATCTTTTAAAAACGAATTTTTAAAACTAATTTGAAAATGTTCCCTTACAAAATTCAATTAGTCTTAAATTTGGTACCGAGAGATCCTGATCAACGAGTTGAGTACAGTAATGCAATCCTAAGGCTGCCTGATGAAATTGAAGATTTTTTGTCTAAATTCATAATAAGCGATGAAGCCTATTTTCCTCTCAGTGGCCATGTCAATAAACTCATCATCACTTAATCATCAATTAATTCATAAAACATCATTGCATCCACTAAAAACAACTGTATGGTGTGGTATTCATGCTGGATACATCATTGGTCCCTTGATTTCTTGAAAATGACCAAGTTGTTGCAGTTTCTGCTAGTGCTGAACGGTACCAAGACAGTATTCGAAATTTTCTTGTGCCTGAATTGGAACAGCAAGGACTAGAGGAAATGTGGTTTCAGCAAGATGGGACCACAGTACACACAGCTCGTTCAACAATTCAATTATTGGATGACGTTTTTCCATGAAGACTAATTTCGCAAAATCTAGATCTCCGGATTTAACAGCACTAGACTTCTTCTTATGGGGTTTTTTAAAATCACAAGTTTATGTTAATAAGCCCCAAACAATTCAACATCTTCATCAAGAAATTCAGGCTCATATGTTGCAGGATGCTATGAAAAATGCCTTAAAAGAACCGAAAGTTGCATAGCGAATCGCGGTCACCATTTAAACGAAACAATTTTTCAATCATAACGAAAAAAAAATGTAAAGACCAAATAAACTTTTTGTGATATACAAACTTACTTATCCTTATATGGTGCCGGAACTTTTGCCCCACGCTGTATAAAGGCTCTCCAAAGGTAGAGATGAAAAATGATAAACTATATTTAAAGAATGCTTCTGATCTCACAAATACCAAATAAACTAAACAGACATAAAATGAGAATGTTACATAAAGGAAAGAAGAATAAGAAAGAGAAACATACTGGAAATAAACTTACCACAAATTATAAACAATCCTATAAAAAGAAGTAGTATTTGTTCTGCAACTCGTAAACAATGTTAGAAAAGAATCACTATAAGTTTAGGAATAGGTAATTTCGCTTTTACCTAATGAAGTTTCCTAATAAATGTATCAACATTAGTCAACATCAACAACTCAGCTAAATATTTGGTTTTTGGGACGATCAATTTGGTTGAATTTTGTTTTATGAGTGTGAAAAGGGAATGTTACGTCTTTTGTATTATGTTATTGTATATTGTAAAATGCTTGGATCTGACCAAAATTATTTTTGCTGACATTTAAAATACGATAGAAATAGAGATTGGGCCCTTGCCTTTTTCATATTATTAAAATTAACTACTTGCGAATAAGATAGACAACCTTTCAGTCATTAGTGGAGCTCCCCTCCTAGTGGAGCTACCGTGGAACGTACCTCTATGTGATGCAGGTTCCGAAGTGCACCCGCAATTGCGCTATGAATCGCCTAGGGACTGCTTATGGGATGGAGATTACAACCTGAGCGAGGAGTTTTACGGGATCAGCTGCCATCGAAGTTGTAGTAGGACGTCGTTCGTCTTGGGGCGTTCCGATTTGTTTAAGGGTAGCTATAGGTGTGGTGCCTTACGTGACCCGTTTCGTGATACAAGGGTGTTCATGTATTGATGTTATACATGATGGGCTTCTGTGGTTTTCGTCCAACAGGCTAGACTCGTGGGATAACGTCGACCATGTTATAGGTGTAATGTTGATAGGTTCCGTTCCTCGTGCTATCCTCCCTTGCATGTGTCAAACAGTTGACGAGTGTCTTATGTTGAGCTGGTTTACCTGTTAGGCACTTTGATTACGTCGGTGTCACCAAATTTAGAAATGTTCGAACACTCACTACTATTATTGGAAGGAATTTGCACGAGAATTAAAAATACTGGTTGAGGAAATAATTGTTTATTTAGATTTAAAATGATACATGTGGTCGGCGATAGAATGGACAGGATATTAGGTTAAGGTAAAGGAAGTACGGTAGCGCTCTGGAATTGGTACTATTACAGGGGGATAGAGAAAAGAAAAGAGAGCGAGACGTCGTCGTGGTGGACTTTTATAGCCGGGAACCGCATGGTACCAAGCCACCGGCGTTGCCAACCTTTGAACTTGCTGTAGGTGAATGCCTGGTGGCCTAAAGGGTCGTAGCAGTCGCTATAATATATTTTTACTATATATAAGAAGTCGAAATCTGAATGTTCTCAGTAAAGGGTCTTGTATTTCATGCGCCATCTTTCATTGCTCTTTCCATTTCTATTTAAATTAAATACACAATCATATTAATGTAAATTCCTGTTGGTTTCAGAAGGAAATTACGTGTAAATATCACCGTGTAGAAGAAGATGAACCTTGGCAGATACCATAAGGCTGTCGGAGGATCACAAAAACATTTGTCTCTGCATCAGAAATATTACCAACAAAAAAGTATAGCTGTAAATTGAGTGGGAGAACTGAAACCCACCAGTGTAAGAACGAGTTAGACTTAAAAAATTCAAGCATCTCGTGGTTTATATCACGAAGACAAAATGGGTGCCAATTACACACTGGATGACGAACCCCTAGATTACCAGTAAGTGACTATATGTGAATTATGTATAACAAGTTTATATAAGCGATTGTTTTTTTTTTCAGTGCCAATATGACCATGCAGGACTGTCAAAAGATGCACGCAAATCTGACAGCAAAACTGTCAGAAACACACCCTGGTGCTTTTTGTGACGCATCCTTCGACAATATCTTGTGTTGGCCGCCCACATTGCTGAACTCTACGGCGGAAATGAAATGTTTTTCTGATTTCCTGGGAATCAGATATGATGATTCACGTGAGTAGATTTTATCTATCTAAGTATCGGGAAAAATTGGACCCCATACTCTTTATCTTAATTGTTTTATGTAAATTTAAAATTGGACATAAACATAAAAAAACTCTTTTGTTCCATTATCAATGTCAATATTATCAAAAAAAAGTATATTTCCTGAAAATCTATCAAATTATAATGAGGAACAGGAAGAACGCCACCACTGAGACCTAAACGTGGTAGAAGAAAGGTATCTAATTTTTAACTAATTTTTAAGTATTTGTATTTTTAACAATGAAAAACTGGAACTCGTTCATTAATTAAATTCTTGTAAAAAATATTTAATAGCTGAGAAATTTCATACCAGATTGGGTAATATATAGGCGAATATGCTCCTTTAAATATGTGGGCTAATATGGCTATATATGGGATAATCTAGTGTTTGAAAAAGATTTAATAGAGCCTGTAGGTATTTTATCATGTGTAGTAAACAATAATTTAAATAACTCATAATTGAATTTCTTAGCATCATTTGGATTTTAGAAAGACATAAAAAGGATTTTAATCATACGTAGCCCTATAACTATGATCTAAAAGAGAAATTAAGAAGCTAGAAAGTGGTGTGAACCTGACTCTTCAGCTCGGAAGCAATTTCTTGCCCAAAAATCTTGACAATAAACGAACATTTCACTTAACTTCTTTTTTTACATAATCATTGAGGCATGTATATATTTGGGCGTATTACTTCTAATAGATTAATAACAAACATCAATCCATTTTGGTTAAGCGGCCTGACGTCACAACATATTGATTTAGATACTTAGCTAAAATATATTTATTTAAATAAATTAACCGATTAACAAAATTGATGCTACTTTAACAAACATATTTTTATTGACTTTGCGATACAAATCTTCTTATAACGTAGTCACATTTATCTTCTTTTGAGAGTGTTTCATTTGAAGTCACACACCACACATCCCTAAATCAGATAATTCAGGATTTTTTATATGACTATTTATTAAATAACAGTCGGAAAAAGCTTGAAACGAAATCGACGTCCCATTATTTGGCTTTATGTACACCTGGTTAAACTTTTTAGAACGAATATGCATTATAACGAACTAATTTTGATTATAATTTAATACGTAGAAAAAAAAACGCTAAAAATGCTGTTCGACTAAATACAGATACTGTATTGTCCTTAATGGCAACAAGGGAAAGGATTAAGAAATTGAGCGGCAGCATCAAGTTTAATTTATCAAGCAACATTATCGAGACTTGTTTCGTTTCTTAAAATCAGCAAATTTTTCTATTCAATTTCTAAGTTGGATTATTGGGAAATTTTATAAACTGTTATTGGCGATATTGAACTTCAGTATTAAAATATTTTTGTATTGCATTTTTGATATCTAACAGGTCTATTGAAAAGTCCGCGGCCTGAAACATAGATTGCGCTATTAGAATTAAATCCATATGTTTTTAGTTAGCCCTAACACTCAACAAATGCGTGTATAAATTTGAGAGCTCTCGGATCATTAGTTTGTGAATTATAGCATTTTGAATGAAGCAACTTTTGTTATTGTGAAAAAAAATGGATAAAAGGCGTTTTGATAAAATATTGCTTTTTGAAAGGAAAAATACAGTTGAAGCAAAAACTTGGCTTGGTGCCGAGTTTCCGGACACTGTCCCAGGAAAATCAACCATCAAGGAGTGGTATGCTAAGTTTAGACGTGGTGAAATGACCACCGAAGACGGTGAACGCTGTGGACGCCCAAAAGAGGTTGTTACCGACGAATACAAATCCACAAAATGATTTTGAATCAACGTAAATTCAAATTGAAGACACTTCAATTGAGACACTCTAAAGATATCAACTCAACGTGTACATCATATCATTCATGAATATTTGGAATATTGAGCTCCACTTTTAACCAGAAACAACGACGAGTTAATGATTCGGAGCAGTGTTTGAAGATGATCAAGTGTAATAAACTCGAGTTTTTGCGTCGTTATGTGACAATGGATAAAACATAGCTCCATTTCACTCCGAAGTCCAACGGCCAGTCATCCAAGTGGACTGCACATGATGGAGCAGCTCCAAAGCTTGGGAAAATGCAGTCGGCTGGCAAGGTTATGGCGTCTGTATTTTCGCATGTGCATGGAATTATTTTCATTGACTACCTTGAAAAAGGAAGAACCATAAACGGCAACTATTACATAGCGTTATTTGACCGTTTGAAGGGCGAATTAGCGGAAAAACGTCCGCATATGCAGAAAAAGAAAGTGTGCCTCACCAAAACATGCACCGTGTCACAAGTCAGTGAAAACGATGGCAAAAATCCATGAATTGGGCTTCGAATTGCTTCCTCATACACCGTTTTCTCCAGATCTGGTCTTAGCGACTATTTCCTGTTCTCAGATCTCAAAAGAATGCTCGCTGGGAAGAAATTTTCATCGAATGGAGAGGTGATCGCCGAAACTGAGGCCTTTTTGAAGCAAAAGACAAATCGTACTACAAAATTGGTATCGAAAAGTTGGAGGGTCGCTATAATCAGGGTGAAGAAGCGAATTATGTTAAAAATCTATGTTAAGAATTATGTTAGGTTGTGTTGTAAAAAAAAATAATTTTTTCAAAAAAATGTGTTTTACTATGGTAAGTCGGCGAATTTTCAATTGACCTGTTAATATACAAAAGCAATTAAGTAATATTTTTTGTTGTTATTTAACAAATAAAAAATAAAAATAGAACCGAAAATAAAAAATAAAAGACAATCGAACGATCCTAATTCGTAAACAATCCTAATTAATCGAACTCTATTCATCCATCATTCCCCCTCTCCGTCTATCACACGTCATTTAATCCGAGTGGTTTTTTGTCCGAAAGAGTCGACGAGAAAAATGGAAAATCGCGTATTTTCATGGCCGTAAATACCGACGAGCGAATGGTGGGGCAAAAAGAAGCGAAAGAAACAAACCGATACAATCGAGATGGAGAAAAAGTTCGATCTTTGACGGTTCGAGAACGCTCGACGGATGGAGAAAGGAATTGAGGCAAAATCTGTACCAGTAACGCGACGGATTTAGCGGGAAAAAACGATGGCGACTGGAAAAACGGTCTCGCGTGAAAAGTCGCAAATTAAATCAGACTTATTTAGAATATTTGTGATTTGGCGTTTTTCAGGTTTACAAGAAACACAGACAATTGCTGTTTAGAAAAAAAACTATGAGGATTGTGAAATCATTTTTCGATTGATTCTTTTTTTTCTCCAATACTTTGTTATGGAAAATTCTATGCGTATAGATTATTTCGAGCGCTGACAAAGACTTTATATAAAAAATATACAGTAGGGTACATAATAAACAACTTAAAAAAGTTGATAGAAATATAATGGAGTTTTTCCTTTTTTTATGGTAAATTTATAAACATATGGCAACCTCCTAAGGTAAAATAAACGGATTAACGTCAATTTTAATAGAATAAATAAAGGAAATGGAATGGTTGACTAGCCAAGAGCATCACCTTCCTACCTTCTATACCAATATATCTTATTATACAAAGATGTGTTCCCTTACATTGAATATAAAATAACAACCATATAAAATTGCCACGTTGTCAGTTCAGGAAAATTATTTGTATATTTCAAGAAGATAATTCGTGTCACTAATTTTTCTGGATAATAGAATAAAATAATAAACCAAGGACGTCCCTTTTAATCCATTTTGCGTTTCTTCAACAATGCAAACTAATATTTAATTCTTTTGAATATTATAGCCATTATTTTCATTTTCTATATCTTCGCCTACTATAGCATCCGTTGGACTGTCTGTATATATATTTTTATCTGATTTTAATAGAAATAAATCTTAGGACTTGCGTATGTTCTAATTTATTCATCGCATTCTTATCGCTTTTGTGTTAGTCTTATACCAGCTGAATAGTAAGCAAGTCTTTTAATAGTTTCCTAGATATTAAAATGCCCCTCACTCTTTGAATTTACTCATATAAATACTTGATGAATGGTAAATGTGTGTCGCCCTGTGCCAACCTACCAACCTTGGAAGATGTCATATTTGTTTAAATATAGCATCACAGAATCCTCAATTATGACAAATTTCAATGTTTCTTTTTCAATATTAACGTTATGGAATGACTGTATATGATTCAGTTGTAATTTTGATTACGTATACTCACATAAAGTACATCGGGTAATATTTCTCTAAACTCTAAATTTAACAGGGTGAATTTTATCTTTTACTTATATATTTTTCTTTAAGTTAAAACTAAAGATGATATAATAGAACTGTTTTTCAGCAGAAAAATATAGTTTATTATGTAGCGATAAGGAGCACCAACATTATTTCAGACATTTAACATTTAACTGTCAGTTGTCAAATTGTTTTTTGGAGTTCAATACGTTAAAAGTTTTTAAAAATTTCTTGGATTTGTAATTTAATTTATATATTATGTTATATAACTAAACGATAAAAAATATTTCTCCACTACATTTCTCGATATATCAGGACTTCGACAAGGTGTGGCAACACTGGACAGCATGTTAAATTGAAAAAGCTTTTGCCCATACCCACATTCAACTGCTGAAATCATACCTCACAGACAGATATTTTATTAGCAAATAAGGTGAAGAATACACTAACCTACACCTAATATATTCGTGTTTCCCGCAGGGAAGTGCTCTTGGCCAATTGTTATATCTATTGCAAAGAACTGACCTACCGACCTCAAGAAACACTACTGTTGCAACATATGCTGACGATACAGTGGTTTTATTATCACAAGAAGATCCAATATCAGCCACGATAAACCTCCAATTTCATCTTAACAAAGTCGAATTGTGCTTGAGAACGTGGCGTATCAAAGCAAATTAGACAAAATCTACCCATGTGATATTCACCTTTTGTAGAAGAACATGTCCTTCATGTCATTTCAGACACATGTCATGAAATACCACAAACAGACAACATTAAATATCTGGGAATGCATTTTGATCGACTTTTGACATGGAAAAAACATTTACTAACAAAACGCAAACAGCTTGGGCTTAAACTAAACCAAATGTATTGGTTGATAGGGCGTATATATAAATTATCATTAGATAACAAGGTTTTGATGTATAAGTCAATACTTAGGCCCATTTTGACCTATGGTATCGAACTGTGGGTACTAATCTAACATAGATATCCTCCAAAGGTTCCAGAATAATAAAAATAAACATAATAAACATAAAGAATAATAATAAATAGTTCCAGCAAACTAATTCAGTGCGATATCACCTTAGAGCCCATGACGAGTATGACTCGAAGTGTTAGAGAGACTATTAGTGTATCCCAATGCACTCGCCAAACAGTTAAATGTGCGCGATGACCGTGTAGTGCGTAGGCTCAAACGCAAACTGCCATACGAACTGATTAATAAACATATAGAGTGAGATTTAATAATCTCTAGAATAAGCTAGTTTTTAGAATAAGTTAGGACAGGATTTAAAGTAAGTTAGAACAGTATCCAGAGTAAGATTTAGATTATACAGCAGATAACAGTTACATTATATAACGGAAACCATATAATAATACTTATTGCCTACGGGCAGATTGTTGAAGTTCTAAGAGATTAATAAAAATATATATATTTTAAGCAAAGCTATCTTCTATGAAACCTTCACATTAGCATCTTAATATATATTTCGTGACGGAAAGGCTTCAACGCATCGACATATTTAGATCCCGGATTTATTTTATTCGCGCACCCTCATACCTTCATCCAACCGATTGTATTTAATGGTCCTCCAAACCATTCGCCCCTCATGTTTCGTGCCAGAATCTCGGGAATGGAGTGGGTGTACCTTCCGTACGATAAACTCCCAGCGGCAGTGTGTGCTCGTTACTTTTATGATCGAGCTATGGTCGAAACGATTAGTCGGCGTTTACGTTCGGTATCGTGCCAATTATTCGGTACCCAGTCAGATCTCGAAGGATTAATTATTTCTTCATGGCTATGTGTGTGTGTACGTGGGCCGATACGTCATAAATCCTAACATGAGGTTCGAAAAATGTACAGTTATAAACGCGAGTGTCTCGGTGTGACATACCGAAAAAAAAACAGAACGGTGTAACCGTGTTCATCGCGATATATCTCTATATCTCTTTATTACACCTCCTGAGCTTTATTATGGCCGTTGACAAATCATGCCCTGGGCACCGCTCCTGCTCCAAGACCGAGTTCGATGATTAAGAGCTCCGCCGCATATTTATAGCAATCACGTGACTTAATATCGTCGTGACAAATTGGCCTTATCTAACGTCCTTACGAATTAGGAATATACTGGTCGATATATTTTTCTAGCGCTTGTTTTTATGGCCCTGTTATGGCCTGGCGATCTTATCTGGAAAAAAGAACGCATTTTTTTTCGAAAAAGAGATATAAAACGAAATTAAAGAGAATAATTAGTAAATTCGTTCGGGTCTATAACGTTTGCAAAACTCAAATAAATTCAACCTAATCGCAGTTTACTGCAAGGCTAATTAAAGAAAATTCAGTGTTCAAGCCCCTCTGTTTGCATAAGTATTGTTCAAAATTCCACGTTAAAATATTTCACAAGCTTTTATATGTTGACACTTCTTGTTGCAAATTGACACAAGAGATTATCGGACTGGTGTAAAACTAAACAACCAATAGAAATGAAACAAAATTTATCTACAAACGTTATATTATGACTACTAATAATATAAGTATCATCTTACATGTGAATGGATCTAGATGATCTAGATCTCTTGCTGCATCTTGATTTGATAGGCTTATAATCCTAGTAGAAAATTATATATTTGAAAGACTTTGACCCATTAGTGAACAAATAACCGGTAAATTGAAAAGTCCCCTGTCCGACACATAGATAGCGCTACTAGAATTAAATCCATATGTTTCAATCTTCAATCTAATCCTCAAAAGATGCGTGTATAAATTTGACAGCGTCGGATCATTAGTTTGTGATTTATAGCATTTTGAGTGAAGCAACATTTGTTATTGTGAAAAAATGGATAAAAAGGAATTACGCGTGTTGATAAAATGTTGCTATTTGAAGGGAAAGAATACATTTGAAACAAAAACTTGGCTTGATGTCGAGTTTCCGGACACAGTCCCAGGAAAATTAACCATCAAAGATTGGTATGCTAAATTTAGATGTGGTGAAACGAGCACCGAAGACGGTGAACCGACGAAAACATTAAAAAAATTGACAAAATGAATTTGAATGACCGTCATTTTAAATTGAATGAAATAGCAGACACTCCAAAGATATCAACTGAACGTGTACATCATCTCATTCACGAATATTTGGGTATGAGAAAGCTCTGTGCAAAGTGGGCGCCACTCAAGCTCACTTTTGACTAAAAACAACGACGAGTTGATGATTCGGAGCAGTGTTTGAAGATGATCAAGACATGCTACAATGCATGACACATAGTTCCATCATTTCACTCCGAATCGACAGTCATAAGTGAACTGCACACGAAGAACCCGCTCCAAAGCGTGGGAAAAGGCAACAGTCGGCTGGTAAGGTTATGGCGTCTGGATTTTGGGATGCGCATGGAATAATTTTCACTGACTTCCTTGGAAAAGGAGGGACCATCAACAGCGACTATTACATAGTGTTATTGCACCGTTTGAAGGACAAAATTGCCGAAAAACGGCCGCATTTGAAGAAAAAAATGCTGCTTCACAAAGAAAATACATAGTGTCAGTGGAAACGATGACAGAAATCCATGAATTGAATGACCATTATGTTGAATAAAGAACTAATTTTGCCAAACAAATGTGTTTTACTATAATAGGCCGGAAACTTTTCAATTTTTCTGTTATACCATAAATCAGTCATAATTAAATTCTGAACAAGTAGTGTACAACGATGTATAAACCCTTTCGTGGTACCTTTACACAATATCGCCTTACATTTGCAATATAATCCATAGAAATTAATTCACAGCCCTTAAAACTACTTAAATTTGCAATAATAGTAAGTTATGGAATTGTATTAAAGTAAAAAGTAAAAGTTCTTCTCATTTACGCCTTCTAATATATTAACAGGTCAATTGCTATTTCAATGTGGTAATATTTTCATACATCATTCCCATTTTCTTCTTATGAAATGAATTATTACCATTTTTTGTTTTATGTTTCCATATAAATATGTTCGCTGGTTTTACCTTAATGTCTATTTTTATTGATGTTAAGTAAGATGTCACACTCTAGAGTCACATTTTCCATTCGCATCCCTGCATAAAACAATGTCGTCGAATTTTATGTTATTCTGTATTATAGGTTTTACCGTTTATTATCACAAAGTCACTAGAGCTACTGCAAAAATTTTAGAGAACTTCCGTATTACCACCAGTACGGCTTTTAGTGTTTTATGGAAATATAGTATCATCAAAAAGCCATGTATGTATCCTGGTTTTATTTATCATTATAAATATATTCAGATTTATATAAATACAAAATAAATTAAGAGAAATGAAAGTCAGATAGGGAAATTGTTAATATCAGTTTTAATAGAGGTAAAAGGATTAGGAAAAATAATTATAACACGGAAGTTAATCTTTCATGAGGATGGATAAAAATTAGGAGAACTGGAATTAGAGGAAAAAAAGCTACATTTGCGAAAGAAAATATAAAATAGTCACAGAGATTGATGTGACCAATAAAGATATGAGCGGAGATATGTGCTTAGAAATTACTACGTATATGTTTGTTTCGACGACTTGTGTTCATTGAAATTAATTCTGAGTTTTTGATAAGAAGACTCTTACACGGATATCGCATTTTGCACCTGACATTCTGATTGGTTGTGATTTATAGAAAAGGAAAGAATCGGCCATATATGCCCATAGGCTCAGTTACAGTATCTCTTGATCTAGATGAGATAGCTCATAATTTATTAGGATGTGATGCACGTTTTTCATTTAAGATTTAAATGTTGATTGATTATTTACTTTGATTGTAGAGTAAAAATGAGAAATTTCCCATTAATAATATATCTTATATCTCTTATATAGACTGGATATTTCAAACATCTTTGACAGTACATTAGCGTCTCAGAGACACCAACCTAATCTAATCAACAAAAGAGAATCTAAGAGACCAACCCTAATTTTATATTCTAATTAACTCTATCTTAATCTTTATCTTTATCTTAATCACTATCTTTATCTTATTTTTCTATCTTAGCTCTAATTTTATAACTGAATTTTAAAACTGTAGTTCATCTGCTGATGCTCTCTACATAGTCCTTCAGTCTGATTGGAATCTGAATTCCGGTTGGAATCTGAACGGGAAAGAATCGTTCTATTCTAAGTTTCTCGTTTAAATGCTGTATGCGCACTTGCAGTATATCTAGACCCTTCAGCTAGTCAAGTGCAGATTGCCTTCTTGAGATGTGAGTTATATTTGTTACTCTAGCAGGTATTTCATAAGATCGAAATTATTACTCTTTTGGTACAGAGAATTTAATGCAACTATTTCGTTTTTATCTCAAAAATATACTATAATTATTTCTGCTTAATACTACTAAAGTCTATTAACTATTATACAGTTAGTTAAAGCTTAACAATTAATAAAATAACTAAATATTGTTCATGCCCAACAATATTGTTAGGCTTTAACGGAAAAACAAGACAAAATACTGAGTAAAGGAATAAAACTATAAAAAGAGAAGTTGATGAACACTGTTGCTAAACGCACAATAACAACAGATCAATAAAGAGGAGCAGGTTTAAAAGAGGAAGAACATAAACTCCCATGATCATTAAGGATTTTCAGCAACTTGAAGATATTTTAAGCTTGTTCGACATAACAATCATCTCCGTGTGCCATACATCAATTAAGAAGTAAATAATTTCTTTGCATCGTCGACGTTCCTCCACTCTCTTCAACAAACATCTCAAAACCCGATAATAGATAGCGTCAGACTTGTCCTCGGCCCCATAATCAATGAAACAAAATCTTCTCCATCATCTAATTTAGCTCCTCCATCAATTAAAGTTAGCGCCGAGCCGCTGACTTCTATTAGATCCCGAAACGAGAGCAAACAAAGAGAAAAACTTACTTCGGTCGCCCGAGAGTGGCGTTTTTCGCCCTCCCTACCCGAAAAACGGCGAGGATTTCTATAATCCGCGACGAGTGTTATTTTCCGAGATGACGGAAGGATGATTTTTGTGTCACTGTGAAAGGGAAAACAGACATGCATTACTTCCGATTTGATTTTCTGGGAATTGTTTGGCGAGTTTTCGTTTTATAATTAAATTTTAAAACTCTATATCGCTATTTGTTATGGTACGATGCACGTTTTTTATTTTATTTTAAAATATCAATTGAATATTTACTTGGTTTGTGAAATAATTTTAAGAGATTATAAACGACCTATAATGACGCAACTTAAATATTTTATATATAGACAGAAAATTTTGAAATAGTCTTGTCATTTCACTATCTTCTGAACCTGGAAAAGATTTTACTATATCTTCGTAAGCATTTTAACGCGAAATTAAAATATTTTCGGACTACAATCTTCATCTTACTGTGCGCTGCGGCACTTCAATTGCACCCAAATCGAAAAAAGCTTTCAACAGTTTCCATTACATAATTGGCTTACCTGAAGTTAAATCATTATATACAATTTTAATATATAGAAGCTGCGGCTATGACTATGATTAATCAAATTTAGTTTGATTTCCTGAAGACTGTTTGGTTAATATTCATTTTATATTTAAATTTTATAACTCTAAATCGCTCATAATTTATTACGTCATGATACACATTTTCTATTTTTTAAGTGTTGATTTAATATTTACGTGGGTTGTGAATTAGCTTCAAAAGATCTCTTATAAATGATATAACTGATATCTTTTTTTTATATAGACTGGACGTTTGTTCCTGTTGACGTTGTTCAAATAGTTTTTTCAGTCCAGTGTAATATGAATCTAGGCAATTTTAGAATTTTTAATGTTTTACTATATCTTTAAAAATATTTCAACACTATGTCGAAATATTTTCAATAATACAAGATACAATCTTCATTATATCGTGTGTTGCACCACTTCAATTGTATCCTAATTGAATAAAATGTCTTCCACAATTTCCACGGGTTCATTGGCTTAACTGAAATCAAAACATTATATCATATTTTAATATATAAAACTGAATATGATTTCTTGGATATTTCCTGTCGATCATTCATTTAATAATTAAAGTTTAAAACTCATCATCGCTCATGATTTACTAGGACTGCACTTAAATCTTTTATATATTGACTAAATATTTCGAATAGTTTTCTCATTCCAGTTTAAATTTTTTACTATTTCTTTATTAAAACGTCAACTAAAAATCAAACTCTTGGATTAAAATATTTTTTATAACATTGACGTATTGGAAGTTTAAATATAATATTAATAATTTTGGGACAATATTTTAAGTAATTATTTTTATTTTACAATAAATTACAATACACAAAAATAACTATTAAAAAGTTACACAAATAAATAAAATTATTTACATAAATATGGAAAATACTTAGACCCTTCATAATCAATTATGTAAAGACGATTAGATAGAGTTTATTCGGGAAAGGATCTAATGATGTAAATTGTTTTTGAAATCCTTGTTGGTGTTGGATATAAGTTTTCAAATAATTATTCATATGTAAATTGATGAATAAACTTTCTTCATTTTTTTTTCAGAAAATGCTACCAGGACCTGTATGGGTAATGGAACCTGGATGAAGTCAGTGTACGATAACTGTAAGGAGCTGGACCTCTTCCCGTCAAGCGTGGATACTCAGACTAATATCTACCTGATAGGATACATCATTAGCACAATCACGCTGATAGTTGCCATTTTTATATTCACCTATTTTAAGTAAGTCTAAATTATAGCGGATTAATTTATATTTTGATATCATCATATGATATAGTTGATTTGAAGTAATTTTGGGTTTTTATATATTTTCAAAACAAATTTGTTTATACAGTTCATATAAATCAAACACTAATCAATATTATATTTATTAATGATTGATCGATCTATTTGTCACTTTTCGCTACTGAAAGCCTCTATTAAATTCCCTCGGTTTTAAATTTCTTAGACTTCTGAACCAAGCATCCAAGCAACCAAGATAATAGTTATAATTAAATTTTAAAATTACAAATCGGTCATACTTTGTTTGGGTATGATAGACCTTTTCTATTATAGTTTAAAATGTTAGTTGATTATTTAATTCGATTGAGAATTAATTTTATGGTTATTCATTCTATAAAAAATATTACTTATATTGTTATTTATATTGTCTATATATAAACGGGACACTTCAAATAGTTTTGTCAGTGCAGTACGATTTGAGCCTAGCAAATTTTATAAGTTTAAACTTCGCTACGTGAAATATTTCACCTCTTTTGAGTAAGTTTAAATCATAGCCGTTTGATTTATATTTTTATTAGTAATATAGTTGTTTGAAATAAAGTTTATTTCGGTTTTTGCATGTCTTTAAAAGCAAGTTTGTTAATATGAATTTGAAACACTAACCAATAATATTTTTCTATGAATAAAGTGATAAAGTATCGCTTTCGCTTAGTAAACCAGTAGTAAATTCTCTCAGTATTAAACTTCCGAGATTTGCGAACCAAATGACAAGATAACTTTCCTAGTAACCAATTTTGACCGTTTTTTTTCTGTAAAGTTTTACAGTGTTCTTCATTAAGCCCAACTTTATATGCAGAAATATTAAAGGAATTTTTTGGGAGCCAAAGTTTTACGAAAAATGTTACGGGCCATTCTTTTGTGGATTAATACTAATCGATTGTTGTGCTATTTTCTTAATCACATATAAAACATGGCAGTTTTGTAAATTGTCCTTATCAATCTTTGTCATTGAACATTATATAGTCTTTACGCCAAAACCACCAGCGTCTCAGCATAAGAATCTATAGCTAATTTCGTATAAAATTAGTTTATGATTTTTATAATTTTCCTTCAGGATAGGGCACTTCACCATATTGTTAACTTAATATATTTATATTTAAAATAATAAAGTTTATTTACAAAATCAAATTCAAAATAATCATAATTGCTAAAGTTTGCCATTAGAGCAAGTGCAATTTCCTTCTAGAGGATAAAAATAAAACGATCGTCGCCTTTATCCCCGTCAAGAAACTCCCCATTTGCATCTCCCTGCCGCAAAAAAAAACACACAAAACCGAGGAAATAGAAAAAGTTTCACAGATCTCATACGTTCGTCCCCATTTTTCGCTGTTCTAGGTTTCGTCGTTTGGGCCGCAGGATATCAAATTAAAAGTTGGAGCGGAGAGAAATATATGTCTACCGGCCTTTTTCCTCCTCGGTTTCCTTTTACTCTTTTTCGGCTAGGTCTCCGGCCTGACTGGAACTTGGACAAACATCAGAAAGTAAAACAAATGTTGGTTCGGTATAATTGAAGTTTGAGATCGCGCGCCTCGGTGAGGAGAAATTGATCGACGCCAGAACAAGCGAAAACGTGGACATTTTTTATGAAGAACGTGGAGGAAATTGCTTCTTTCAGAGCTCGCTTGTTTTTCTAGTGGTCAAGCGACTTGATGTATTATACAGTAGAAAATTATAGAAAAATCAGCTGTCATAAAATGAAATTTGATATTGTACTTAAATCAAGCGTCGTTTGACTTTTATTATTAATAGTTGCCGATATTTTTGCTATATCTATTGTTTATGTCATCTTATTTAAGCATATCTCTATAACAATTTTGAGAAACACGATTATTGAAAATTTATAGTTTTGCTGTTAAGAAACATCGTTGAGGCTCTAGTATCATGAGAATTGTTAGCACAATTTCTGGTAAATTTTTAGTTTCCTTAAAGGTGTTTCCTTTATTGCTTGCTTTAATTAATGTCCTATAGTCATTTCTTGATGAAATAGTGGTACCTGATAGCTTACTATCTTCTTATCTCAGATGCTTTATAAATGATGTCATCAATATTACTTAAAACCAAAATAATAATATATTCAAAATTCAGGGACTTCATCAGTTTCAAATATGTATTACTTTAAATAATAAATCATTAATAATTAATACATTATAAAAAGAAAAATGATAACATATTTTATAAAACTCAACAAAACGCCTGAAATATTTGCTTTTGAAATAAAAAAATTAAGAAATATATGTAAAATGTATTTTTATACAAATACTATAACTACTTCAATAGGAATGAAATTTTTTTTCGTGTTTAACATAATTTCTGTTAAATTGAAATTATCCTACTAAATTTGCATTATTTTTTTTTTGATAATGTGTCTTAGTAGGCTAATTTTAAACTTTATATTAATCAATAGGTATAATACCTTTAAGAAAATGATGCAGATATTCGTGTTCTAAAATGAAACTTGTTAACTCAGCTGTTTCAAAAGAAAGTTTTTAATCAATCGGTATCCTGACTTTTGTGAATTCAGTCACCAGATTAGATCAGTTCTATAGAACAAACCATGCTTTATTTGTGTCACAGTTTTACAAAACCTGTGATTCGGATACTGTAGATGATTCTGGGAATATGTCAAGAAGCTTCAGGGATAACATTGTAAAACTCGAAATATAGACTAACAAAATTATAAAAAGCGATAATAGATGAAGAGATATGGTGTACATTAATTAGTATTAAACATTTCTATCTTTAGAGATCATTCAGACATGTCAAAAAAATGTTTATTAAAGCTTTTTAAACCAGCCAGTTTATTTGAAACCCACAATTTTCTCACAATACGTCATCACCTCAAAAAAAACTAAAAATTTTATACATAAAAATAAAAAGTCGTACTTTTTTATTACCTTACAATAGTTACTTACAAAAATAAGTTACAAAAAAAATTTTTCTGTAAATTTGGTTCATAATTTGTTCTCCTATGGAACGTCTTTTGTAATTTTCTGTGAAGAGAAAAGCAATAATAACCCAATGTGTGCATTGTGAGAAATATTTTTACTGGACTCAACAAAACACCTGAGATGTTTTGCTTCACACCAGAAAATATTAAGAAATATATATAAAAGGCTTGTTTTACAATTGTAATTACAACTCGCCTAAAAAATATGATATTAATAAAATCCAAATGTTATGATTTTTTCTCTGTAAAACTTGTTTTATAATTTGCTCCCCTATGAGGTACATCTTTTAATTCTCTATGAAGTTCCACCCATTATATTCTTATTCCCTGGTACAATTTGTCCATCATTTTTATGTCATAATAAAATCTTGCCTAGTGCTTTTGTTACCTTTTCAAGATGATATTCTAAGATATCAAAAAGAGACCCAAAATAGTTGTACAAGAAGTGTACTTAAAACAACATATAATAGACGCTTAAGAGACTAACAAGAGTTTTAATTTGTCTGTCATATTAGCTCCGATAGTTTATAGTTAAGTTTTTATATTGCCCAAAATTATATATATTTATATATAACATCACATGAGTCATAAATATTATTAAATTACATCGAAATCTCCTTTTATTTTTCTCTTCCTTTTTTTGTAGCATCTATGTTTCTCGGTTAGAATCTAACATCATTTTACGAAATTCAATACCAACAAAATCTCCTCTTTCTATTTAGCTGTTGATAAATGAGTATATATTCAATACAAGTAAATATATTTTACCAACTAAACTAAACCAAACCAAACCAAACTTCATATCCAATCTGGCCATCGCTGGCCATCAATGATATTATCTGTGAGATTCATGACGTAATAAATGCGAATTTCGTTTACAAAGTATATTTTAGCATAAAAGGTAAAAATCATGTAGTTCAATTATATTCTTGGTAAATGTTTACTCGATCGCAATTAGAATTCGATTTGAAATTACCGTTAGCATATAGTTATATCATATTTTATATATATATGCCGTTTATTTTTAGGTTATCGAATCAAAATACCTATCAAAAATGACATGCATTTGTGTGAAATACAAATCGTAGCAAAGTGAGAGAAATTATCTTCAATTTATACTACATTATATATTCTAATCGCGTTTTGATAACAGTGGCCGATTGTTTTAATCGGTATTCAATATTTTTAGTTATATTCCATATTATTTCACCATATAAACCTTTCTTAGATCTCCGCAAATACTTCAAAACCAAAATTAGCAGAATCGGTTTAGCCGTTCCCGAGTTTTAGCGAGACTAACGATCAACAATTCCTTTTATACACATAGATGAAGATTCGAAAAAATTATGGGTGCTACTACATACGAAAAATAATGTTTCATCGACAGCCCGTGTAACTTTAGACTCGTTGATGTAAGTTATATGTGTGTAACTGATATTTTTTCTATTCCTTCGTAAAGTAAATTTAATACAACACAAGAAAAACAATACCATTCGGATATAAATCAACAGACTCGAGCAAATAAGCAATTTCGAAAATTGGCCTACCCGATTAAATGTTTTCTAATGTCTGGGGTCTTAATATGTCAGAAGTTATTAGCGATATAAAGGGACCTACGCTCTAACCGTATCGGTATAATAACATAATAAATAATTTCGCTCGAACTGATGGCTGACGATTCGGCGGTATCCCCGTCTCTTAGTCTTGCCATACAAACAAATTAGTAAATTAGACAAATGTAATTAATTATGACGGGCGGGCAAATGAGAAGAGGAGCTGCGGGATATAGAGTATAGAAACGTAAACGTATTTACGGTTTATTTGCATTTATTACCGTACATTTATAAAGGCCGATTCTCATGTGTGAACCACTGAGCGAGTGAGTGTCAGACAAAACTCAATTAATTGTGTAAATATTAATTATGTTGGATAAATAATTTAGTTAGAAACAAAACCTGTTTCCCTTTATTGTTCTCTTTAAAAACGATACGGAATATAATTAAATTCTCTCAACAAAAGAATGTTATATAGATAAATACGAAATGTTGCAAAATATATTAAATTATACAGGGGATAGACCAAATAATATGAATTAATAATACAATCAAGCATGGAGGAGTTTCCGTTATGACTTGGGCGACAATATCGTGGTATTCATCTGGCTCTCTTATTCACATCACTGGCCGTATTACTGCGAATGTATATCTCGACACACTCATTGTTGAAGCTATGTCTGGTATCTGTTTATTTTTAAATTTTCAATCATTTTTAAGTTTCTTACTGGCATAACAGGTCAATTGAAAAGTTACCGGCCTGACACATAGACATAGATACTTGAAATAAATGTATATGTTTTTAATTAGCTCTAACGCTCAATAGGCGCGTGTATAAATTAGACAGCTGTCGGATCGTTTGTTTGTAAATTATAACATTTTGAGTGAAGCAATTTTTGTCATTGTGAAAGAAATGGATAAAAAGGAATTTCGCGTGTTGATAAAATATTGCTTTTTGAAAGAAAAATATACAGTTGAAGCAAAAACTTGGCTTGATGCCGAGTTTCCGGACACTGCCCCAGGAAAATCAACCATCAAAAATTGCTATGCTAAGTTTAGACGTGGTGAAATGGGCACCGAAGACCGTGAACCCAGTGGACTCCCCATATATAATAGGTTGTTACCAACGAAAACATAAAAAAATTCCACAAAAAATTTTGAATTACCGTACATTGAATCAAATAAACAGATACTCTAAAGATATATTTGGGTATGAGAAAGCTCTGTGCAAAGTGGGTGCCGCGCGAGCTCACTTTTGACCAAAAAACAACGTCGAGTTGATGATTCAGAGCAGCGTTTGAAGATGATCAAGCGTAATAAACCAGAGCTTTTGCGACGATATGTGACAATGGATGTATCAATGGCTCTATCATTTCACACCGAAGTCCAATCGACAGTCATCCGACTGGACTGCACACGATTAACCCGCTCTAAAGCGTGGGAAAAGGCAACAGTCGGCTGGCAAGGTTATGGAATCTGAATTTTGGGATGCGCATGGAATAATTTTTATTAACTACCTTGAAAAAGGAAGGATCATCAACAGCGACTATTACATAGCGTTATTGGACCGTTTGAAGGATCAAATCGCCAAAAAACGGCCGCATTTGAAGAAAAAGGAAGTGCTACCAAGACAATGCAACGTGTCACAAGTCAGTAAAAATGATGGCAAAAATCCATGAATTAGGCTTCGAATTGCTTCCTCATCCACCGTATTCTCCAGATCTGGCCCCCAGCAATTATGTCCTGTTCTCAGATCTCAAAATAATGCTCGCTGGGAAAAAAAATTTCGTCGAATGAAGAGGTTATCGACGAAATTGAAGCCTATTTTGAAGCAAAGGAGAAATCGTACTACAAAATGGTCTCGAAAAGTTGTAGGGTCGCTATAATCAGTGTATACCCTTGAAGGGAATTATGTTGAAGAAAAAAAAACTAATTTTGACAAAAATGTATTTTACTATGGTAGGCCGGGGACTTTTAAATTGATCTGTTAATATTAGAGCAATTTAACATGGATTTTAGTTTCTTCCGACCTAAAATACATATATTTTGAGAGCCTTATCTTTTTTCCTGAAGTGAAATTTTGTTGCACTTTTTCTATACATATAGTCGTGAAAATTTTCGATTTTCAGCAATTTTCAATGGAATTTCTACCCAAATAATTGCTAGCTAATAAAAATAATAGGGATTACAAAGAACTTTACGTTCAATGGTTTGGTAGTATAATTATTTTTATACGACCTTTAGTTTTTCAGTTATACGATGAAAACTGTATTTTCCAAAAAAATTAATAGTTTTTGATTATATCACATATCTTAAAAGATGCTAGCGAAATTTAACATAGATATTTGTTTCTTTTAGCTTAAAATACAAATATGTTGAGAGTTTAATATTTTTGAAAGTTGAAAATTGTTCCTTTTTCCACATATGTTATATAGTCATAAAACATTTTGATTTTCGATGATTTCCAAGTTTATTGCTGTCATTTCTATCAAAATAACCGCTAATTATTGAATTAGTAACGTTGAATTGAATGGTTCTATATTGAATTTTTACTCAACATTTAGTTTTTGAGTTAGGTAATGAAAAATGTATTGGCAAAAATGAGTGAGATGCTCTTTATACTACGTACCGCGAAAACTATAAATTATGCAGAAAACTATATTATAATTTACCAGCTGATGTTCTAACCAAACCTATTCAAAAAATATGGTCTCCAATAAATCTTGTTGTTCTTGTAGAACTAATATTGATAACATTTCTTCTGTGTTAGAGTGATGGCTGTTGAAAACCTACCAAGAGTATATTTTTTATTTTTTTCAAATTTATAGAATATAAAAAGGGATAAAGTGTCTCACTAATTAGATGTCATTGCAAAATTTTTAATAGATTTGGTAGTAGTGGGCTAGAATCCTGCTGGGCATGGTGGTAACTATATGTTTATGATTGTTTACAACTATGACTATCCAAAAGGCAAGAATGCAAAATCTGACGAGGAACAGGACCCCAGTCACGCCAGTAATCAGGCTGGGTAATATTGATCTTTAAGTTGGTCACCAGCCATTCGTTAAGCAGTAGGTCCAGTCCAGTTAAACCATAGTTGCTATGAAAAAGATTTTAAAATATTGGAAAAAAATCTTAATACGTCCTTACCTTATTTTCCTTGCCTTAAAAATACCAGAATTATATCATAATATTTCAAATCAATTTATTTTTAATTTTGGAGATGGTCCATTAACCAAAAAACCATCAGCCGATGTTTTTTTCCGTTCTTTTATTCACTTAATCCGCAGAGAGATGAAGTATTAAGTTGAGAACATCTACGCGGATCTTATTCCACATCCGAGACGATTTCGGCAGATCGGCGCTACCGGATAAGAGGTCTGTCGGATTTTTTTGGGCCGTTCCTTCGGTTGGGGAATCGATGCCTTTTATTTTCCATAGTTGATTTAGCAAATGCCGACAGACCGGCCGGCTAAAAGGGGATAAAAGGCTATTGAATACGGTTCCTGTAATGGAGAGGTTCTTTACCTTTCGGAGGATGAGGGATGGGCCGGTATTATTCGATATTTTTTCGTGGAATCAAGAACGTTCAACAAGAAAACCTAGTCTACCAGTTGATATTAATAAATATTGTCCATTTTTTTTACACTCGGTGTTTTTTAATATGAGTACAAACTTGACTTCGTCTTTTACAAATGTTTATTTACTTATGCAATGAAATATTGAATAGATTCTTGCTTACTTCACTTAAAGTTCATTAAAGCCCAAGTAATACACAGCTATTTTAGACAAGATCAAATTATACATTCAAATGTTGATACTTTCAAAATGAAGTAAATGACAAAATATATAATCCTTCCAATAAAACAGAAAATATTTCTAACAAAACAAAATATTAATGTAAATCAAATAGTGAATCTAAAATAACTACAGCTAATTAAAGAGCCACATTAGTATAGGTTAGAGTTGTTTTAACAGATTTACATCTTTTCCTCCTATGAGGTAGACTTCTAAACGCGTTTTTTATATAGTGGTATCCCCTGGAAGATTAATCTACCCAATTAATAATTGCATATTAAAGTAATGTATTTTACTTTTATTAGAATCATAGAGAGAAAAAATCTAATAGCAATACACCAGTTTGGGTTTATTAACAAGCATTCGACAATTGACCAGGTCCACAGAATAACAGATGTTATTGAAAAAGCCTACGAAAGTAAAATAGTATGCTCAGCTATATCCTCAGATGTAGCACAAGCCAGAGCACAACTACAGAAAATGCTACCAAAACAACACTCTGAACTATTAAAGTCATACATTACAACAAGGATTATTTAGATTCAAACAAGAAGAAGCTTACTCTACAATAAAAGAAGCTAAAGCAGGTGTAACACAAGGAAGTGTGCTGGGACCAATGCTTTTTCTACTCTACACTTGTGATATACCACAAATGGAGAATATTACGATGGCTACATTTGCTGATATACTGCGATTATAGCTGTAGGTGACAATAGTGGAGAATCCTCACGGAAATTACAACAAGCAAGTGAGAATATAAATAATTGGACACAAGCTTGGAAAATAAGACAATAAATTAATGAAAGTAAATTTGTACATGCGCAGTTCAACTATAAACAGACCTTACAAGCACCAATAACATTAAATAAAGCTATCATTCCATATAGCAACAATGCTAAATATCTCGGAATGAATCTAGATGCAAAACTTCGCTGGAAGGAACATATAAAGAAGAAAATAAAAGAACTGGTATTGAAATATCGGAAAATGTACTGGCTAATTGGAAGAAAAACGCAATTATCAGTACATAATAAATTGCTATTATATAAGCAAATACTGAAACCTATATGGCCATACGGAGTTCAATTATGGGGATGTTCTGCCAAGAGTAACATAAATAAAATATAAATTTTTCATAACACAGCCCTGAGAGGTATTGTGGACTCATCCAAATACTATAGGAGTGATTCTTACATCAAGACCTGCAGATACCCACAGTCAGTCAAGAAATCAAGAGAATTGCAAGGGGGTATGAGGAAAGACCCCATTCTCATGAGAATATTGAAATATTGCAGCTTTGGATACCACCAGAAGAAGACACAGACTCAAAAGTATCAATGTGCATGTGAGGTGCATATAATAAAAAATACAGCAGTGCCATGTATAAACATTATTTCTCCAGAGACTGAGATAGGGCCGATGGGTCCTCCTAGTTATATACCTAGATTTAAGTTATCATAAAGACAAATTGTAGGTTAGACGAAAACGACTAGTAACAATGTAATAATTAAATAATAAAAAAATAATACTTAAGGAGCATGTTTACCATTTTACGTTTACTTCTTAATTCCTTCGTTTAATTTCTTTGTTCCTGTGTTTCCTGTTCACATATTTCACTATAAGTTAATTGTATCTTTAAATGTATTCTATTACCGTCTGTGCAAATATTTATTTTTAAAATTAGATTAAATCACAACATTTTCCCTAATATATTTGCCATATCTGCAAAATACTTAGTATTAGTTATCTCCTCATAAATTCTATACTAATGCCCATGCATATTCTAAACAATTACACGAATATCTATGCATATACATATTTCAAACTCTACAGGATGATTTTCTACAATTATCCTATATTAATTATATAGTCATATTTATGTGTTTCTACTCTCATCACTCTACAATCTTTATTAGCGTTTTGCCAAGAATGGCTCAATGTTCCATTTTAATATATATATGATTCGTCAGCTGCTTTATTTTGTACTGCTCTTTGTATTTATCCATACTCAATGCTTATATTAATATTAAGTTCTGAGCTGAAACACGCTAAAATGTATTTACAATAAAACTACAGCAGCATTATTTAATAGTTTATATGCTTGTCTCTTTATCGCCTTTTACTGGTAATAGGGGGGGCCCCATTGTATCGTTCCTTTTCGAAGTGACTGACTAGAGACGCAACGAGTTCCCAGCAATTTAACGGTTTTGATATTTTTAATCAGAATTATCACAAATCTTAAGCAACAATCAGAAATGTGTCAAAACAAGAGCGAAAGGCCGTTTGACTGTTTATAACCTCTGATTGTTATCATTAACGTTTTGAATAATTTTGCAGACGTGCAATTTGCATGTACCAAAATAGCAATTAAATTCGGCCATTATTTTATGTCTTAAACACAATATGCATATATAAATCATCGCGCTGACAAATATGTTTTTAACAAAAGACTAAATCTTCGTTGAAAAGAGTTCATTATCCTGATTTACGAAGATAAACCTTGAGCTTATTCCAGGGACATCAATTCTTGCGCCAGTTTAATTTTATGAGGCTTCAGCTTAAGGGTTTTGTGCAAAATACGAGGTAAAGATGACTCAGATCATGTACTCAGTACAGTATTAGCAAAGTTTGAGTCACATAAACATCCACCTATTTTCATTAACCAAAAGTAGCTAACAAAAACAGTTCCTATACGTTAAAAATTATAAAAAGCTTATTACTGGCAACGTACTACATATATTGATTCTTTTACTATTATGATAATGCACCACTATTTATTACTGTTTATCATTTGTTTCAGAGAGCTCAGATGTTTAAGGAATATCATACACATGAACCTTATGTGGTCATATCTTTTGACCTACGTCACATGGATTATATTTCTGATAGGAGTAAGTATATAAATTTCTTCATTTACTGAGTTATGATGTGATTCTGACTTATAAGAAAATTTAAATAAATACTGTCCAGAAAACAGACAGATATATTTCAAATGAATTTAAGAAAAAGCCATTTAAATATAATATTGTAATTTTACGATTCGAATAAAGCAGTTAACAGATATTCCCATTTCTTTTGCTCCAAAATTGTTATATTAAGGCTGTTTAATTTTTTCGAGAGGTGAAATGTTTTTCCTTCACTTGGTGTACATTATTTCCATGAAACATACTTTAATTGTATACACAGACAAGAAAAGAGATAATATTTGTAGACAAAGGTACAATATACAGATCTCTTACAATTTAAATTAATTTAATAAACTTGTTCGGTCTCCAGAAGGAACTGCGTTTCTAATGGCCGCAGACTAATTCTTATATTGTCTCGTAACTAAAAATTAATTGACGTTGGAGAGAGAAGGAGCGGAGAAAAGCCGAAGAATTTCCCATTTCCACCAAGTTTTAATCGAATACTCGCGAAAAAACATTATTCTCGGTTTGTGGGGGATTTTGGAAAATTCAATCGATGCCATGATTATTTTTGACGGAATCAGGATATTATCTTCGATCAGGCAATAAATTAAGTAACACAAAATATATTTTAGTTACGCTAAACAGAATATAAAGGCGTAATATAAGATTGAGGAAAAAATAATTTCGGTTTTTCCTAAGGGATATCTTTAAATTCACATATTTGAACATTATGCTTTTACCAAATAAGAACGAAAGGTCGTGAAATAAAATATAATAGATGTTATTGATGATTAAAATTAAATAATGATTAAAATATGGAAAAAAATATCCTCAAACCAAAATACAATACATTGTTTCAAAGAAATCAGCTTTGAAAAGGGCTTCAAAGTTACAACACAAACTATGGCACTCTAGATTTTCGGTTTCTCGCTTCCAACCAAAATTCCAACGCTTAAGTTCCACAGTTCTCTGTAGTTTTAGGTTCCTACTTATTTTTACGGTTATGATTATATCCTTGAATATTTCTTCTCCATTTATTACTTAAGCATTTGGTTATATCATCGTGTGATTTTACAATATGTTTTGCTTTTTCTTGCCACCCATTATATCTATAAATTAATATTACTTTTGTTTAAGTACTTCTTCAATCTCTTATAAGTTCTTTTATATACTCTTTAATCCTATTATATTATTACCGTCTGACTTACGAATGAATTTTGTAATATAAAGACCATCGAACCTACTGAAAACATGATTGTCAAAATTAAGTCATATTTTAATCATTGACAAAAATCAAAGGAACATGTTGGTCTTACTACTGCGATCAAAAAATAGTAAGATCAATGAGAATGTACGGAAATGTTAAGCTTAGCCAAACAATTATGAAATTGACAGGACTGCAAAATAAACTCTAAGTTGCTTATGTTTTGGGTGAAACTGACTTCATTTTTGTAATTTTTGTAACACGTTTTCTTAACAATTTGGGTAACTATGTTAAACAAGTTCTGTATAGAAACATCTCATTAATGTCCTACTGAAATTGTTACCCTTATTTTTCACTTATATTTTACAAATTTACTGGAAAATTGTCGAAGTGGAAATAAATAGAATTAAAATAAAATGGAAAAGAAAAAGATCTCTTAGGCGCATTAGGCAACCTAAAGCATGGACTGCATGCATCTTTTTTTCTGATATTTTCTCTATGTACTCCATGAAACAATCCACCCTCCTTTTTGAGGATCCATTACGGTCGTGATGAATTATGGGGTCATAGGCCGTCTAAAGTTTAGTCCGACAGACATACCTTCCTTTACATTTGCTTTTTAAAAGCCTTCAAACTTTTAATCTATGTATTTAAAGCAAACTCTCTATTTGGGAAATGATTTTACTCTGTCCTTCATCAACCCAACTTTATGTGCAGTAATGAACCAACAGAGCGAAAGCCTTTTATATGGAGGTAACAATATTTCTTGGAGGACTTCTTTTTACTAACCTTTAGCTCTTTAGGTGGTCAACTCTTCTTGATGCAATGATTTACTCGATATCTGCTATCGCATAGACAATAAAAGCAAAAGGATTTGGTAAACCCAGCTTGATGACCAGGCACCATGCAGAATACCTTTAAAGTATGCCAATCTTGTTCTTGTAGGTTTCTTTCGGGTGTACGAAATGACCTACAAAAAAGGAATCAGGAAATCTGTGAATTTTTTGGCGAATTTTTGAAAAGATGCAGTATCGTATTGAATCTTAAATTAATTTTAAATAATCCTGATGTCCTGGAATGTTTTCCATATTATTTTCATTATCGGCGTAAGAAAATACATATAAATTGGATCAAAATACACAAACAGCTTTTTTGGTGCATACCAGCGCTATTTGAGTACTTGCTGGTATTGGTTTGATGAATCTCGTGAGTTTTCGATGAGTTTTCGTCATGATTATATCTCTTTTCACGTAGTATTGGTTCTCAAATTTTACATAATTCAATTTATATAATTCTACAGAGAAAAATCTAACAAGCTGCTTGAGGGTCGTCTTTTTCGTTGACTGAATGGCTAAAACTTACTCTAAATACTAACATTGTATACAAGATCACTTTGAAAGAGACGAAATTAACTTGGAAGCCTAAATAAATACTAATGTTCATTTTATCTCGAAACTCTAGATATAAAACTCTCAGTTTCCTAATAATACCCCAAATATCCGTTCGGAACTTACGTTTACTCCGGCAGCAATCAAAAATAAATTCTTCCCCGAACCAACCTCGCCCACTTCTCCCTCCCGCGGCGCAACAAACTGCTACTCGCAGCGGCAGAACAAAAGCTGGAAACGCCATTACAGTTCGTAGTTTGTCTATGAAATAATTTCACTTAGTCGGTCGGCTCTTAACGACGTTTTAACTTTTATATCGTCCTCTCATAACTAAAAACTAATTACCGTGGCGGATACTTGGAGAAACTTTTAATCGAGTAATCCCACTCGAGGCATTATTTTTGTAAAGTTTTTAAGCGCTTCGCTGTTTTTTTTTCTTCTCGGGCCTCCGCGGCCCCCCGAGACCACCCTGAAGTGATCGAACATAATTTCATTAAATATGACGGGCCGGTTGTTTGTTCTGTATAAACTGAACACATTAAAATTTCATTATCCCGAAAATAGGATTATGTTTTCGGCGAGTTCGATATTTCGTGGCGGTGTCGAACAGAGATGGGATTGGGATTGATCGTAAAGATTTGTTTTGTGAATTAAGTTTGTTTAGAGATGTTAATTTCGCTCTCACTTGCCCTCCATGATCTCAGCGACTAAATTTTAGCACACTAGACGCTTTTTAATTACGACTCTTAGTAAAAATAAAGTATTTGCTTTAAGATTCTGCCATAACGGACAGTTAGTCATGGTATTCATGCAAACATTACAAGAATAAATCTGTTGTTTACTTATAGCTTCTGCGTAACATCGTGCCACTCGAATTGTACGACAAAACTATAGCACAGCTAGGTATAAAAATAGAATTGATTAACATTTTTAATATTTATTTCAGTAACAGTCACAGCACCATCAATTTTTACAGTGTCAATCAGTTTCTTCAGGTTTTTAGCATTATATTGATCTACATTTTTGCACTCATCTTGGATAAAATTAGTTGTTGTTAGTTGTCATTTGAGTACACATTATGTGCTAACTTACCCCAACAATTTTCAGTAATATTAGAATCAGGGTCTGAAAAATAGTCTTTAAAGAGCTTCGCGGAATGAACAACAGAATTGTCTTGTTGAATAGTATAATTTTAAGCTTAATGTGTGATAATTAAAAATAGCGAATGAAGTCAATAAACAGTTAAAAACATAGTTTATTATTTGCTAAAGTTAAATCGCACAAACTCGGTGGTCAATTTGAGGGTCACCTCTACGGCAGAAAATTATACCTTCAAAGCGTTCATAAGGAATAGTCATAGTAAAGCCCACCTAGTACCATCCTTTTGAGACCACGTATCACACACATACATTTCATTAAGTTTGGGTTAAATTAAATCAATAATCATCATTCTGTAGTACTGGACGTTGATGAATGAGGAAGTACAATGCATCAGCTATTTCTTCCGCCTAAAATTGGCATCAGACACTAACTTTGAGTAGATGCATTTTACCTGACAAACCTTCTGGTGAACTTTCTATAAGATCCAAGTAAAAGTTTTATTATTTCAAATAGATAACAGGTCAATTGAATAATCCTCGGCCTGACACATAGATGGCGCTACTAGAATTAAATTCATGCATTTTTTAGTTAGCCCTAAACCTCAAAATATGAGTGTATAAATTTGGAAGCTCTCGGATCATTAGTTTGTAAATTATAGCATTTTGAGTGAAGCAACTTTTGTTATTGTGAAAAAATAACGGATAAAATAGAATTTTGCGTGTTGATAAAATATTGCTTTTTGAAGGTAAAAAATACAGTTGAAGCAAAAACTTGGCTTGATGCCGAGTTTCCGGACACTGCCTCAGGAAAATCAACCATCAAGGATTGGTATACTAAGTTGAAACCTGGTGAAATGAGCACCGAAGACGGTGAACGCAGTAGACGCCCAAAAGAAGTTGTTACCGACGAAAACATTTAAAAAATCCACAAAATGATTTTGAATGACCGTAAATTGAAATTGAATGAAATAACAGATACTCTAAATATATCACGTGTACATCATATCATTCACGAATATTTGGGTATGAGAAATCCCTGTGCAAAGTGGGTGCCGCGCGAGCTCACTTTTGACAAAAAACAACAACGAGTTGATGAATCGGAGCAGTGTTTGAAGATGATTAAGCGTAATAAACTTGTTTTTGCCTCGATATGTGACAATGGATGAAGCATGGCTCCATCATTTCACTCCGAAATTTAATCCGAGTGGACTGCACACGACGAACCCGTTCCAAAACTTGCGAAAACGCAACAGTCGGCTGGCAAGGTTATGGCGTCTGTATTTTGGGATGCATATGGAATAATTTTCACTGACTATCTTGAAAAAGGAAGGACCATCAACAACGACTATTATATAGCGTTATTGGACCGTTTGGAGGACGAAATACGGCCCCATATGAAGAGAAATAAAGTGCTGCCTCTCCAAGACATTGCAGCGTGTCACAAGTCAGTGAAAACGATGTCAAAATCCATGAATTGTGCTTCGAATGGCTTCCTCATCCACCGTGTTCTCCAGATCTGGCCCCCAACGACTATATCCTGTTCTCAGATCTCAAAAGAATGCTCGTTGGGAAGAAATGTTCATCAAATGAAGAGGTGATCGCCGAAACTGAGGCCTATTATGAAAAAAAAGGACAAATCGTAGTATAAAAATAGCATCAAAAAGTTAGAGGGTCGCTATAATCTGTGTATCACCCTTGAAGGGAATTATGTTGAATAAAAAATACTAATTTTGCCAAAAAAATATGTTTTACTATAGTAGGCCGGGGACTTTTCAATTGACCTGTTAGTTGTCAATCGTGTTACTTGCGAGATCATGATAATTCCACAGCAACAGGTTACCAACAGTAATGTCTGCTATATATTCAACGTCATCTCTAATAGATTACTTTATTATTAGGATTTCTAACTCGCCCTCGCAAGAACAACGAATGGCGCATCCACCATTCCATCGACTCCCCTCAAGACCGCAAAATTACCGCAATAAATACGACTAACGATTTCGTGTATAGGCGATCGGACGCGATCCAATTTCCCAGATTTAAAGTTCAGGCACGAAAATTACTTCCGCTATTATTAATCATGCCGAATGCCTACCAGAAATTCATTATATTATTGCTATACAATTCGTAATAATGATTTTAAGTGATATCGATTCGCCGCAGGATGAAAAACTCTTCATCATGCTGGTAACCTGCGTGGTTGTAAACCTTTGACGGTTGAACTCGATGAACTTTGTGACGTCTATTCACCTATTGTGGGTATATATATGGAAAGATATTGTACTGTCTATTTGTGTTTTTTTTTTTACTTATCTTATGTAATTCTACCTAAATGGTTTTTTTATTTAATTACTCCTTTTAAAAACTATTCAGAACGACTCTTCCCCAACTACTACAAGGTGAATTTTTCTGAAAATTACAGATTATATTTATTATTCCCTCGTATTTTTTTTCCTTTTATTTGTAATACCTTTCTTGTCGCTTCTCAATATATATTCTCTCTGCTGTACTGTCTGATGCTTTATTTTCCAAACTATATCTATTTCAATTTATTCTCCAATATATTTTTAATATGTACTAACTTTTATTGTTCTTCTTAACTTAATTTTCTCTATTCTTATTTTTTCTTCGATTTTTTGTCGTTCGTTTTTATTATTGTTATTGTTTCTTTACTATACACTTTTGTTAATTCCACTAGCGTTTAATATACTTCCTTTTGCAATTTTTAATGTATGTTTACTTTACAATAATATTTAAACTGCACAGAATATTTTGCTGGTTTTTATAATTTCATCTCTTATTTCTATCTCCCTTTCTCCATATTCTAACACCATACTTTCTAGATACTTAAACTGTTTTACCTTTTCTTAACCATTCTCTTTGTTAATACAATTTCAGCTGTCAGTTTTTGTCTTTCTGATATTAATTATTGGTTTTAACTATTACAATTAGGTCAACGATACAGGATTCTTATCCACCTTCTAATTTTATTGTGTTATTATTGTATGTTCTATTATATGAAAATTTTTCTTTTCCATTAATGGTAAATTCTTAACTTTATTTTGGTTTTATTATACTAGTATTATTTTGGGCTAGTACCATCTTCATTAGATTTTGTAATTTAACTGATATTCTCTTTCCATTCCTTCAATTGCCTCCTCTTCATATACAACATTTCAGTTTTTATTTCTTGATATATTATTATTAATTTTTATTTATTGTTATTTTATTATCCTTTTAGAGTTTTATCTAACGAATCCACACTGATAACTTTGTATTCTTCATCGCCATCATTTTTTCTTTATATCTGTTTCACATTTTTCATTGAAGCATTGCTTTTATGTTGTCCTATGTTCCTACTTTCATCGACTTTTTCCTATTCCTGCATATATTTTTTCCCTGTGACCAATTTCTGTCTTATTTCCTCTTTAGTTCTTTTTTGCTTTTGCTTTTGTGGATTTTTTTTTTCATTCACCATACCATAGATAGTAAATGCCTATATTCTAACAGTTGTCATTGATTTTTAACATGATTTATTTGTGTTATATGTTGCGTGAAAATGGAAAAAAATAATAGAACAAACAATAGTTTTTTCAATTTCATTTTAAATAAATTTATTAATAAACATAGCCAGCTGAAAACAACGCTTAATATTATTAATATAACCCAGTATATGGGTTATATTTATAATACGACAACCATATTTTCTATTTATCTGACAATTTCAGACGAACCGAGAACAATAGCTTTTAGTTCTGCGGTATACAGCTCACCAAATCTCAAAATAAATATACTATTCCACCAACTCTCCAGATGACTGAGACAAAAAGGCTTTTAGCTTCGGCTATCATCAATATTTTCAAACGCGCACTTCTGGAACACAAAATGTGTCCTGGATGAACACATTTATTTGCGACATCGAATCTATATATAATACTGTTTTTCCATTTACAGGTAAATTTTAGGGAACAGATGGCAATAATGTGCGTGTTCCTCGTTACCCTTCTCCATTATTTCCACATTACGACCTTTTTTTGGATGTTCGTAGAAGGTAAGACAATTTCTTAAAATATATATTGTAATATATCATTGATACAGTGTCTTTATAAATAATTTATTATTATATATATATATATATATATATATATATATATATATATATATATATATATATATAGTTTTCTCTTAAATTCGAGTAACAATAATATGTATAGTCTATTCAAATTTTGTTTGTGCATACGTCGTCATGAAGATGTTTAATATATTGCCTGCCGCAATTTGTAAATTCATTTTAGAATCAGACAATATTTTCCTTCCCATTTTATTCTAGTTGAAAAGAGAGACAATTCTGTCTAATTAGTTCAAACGCGTAAACGAATGAACCTGTCAAAGTCGTCCGGTTGTCACACGAATGCAAAATTCTTGAAACCTATAGTAATAAGAGGTTATAACTCTAACCTATGAACTAGAATTTATATAACTAGAATTTTATTGTCTGTCAAAGGCAAACTGAACTAAAACTCAGAGTTCAATCGGCAACATTGCGAAATTGTGATGTCACAAATTTAAATGACATATACACAAAATAACTTTTAATGGACTATAGGTGTATTTTGATAAAGAATGATTTAAACCTAAATATAATATTAAGACATGCATTCTCCAGCCTATACAGGCCAGTGCTGAGGCGCAAGTCTTTTTAATTATACTACTAAAGAAATTTAAAAAGTAGTACACTACTCAAAACAGTAATAGTTTTATCCACACAAACACAATATTTATTTATAAAACTAAGGATATTTGAATATCGTCGCAAATTACGTTTCAACATTCCGTATAGCCTGTATTCAATGATTTCGAAGGAAACAAGTTTTGTTTGAATTCCGGACAGGCTTTTCTATCAGAATAAATATTCAGGGCGTATGTTTCGCCAAGAATCGAATAAAAGAAAACAAAAACAGAGAAGGTCTCGAGTTTGTAAAAGATATTGTCGTGAGAGACTGCAGTGAGGCTGCTTACATTTCGAAAATAAATATTATTGTTCTGTACGTTTCCTTTATATATATATATATATATATATATATATATATATATATATATATATATATATATATATATATATATGCGTGTTTGTTTATTTTTATTTAAAACGAATGATTATTATTTTTGTGACGTTCCATCGATATACTAGAATAAAGGATTCTTCTTCTTATTATCTTCTATAGCAACATTCTTCTTTTTAGTACATGTTGTCCTAATTTGTTTTACGATTTAAAATTACAAAGTAGTCTTCTCTTTGGTATTTGTATAATTTATATGGCTCTAACCTCAGAGTCTATCTTAATTAAGCTTGTAACACTTTGCCATGCCCCTTATTTGTCTTGCTTTATATTTCTTGAGCTCTATTCAATGACCAACATAACAGTTTTGTTATCCCTTCTGGTTTGTCATGAATAATACCGTTTTCTGTGTTGTTTGGTTTCTTGTAAGCTATCTCCTGTTATATCCCATACAGATTTTTTATTATCTACTATAGCAATATAGCAAAATAACATTAATAAGTTATTTGTCTTTGTCCTAATTTGTTTTGCGATTTAAAATTATAAAGTAGTCTTCTTTTTAGTATTTGTATAATTTATATGGCTCTAACCTAAGGGTCTGTGTTAAATAAGCTTGTAAAACTTGCTAAACTTGTCTTCTTTTATATCCTGTAAAAAGTTTTTTTATGTACCATAACAAACTAGCAAATTAACATTAATAAGCTATTTGTCGTTGTCCTAATTTGTTTTACGATTTAAAAAAGTAGTCTTCTTTTTGGTATTTTTATAATTTATATGGCTCTGACCTCAGAGTCTGCCTTAATTAAACTTATAACACTTTGCCATGCCTCTTATTTGTCTTGCTTTAAATTTTTTAAGTTCTATTCAATGACCAGCATAACATTTTTGTTATCATTTCTGGTTTGTCATGAATAATACCATTTTCTATGTTGTTTGGTTCTTGTAAGCTATCTCCTGTTATATCCCATACAGATTTTTTATTATCTACTATAGCAATCTAGCAAACTAACATTAATAAGTTATTTGTCTTTGTCCTAATCTGTTTTAAAATTACAAAGTTGTCTTCTTTTTAGTATTTGCATAATTTATATGGCTCTTACCTAAGAGTCTGTCTTAATTAAGCTTGCAAAACTTGTCTAAACTTGTCTTCTTTTATATCCTATAAAAAGTTTTTTTATTATGTACAATATCAAACTAGCGAATTAACATTAATTAGTTATTTGTCGTTGTCCTAATTTGTTACATTTCCAAATTACAAAGTAGTCTACGGCAGACATTTGAATTAACGTCTACGTCACTATTTTCAATGTACATTTCAATGAATTTTGTAATAATGTGTGACTGTGATGTTAATTCAGTAAATAAGTTCACTGAATTAACACTGAATCTCAATATTGGTGTGCTCTGTTCATATTTTTGAGCATAGTCCTTGATAACCTTATCGACAGCTTCTTCCTTCAGGTCCTGTTATTCAGATTGTCCTGTTATGCAATACCTCGCAGTATCTTGTTTTGAAATATTTTTACAATACTTTTATTGCTTTGGCTAGTACAACGCCATAGTCGAACACTATAAGTCCACACAAGTTTCAAGACTTGCCGGTAAAGCAAAAGCTGATTATATACTGACACAGCTAAATATCTACCTACTTACCAGTGTATTTTTTATACTTCGGCACCAGTTCTTCAATGTTTTTCTTAACATGTGACTTCCACTTAAGTTTAACATCAAGGGCGATATCAAGTTATTTGGCTGTATTTACATACGGACTACTTGCTAGTTTATATACACTGGCTTAAGCTTCATTCTTTTGTTGGTGAAATAAATATGCAGTGATTTATCTCTATTCATTTTGATGTGCCATTTTTCTGTCCGGCATTGTATTTCGGAAATATTGAAATTTTTCAGTTGGCTTAGTATTGTTACCTTTGATGGTATGCAGTGACATACAGGCCTGTTAGATATTAATTTAAATGATCCCACAAAAATGCTTCAACTAATAATTAATTAATATATATAGATATATATATATATATATATATATATATATATATATATATATATATATATATATATATATATATATATATATAATGTAATTTCCTGCTTGGTGTTATATTTCTTCAAGTTCAAAGCCAGGGAATTACCGAACCTGCTGCATTATTTATTAAAATATAGCGTTCTCATTCGAGCCAGTGACTGTTACTGCTTTAATCATAACGCCATTTCCCCTCTCGCCCGCTCAACCCTTCCACCCTCTTTCTCATCTCGGCTCCGTTCCATATTCCGATGCAGTTTGCTATGGCATTTTAAATTTCGATTTACTCCTAAAATTGCTCACTTCAGTTCGGCTTCTGCCGCCAACTGAAAAGTAAAGTAGGTCTGGAGCTTTTGGTTTAAAATTCGACAGATTTCTTTCTTTTAATTTACCATATATATAATATATATTTAATTATTGTTGAAGCGTTTTTGTGAAATCATTTAAATGTATATGTATACATCTATTTTATGCATTTATTATCGAAGAGCTTACAAATAATTTTACAGTCGCAATAATTTATAAATTAGAGCTGTTTTATTATGTACACATTGAGCTTTTTTCCACACCAGTATCGGTTCGGTTCTAGGCGTGTTTTTGTATGTAGTGGTATCCCCGAAGGCCGAATCCACATAATTATTAATTGTATATCTGAGTTATGTATTTTACTTTAATTAGGTTGCAATTTATGTTTTACATTTAGTTCTTGTTTCTTTCGACGCAATGTGTCCTTGTAAAATCATTATGATATTACTATATTTCTCTTTAGTTTGTGCTGTTACTATCTGTATACATCTTTCTTGATAAAACTACATTTAATCACTACATTCTCCTTAATGCATTTGCCATACCTGCAAAACAGTTAGTGTTATTTCTCTTTTCATACATGTTAACCAAACATTCATGTATATTCCGAACAATAACACACATTCTTATAAAACTTTCACACTCTATAATACAATTCCGTACAAACAAAGTATATTAATTGTATACTGACCTTTAGTGGTTTCCTCTTTTATCACCCTGTCTTGATAATCGTCAGCATTCAATCAAGTGAATAACTAAGGTGTTTATTTCCAATATATCAAAAACTCGCCCAAGATTCCACAATTTGTCAATTTCTTCTGCAATGTGTGTGATCGAGCTCACACAAACCGAAGGTGCTATTTTCAACATTGCCTCTTTCCATAAATCCAGACAGTTCTGGTTTGAATATCCTACTCCACCTTAATGCATTTGCCATATCTGCAAAACAGTTAGTGTTATTTCTCTCCTCATACATATCCCGTACATATATAGTGATATATATGGTGCATTGTACATAACAATAACTCCAAGTTCTTTAAGAGCTGATTTTCAAACTACTGCATTAGATAACTTATGGTTAATTTCTTCATGGTAGTCGCCCTTGGACTTGGAGAAACACTAATTCTGTACCAGGAATAAAACCATTCCTATTTCCAGCATGAAGAACTATATGTCTAATGTCTATTGAATAAATGTTATGACTAACATAACCTAATCGATAGTTATTCCAACATTTACCTTTTTCCATCTACTTTTGTTGTCTTTACACTATATTTATTATCATCTTGCCATGAGCAACCCAATATACATTCTGAAATATTCATATCTCATTTAAATATATAAATTGATATATTTCCTCCTTGTTTTGTTACATGTTTTTAAAAATTGTATTCTTTTAAAACCAATTTCAGGAAATTCCATTAAACCCCTTCGTGGTTTATCTTTACACCACTTAAATCCTATATTATCCAACAATGTATGAACGGATGTCCTACATCTCTCAAATAGCTGTATATCTTTTGTATTTTTATGTATACTTTCCATATTAACAATTTTTTCTGAAATAATTGTATTAAGTTATGTTTCGATTGAAGAAACTACTTACTGTTTCATACATTTCGTATCATATTTGATCTCTGAAACACCAAGCTGATCTTGATTCGTCACCTGTTTCGCATAAACACGATTTCTTTTTGGCGAATTTAAGGTTATGTTGTTTTTTATTTTTGAGATATTTTAGTGACCGTGTCTGTACTAATATACAGTGCAGCTGCAAGGCGCAAAAAAATATTTTCAATAAAAACTGCGGCAATTTTAAATTCATTAAAACAAAGAGTTAAAACAACGTTTGCCGGTTCATAACCTGTAGTTATAATATTTTAAAGAATTTTCAGACGTTTGCAAACGGGCAACTTTTGCAGGCTCATTCCGTTACATGTTTGAACTTCTCTAATAGCATTCTATCTCTTTTTAAATAGAATAAAGTGATAAGGACAATATTGTCTGATGTAAAACGAATTTACAAGTTTAGACAGACATATAGTGATAATCGATAAAAAAATATTTTCTTTAAATATAAACCTTAAACTTTCTTTTTTCCAACATTTTGTATTACTTTTTAAAAAATATTATTTGTTCTTTTAAAATTGTATTGATTTAATATTTTATCAAATTACAGGTCTCTATTTATACATTCTGGTTGTGAGAACACTGACAAGGGAAAGCTTTAAATTACGCGTCTACCTGGCTATAGGTTGGGGTAAGTAAAAATCCATTTCACACCTACACATTTTAAAACGATCTTTTAATCGCCACTCTTTCTTTGATCTCTTTCAGTTGTCTGAAAGATGATCTGTGTTGATACATAATGCAGAAAGAGAGGAAAGGGTGAACTGTAACGTTCATTACGCATTCCCTTTCCAAAATCAATTTAAAATAACAAATTCTCTAATTATATTCAGTAAAAATTTAATGTAATTTCCTCTCTCTCTGATTATTTTTAATTAAATTTGGTTATGGTAAAGATTAAAATAAAATATACATTACAAAATTAACTTTTTCATGAAAAACTATAACAGTTTGGTTTATTTTTGGACCTTGTTCTTTTGTCAGAGGCCTGTATCTTAAAAAAAAACAATAGGATATATAAAATATTATTTCCCACTACGTCAGACAACAAAAATTTATTAGTAGGTATACAGGAAAAAAGGAAGAAAAACTATCGAATAACAAACTGGATCCTAAACTTTCTCAATTTAATATTTCGACCTGTTTCTTCCAGTTTGTATCAACAACATTCGGGGAAAGCTGAAAAGAAACCCGACCGGAGAGGAAAAAAGGAAATAAATAAAAGTTTATGTGTTTGTTTTGTTTTGGCCGTGGAGTTTTTGGCGATGGAAAACGAGACACTATTTAAATTTGATTAAAATATTCATAGATTTCTTTATAGGACTACGAAATATCATGTCAAAAGAAATATACCATTTAAATAATATACAGAAACATTACTGTCTTGAAAATTAAATCCTTAATAAAATAATTCAATACAATGCTAAAGTGTAAACATCAACAGATCAGTACAAATACAGATATAATAATTAAAGGATCAAAAGATATATAGATTATCTAAAGAAGTCTCTACGAATTGATTAGTATTTTAATAACGATATATCAATACTTTTGCCACCTTCACATTTCTGATTAGTCACTGAAAAATGGCGTATTTTGCCCTGACTGAAACACCAGTCATGATAACTATCATGATGACTAGCTTTTATTATGATATTTTATCATATATATTATCAATATCTATCTAAAAATGAAAATAAATATTTTGCTTTTGAATCCATTAATATTAATTAAATAAATACAATATTTTATAATTGTTTATACCATCATCTGTATTCCTTCACACAATATAAAATATTCAATGGATTATTTGATTGATTTTCATCTATTGACATATCTATAACCCGCATTGCACATCATCATCAAAATGTATGACATCAACACGTTGCAATAGTGCCCCATCTAGGCCGTAAATTTTTCAGGCTTGTTTCTAAAAAAGTAAATTACCCTTTTCCATTCGTGTTTTCATCATGAACAATGATATATTTGCAATGAATTATTACAAATTATTATACTAACTAATAAAACGTAAAGAAATGTTATCAGTTTAATTTTTTTTTCATCTAATTTTGTTATATTTACACTTTTTCAATTAACATCTAGTCATGAGTGGCACAATGTTCACTTTTGGAACATCGAGATGCACAAAATGAAATAAATAACCTTCCTTAATTTTATTACATGCTTCTTTAGTCTGCTATAATTAAGCTTGTAAAACTGTATCATGTCCCTTATTTGTCTTGCTTTAGATTTTTAAAACTTTATTCAATAACCGACATAACAGTTTTGTTATCCTTTCTGGTTTGTCATACCGTTTCCTATGTTGTTTGGTTTCTTGTAAACTGTCTTTTGTTTTACCCTATAAAGAGTTTTTTTATTATGAACTATAGCAATCTAGCCAATTAACATTAATAAGCTATTTGTCTTTGTCCTAATTTGTTACGGTTTAAAATTACAAAATAGTCTACAATAGACATTTAGAATTAACTTCTACGTCACTGTTTTCAATGTACTTTTTAATGAACTTTAATTGACGAGCAATGAGGTATTTTTCACTGATTGAAACACCAGTCATGATAATTATCATGATGGCTAGCTTTTATGAGTATATTTTATCAAATATATTATCAATATCGATCTAAATATGAGAATAAATATTTTGCTTTTAAATCCATTAATATTCATTAAATAAATAGAATATTTTATGTTTGTTTATACCATCATTTCTATTCCTTCACACAATATAAAATATTCAATGGATTATTTGATTGATTTTCATCTATTGACATATATATACCTCGCCTTGCACGTTATCATCAAAATGTATGACATCAACACGTTGCAGTAGTGCCCCATCAAATATTACTTTTGGTTTATTTAGACTATAACATATAACAGAATACTAACGTAAATAAAGTAATTATACAAAAGTAATGTTATCAGATTCAGTATTTTTATTTTAACAATATAATATATCTAATGCATATATTATTGAAGAACGGCCATAATACTTATACACAACCTATAACATATTTTTACTAATCACTCCATTCCCCCTAATGTATTTGTCATACTATCCCCAAGTCAGTTCGATTGGACTGAATATATAATAATAAAGTGAAAGGCGTAATACTCTATGTCCATATTATTCAACTATGTAATCTAGGCCGTACCTTTTTCGGGCTTATTTCTAAAAAAGTAAATTAAGCTTTTCCATTCGTTTTCATCATGAAGAATGATATATATGCAATGAATTATTACAAATTATTATACTAACTAATAAAACCTAAAGAAATGTTATTATAAGTTTAACCTTTTTTGATCGAATTTTGTTATATTTACACTCTTTTAATTAGCATCTTGTCATGAGTGGCCCAATGACTACTCTTAAGTTTTCTAAGATACTTCCCAAAGTTACTGAACAGTTTTCTCTGAAATAATTGTATTAAAATATGTTTATACTGAAAAAAGTACTCAATGTTTTTATAAATTTCATCAGTTTAATCGGAAATACAGCATTCAAGAACAACATCAAGGGTGATCTTGATTAGCCACCAGATTCGTAGGTGAACGCTCTTCGGTGAATACAAGATTCTTAATTTTTTGGAAGATTTTAACTATAATACATATATTATGGCTGATTCGGTATTATATTCAGACAGAATTCATAAACATCTGTCCTTAAATCGGGTACATTTAAACATAATTGCGGTCGTTTGGTCCAAAAAGTTGTAATAATTATTTGAATTTATTGTTTCACTAGTTTCAAATATATCTGTGACCAAAATTCCTTTGGAATCGCAAAAACAAAATCACGTCTTTGTGAATTTCTGCTTCAGATCTGGTTGTGCACCACTCTTAACCTCTTAATACGATATCTTTTCTTTACGACACGTCAAATTCTTATTCAAATCTTCAAATTATATTGACTATGATTTACAGAAATTGTAAAAGCAAAGCACTGAAATAAAATAACTCCTTTAAAATGTTCCCTAACAACGTATGAAGCGACGAGCTACACCCTTCAAAGAACTGCATCTAAATTTTCTAAGATAATACCCTAACTTCCTGAACAGTTCTCTGAAATAACTGTATCAAAATATGTGTATTGTAAAAAAACTATTAACTGTTTTTATACATTTCATTGGTTACCCGCATTGTATGTATATTTTCGTATGAAAACGTATTTTCAAATCAAATTGAGAATTATTTATAGAAATTTTCAAAGAAAAGCAAATTCTTTAAAATTAATTCACGGTCTTGATGTTCAGTGGATACTTGCCTTTAAACGTTAATCATTTGCCTTACCCATTGTCTTTGACCTCGGCTGATAAAAAAATCTCTTCTTAACTATTTCCTTCCACTTTTCATACTTTGAGCTCCGGAAACAACTTTTTCTGCCGCTCTCTTGACGGCTGCGAAACCGTCGAGGGGTCAGTTAATTAAGAGACTGAGCGGCTTTATAAGGACAAGCTGTTAAAAAGTTGCCGGTTGATTCAATTAGCGCTAATTACTCGTCTGCAGAGTATATTCTAATTATCCGACCTCTCTGCCTGAAAAAATCTAATCATACCAAGATGTTCTCGGACATTTCGTAGTTGATAATTAAAATTTAGCCTCTCGACATTTTTAACGTGATTACCCGACTACAAATTAAAATAATTTTAAAAAAAGGCTTTTTTGTCAAAGGCTTTGGCGATATTAAGGTCGTCTCTATGGAATAAGGCTTAAAATTCTACTATTTTAAATACAACATGTTCCATAAGAAAATTTAAATTGTTATAAATAAAACTAAAGAGAACATCGCAAGAAATAAGTTCGGTTATGACAACGTCACAATGTTGTCCCATCAACTTTGCCTTCCAGTTTATTTTGGTTCGGATTTTAGAATGAAGAATGTTATCAAATATATAGTCAATTCAAAATAGCAGTGACACGAGTGTCAATATATGTCTGTCTAAAGTTGTAAATTCGTTTTACAGTCAGACAATATTATCCTTGTCATTTTATTCTATTTAAAAAGTGATAGAATGCTCTTAGAAAAGTTCGAACATGTAACGGAATGAGCCTACAAAAGTTGTCCGTTTGCCCCAACATCTGAAAACTCTCCAAAATATTATAACTACGGATTATAAACCGACAAACGTTGTTTTAACGATTTGTTTTAATAAATTTGAAATCGCCGCGGTTTTTATTGAAAATATTTTTTGCGCCTTGCAGCTGCACTGTATATTACGGACACGGTCACTAAAATATCTCAAAAAATAAATAACAATATAACCTTAAATTCGCCAAAAAGAAACCTTGTTTATGCGAAACAGATGACGAGTCAATCAATCTTGGTGTTTCAAATATCAAATATACGAAATTTATAAACAGTTGTAGCGAATTGAGGCATGTCGAATTTTACATCGTGGAATAACGGTCTACAAAATACCCAGAAATATAATCCCAGATGTTGAACACGGGCGGGGTGCCAATTGGAACCCGACACCGAATAGCTGGCGGCAACCCCGAGACGTTTATCTGGGATATTATTGAAGGGTATTTCGGTCATTCAGTGTTCAACCCTCGTTCGGTTAAGACGTGCCACCATCGACTGCCCAAGCCTCGTCAACAGGTAACTCCGCTGCCATCCTTTTTATCTTTGTATTTTTCTCATTTTTTATATTGTCAATAAATAACGGTCACATCATGTAAACACCACTGTTTCATTTCGATTTACCTCCATTCACCGAGCCACATCATTTTTACCCTAAAGTGGTGACCCCGACGTGATCTTTCGCAAAATTGGGTTTGGACTCGTGAATGGAGGGTACGTAGAAAATGGTGTATTTTACGTGACCGTTATATTCTTTTTTGTTTCAAAATTTTAAATATTTTTAATTCGATTCGTTTTCAATTTTACCTTCAAGGTTCATTTTCATTTTATTCCGATTAATTTCATTATTTCCAATTCATTTTTTTAAATTTTTTTTTGTCAAAATTTTTATTTCACAATCTTTTGGAATATTTTTACGTCATTTGTTCATCAGCGTCTCGGCTAAACATTTCTTTCGGCGCTATGTTTAAATCATAATGTCTTCCTTCGCTCGCCGTCTCCGTCATAATGGCAGATATTTTGATTTAAAAGGCTTTGGGTAGCTTCGGTCGGATACCGTCGTTATTTGTTTTGTCTGAATTAACCTAACGTATGTGACTACGGATTAGTCACAGAGCAGCTCCAGAAGCTAGGTACCGATTGCAGTCACCGTAGACTCGTTATGTCTTCGCCGAAGTACCAGAATTGCTAACGTCTCGTCGTCGAAGAAAATAAGCTACCACGTCGTCGAACAGTCGATCCTCCCACAGCGTCGATTACGGGAGCCCTGTCTGAAGAATAGCTTGTTTTCAACGTCGTCGATGGACCACATTCAAGTGCCAAAGCGACGATGATGCAACGGTATCTGTAGGACCGGAAGATATCAACAGCCGTACCAGACCGCAACCGTACCAACCACAACCATTTTACACAGCACATTTTGTTTGGTATATGTTTTTTTTTGTATTTGATATTTTTTGCAAACATTTTTGTATTTTTGTTGAAGTAATTTTATGTAAAATTCTGGCAGGGGAGTATTGTAGCGAATTGAGGCATGTCGAATTTTACATCGTGGAATAACGGTCTACAAAATACCCAGAAATATAATCCCAGATGTTGAACACGGGCGGGGTGCCAATTGGAACCCGACACCGAATAGCTGGCGGCAACCCCGAGACGTTTATCTGGGATATTATTGAAGGGTATTTCGGTCATTCAGTGTTCAACCCTCGTTCGGTTAAGACGTGCCACCATCGACTGCCCAAGCCTCGTCAACAGGTAACTCCGCTGCCATCCTTTTTATCTTTGTATTTTTCTCATTTTTTATATTGTCAATAAATAACGGTCACATCATGTAAACACCACTGTTTCATTTCGATTTACCTCCATTCACCGAGCCACATCATTTTTACCCTAAACAGTAAGTAGTTTTTTCAATCGAAACATAATTTAATACAATTATTTGAGGGAAAATTGTTAGTCTGGGTATTTTCCACAAAGATCCAAAAGATATACAGCTATTTGAGAGATGTAGAACGTCCGTTCATACATTGTTGGATAATACAGGATTTAAGTGGTGTAAAGATAACCCACGAAGGGGTTTAATGGAACTTCCAGGGATTGTTTTTAAAAGAATAAAATTTTTAAAAATATATAACAAAATTAAGAAAGAATTTTATTCATTTATATATTTAAAAGAGACATGAATATTTCAGAATGATACCTTCGTTTGCTTATGGCAAAATGATAATAAATATAGTGTAAAGACAACAAAGGTTCATGGAAAAAGGTAAACGTTGGAATAACTATCGATTAGGTTTTGTTAGTCATAACATAATGCATCAATTCATTATGCAAAGTCTGGATTTATGAAAAGACGCATTGTCGAAAATAACACCTTCGATTTGTATGAGCTCGATAAGATACATTGAAGAAGAAATTGACAATTGGTAGAATTTTGAGCAAGTTTTTAACAGATTGGAAATAAACAGCTTGGTTATTAACTTGACTAGTATTTCTAAAAATAATTATGATTGAATAAAACTTTATGAATATTGGATTTTGATTCAATACTGACGATTACCAAGACAGGATGATGAAAGAGGAAACCACTAAAGGTTAATATACTTTAATTGTAGGGAATTGTATTATAGTGTGAAAGCTTTATAAGCATGTGTGTTATTCTTCAGAATTTACATGAACGTTTGGTTAACATGTATAAGTAGATAAATAACACTAACTGTTTTCAAGATATGGTAAATGCATTAAGGAGAATGCAGTGATTACTATCGTAGTTTTATCAAGAAATATGTATAAAGATAGAGAAATATAGTAATATCATAATGACTTTACAAAGATACATTGCATCGAAAGAAACAAGAACTAAGCGTAAAACACAAATATGCTCTCTAATGAAAGTAAAGTACATTACTCAGATAAACAATTGTTAATTAAGTGCATAAGGCCTTGGGGGTTACCACTACATACAAAAACGCGTCTAGAACCCTACCGATACTAACGTGGAAAAAAGCTCAATGTATATATAATAAAACAACTATAACCTATAAATTATTGTGGCTGTAAAATTAATTGTAGTTTTAAGTAAGTAAAGTTTATAGTAAAAGTAATTCATATAGAAATAAGAAAATTAACTTTTGGCCATTTAAAGTCTGCGTCTCCCAATAGTGTACGAAGGGATGATCTACATCCATCGAAGAGCTACATATTCCTCAGTTTTCTGAGAATATTTTCCGGATTAGCAAACGTTTCCTCCGAAATAATTGTATTAAATTATGATTATATCAAGACAATATCGAAAAGAACTACTGACTTTTTCAACATCAGGATGATCTTTAATCGTCATCCGCTTCGCATGTAGGCAGTTCCTCTTTGTATTTGAAATTTAACGAAATAAATAAGTCGTCAAAACATTTGACGATTTCGAACTAATAATTACATATCCAGACATATGATTTTACATTTTAAACTGTACAGTTTGTCCTCTATATGGATAGTCAAAATCTGACATATTATGTAGATCATTAGTTTTCAAAGAATTATTGTTATTTCCAAGTATATCTTTTATAAGTTCACCATTTCAGTACTGCCTATTTTAAATACTATCGAAGAAAGGTTTATGAATACTTATATAATTTACATAAAGTAAAATCACGTGAAACAGTTTTTAAACATTGTAGTTTATGGCACCATACTTGATGAACATTATATATATTTTACAACTTTTTCCCAACCTCCACATTCTTTATTTTAAAATGTTTAATACCAGTTCCCAAGTTTCTAATTAGATCCTTTCTTTGATAAAAAATATACGAATACTAATTTTGTGTTATGTTTGGCAGTCATACACAATATCTTGTTTAGATTACCACGAAGAGTTCTCAGACAATATTTTATTACGCAAGAGTTTAGAAATGTTTAAATAATTGTAATATATTGTAGATACTATATTTTCGACTATGAACTGTTTTAGAGATTTTGATTTATTTCAATTTTAATAAGCCAATTAGAAACTGCCAGTGAAATACCAAATGTTGTGTCAAAAAGTGTCAAAATGTAATCGATCGCATATACATTTATTAATATTTAAAATGTATATAAATGCAGTTCACTTTGGAAAAATATCCCGAAATAACTTTTTCTCCCATCTGAATTTTAGAATTATTAGAACCTCATACAATAAAGGTGTTATATGTTAATATTCAAATATAATAATCATCTATTCGTAATAATTAAAAATACAACATTCTCATTAATTAACTGGTCATTCAGTATTGACTAACCACAACAATTTTAACAATACTATTTTAAAATTTATTACTGTGTATTTATGTAAAATTTATGATGAATATAAACACAATAAATCCGCCATTATATTGAATAATTTATTTGTTGCCCATGAAGCGAACGTATATATATGAATATATAAAAATAATAAAGTTTAAAAAGTCTAAATAGGCTACAACATTTTAAATGGAGAATATATAAATATAAATTTTGTTCGCAATTTTAAAATGCTACCTATATCCTGTTGAGTTTACGTAGTTCTTAAAATGTATATTTCTAAAACCCAATTTTCCAAACTACTTTATTATAGATATATGTCGAGTTTTTTTTTTGTTGAAAACATCAATTGTTAAGGTTGAATCTCTATAATGATATCTTTACTAACTTTATACTTTGTAGTAGTTATATATTTAAGTAATGCATGCTCTCAGAATTGCTTATATACCTTACCAAAACATTTTAAATGACCTACAATACTCCGCTATTACGTGCATGATATAGAATTCAATTAAATTTGCCATAATAAAATAAATAATAGGATTATGTGTTTAAAACTAAAATATCATTTATAAAAAGCCACTGAACGTATCAATTACAAAAATAAAAATAGATACTACCTATTGAAAATTCTTATTAAATTATTTGAAATGTTCATACTATATTAGGTAGATTAGATGACGTAACTACCAATGATATCATATTGATGATACGAAAAATAAATGCAACTGGTCCTAAATATAGTAGTTCTTTTTCGCCCAATTTTCCAAACTACTTTATTATAGATATATGTCGAGTTTTTTTTTGTTGAAAACATCAATTGTTAAGGTTGAATCTCTATAATGATATCTTTACTAACTTTATACTTTGTAGTAGTTATATATTTAAGTAATGCATGCTCTCACAATTGCTTATATATTTTACGAAAACATTTTAAATGACCTACAATACTCCACTATTACGTGCATGATATAGAATTCAATTAAATTTGCCATATTAAAATAAATAATAGGGTTATGTGTTTAAAACTAAAATATCATTTATAAAAAGCCACTGAACGTATCAATTACAAAAATAAAAATAGATACTACCTATTGAAAATTCTTATTAAATTGTTCGAAATGTTCATACTACATTAGGTAGATTAGATGACGTAACTACCAATGATATCATATTGATAATACGAGAAATAAATGCAACTGACCCTAAATACAGTAGTTTTCGCCCAATTTTCCAAAATTATGTACAAGTACAAAACTCAATATGTGTTTAACAAGTCGAATGTCTCAATTATTGATAAAATATTATATTTTAATCACAATTATTGACTTCCTGAGTTGAAAAAAGATTTCTTTCACTATTTTTCATCAATATTTTTTTTATTCGGAACATGGTTAATCGAAACCTTAAGTATTTTGAAAACCATAACTTCAAACTTGGATGGAATTTCATCAAGCACAACAAAATCTCCATTAAAATGTATGGAAATGGACTGACTTAAACTAACTGGTCGATAAATATTGAAATGATTAAAAGCAACGACAAAAACTTTCTCTGTTCGGGAAATATTTGTATTTTAATCTAAACAAATTGTGGAATAATGGCGGGGGTTGAGTTGAATAACGGTAAACTAGCAATATTTCTCGAAACTTTGTTAATTATTCGCGTTTTAGATATTCCGAAGTTGTTCCACTGAAACGCCGAGTTTTGATTTAAATTGCCGAAGGTTAACTTCATTTGAATTACGTACGCCCTGTCAATAATAATACCGAGTCTTTATATTGACATTGGAGTTGCTCAGTTTACGATATATAATCATGGATATTTGCGAAAATCTTTATCAATAAGTAATTGTTAATATTCCATATAATGTTTGTGCCTGCGGAGTGTGAGAATATGATATTTTTTCTCAGCTATAACGTTATTTTTCTTTTCAAATCATATAAATCTTATAGAATCACTTAGGGATATATCTCGTATGAATAATTTTCATTCCGAGGAACACAATAATAATAATTTTATAGGTTTTTTTACTCAAAAATAATTGAGTATTGTAATATTCAATAAGTCGATATAATAATAATGCACATGTCGATTGTTACTGATGTATTTTACCAATGAATGAAAAAGGGTTTGTTTGAAAAAAGTTATCAATATATATATATATATATATATATATATATATATATATATATATATATATATATATATATATATATATATATGTATATATATATATATATATATATATATATATATATATATATATATATATAATCCATTATTATATCAACGAAGTCCTGTCTTGACAAATATCACATTTTTTCTCAGCTCTAACATTGATTTTTTCTTTTATATTCGAAGAAAGCTCATGTTAACATACTTCATTTACTGAAACGTATCGATAATTGTTATGAAGACTGTTTCACTGGAAAAGGTTTGAGTATTGTAACATTCAATAAGCTTAAATAAATTCATATTGATTACTACTGCTGTATTTGACGATTGAACGAAAAAATTTTGTTTTAATAATAAAAATGATCCCAAAAAATGAACAAAACCGCATAGAAAACCTTATATATAAACCTGTAAAAAATTATTTTTCCTTCTACACTATTAGAAGAGTGGTTAGCAATTTCACAATATTATTTATACTTTAATTATAATTAAATTAATTAACATATTTCTAACTTGACAGCCTTTATTATTATTATTTTTTCATCGCATAATTTCTGATTGTCTATTTTTATAAATATTAACAGAATGTTAGGTTAATACATCAGTTGTTAAGGAAATAAAACAATGTTGTAAATCAAATACAATTAATTTTATCTTTTCTTTGCGTAAATTAACGCACAAATATGAGTTAATTTAACTGCATAACGTAACAAATATACAAAAATAAAATAAGTTAATAATATAAAATCGATACGTGAGGGAAATATTAAATGATAAGAAAGGACTTACTATATCTATGTCTGGTTTGGCTAATGCCGACTCCATCATCGAACCCAACTGACGATTATAAAAATGATATATAGGAATTCTACTGTTCCTCTTGATGTGAACTTGTACTTTGATGAAGATCGCGCTGTTTTTTACAAAATTCTGCTTCTCTTCTTGATTATTGTTGTTGACTTTTTCTTTCTTCTAAATTCTGATGCTTGTTTATATTCTGACTCTTCTTTAGCTAATTCTGATTACCACTCTCGATGCATTGTGCATTGTGCTTTTTATTGTCGTTGAAGCTCCTCCTTCGGGTTCTTGGTGGTGACTGAGAAGTTTGGTTCAAAAAAACCCTTTCTGTATCCCGATTTGTTCAGAATTTCCGGGAGGGAAATATGGACTCTCAAGGAATGCTCGAAAATTCCACGGCCTTGGGCCTTCTTGAAGTTTATGACTATAGTTACCAGGTCTAACTTCTAACAAGCTTCATCTAGCTCTGGTAACTGAACCCTCATTATCCGGAACACTCAACAACGAGCTGATGAGGTATCCTTTTTGCTAGTCATGTGTTTTCTGCTTTTCTCGGTGCCTTTCCTATCTTGGCCTGGCTTTATTAGAGATTTGATACGATATTTTATATTTTCTGAAGTCATAGATTTCTTCCCATGTCACAAATATTACAAAAAACATCTAAATTATAGACCTAGACTGATAAAATATACCCCTAAAATATACAAAAACAAACAAAATTGATGAGATGGGAGAAGTAGCGATGGAAAAACGATCAATAATAGCTTAAATAGAACAAAACTTTCCGTTCGTTCACCATAAATTCCCGATTTTTCACCAAAAATAAAGGAGAGAATGCATACAAAGAGATATATTTTATCTCGATATTGCTTCTGCATAAAAGTTATGTACACGATCGAAGAGTAAATACGAACATATCTACATTTTCAAACTCATACACATTGGAAATTCGCTGCAACCTGTGGCAATATAGCAAAATTTAAGGGGCGCATCCCAGTACATTCAGTGCCGACGAAAGTTTATATAATAACCAATGGCGCAACATCACATTTTTAATATCATTCCACCTGTTATTATACGAAAGTTTTTTCGTATATATTTCTGAATGTTCATTCAATGTGTTGTTTCAGGGACTCCATTATTCTTCATTATTGTTTGGGCCGTACTGAAAACTCTTATACCGCCACCACCAGATCCATCTGATTCGGTAAGTTTTTTTGTTTATAATGAATATTTTTAAGGTATCTAGTTATGTTGTTTTGATTTAACATGTAACTGAATACGCTGTCATAATATCAAAGGGCATGATTCACCTTTCCTCTTTATTTTATAGTTTTGTTTTCATAAATTAGGTATATATGTTCACAATTTGCTTAGTGAATGTATTTCTTATAAAACAGACTAAGCATAACTTGAAATATTTTAAATACATACTAAATCATCTTTGCATATCTCACTATATCACAGTAGAATAAGGGAATGTCTTGTTTTGCCGTGTAACAAGTCTTTTGCTTTTAGCTTTTGTTTGAGGAGTACCAGAATATCATACAACATTTTCCTATTCATAAATTGACATTATAAACTATATTATTATGCAATAATCATAGGATAGCGAATATCTAGTGAATAAATCGTATGAAGTTTTGAACCGCTAAAACTTTGCAATTTCAATGTTCCACTCAAACAATTGCAGTTCATAGATTGCTCTCATTATGATATTACTCAATTTTAACATATAATTCTTACAAAATTTTGGGTTAAATAAATGAGTGAATCAACTTATAATTTCAATGTATGATCCATAGTTTTCGAGACATAACTAAGCTTTCTTCCTTTCCACAATTACTAAAATAGCCATATTAAAAGAAACATTGGCTAAATACCTTCTCAAGGACATATAACACCCACTGATAATGAATCTGGTAAGCATTTCACTGTATTTCTTGTAGTTTTCGAAATATAAGCTGGCCAAACATATTCTGTCACTATGGTAAGATTTCTTAGGCTTCACATTTATTGAATCCACTGTACCAAGTGACATTGACATTGACCAAATAACTTGCCCTAGCACATATAAGACTCCATAATTACTACTGTGGCAAACATTTAAATTTGTCCCCTATATTTTCCGATATACAAGCCGCCCAAATTCGTTCTGTGGATATGGTAAGCTTCTTAGGGCTCACATTTACTAAAACCTCTATAGTAAGTCAAAGATTGATCGAAGAAATTGTCCTAGAACATACAAGACATGCCAATTCCTAATCTGGCAAGCATATTTATTTACCTCTTATAGTTTACAAGACATAAGCCCAAATTTGTTCTGTTGCCGTTATAAGCTTTCTTATACCCCACATTTACAAATACCACTAAAGGAAAGATTGACCAAAGAGCTAATTCTAAAGAATATAAGATTCGTTAATTATGAATCTGACAACAAACAAGTAACGTAACGTTATTAGAGTGAAACATATCATTTTAAAGAATAAGAAACTCTAATTTTATTGGGTACAATTCAATTCTGAATGAACGCCTCTGTCCATTCTCGCCAATTGTCCGAATGAATTAAGCCAAATCCCTAATATAGTCTTGGCGCGGTTCATACAAGGCCCCAGGTTATCTAATTCGACCGTTGGCAACGTTCGCCATTGACAAACCTGAGTCCCGGCGACAACCCCTGAGCGGCTAGTTTCGGTTCCACGCTCGCCAAATGCAATTTCTTTCGGCAATTAGCCGTACGCGGATTGAATTCGCCGCTGACGTCGTCGCCCGTTAACGCTCTCCGGAATTCTGGAAATGTACTCGTCTAATGCCTATTGCCCGTCGACCAATAGCGTCTGGAAAGTTCGGGGAGTTTTCGAAACGAAACCCTAAGTTTACGGAGGCGTAGATAGCGTCTACTGTTCGTAGATGCTTAATATAGCTTGTATAAGAGGACGAATGGGTTATAGATATGATTTGAATGCTTATAAGCAACAAGCGGAGTCTAACTTTATTAGAAGTACTTGCAACAAAGGTTTTTTTAACAATAAAAATGTTGACAGCTTTTGAAAACACTTATTTTATGTATTATTTATTATTAAATCACTAATATCATCTATATTATCATGGTAAGTTGTTGCACGATTGCGTTAGCAGCAGCATATCCAAATGTTTAATTCTTGCCTCTTTCGGTACAGTGTTTCCTTGCAAAGTAATTTTAATATCACTGTATTTCTCCTAAGTTTGTTCTGATAGTAACTGAATACAACTTTCTTGATAAAACTACATATAATCACTGCATAGTTTCAAATGCATTTGCCATACCCGAAAATTAATTAATATTCTTCCTTTTATACATTTTAACCAAATGCTCATTTATATTCTGAACAATTAAACACATATCCATGCACATAAATCTTTCACAGTCTACAATACGATTTTCTAGAGTTATCGAATATTAAATATATATACTTACCTTTAGGTGTTTCCACTCTCATCATCCTGTCTTGGTAATTGTCAACCTTAAATCATAATCCCACATTCAGAAAGATTAAATCAATCACTGTCACTACTGAAGTGAATAACAGAGCTCTTAATTTCTAATCTATCTAACACTTGTTCACGGTTCCACCATTTGTCAGTTTCTTCTTCAATGTGTCTGATCCAGTTCATCTAAACCAAATATCTTTTTATATTGTAGATAAGCCTCTTTCCACATATCCAGCCAGTTTTGGCTTGTATATGACTAACAAAACCGAATCAATTTGTACTGCGCGTTTTCCCGTTGCCACCAACTATTGTTGCCTTAACACTGTTTTTATTATCATATTGCCATGAGTTTCGATGTCCCATTCTAGAATATTGAAATAATAAGTCTTCCATGATATTATTTTTTACTTTTAAAAATTGTATTCTTTTAAAAACAATGTGAAAGTTCCCTTAGACTTCTTCGTAGGCTATCTCTACACCATTTAAATTCTGTATTACCTAACAATAGACAGTTTATGAAGGGATATTCTACATCCCTCAAAGAGCTATATATCCCTAAGTTTTCTATGTAGACTTTCCAGACTAACAATTTCCCCTGACATAATTATATTAAATTATGTTTATATTTTTAAAAAACTACTCAACGTTTTTATACATTTTATAAATTTCATAAATATCACTTTCACTTCAAAGGCACTTTCCTTTCGGTGAATCTAAAATTATATTGTTTATCTTTTCTTTTTTTTTTGAGAGATGTTAGCCATAGTGTAATCACAAATATTAAGCAACGACTTGAAATTTATCAAAACAAGTAAAGCGACAAAACAACATTTGACGGTTTATCATCATTAATGCACTGAAAAATTTTTCAAAGATTTTACAACCGAATGACATTTGCAGGCTGATTTGGTAACATATTCGTCCGTATCAAACAGCATTATATCTCTTTTTAACTATAATAAAATGAGAAGAAAAATATTGTCTGGCAGCCAATACATTAAGCATCTTGATATCGTGGTTTCACAATAGGCTTCAAACAGACAATAGACAGAATATATGATGTTAATATAACGTTAATGGCAGTCCTAATACGTCAAGGTTAGCGGAAAATCAAAAGTTTTGTGTTAAAAAGTATCTCGACTTCTTAGTTGTTGGGATTTTAATATTTCCAGTGTTCATTGATCTATTTTTGAACAAATATAATGCTTCTTTCAGTTATTTATTTCAGTAATGGTTTGAAGGTTAAAATTAGCTAAAAATTTGTTAAAACAAACCTAGCAATTTTCTGTATACAGTCAAGTTGTAATAACGCCCAAACGTTCCTCAACCAGATATGAAGTCATGCTTCCCTTTAAACCCTGATAAATTATTTTCCAAAAGTTCTGTCGTGACTCCTTAATATTGATAACAAAAATATTCATTCGAATTTCGCAAACTACATTATGACTCAATATCTACAATTATTTGTTTTGCATGGTTAACTAGATTTTAACCTTCATAACTGCACGTATATGGATAAATTTTTATGCTTGAGATGTTTTTAAAACTTTTATTTATATCTCTGTTTCAAATAAATTTCCTTTCAATCGAGATATCAATAGAATTTTCGATAAAAATTATTGACGTTTCCATGATTTCTCCATATTTTGAAGGCATTTCATTTGTTTGGAATGTCTCAAACGTTTCAGTTTTCAGTACACTTTATATAAAATTGCGGTTGCCAGTTTTTATTCCTATCTGATTTTTTTGTATTTTGTTGCTAATATTCAATATCACATAATTATATTAGATCAAAATTTATTAAATGATTTTTTGTGAAGACATAAAATGTAATAAATTGGTACAATTTTAGAATGATAACTTATTTTAAAACCATTTTTACAGATACTGTTTCTTAATTCTCAGATAAAGTATTTCGAATTCTTATAATTGTTTTAAAAAAATCAGTGTAGCTCTAGCGAATTCTGCACTTCACCTGGGACAAAGGAAATGTTTAATTTACATTAACTTTCCTATCGCTGCACCTAGTGCTTTTTTTAATCAGTACTTTTTGGAATAAGTTGGAATCGTATTATTTTCACAGGATTTCTTTGAAGGTAACTTAACTACATTGAGAAAATTCTGCTGAGACTGGAACAAGTTATTGTCAATAGAATAAGTAGGGTGCTATGTTTGGACATTACGATGGATGCACCAAAAATTCTTCAAGCATGCTCCTCACGAAATACTTATTCGGGCGTCATTTCGAACTTTTTTCTTCCGATTATCTGGTGCAATCCCTCTTTTTATCCACAATAGTGTTAATAATTAAATGCTCGACTAACTGATATAGTCAATTTTTCAGCATCAACCTGCGTATTAATCGTTCATTATGGTCCTACGCCTACCATTTTCTTTAACTGAAATAAAAAAATTGAACCCAAACGAACTTTGTCTTTCGCTTCCAACCATCACCTTTCCGATGGTTATCTACTAATAAAGTTGCAGTCTGTATTTCCTAAGGCATTCACAATTGGCACTGGGTAGAACGCCATTCAGCTCCAATATGTTGACCATACATATAATGTAATTGATCAAAAACAAGCGATACACAGACATATTAAATATTCTTATTGGAACTCTTTGAGGAACTCGAAGAGATCAACATAATTTCAGAATCCGATGACAGAAACTGATTTGTATCAAGTCGTTTTGTACCCATTCGGACTCGATGAAAACGAAAAATAAACAGTCGCTTAAAAGCTGTACAAATTTAGCTACAATAATTACAGTTTCCAGTTCTGAAACGTTAAGTTTGAGGTAAACACTGAGACAAATATTTTCCCAGTGAGATTTTACGATATAAATTTGCTCGGCTAAATTACGTTTTCCGAATCTGTCGTCGTCAAGTCCCGGGTTAACGTCGCGAGACACGGAGGCCCATTCTTATTCTTTAGTCAGAACCACACAAGTCACCACGTAAAAGTGACTGTTCTTGACAGTCTAATTTTGTACATTTAAATAAACTGTCTCCAGTCTGTTTTAGTTGTAATATATATACACACGAATATTACTTCAAAACACAAACAATGCTGCCGATTTCTTTATAATTCCCATCTAAACCAATCTAAATAATATAAACATTTGTTACTTCTAGTTTTTTAATAGTTTAGTTTTCTTTTTACCAACGAAAGTTTAACTGTACGGGACCTACAGTTTAACGTAGGTTCCGAACGTCCTCGGCATTAAACCTACTGACTGATCGGTAACAGATTTAGAGACCATCCCAAAAGATATCCGGTCTTACCCAGCCTGGTTACTGACGTCACTGGGATGGTTTTTCCTTGCCATATTTTCCACCTAAAAAGACATTTTCAATTACAATCACAAACATTAAGTACAAGCTGGTAGCATGCCTCAGCAGGATTCAAACCCGCGACTATCGCAACATTAGGAGGACCATCCTGTCGCCTCAACCACTGCGCGAACGAAGCCGGCTGTTACACCTAGTTAAACATTTAGATTAGCAGCATGACGTATCCTTTGAAGAAACGAACATAACAAAGTTAAACGTAAATAAAATATACTTAAAAATGTTAAACGAACAAAATTAAAAAATAAAAAGTTATTTATTCAAATGGAAAAAATGACAAGAAAGATGGCCTAACTTTAGCCCAGGGGTCATATTATATATCCTGAATTATATATTCAATCTTCCGGAAAACAAAGAAAGTGATGATCAAAGTGGTAAGATGTGGCGGTGGTAATTAAAAGGCTTAACTCACTAAAAATCCAACAAAATGGCCACACAATTATTGAAGGAGACAAGACCATAATAAGTAAGAAATAAAAACTGTGAAACCTAGGAAAGGAAAAGTATATTCTATTGAGTAATATTATGAAAAAAACTATTAAATATTGACGCAAAATCGATCTTACGAACTCACAATTGACAAATTGATTGACAAAATTAAGTAATATGATGGAGGAGGGAGGATATAAAGGCGAGACAGAGAAACAAAAGAACTCCGATAACATTTGGGGTATAGAAACAAGAGTTTATATATTCGCTAAGAAGTCAAATATTAAAAATTATAAAACAAACAGAAATGGTTAGACATTAGAAAAAATACAATTGTTAACGTAAAAAAGAAAGAAAAGACGACCCCATTGCCCCAGCACTAACTACAAAAATAAAAAGAAAAAAGTAAATAGAACGATGAACCGAGAGAACATCAATAATAAAGATAATAACAGAATAACTGAAAAAAGAACTGATAGAGGATGGTCGCAAAAAATAAAAAATAAAAAATGTTAACGAATATAATAAATTTAAGAACCAGCATATACATATTTTTGCTCGAAACAACCTCTTGTTATAGGTAGAGCTGAGATACTGGCGGTTTTGCCCAACACTGACTAATAAATTATTGATATATGTTCTGAATTCGTATTACATTAAAACGGTATTATTAATGATATCGATAAAATGTCATTTGACTTGAACTAGAGAACACTTCAGAAACAGTAGTCATCATTGAACAAATGAACCCTTGGTCAACATTCTAAAAGCCATTTTATTCCAGAGTGACATACATACCGACATTTTTAAACTAATATTCTAACTTATTCTAGAGAATATTAAATCTCACTCTATGTAGCAATTAATCAGTTCGTATAGTAGTTTGTGTTTGAGCCTATGCTGTCATTATGCACATTTAACTGTTTGGCGAGTGCATTGGGACGAGTCTTTCACAGTACTTCGAATCACACTCGTTATGGATTCTAAGAGTATATCGCGCTGAATCAGTTTGTTGCAGACGTAATATGGGGCATCGACGATGACTCGCAATATTTCATTCTGGAACCTCTGGAGGATATCCATGTTAGATTTGCTAGTAGTACCTCACAGTTTAATACCAAAGGTCCAAATGGGCCTTAGTAATGAATTCAGCAAGACCTTGTTACCTAATAATAATTTAGATTTACGCCCTATCAGTTAATACATTTGGTTTAGTTCAAGCCCAAGCTATTTGCCTTTTGTCACTATATGTTTTTTCCAGGTCAAACGTCAATCAAAATGTTGTCTGCTTGTGGAAATATATGATTATTCAATTTTATTGAGGGACAAGTTCTTCTACAAATGGTGAGTGAATGTCACATGGGTAGATTTTGTCTCATTTGCTTTGATACACCACGTTTTCAACTACAATTCGACTTTGTTAAGATGAAGTTGGAGGTTTCTTGTGGCTGATATTGGATCGTCGTGTTGGTCATCTGTTGCAACAGTAGAGTTTTTTCTTGAGGTGGGTAAGTCAGCTGTATATAATAGATATAACAATGGGCCGGTATTCTTCACCCTGTTTAGCAATAAAATGTCTGTCTGTGAGGTATGATTTCAGCAGTTCAAAGTGCGTATGGGGAAAAGATTTTTGTTAACTAATCTATGTATTTATTCTTGTTCATAATAAATATATATTGAGAATTAAATTATATATAACCATTTGAAATCAAAGAGATCTATTTGAACTCAAAGTATAATTTAAACAACAATTTGCTGTTTAGTTTTGCCATCGTATTATATAGAGAATTTCGAGTTTCCATATGCAACTTTGCTGCAATGGATCGAGTTCGGCGTCCAGTTCGCGACGAAGGGTTTGAGTTGCGACCTCAACAAACGCAAATTCGAATTGCTCCCCATTGACATTTAGAACAACTTCCCCACAATGATAATTCGACTTTAAACTTCGTATAGTGCCGGCGGAATCGCCCCCATATTACCGCTATCTCTGACTCTATTTGCTTTTATTAGATTTAAAAGTTGCCTTAGAAACGAGCGCCTTAGTATAATCGAGCTATTTTATCAAATATTGTTAGTTTATAAAGTGTTAATGTTATTTTTGAACATAAGTTATAATAAAAACAATAACTTTGTACAGTTTTTATTTATGTTTCTATTGTATGAAGCTTTTACTCTTAACTAGAGTTGAGAACTATCGACAAAATAGTTGAAATAGTCGATAGTCACAAAAGTAGTTGACTCAAAATAGTAATAACGAAAAGGTGTCAAATACACGCTTCGACTGTTTTTTCTATTCGTGATAACAGACGGAGATGTACACATTAATTCCCCTATTAATTTTGAAATAGGAAAGGACGGGAATAATAGCTTGGATCGCTGTGCCGTAAGTACCAGTTTATTTTAAATGATCCCAGTCACGCCAGTAACCAGACTGGCTTAGACCGGATGTCTTCTGGGATAAATTCTAAGTTGGTCACTCGGATGTCCGTAGGCTTAATGCTGAGGACCGTGGTTCGGAGCCCACGTTAAATAGTAGGTCCAGTCCAGATAAACCCCTAGTTGGTAAAAGGAGGCTTTAAAATATATTTTAAAAAAATAACATAATATAATTTTATAATTACGTTTTTTCTCTTCTGTGCAGTTAACAATTTTAATAACATTTTTGTAAATTTGTACCGTTAATTTTTCTCACCTTTAATAGTATTTTGATGACTTAAGGCATTTATGTGATGATTTAAAAGGTTAATCCATTGAATACCAATTCCTAATACTTTTCTAACAATTGATAGAGACTCACGGACTCTACTTCTCTAGAAGTTTTTACAATCTCTTCTTTAATATATTGGATGTAATACCGGATAAATAACTTGATTGATTGCAGTATATTTTACCGCACTCTAGTGATTTTATTGCTAAATACCGCTTATATTCGGGAACGATAATTATTACCGAAGTTGCTAATCACTATGGTGAGCCATAATTGTAGAGTAGAATGAACAAATTCTTCCTCCATTATGCAACATAGCGAATACTGCTGATGACACTTTTAATGTTATCACTGATCAGTCATTTAAATATTAGGCACAAAGTCTGATATTCATGTTTCAATACAGCAACTTCCAAGTTATTTCTGTTTGAAAAGAGAGAAATGCAATAAAGGATTTCATTATATTTTACAAAATAAATCAAATTGAATGATAAAAAATGTTGCTTTCTTTGAACATCATTTAAAATACGAATTCGACGTCTTGATACTGATAATTATTTGATACTGATAACTTGATAACTTAATAATTAACTGACCATAAATTAAAACTAGAATCACCTTTACATCTAATTACGTACCTATAAAAAGGATGTACATAAGATTCTTAAAAGCATTAAGTCCCCAGGTGAAGGGATTTTTCATTTTTTCCTTGTCTCGCTAAGGTCTTTAAATTGAACGAATTCATTTTAATGGCATCTCCATTGTGCTATTCGTGTTTATAAAAATAATTTAAATTATTGTGGCAGTTATCCAGAAAACTTAAATGAAATAAGTTATCAGGATTGGCTTCAAAAGCTTTTTGGTAAAATTGGATCGACGGTCAAATACGTAGTGAAATTCTGAAACATGGAACTGGATCCATCATCTTAATGATTTTCTGAAACGTCAATTACTTCACATCTTTTAAAACACGGAATCGATGTCAAGTAAGTTGATAATTAACTGACCATAAATTAAAACTAGAATCACCTTTACATCTAATTATGTACTTATAAAAAGGATGTACATAAGATTCATAAAAGCATTAAAAGATAAGAACTAAAAATAAACATTCATAAACCCCAGACAAGGGGAATTTTCTCTTTTCCTTGCCTCGCTAAGGTCTTTAAATTGAACGAATTCATTTTAATGACGTCTCCATTGTTAAATGCTGTTCGTGTTTATAAAAATAATTTAAATTATTACGGCAGACATCTAGAAAAGTAATCATAATTTTTCATTTTTCTCGAATTTATGACATTACACAAACCCTTAAATACGACTTCTCAGCAAAACTTTAAAGAACATTTAAAAATATAACTCTTTAATATGGTTTTAAAAATAGATGGGCCATTTTCGTTGTTAACTTGCAGTCTTTTTTAGATAGAAATGTTAACTTAAATGAAAGAAGTTATCAGGAGTGGCTTCAAAAGCTTTTTGGGTAAAATTGGCATCGAAAGCAAAACACGTAGTGGAAACCTCAGAGATGGAACTTCCGTTACAAGATTCGCCGTCTTCTGTTCTATAATCCTGGAGAGTTTTATTGGCTTTCAAAATTTTAAAATAATTCTGTGATCTCACTCCAAATTTTTTCAAGAAATTTGTAAAATTTAAAAAAATATTGGAAATATAAATTGAAAATCGTCCTTATTTTTCAATTCTTAAATAGTTATTACACAAAAACTATCACATACACAGGAGATATGGAGTGTAATAGATTTTATACAATAACATTACACGTATGTATTGCTCAATTTATATACCAAGTCTTGTAGGATACATTTTAGCGTTTTATAATTGGGTGAAATTGATTGATTGATTGATTTGTCAAATGCGTAATCCCTGAAATATCGAAAGAGGGCACATGGTTGGTGCTCAATTAGCAGAAGTATATGTAATGAAAACAGCTGAATAGCCCAAAAAAATACAAAAATAATAATATAATTTTCTGACATATACAAAATTTATTTTAAAATGTTTTTTTTTGAAAATCTAAGCGTGATAATTTTTAAATTTTTTGTGACATTCTTATTTATTTTTTGAAATCGGTTCAATGTTTTTGTTAAAAATATCTTTATTGGATGTCAAGAATTTCTGCAAAGCACTAAGGTAGAGCATTTCGGCAAGGCTTCTGTAAAGATCGTCCCTAAATATTGATTGTGTTCCAAATTTTACTTCTTTCTTATAAATTGGGACTTGTAAAGTTAATATTTTATTATGAAATGAAGTCGATCGGATAGAACACAAAAACTTCGAAAAACTCGGAAGAAACTTGCATATTTTCTACGTATAAAACATTAACTGGAATTAAAATTAAAATTTCTTTTATGATGACTTTAAGGGGCCATTTTGTTGTGTATTATAACGCCTACTTCGACAATACCAATTTCCAATATAATCTCTTGCTTTTCAATTTCAAATTGGTAAAATTATGGTGAGAATTTTAATCAAGAAATATTTTCTTAATTTAATAGGTTTTTTTTTCTTTTCTGCTTATATTAACCGTTTTTTAAATGTGTACTGTGAAGTTATGTCACCTTTAAAAGTATTGTAATGATTTAAGATTCGATTTGATGATTTAAGAGGGTTAATTCATTTAATAGCAACTGACAGTAATTTTCTAAAAATTCTCTAGAAGTTTTTACAAGAATTAGGTTCAACGTCTGCTATTCAGTTGTCCATGCTGAACTTCCAAATCTGCGACTGCGATATCTTCAAAATTAAATTTGCTCGTTTTCATTCTCCTGTCTTCTATCTTTTTACTTTTTGATATACTTAGTGTAGCAAGCTTGTCTTTGTCATAGTAATTTTACATAATATGACACATTTTTTCATTGCTTCTTTCCACTTTCTCTTCACTGCGCAACGTCGATGTTTATATAAAAGTTGTCTCTAGTGGTGTTGCCTCTACCACTAGCATCATCTATCGGAACTTGTTCCCAAACCCATTATACAAGAGCCTAATTTTGGAAGATTTTGGCGTGCACACAAGAATTTGAATTTGGGACGTTGCCAGTTCTTGCAAAGTATACTTATATTTGAAGAATAGATTCAATTATCTTGAATTCACAAATTAGCCTAAAACCGCCCTTGAAACTCAAGCTAAAATTGTTGTCTCTTATAATTTAAAAATGTAATATGAAGAACTTTTTATAAATATATATAATTCTAAAAGGACAAAGAGGAAATACAAAAAAACCAAAGTTATAGTCCTTGTAAGTTATTCCTATATTTGAAGAGTATAATTCATATAGAATATATATTCTCGAAATCACAAATTAACGTAAAATTACCGTTGAAACTAAAGTTCAAATTGAGCTAAATTTATTGGTAAAATGTTCATCTATAATTTATATTATACATAATAATTAAGTTATAACAAAATAACTAAATAACAAAAAATACAATACAATATGTAACATAATAAATATAATTTAATTAACTATTTATAAGAATTATAATAACAAATCAACGTTATACTTTTGTTTAGTTGCTATTTTGACTGTAATCACATTTCTGATTTTGTCTGAGTTGAATAGAATTAATTTGCCCAAGTCATTTTCATGTCCTACATGTGTTGTCACTTCTATACCAGCTGAACATTGAGAATTTATTCTACTACTTCTAGAAGTTGTAATATTTTTACCAAAATAGGAATCCACAATCATAATAGAAATAGTTGTTTAAAAATTACCTTTCCATACCTCAAAATCTTCAAATGTGTCAAGCTGCAATTATTTTTTCAATTTTAATATTGTAGAATGATTCGGTGTGATCAACTAGCGGTGATTTTGATGAAGTATGCTCAAATAAAGGACATCGAGTCATATTTATCAGAACTTTTACTTTCGCAGGGTCAATTATGATTAAAATACAATAAATTTGATATGGAATTGACTCCAATTTGCAAAATTTAACTAAAAATTGAACAGGTACGCACCTGGATCGCACGCAGCTGGGCTCATCCACAATTAGGCACTACTGTCCAATATTGTCCATTTTCTCATGTTGGATGGTGTTATTGTTATTATTTTTTTGGACAGAGCGTTAGAATACAGATAGGATTATTAAAACCAACATAAAAATTACCAATCTTTCCAAGAGTTTGAATTCCAAGAGACAAGAATGGGGCAAAATTCTGTTAGAAACTATTCATATTTTAAAAGTAAAAGATGGTTCAATACCCTATTAATAAATAAATATTGTGTATATGTCGGATGTTTATATTATTTTGTCTATCTCCTGTAAATCGTGAGTGGCATTTTAATAATCTTGGTAGTTTTCAACGACATTTAACATAACAATAAATTTCTATAGTCTACCTTTTTCCAGAAGGGCACCAAAATCAATCGAAAACTACCACTTAAAGATCCCGTACCCCCAATAACTTTTGTTAGTCCCGCCACTGAATAAACCAGAAGTAGACGATGTGTATTATTTGTGAAAAGCGAGCAGAATGCGAAATGTGTTTACCCCGGTGGCGGTTTCATAAAATTTCATTTGTACGATGCTAATTTCTTCGTCCATTTTCAAAAACAACTTAGCCGTCAATTGTAACGGTCCGTTTTGTACTGTACCACTTTAAAATTAATTTATATATAGATATATTATACCATGTAGCAAAGAGAAATAATTTTGCGGTTGCTTTTGTTCGCTGAGTGTGTACTGAACTGGTACATAATTACACGTATTAATCAAAGGACCAATATTATGAAAGAAAGGAAAATAAATATATGTTATATATGCTTATTTTTATATAAATATATAGCGTTAGTTTAGCGTTTAACAAGCTGTGATTTTGGTGAAGTATGTTCAAATAAAGGACATCGAGTCAAATTTATCTGAACTTTTACTTTCGCAGGGTCACTTATGAGTGAAATATAATAAATTTGGTATGGTATTAAAACCAATTTGCAAGGTACGCATCTGGATCGAGTTCCCTCACATGTTTCTTCACATAATACAAGTTTACTGTATGCCAGCTAGGGGTCATCCAGAATTAGGCACTACTGTCCAATATTGTCCATTTTCTGATGTTGGATGGTATTATTGTTATTATTTTTTTTGTACAGAGCGTTAGAGTACAGATAGTAACATTAAAGGGGAAACAAAAATTACCAATTTTTTCAAGAGTTTTGTGCTTTCTACGGAAAATAACTTGAGCGAGTGAAGCTCCAAAACCTCTACCGATTCCCCAGTTTACAGTATTCGAGAAAAAAAAACAATTCTCTCAGCTAATTATCACGCAGAGGAGAGGCAGACGGAACACAACTTTTAAATTAAGCGTGAAAATTAATTTCGCGAAAAAACTCCATCTGGATATCTGTGGATCAGCGGCGAGACCCCACTTTCCGTGGCTGAGGTCTCTTTTATTAGTGCCGGCTCACTCCCAATTAAACCGCTGACGTAAAAAGGGTCCCGTCGTTCCCGCAAACGGTTTAAAGAGAGAGAAATGGGACAAATATTGAAGGCGCGATCTATTGTCCCGACGCTTTTCCGCTTCCTGTATTCTAAAACATCACAAATACCATTAGAAAAGTTACAATTTCCTAAATTCGAGTTTATCAAATACTTGTAACTGCAGCTAATGTGCCAGGACCCCATCTGTGTCTATTTGAAATGAAAGTTTTCATGGAGAAATTCTACATAAAATTCTAGTAAAATTTCTTGAATATTAAGAAAACTATTATAACATAAACAAGAACCACATTATGGTGGCGCAGTGGTAGAGGCAATGGGGCGGTCCTCCTACTGTCGCGATAGCCGCGGGTTCGAATCCTGCTGGGGCATGGTCGTAAATTTATGTTTGTGATTGTTTAAAATTTGTGAATGTTCTAGGCAAGAGTGTAAAATCCGACAAGGAAAATGATCCCAGTCACGCCAGTAACCAGGCTGGGAAAGACCGAATGTCTTCTGGGATGATTTCTAAAGTTGGTCACTCGCCAGTCGGTAGGCTTAATGCTGAGGACCGTGGTTCGGAGCCAACGTTAAACCTTAGGCCCATTCCAGATAAACCCATAGTTGGTAAAAGGAGACTTTAAAATATATATAAAAAGGAACCACATTATTAAAATAGAATAATACAACTAAAACTCTATAGGGGCCTATAACTAGAGTTCTTTAAAAAAATCACATTTCATTGAACAATGAAATTCAAATTATAAACAATTCAATGTCTGTAAAAAAATCATTAAATAAAATTCAATAAATACATAAAAAGTATATATAGAAACACTACATATATAAATATATACTGATTTATATTTGCCTATATTTATTACATAGATATGTAAATATAAATCTATAAAATAGAATGTTTTATAAAATGAAATAAATATGTTCACAAAAAATCTACTACCATTCATATTCTATACACAATAATTGTAACATTTTATCTCTCAAAGCCACTACGTATTATACAACGAAAAGTTATAAAATTTATATTTAAAATAAAATATGTAAAATTACTGTGACATTATTGATATAGCAAAATCTATGAATAAAATATATAAAATTAAAACAGATAAACACACCCACAATATAACAAAACATTCTTGAAGGAGTTGCCAAGTGTGGCATGAGACATTGCCTTGCCTTTAAAAACTTTATGTATAATTTGTAATTTATATTATACATATAATATATTATATATAGAAAATGGCGCCCAAAATGAAACAATAAACTGCCTTCGGGCACAAGAAGAAGTAGTGAAATCTATGTAAATTGTAATTACATTTTTTTGTTCTGACCTAAAACTAAAATTAACTAAAGCGCGACGTCAATGCGCTCTTTTCTCGCCAGATCTGAAATAAAGAGGTTAAATAAGACTGGGATCAGTAGGGAACCTTGAGGTACGCCAGCATCGATTTGTTTTTGAGTGGAAAGTGTTTTCCTGATCTTGACCTGAAAAAATCTGTCCGACAGACTTGATTGAGCGGTTAGGTCTTCTGGGGGGCCTAACCGCACGCATTTTGCGAGCAAACCGTCATGCCAGACCTTGTCGAAGGCTTTGGTTAGGTCCAGAAGACGTAGACGGGTAGCCTGATAGACGGTGAGCGAGAAAGCCGAATTGTTCATCAGGAATGATATTGTTTTCTTTTGCGAGAGAGTTGAGAGTATAGAGTATTGTAATTACGGTTTCCAAACCAATATGTTATGGCTTAAGGCTACTTAAGCAAGATTGATTATATTTTGTTTTGGATCTATTAAAAAAATCATGGCAGTCAAAAAAAATACATGCTTCAACAATTTATGTTAAAAAATTAGAATTAGAAAATTATATAATTAGAAATTAAGAATAAAAGAAGATAATATAAAAATAATACTAATAAAAAAGCATCCTTTTGTAATTCACTCAAAAGTTTCCACCCTTTTAGATAGTTTAGCCAAACTGACAGGACATGGGAAATGGGACTGGAGGTCATGGATCGCTAACACAGCCATATTGACAGATGTTGAGCTCTCGAAACATCGACTTGTATAATATGTGTACAGTATCCAGTATTCCAATTCGAATTGAATGTTCATAGCTGGGACGGAACAACGATTCGAGTCAACTAGTTGGGATATAAAAATAAATTAAAATGCAAACAACAATAGCGACAATCGAATAGAAAGTCGAAAGAAAACAAAGTCGCCTTTTCTGTCCCTATATCCCTATGTGCGCTTAAATCTTTAAAACTACGCAACGGATTTTGATGCGGTTTTTTTCAATAGATAGAGTGATTCAAGAGGAAGGTTTATATGTATAATACATGCATAATATACTAAGGCAACATTGCTAATTTTAGAGGTTTCTAACGTGATGTCGTAAATTAACCTATTTTTTTAGGCTTATTTAGCAATTAGCAAAAACGCTGCCTAACCCTACGAGTTAGATCAAATTAATGTACTATAGTATTGTACACCATAAAAAGGTCTACAAAAAAGTCTACGATGGTATATGTTTATCTTTTAGGGATAACCCACATTAACCATTTTTATTGTTTACTTTTTACGTGAGAAAATGGCTTATTTACGAAGCTATTTTAAGCAATACGGCATTAATCCTTATCGAATTAAGTACCTTAAATACAGTGTGCAATTAATATAGATCAATATGGTTCCTTACAGCATGTAAATTAAACAAATATTTTCGGAGATATTACAAATTTAAAATTTGCGTTTAAAAATGTGTAATGTAATAAAAATTGTATGAATTTAGATATTCCAAAGATAGCAGGAAATCTTCATAGTAAGTATAGGGGAAGAGGAATTGTTTTACTCCAAATTTAATGCGTGCAGGCCAAGGGCAGTAATGAATGAACCAAAAATACTGGATCGATTTTAATCATGTTTTCATTGAGTGACATAGGCATATATATTTTATGCCCGTGCAAAGTCGGAGCGGGCCGCTATGTTTTTATATACAACGTTCATATTTTTTCTGTAGTGTATTTAATTTAGTATCAGTATTGCACCCGTGCGAAGCCGGGGCGGGTCGCTAGTTGGAAATAAAAGCCCTTGCAGAAGATACGATGGCAAATATTCAACCACAAGTCCCGGTTCGATATTGTGCGCAAAAATAGAAAACTTAATCGCTTTTTAAGAAGCGTTTTTACCCTGCTCAACCGTGGTAAAGAAGCCAGTCAGCAATTTCCTCTTTGCGTCACTCTCTCTCTCGTTCTCGCACCGCAACCACCAGACCCGGACATGACTGGGTAACAAAGCCTCCTCCTCTTCCGCGCCGCTTCCTTTTTTTAAAGTATTTTGATGGCAAATTGCCAGTTCAAGTCTGGAGAGACGCCGCCGGAATTGATGGCTTTCCTTTTAATTAAGAATGAGTCATTTCAGTGGCAAAGGTCATTATTTACCGCTCGAGTGGATGGTTCGTTGCTTAAACGAACGGTCCCCGATGTAGCATTCGTATTATTAGGTGGACTGGTTCAATCAGGAACTGTATCATTGGATTAAATAATATTTACGGTAGAATGCGTTTATGATAATTGGCTTTGTCGCTTTCAGTAAACTAGGTTGTTCAATCAGTTTATGGTGTACCATTTTTTCGTCAACAGTAGCACTAAAAATTCACAAAAACTGGTCAACTAATGAATTGTATCAAAAATTAAATCATTCTATACGAAATTAGAATTATTTCACCTATTTTTTTAGTTACATTATTACTAGTCGTTCCCGACTAAAATATAGTCCTTCCAGTAAAACAGTTAATGAAATTTATAAAAATACAAAATGCATTTTAAACCCGGAGTGGGGTTTTCCTTCTCATTTTACTGGTCGACTCTGTTGTCAATTGTCTACAAAATTCTTCAAAACTTTAGTAATAATAACACAACCTTTTTTGTTCTATAACACAGCTCTTCTAAAACAGCTTTTTTATCAAATTGTACGTGCTGAACACAAAAACTGAAACGGATTTTTTGTAACATGTATCATTTCAAAATAAGCTAAATCAAAGCAGTATAAGTATAGTACGTAAATAAAGAGAGTACGAAAATTTTAAATCATATTTATTTATTTAAATTATTAAATTTATAAAAGAATAGTAATATATATTTACAAATAGACAATGAATCAAAATAGCTCAGGCTGAAAGAAAATGACGAAATATTAACTTTTCCTCTTATCTGCTAATATTTTAGCAGTCCATCTTCCTTAGTAAGGCTCTAACATCTCTTTTATATCCTGGTGAAAGTGTTCACCTTGTTCGTCACTCACCATTCCAATATTAGGGGAGGAAATCGAAATGGGAATGCAAGAAACGTATTTTTAAAGACTGCACCCCATTATTTTAAGTTTTTCTAACAAGTCATTCACTAAAAACTCGAATTTTCAGCTTTTAATATTGCCTAAACATCCAGGAATTACTTTCTTCAGAGATAACCAAGCCTCTATTTTTTTCGCGGTAAGATTTTCATCGAAGGCCAAGAAAAATGCCTTTTTTAGATTTAGCATCATTTAATTTAGAGAAAGCAATTTTCAAATATAAAAATCCTTTACCATTTTTATCCATAACCTTGACAAAATTTTTCATTAAACCAAGTTTTACATGTAAGGATGGAAGAATAAAATTTTCTTGTGGAATAAGAGGCTCATGGACAACCTTTACCTTCATAGTTGTTTTTGGTATCTCTACTGTTCGACAAACAGATATTTCGTGAAACTTTTGAAGCAACGTTAATCATTTAAGCGTAATATAAATAATACTCACACTATTACTAAGAAACGTGACGTGCTAGATAATCATATCAATAAACAATGTTTTTAACAATGTAACCACAATGCAACTAATTGTTATAAACTGGCAAATGTTGTAAATCAAAATCCATTGGCTATTTTATTGGGTAGACTATACAATTTGTGTTTTCTTAAAGTATAGTAGTAAAAAAGTAAGTAAAAACTAGATATACTAAGTAAATATACCAGATACTTTAATAATTACTTCCCAATTTTATAGGATCACAATTTGTGAATGATTACAAGCAATGTGGAATGTCCAAAAGAAGGGAAGATGAGGAAACACATGCAATGAACTCATTTCTCCATAGAATAGTAACGGCTGGCGAAAAATGGTTTTATTTCGAAAATTCAAAATGGAAGAAGCATGCTTATCGCATCGCGAAGCTGGCCCATTAATTTTAAATTTGTCATGCTCTCTGTCGGCGGAAACCAGGTTGGTGAACGCTACTGGCAACAAAAAATCAATTTGAACTCTGCATTGATTGAAAAACGCCTACAATATGCTTAAATACATAATAAATTGATTTTGTAATATGACAGTGGGACATCTCATACTGTAAAACCAGTCAGAGTGATCGGTCGTCCGACTACCACCTTTTCGCATTGATGGAGCACTTATATTAGCTTAGCTTTATATACTTGCAGAGCAGCATATCAGAGATTTCCAAAAAGTTAAACAATAGCTCGATGAATGGAATCAAATAGTCATCACTTCGACCAGGAATCGATCAAACCAGAAAGGAATTAGCGGCATACCTGGTATTTTTTAGAACTCATTAATCCTTACTTACTCCATATAGTAATAATATCCATACGTTAATAAGCACTGCTGTTAAATATTCTGTAAAATACACTTCATTGCCCTAAAATATCAATTGGTTTGATATTATGACATGTATCCTATTCTGTTGTTATATAAGAGTTGTAATACTTGGCATGAGAATGGGGTCTCCCCTCACGTTTTCTTGCAATTCTCATGAATTTCTGAGTGATGGTCGGTATCTGAAGATCTCGGTGTAACTAATCATTCCTAATATTTGGGTGCATCTACTATACCTAATATGTAAAATAAATTAAACGTATAAACTAAAAATGACCTGCTTTTCACTGTGAGGTGATAATTTCTCACTTGTTTCAGTGCCACTGGTTCAGGGACACCAATCTTGACCTTCTGTTTCAAGTACCTACCATAGCCGTCATCTTCATCAATATTATCTTCATGATCTCCATCATGGTGGTACTAGTGACGAAACTGCGATCGGCCAACACGCTGGAGATTCAACAATACCGGAAAGCTGTCAAGGCGTTGGCCATATTGATACCGCTGTTGGGCGTGACGTACGCCATCACCATATATGCTCCCGCCTTCTCCATATGGGAGATATTCCGCAGCGTTCTGTTATCTTTACAGGTAAGTATCCCAAGTTACTATACATATTTGGAAAGAAAATATAATTCCTTCTACGAAAAAAGCATAAAATAATTAGAAAACCGCTTAAGGGAATATATCGCGTGTCTTCAAAATCCTATTGTCTTGAATAAAAGCAAATTTTACCTTAAAGTTACTTAAAACTAACGTTTTACTTACCTTTTACGCCTTTTTTAAGCCTTTTACTTCTAAGTTGTCCTTTTAAGTATCAGAATTATCATATATTCTAATACAATAAACTTATAAGTAAACAAAACCAAAAATTACGTTTATTTTGAAGAAATATATAACTTATTAAAAAATTATGCAATAATATCTATTAGAAATGTGTATATTTAATAGATGGGCTTAGTACCAAGAACAAAGTACTTTCCTGTAGTTTTATGTGGCAATTCACCGAATAGCAAACTGTTTTGTATATAAACATATATTTTTATAATAATACAATATATTAATTACTAATTACAAAGCTATATTCAATTTAAAACAAATTTAATTAATTTATAGTAATTGCATTTTGATTCGTTGTCAAAAGAAAAACTGAACCACATGGTAAAATCGACAATTTTGTGGCCTAAACAAAAAGAATGAACAATAATAAAATAATATGAAACATTAATATGTTATTATTAATAATAACTTATTTAATAATAATATCTAATCGGCAATAAAACAAACACTATAAGATGATCATAATAATATCCTAATAGTGATTTCGTTGTGACATGTTCTTAAAATCAAAAATTTATTAAAAAATCCTGTTATCTTATCACAGCATCACCTACCGGAATTTCATCAAAACCTGTCAAACCATTTAAGAGGAATTCAGTGATGTCTAGAATAAAATATTTCCAAAAAAAAATTGAACCGACTTCAAAAAATAAATAAGGAATAAGGAAAAAAATAATCAAACGTAGATTTTTAACACAAAACATTTTAGATAAAATATGTACATAATAATCGTTGCAATAACTAAATAAAAATAAACAAAAACCTTATTTAACCTATATACTACACGTATTGTATTTTCTACTATATACTTACAATTTTGCTTAATACCTACCTAAACCTATTTATCTATTCACAATATTATTTTAACTACTACCAACTGATCACTCAGTACAAACAACAAATTCAATTTGTTTTGTTCATAATTTCATTTTTTGTATATGTCACAAAATTGTAATATTATTTTTATATTATTACAGTACATGCCTTTGAAATTTGAGGGTTCCCTAAATTTCCCCCCTCTCCTTCCCCCATCCTGACTTGACTCCAATGGGACCACCTTGAAAGTGCCCTCTTTCGAATAAAAAAATAATTTTGAAAATCGGTCCATAATTGACGAAGAAGTCGCCGAACATACATTACAGAAAAATATACAGTCGAACATAAAACCTCCTCCTTCTTTGAAGTCAAGTTGTTGAAAATAACAACTAACACTCGTCGACTATCTTCAAAAAACCTCCAAAATTAATGCACCGGTCTTAATGCACATAAATAAATCTCCACAATTATTTACTAATTAGCAAACATCAGTTAATTCAACTAATGGATTAAAGACATGAATTAATAATACAGAAACGTCAATTCTGAATAATAAATGACCCATGATGTTGGCATAACGAAGAAGAGAGTGGGACTTTTTCCAGTTCGGATTTAATGGTTCGAAAGGCAACAGTTCGACGCGGAAAAATAATCGTTCCTTCGAACGAAAAAAAACTCCGTTATTTTTTCGACAATCATTTAAAATGACTTTCGAATCTACATAATCTCGGGTGATTTATTCGGTGCCGGGCGAGAAGTTGAAGAGCGTTTCCAACACGAGAAATCTTTCAACAATCGTTACGGAGTAACAACAATCAAACTAGAGGTAAATGTTAGAAGAAACTTCGTTAATATTTATGAAGATCCTGTTTTCTTTAAGGGTTTTTTTTCGGTTTTATGCTCATCAATGATTATGTTTATGTTTGAGTTTATCATTGATGGTGTTACATTGATGATACAAGAACCACCTGTCTGATAATATCATATGTCATGTATTTGAATGAAAAAATCAAATAGAACGCGTAAAAGTTATCATATAATCAAGCACTTAGCTACTTTGTTTTTTTTTTCTTTACCTATTACTAACAGTTCTGTTCAAACCACCGCGGAGTGCAGACGGACCCTTCAAAACGGTCTATTCCTAGCACTTGGAAAGTGGCTCAAATCATTAATTATGATTTTTTAACCTGGAAAAAATCAAAATACGTCTCCTCTTATTGTCCTATAAGCCTGTTACTTGTAATCTCTAAACTTTTTGAAAACTATACATTAAGGGTCTCAAAATAATCACGGAGCTTTGGGCTTCCGTAATAAACACGGAACTACAGAACAAATACATAGATTAGTCAACCAAATTAACAAAAACTTAAACGATAAAAAATCTTGCTGCGTTGCATTTCTCAATATATCTCAGACCTTCGACAAGCTTAACACAGACAGGCATTTTATTGTCAAATAGGGTGACGAGTTACACTCCGCGGGGCAGTGTTCTTGGCCCATTTTTATATCTATTGTATAAAGCTGACATATCGACCTCAAGAAACACTACTGTTGCAACATATGCTGACGATACAGCGGTTTTATCATCACACGGGGATCAGCAACAAGAAACCTCCAACTTCATCTTAACAAAGTCGAACTGTAGTTGTAAAGGTGGCGTATCAAAGCAAATGAAACAAAATCTACCCATGTGCTATTCACCCTTTGTAGAGGAACTTGTCCCTTAGTAAAACGGAATAATCATGAACTTCCGCAAGCAAACAGCATTAAATATCTGAGAAGCCATTTCGATCAGCGTTTCAGATGACAAAATACAAACAGCTTGGGCTTAAACTAAACCAAATGTATTGGACGTAAATCGAAATTATCATTAGATAATAAGGTTTTGTTGTATAAGTTAATAATTAAGCCCATTTGGACCTATGGTGTTGAACTGTGGGGAAAAACTAGCAAATCTGACATAGCTCTCCTTCAGAAATTCCAAAATAAAGTGTTGTTAGTCATCGTCGATACCCCAGATTTTTGAAGTTCTGAGATTAATAACAAAAAGAACTATTATTAATTTCATTGAGTGGCACAGTAACGCGACTAACAAAAATCACCAGACATTACTTTTGACTATTTTCCATTATGGGGCCTCGAAGTAATATGGAAGCCTCATGAAACCTCTCTCCATATTCATCTGATAGGGCACCAAATTTTTAAAGATTGCTTCAATGAACTGTTCGCGGAATTAATATCTTTTCTCGTAAATCCAAGTTTTATTTTCAATATTTTCAAATAATTTTATTTTCAATTCATTATCAATATGCTGCTGTTGGTGCGCAGAACTTACGGGAATATTCTTTGCTAAATCTCACCACTTTTGGCAATCGTCAGTCAATGTTAGTCTCATATACTTCAGGTCACTTCCACGGCCATGGACCATGCCTTTTTTGGAACTGATACTTGCATTGCGTACATTTTACCCAAAAGGTCCATTTAAGCATGTATATGAGGAATTCGTTCAACAGACATGTTCAAACTCTTGCAATCAACGTCTCTGCATTTGTTCTTCAACTATAAACTGAAAACTTCAAAGCTCTAAATATACTTCTTCTAATTTTTTTGAAGATTCTGACGTGGACTGAGTAACTGCTGTTTCCAATATTTAACGTTATAACGTTTAGACATATTTTCCTTTTCTATAGGTTAAAGGAAAGAATCTGCGAATAAACACATATAATTCTCTTATCTAATTCAATTATTCAATTATCGATATAGATTTTAATAGAAGACTCATTAAAATTATAATTAGGAATTACGTCTTGATTAAGCAATGATCATCCATCCACATCGGAACCATCATCATCTAGGCGGTCTGATTATAAGAGGTTTCCTGAAGTTTTTCGTTATTCACTTTTGAAAACCTTTTCTGCGCTAGAGCAAAATCCTTTGGAAAATAATTAATTTCATTTCAACCTTCACACCTTGAAGAACAACACTCTTAATATGATTTCGCATTTAAACAAATAACATTTACTTTAAATCCTACAAAAATAACGTCATAACAACAAATTTCTTTAAAATTATACACAAAAATAGAAAATTAAGTTTAAGTCCATTTAAGTTTCCATTCTATCTTTCCATGTTTTGTGAGTGGCACTCAAATAACATTTCACAAATCGTTTATCCACATAATAAAGTTTACATGTCACCTTTACAGAACTTATTTATCAACACACAAAAAGATGTTTTTGTTTATTATCTTAATACAACGACTAATAAAAGAACATACTGTTTGTTTAGTAAATTAGTCTATGTTTTGTTTGATTTATTTACCGAAGCCTCATTTGTTTGCTTATACATACATCTTTACGTAGATTTTCAGTGCAATTATTAATAAGAAATATGCTCCAGTAAACACTCATTATTTAATGTCCTACTTTTTCCGTCTATTTGATTTTCGTGTAATTATTTTTTGCCGTATATTGTACAATATTGTTTTCAATATTAAGCAACTTGTAAAAATTGAAAACAATTTCTTTACAAATGTAATTACAGTTGTTGGTTATTAGAGAAAGTATTAAACAAACATGTTTTAACTCAGCTGATAATTAACACAAGAAGCTATATAGTCTATTCAAAGTTATTTTGTACGTACGTCATCAAAATTTGTGACATCAAAGCGTCGCAATGTTGTCGCATCAACTCTGAGTTTTAGTTCAGTTTGGCTTTGATATACAACAAAATTCTAATCTAAATAAAATAGTTCAACAAAAATGTTATCAAATATAATTTATTTTAACATTATAGTACATCTAAAAACTACAGTTAATTATACAGCCACAATAATTTATAGGTTAGCGTTATAACCTCTTATCACTATTGCTTTCAAGAATTTTACATACGTCTGACAACTGGACGACTTTGATAGGCTCATTCGTTTACGCGTTCAAAGTAATCAAACAACATTGTGTCTCTTTTTAAGCAGAATAAAGAGAAGGAAAATATTGTCTGAAAACAATTTACAAATTGCGGCAGGTAATACATTAAACATCTTGATAACGTACGTACAAAAAAACTTTCAATAGATTTGTTGCAACAGTAGTGTTTCTTGAGGTCGGTAGGTCAGATGTATACAATAGATATAACAATGGACCAAAAACACTTCCCTACGGAACACCCGAATATATTGGGTGTAGGCCAGTATGTTCGTCACCCTGTTTGACAATAAAATATCAGTCTGTGGGGTAAAAAGAAAACATTGTCTCAAAACCATTTAGAAAATGCGGTAGGTATACAAAATCCAACTGACCAAGGGCCCGAAAGTAAAACATTTTCTTGAATGGAGTTTTCTTTTTTGTGCATAACCTAAAAGACCTATGCGAAATTTCAGGAAGATAAAACATTAATTACTTAGTAATATTTTTTTGTGTATAGAACAAAAATGTATACAGTTTAAATCAAAATACTTTCTTTTATTGCAAAGAATTCAAACTTAAAGAATAGTGTTATGATTGTTATGTTATATTGTTACTATTATCATGTATATAATATGAATATTATCATCATTATGTTTACAATTACGCTTAAAAACTATAAATTCAAATAAAATAAATTAAATTTAGTTATATCAGCAAGTAATTTGGCAACATATAGTTTTCTTAAATGTTGTTAATTAAAAAGCATTCACTACAAATGAATTTAGTGTGCAACCTTCAAATATTTCTCTGAAATAATGTGCAGTATGTTTTCGATTGCTTCAGCTTCCTCTGCATGTGACAAAACACCACTTCAGCGCCGGCATCTTTAGTGTTCATATTCAAATGTTCTGATATTTTTCTATTGGTCTCCTTAAAAGTTTCACCATCGTAGTCCTTTAAACACACTCTGTTGTGAGTTGAATTAAATTGCTTGAATTCAAACTACATAAGTCGTCAGCAAATAGAGTGTTCATTGAAATTAGAGGGTAATTGGATATTCCCTTCTCGTCATTTTCTTGCTTAAATATTGCACATCTGTTTGCTTGGTTTCATTAAAAAATTGATATATCGTGTTGAATTAATGGGTTCCAAGGGAAAGGGAGAGGAAGGTAATGAAACAATGACAGATAGAAAATTCGAATAACAAAATATAACTATTTTAAGAACGAAAATATACCATTTCTACATCGAAACTGTACAAAATTGAACAAGAGACCAAAATCAGAAAATAACGCTATATATTTCGTAATAATACTTGCTAAAACAATACGAAATCTCGAAGTGTATTGCTCTAAAACAACAAGCGACTGACGTTTAACGTCTGTATTTACTTTCAGCTAACTTTCCACAATAACAATATATTTCTGTATGTGCAGACGTTATTAAATTATGTTTAAACAAAAACAGCAGAACTTTTAATTGTTTAACATTATTGTTGACAACAATATATCAAATAAACAAACAGCAAGCACACAAAGCACACGCCTACCAACAGAGAACGAATGAAACTGAAAGGTGAGAGGTCAGACGAAAAAACAACAGGTTTACTCACGACATTCAAAATGAAATTACGATCTTTAAAGAGCATTTTTTGCTTAGAAAGGTTCAAAGTAGTCAAAATTAGAGTGTATTGTTTACGAGTTTATTAATATTACTAGCGACCCGCCCCGGCTTCGCACGGGTGCAATGCTGATACTAAATTAAATACACTACAGAAAAAATATGAACGTTGTATATAAAAACATAGCGGCCCGCTCCGACTTTGCACGGGCATAAAATATATATGCCTATGTCACTCAATGAAAACATGATTAAAATCGATCCAGTATTTTTGGTTCATTCATTACTGCCCTTGGCCTGCACGCATTAAATTTGGAGTAAAACAATTCCTCTTCCCCTATACTTACTATGAAGATTTCCTGCTATCTTTGGAATATCTAAATTCATACAATTTTTATTACATTACACATTTTTAAACGCAAATTTTAAATTTGTAATATCTCCGAAAATATTTGTTTAATTTACATGCTGTAAGGAACCATATTGATCTATATTAATTGCACACTGTATTTAAGGTACTTAATTCGATAAGGATTAATGCCGTATTGCTTAAAATAGCTTCGTAAATAAGCCATTTTCTCACGTAAAAAGTAAACAATAAAAATGGTTAATGTGGGTTATCCCTAAAAGATAAACATATACAATCGGGGACTTTTTTGTAGACCTTTTTATGGTGTACATTACTGTAGTACATTAATTTGATCTAACTCGTAGGGTTATGCAGCGTTTTTGCTAATTGCTAAATAAGCCTAAAAAAATAGGTTAATTTACGACATCACGTTAGAAACCTCTAAAATTAGCAATGTTGCCTTAGTATATTATGCATATATTGTACATATAAGCCTTCCTCTTGAATCACTCTATCTATTGAAAAAAACCGCATCAAAATCCGTTGCGTAGTTTTAAAGATTTAAGCGCACATAGGGATATAGGAACAGAAAAGGCGACTTTGTTTTGTACTATGTAGTGATGTGTGGTACTTAATTATAAATACTTTTTTATGGCTACTCATATTTAGTACTGTTTATATTTTTATTATTTTTCAATTTAATAAAAAAAATTTATTGTTATTTCTGATATAAGCATTTTTACGAATAAAGATATCACCAAATGATAATTCAGTATTTTAGATATGTACATAAATATGTAGACAACATAAGGTATCTAAAACAACCATTTTGTTGAAATTCAGTGTTATTTATTATGCAAGCCGACAATTTTCATAGATTCTGCCCACAGATCTTTCGCTAGGTCTGGATTCCAAGCGTTCGGGTACCTGTCGACCACTTTACAGTCCTGAAAATGATCTCCGGATAAGTGTTCGATGGTTTTAGTGACGCTGCAATACACGGTAGTCTGGGCGCCCTCTATGGCATTCTGAAATAACGAAAATTATTTAAATAATCAACGATATATATTCTTCTTTCTTCGTCGCTTTATTTTAATGATACTAATTGTATAATTAATAAGAAAACGAATAGATCGATTTATGTCAAATACTTATGAATAATTTACAATCCAATACTAATACTAAATTATAGTAATCACAGTCTATTGATGAAACACGTAACTATAGATTATTCGGTTTTAGAAGTGGTAGATTCGACACAATTGATAAAGAATATCCAGAACTCTCAAAAATGACGGAGAATCAAACTTGTCTTTCCTGACACATTATTGTCGAATACGATTAATACTTTTTAGTGAAACGTTGAAATAAAAGTGGTCTTTATATTATATGGTATACGCTCAGATTTGCAAAATCTGATATCATTCTAAACCTCTACCAAATTCTTCAATAAGTTCAATAATATCAATTTTTCAAATTTTTCCAAACCAATAGCCAAATCTTTTACCAAGTCCGGTATGATTATAATCCTATCACTATCACAAAGTGTTTTCGCAATCCTTTTTCAAGCCAGCTTTACACTGTTAAAAATATTCTGAGGAGATCATAACAAATGACGCTCGAGACATTAAAAGATCCCAGCCGTTTTCTCTCAATTTTTCGAGCACTTCCTTTGCAATCACCATTTTTGCAGATTATTGTCGTAAAAATACACTTTTCATTCTTGTCAACAACAACAGTACACAAATGGAACTAGCTCCATTAAATATTTCAATGTTAACTCAACTGGAACCCAAGCATTGAACTTATTTTGATATCTGGTTGAACTGCGATACAAATCGACACTGAGGGTAAAAACAGATCCAACCCGTCTCATTAGTTCATCAGTCAGATAAATAGAAATACATCTGTTTTCTATTTGACAGGATGGTCTGGACCATATAAAATAACAATATGACTGAAAACTGTTTTCTGATCGATGTCTAGTTTCTTAGCAAAAACGTGATATGAAATTTATTTAAAAATTCATCGCTATAAATTCCACATAGTATCTCATTAGCACGTGCTACATCTTGAGAATTTTCTGAAATAAAAAAGCAAAATATGACGAAAATTACCTTCTGAAATCTACATTTTTAAAACCCAAAACTTTTGACTGAATAGTCGAATGACTACATTTATATCTCGAATGTTCCATGAAATGTGTATATCTATCAGAAAAATTCGAACTTTCTTTTCCGTAACCTTATATTAGCCAAAATTTTACTATAGATTAGACTTATGTTCACCGCTATAGTTCTGATTCATAATAACAGGCTGAAGAGTAATATAATATCATCTATCGGACTCCGAAACAAACTAATGTTAGAAATCGAACAAAAAATGTTCAGGTTGATTTTTTAGGATGCTAAAAGAATTCTGTGCGTAGTTTACCTCCACGCTGGTAAAATAATAAACCTAGACTATTATTTTGTAGAAGAAAAATTTAATTTCCATCATGTTTATTATTCTACTAGATGTTTAAAAACCTATCCAATGGGCCACATATATCTTTAGGGATTTTCATTACATAACTGACACATAGAATGTCGCTTCAATGAATGATTTCCACATATATAAACTTGTTAAACACTTAATTCATTATCATAAAAATGGAAGAATTAGTTTACTATTAGAACTTTTTCATGATAAAGTCTTTAATTTTTCCACATTTTTCGCTAAAGATTTGTATTTATGTTTATTTATTCAAATAATTCCATATAGAGGCTACTCCAAAACAACGATTTCTCTTTAGAGCTATATCACTAATTGAGCCATTTTTAACTTAGTTGTCCCACCGATGCGAAAATAATGTAGTCAGATTTTTTAAATTCGTGATGACATCCATTGTGACTCGGCAAATATTCAACTTTCCTGCCAATCGTTTTTGAGTTTATGTTAGGTCCACATCTAAGTTCTCCTGCAATTCCGTATCTTCAAACGTCTTCGGCCTATCGGGACGTTATTTGTTTTGCATGTTGAAATCATCACACTTAAACTGTGGTAACTACATTTCACTTGTTCTTATGGTTGGAGTTTGTTCAACTAAGTCCTCTACCAGCAAACGATGACTTTCAGCGACTTTTCCTTGTTAATGAAACAAAAAAGTAATGGGAGCCGCAAATGCACGTTTTTAGACACAAAAATCGACATTTTCAAAAAAAATATAAATACATAACGTTCTTACTTTGGAGGAACGTAACTTGTGCAGATTTGAAGTTAATGTCGATAGAATAAAATGATATATGTATCAAATTATAATATTGGATAGTTATGACTTATTAATATTTCACATAAACCGGAAAACTTATAAAATACCTTATAAAACAAGTAAATCGTCAAATAGGTTGGATAACGTAACCATAAGGGATGATTCCGAAAGATACCCGTGTTTATCACTCCTGGATGAAGCGAATAAGCCGTGGTACTAGTCCCCTTTAATTGTTCCGTCAGTTCTATCGTGAACAGCACCGAGCACAACTTCGTCCTGCAATAGATGATCAAATCGTTGATCTGCCGCAGGCCGGTTTGCGGATATTTATTGAGGTTCTTCACGTCCAGCTTGAAGGGATACTGGGCGAGAAAAGAGGAAACGTTCACGATTCGAGATTTGGGAGTTTGTTTGATTAAATCTGAAAAAGGCTTCGTTTATATATGATTTTAAGGTATATCATCAGTTTCGTTCTACCCAACAGTAAATTGGTCAGTAAAAAATGACCGAAGTAGTTGGTCTGCATCATTATTTGCAATCCATCTTCCGTTGTCTTTGGTGGCAGTACTCCTGCACCTGCGTTGTTTATTAATATATCCAATCTGCAATAAAAATAAATTATTCAATATAAAAGGTCAATTGAAAAGTCCCCGGCCTGACACATATATCCATCCATATGTTTTTTAGTTAGCCCTAACCCTCAAGAGATGCTTGTTTAAATTTGACAGCTGTCTGATCATTAATTTGTGAATTATAGCATTTTGAGTGAAGCAACTTTTGTTATTGTGAAAAAAATGGATAAAAAGGAATTTCGTGTATCGATAAAACATTGCTTTTTGAAGGGAAAAAATACAGTTGAAGCAAAAACTTGGCTTGATACCGAGTTTCCGGACACTACCCGAGGAAAATCAACCATCAAGACGGTGAACGCAGTGAAGGCTCAATAGAGGTTATTACCGATGAAAGCATTAAAAAAATCCACAAAATGATTTTGAATGACCGTAAATTGAAATTGCATTAAATAACAGACACTCTAAAGATATCAACTAAACGTGTATATCATTTCATTCACGAATATTTGGGTATGAGAAAGCTCTGTGCAAAGTGGGTGCCACTCGACCTCACTTTTGACTAAACACAATGACGAGTTGATGATTCGGAGCAGTGTTTGAAGATGATCAAGCGTAATAAACCCCAGAGTTTTTGCGTCGATATGTGACAATGGATGAAACATGGCTGCATCATTTCACACCTAAGTCCAATCGACAGTCATCCGAGTGGACTTCACACGATGAACCCACTCCAAAGTATGGGAAAACGCAACAGTCGGCTGGCAAGAAAGTACTGCTTCACCAAGACAATGCACCGTGTCACAAGTCAGTGAAAACTATGGCAAAAATCTATGAATTGGGGCTTCAAATTGCTTCCTCATTCACAGTATTCTCCATATCTGGCATCGAGCGACTATTTCCTGTTCTCAGATCTCAAAAGAATGCTCGCTGGGAAGAAATTTTCGTGGAATGAAGATCGCCGAAACTGAGGCCTATTTTGAACCAAAGGACAAATCGTACTACAAAAATGGTATCGAAAAGTTGGAGGGTCGCTATTATCAGTGTATCACCCTTAAAGATAATTATATTGAATAAAAAAAATTAATTTTTCCAAAAAAATGTGTTTTACTATGGTAGGCCGAGGACTTTTTTATTTAAAAAACACAGCATGCATATTCAAACTAATTATTATCTATTATATAGTAATTAATCCTACCGACTGGCGAGTAACAAACTTTGGAGATCATCCCAGAAAACGCACGCAGCCTGGTTACTGGCGTGATTGAGATCATTTTCCTTGTCGAATTTTACACTCTTGTCTAAGTATAATAACAAACATAAATTTACGACCGTGTACGTACCAGCAGTATTCAAACCCGCGACCGTCCTGTCGCCTATACCACTGCGCCAACCAAGCCGGTTACCACTAGTATTGATAAATAATCTTTAGCTTTATGTAAATTTGTTATAATAAAGTTCAAAACAATGTTTGTCCTCTGGCTTTTCTCCTATCCTTCAGCCAGCATACGATTTCTGCGTTAAAAAAAATCCTAGTCTTTTGAGGGCTTGAAAGAATAGGGCATATTTTGTACTTTCTTCTTGATAATTTATATATTTCTAGGTTAGATTGATCATTGAAAATCGAGAATTAAAATTGAAAGTAATTTATTTCATTGCAGTGCTAAATAAATGAAAGAGTTACGCTACTATCTTATATTTTTAAATGTTTTGGAATTTTGAGGATTCTGAATAGTATTCTGACCACGACCAATATAATTTTTGTAGAAGGCTTGATGAAGCTTTAACCAACAAGAGTGGAAACGAATAAGATAAGAACAAATAGAGCTTTTACGTGAATTACAATTTCTACAAAATTGCGATTAAATGTTGCGTACAATAATGCAGGAGCGGTTAGAAAATCTTGCCAGCGTTTGCCGACGAATTTGCCAATTATTTCCTTTTTTTCCATGAAATAAATCCATTTGGAAAAATGCAATAATACTTTTTATCCAGCGTATTTACGGTTTGCATCAAATAAAAAATATATACGAGTCTGAAGCCAGCGTTAATTATATCACTCAATTCGAATTATATAAAAACTTAAAAGGCTAACAAGAACAAAAACTTAACTCATGTTAGGATTTAATGCTACCGCGGAATTACTGTCGACTGCTGGAATCGTATATTTTCGAAAGAAAATTTAGAGTTTCGCATGAAGGGGCATTCTCAACACTTAAACCTATTTCGTCTGGAGTTCACACAAGGTGAAACTTCTTAATAATTTATATGTTTCTAGGTTAGATTGATCATTGAAAATCGAGAATTAAAATTGAAAGTAATTTATTTCATTGCAGTGCTAAATAAATGAAAGAGTTACGCTACTATCTTATATTTTTAAATGTTTGTGGAATTTTGAGGATTCTGAATAGTATTCTGACCACGACCAATATAATTTTTGTAGAAGTCTTGATGAAGCTTTAACCAACAAGAGTGGAAACGAATAAGATAAGAACAAACAGAGCTTTTGCGTGAATTACAATTTCTACAAAATTGCGATAAAATGTTGCGCAAAATGATGCAGGAGCGGTTAGAAAATCTTGCCAGCGTTTGCCGACGAATTTGCCAATTATTTCCTTTTTTTCCATGAAATAAATCCATTTGGAAAAATGCAATAATACTTTTTATCCAGCGTATTTACGGTTTGCATCAAATAAAAAATATATACGAGTCTGAAGCCAGCGTTAATTATATCACTCAATTCGAATTATATAAAAACTTAAAAGGCTAACAAGAACAAAAACTTAACTCATGTTAGGATTTAATGCTACCGCGGAATTACTGTCGACTGCTGGAATCGTATATTTTCGAAAGAAAATTTAGAGTTTCGCATGAAGGGGCATTCTCAACACTTAAACCTATTTCGTCTGGAGTTCACACAAGGTAGTGTCTTGGAGCCATTTCTATATCCGCTCTATACTTCTGATATCCCAATAACAAAAGAAACGGTATTTGGAACATTTGCTGACGACACATTTATAATGGCAAAAGATGTATGTATCTCTGTCTAAGGCTATAAGGCAAGTACAAGTAGCGGTCTACAAAATCTACAAATGAACTATAGACTGAAAAATACAGCTTAATTGCTTCAAATCTGTGCCCATGTTAATTTTGCGTTGCGACGAATTGGCAATAACTTAACTATATCACTTGACAGATGCCCGATTCCTCAGAGTCAGCTAAATACCTCGAAACATATCTCGATGGTAGGTTAAACTGGAAACATCATATGAGAGATAAAGCAGAGCAAATTAGACACAAAATCAAGCAACTGTACCGGTTAGTCGGAAGATACTCCCAACTTGATCTAAAATCAAAGAAATTCATCAGTCATTCCTAATGCCTATTTGCATGGAAAATATGAGGTTGCACTATAACATCAAACCAACTAGTAATCCAATGCACCCAAAACAAAGTTCTACGATTAATTACCAACGCTTATCGCTTATCGTGTATCGATTAACACGAAGTGATCCAAGATTTCGCCCGAAAATATGAAACAGTGTTGCTAAATGACAGCAACGTCCAGCAGCTACTGGATAACACGCGAGAAATTAGAAGATTGAAGCGAACCAAACCAAACGAACTAGTTTAGTGTAGTTAGTGTATTTTTAAGATTAGCTTAAGTACATTAGTTTTATTCTAATTTGGGAAATATATACTGATGTACTAATCCCGTACCTTGCTTATGTAGTAATGCAAATACAACAGAGCAGTACTAATAAATTAATTTGTAAACTAAGCATATCTAATGTAAGATGTAATTAATTTAAAACAATGTTAAGATTTAATGCTTTTATCAGTATTCTGAACTTACAAAGTTAAAAAAACCCCTCAAAATTAATTCGAACACCCTATATAACAGCCAATTACCAAGAACCTAGTACCTATATCGATACGGTTCGTCAAATCATCGTTCGTTGAAAATTCCATAGCCAAATAGCGAGCATAAAGGTAACGGATCTGAATATCCGTTTTAAATTAATAAACAATGAGGCTTCAATAAAGTTAATGGAAATCGTGCGCGCTTTAACGGCCGTTATATAATGGAGAACGGACGGCGTACAAAATGGGCGGCTCGGTTTGCAGAAAACGTCAGAGAAATTAAATATATGGTCGATAAAAGAAGGGTCTGCTGTTATCGTAAAAGTGATATAAGGATTTTCGGATTACCGACATCCACAAGGCGTTCCGGGAATCTACGAGGCGTTACCGGTCGTTTATTCGCTTTTTTTTCTAACCTACTGCCGGGGAAACATTACAACTAATCTTAATTCATCAACTAAAATGGCCCCCATAGCTGATCAGGGGATATTACCCGACATAACAACATTTAAAGCCAGCTTGGACGGTCCTACTAGTGCTTAACTACTACTGAAAATGATCCCAGTCACGCCAGTAACCAGACTGGGTAAGACCGGATGTCTTCTGGGATGATTTCTAAAGTTGGTCACTTGCCAGTCGGTAGGCTTAATGCTGAGGACCGTGGTTCGGAGCCCACGTTAAACTGTAGGCCCTAGTTGATAAAAGGAGACTTTAAAATATGTTAATAAGAAGAGGTAATAACACTGAGTCACCACCGAAGTTAGAAGTAATAACACTGAGTCACCACAATTTTTCTAACATAAATAAGATTACGTGTTTTGAATTATTTATTCCGTTGTTAAAAACATTGTTTGTTGATATGGTTATCTAACATGTCACCTTGCATGCTATTTACGCTTAAAAGCTGCATCAACATACTCCACAACGGCAGCCGATATACTTATTGCATATTCTCTCATTTTAAAAGAACGTACGAAAACATGAAATTAATTTTAGACTTCTACTATTTGTTTCACAAAATATTATTATTTTCTCTGTTTGTGACACAGTAGAGACACCAAGAACTACTATAAAGTTAAAGATTGACCAAAAAAGAACTGACTTTGTTTGTGGTAAATCAAACGTTAAATATGAAACTCTTATTTCACAAGAAAATGAGATTCTTCCACCCTTAGCTTAATGAAAAATGTTGTCAAGGCCGTGGATAAAATTGGTTAAGGATTTTTGTATTTGAAAGCAATTTTGTCTAAATAAAGTAGTGCTAAATTGATATAAGACATTTTTGTTGGTCCACAGATAAAGAAACTTATAAAAACAATGAATTCGATGAAAATCTTACTACGAAAGCGGTAGCGGCTTGGTTATCTTATATACATTTCTTGCAATGCCATTTCGGTTTTCCCCTTAATCTTGGAATTGTGATTGACGAACATGATAAACGCTTTCACCAGGATATAAAACAGATAGTTTTGTTCCCTTTTTTTATAACCTACTGCCGTGGAAATATTACAACTAATCTTAATTCATCAATTAAAATGGCCCCCCATAGGTGATCAGGGGGTAATATCCGACATAACAACATTTAAAGCCGGCTTGGTGATGTAGTGGTAAAGGCTACAGGACAGTCCTACTACTGCTTAAGTACTACTGAAAATGATCCCAGTCACGCCAGTAACCAGGCTGGGTAAGACCGGATTTCTTCCGGGATGATTTCTAAGTTGGTTGCTCGCCAGTCGGTAGGTTTGATGTCGAGGACCGTGGTTCGGAGCCCACGTTAAACTGTAGACCCACTCCAGATAAACCCCTAGTTGATAAAAGGAGACTTTAAAATATATTTAATAAAAAACCTTTAACGTGTTTCTAACTTTATATTTTGATGAACAATTGTTACACTTCCCAGTATTACATTTTTACATCATTTGGATGAAATAATAACACTGACTCACACAACTTTGTTAACATAAATAAGATTACTTGTTTTGAATTGCTTATTTCATTGTTAAAAACATTGTCTATTGATATGGTTGTGTAACACGTCACGTTCCATACTACTTAGGCTTAAAAGCTATATAAACATACTCCACAATGTGTGTGTTTGAAAATACATTTTTTTCATTCCCATTTTGACTTTCCCTCCTAATCTTTGAATGGTGAATGACGAACAAGGTGAACGCTTTCACCAGAATATAAAACAGATACAAGAGCGTTATCAATGTTATATATCATTTTTTCTATTGGCCATTTAGGTGTAACATTACAGTGTAATCTGAAAGAACAATATCTGCTTAATACTGCGAGTAGAGCAAGACTTCACAATTACTTACTTCTTTAATCTTAATAGTATCCCTCGTACATCGTATATATAAAAAGTGTTAAACCGTAATAATAACTCATTAGAGAAAATAGTTAAATTGGCCGACTTGCGCTTCGAATTGGTTTGCCACCCACCATATGGTCCTGGTCTGATTCCCAGAAACTACCGACTACAGCGAATGAAGTTTGGCTCAAATAAATTTTGAAAACAAAAATAAATTGTCTACTACAATATTGATTCGCAATTTTTCATTCTCTTCTGCGCTTCAATTAATTCCTTGAGTATTAATTATTAATCTCCATAAACAGACGTTATTGGTTACAAAAAAAATTAAATATATTTTCCAAATTTTAGGATTATAATGTAAGTTGGCGAGTTTTATAATTCTCTTTCTTGGTAATTTTTGAGAACTTAGATGATCAAGGATTTCTGGATATTTGATCTCATCAACACTATTGATGTGCAACATTTCCAATAAGAAATATTGTTTAAGTGTCGTTCGTTGTTTTTATGAGGCAGAAAGTTCAAAATTATTGGTCACTAACTCTTGGTTCACTACAATATGTTTTGACTGTCATACACATCGCAACTATACTTGTTTTTTTGTTAATTACATCTTACATTAGATATGCTGAATACAATCTTAATTTACAATTTTTTGTTGTGTTGTACTTACATTAATACACAAGCAGGGCGAGTACGGAATTAATACATCAGTATGTCAGTGATCTACTTAAGCTAAAGTTAATGTTTTGCATGATTTCCTGCGTGTTGTCCAGTAGCTATATTGCTTCCAAGTTCCTGTAATTTAGTTACCTTATTTCATATTTTAATGTGAAATCATGAATCACTCTGTGTATCCATTTGATTTCGAGGTCATCGTGCAGCTCTTCGTTGGTTGCGTAGTGGTAAGCATTGGTAATTAATCGTACAAATGTATTTTGCATACGTTTGATTACTAGTTAGTTTGATGTCTTAGGGCAACCCCATATTTGCACCCCATAAGTCCAAATTAGCTTTATGATTGAGTGATAAACCAATCTCTTTGATTTTGATTTTAACCTACCATCGAGATAAATTCCGAGGTATTCAACTGATTCTACTTAAGGAATCGGGCAGCATTTGGAGCTATTAAGCTGTATTGTTCAGTCTCTAGTCCATTTGTGGATATTGTTGACCTCTACACATTTTCTACAGCTTTAGACAGAGATACATCTTTTCGGATGATAACTATGTCGTCGGCAAATGTTCCAAGTACTGTTTATTTTATTGTTGAGATATCAAGAGTATAGAGCAGATTTAGGAGTGATCCCAAAACACCAACCTGTGGAACTTCAGCTGAAATTGGTTTAAGGGTTGAAAATGCACCTTCATGCGAGTAGCAATTTGCTCATTTTGTAGATTAATCCCAAATGGCATACCCGGTTAATAGATTGAGAGACTTCGAAAACCAAACTCGAAATCTGGTATTTCTATAAATGGTTTAATATGTTTTAACAGCAGTTTCTCAAATAGCTTTGGTGTCGCAGGTAGCAGTTAAATAGGCCTGTAAGATCCAACTTGTTCTGCTTATTTTGTGCAACAACTCATAAAAAATCAACTTATCTTACTACTAGACCCCCATACTCACCTGATTTAGCTCTCTCGAACCTCAATAATTATTTCAGAAACTGTAAGAAGGTTGACAAAAAAGCACTCATCTGAATGGAGTTACTTTGAAGGAGATGAAGTTGATTTGGAAAAATAATCTACCCTTTTAGACTTTATTTCAGAAGTGGGCTACATTTTTATACCAATAGTAAATTATCTATATAAGCCTTTCCTCCTAGCTTCTTCCCATTATCTCAGCTTCCCATACCGTTCTAACGTATATATACTAACTAATTTGCGATATCGAAAAACAACTTATCCTCCGCTGACATCGCTTTCAATAATCAATAAAGATAAATTATAATTGTGTACCCATATAAAACTTATTAAACCATCGTAACAACCTTAATAATTTTTGATAAAACATGAAAAATTCAAAAAATAATCTAATTATAATATATATACAAGCCCGTAATGATGTTATATGTTAATTTTGAAACATTAAATACAACTGACCTTATATACCATCGCGCCATATGCCCAAAAAAAAACGTTACAAATTACCAACCTTTTTTCCGTCTTTATTATATCGTCAGCAAACGCCCTAACGCTGCGGAACGAACACAAATCCAGCGGCTTGAAGAAAATGTTGGGATTGTCGGTCTGTTCGATCAGTTTTCTGACAGCCGCTAGGCCTTTTTTCTCCACCCGACATGCGAGGATTACCTTGGCTCCCCGTTTGGCTAAATCACCAGCTGTTTCGTAACCAATACCTGTAGAACCAGAAAAGTTATATTAACGAACAAGGAGAATAGGATTTAATTCCTTTTTAGTTTCGTTCATACATCAGGTTATACTGCATTAAACGCCATTTTAACACGTTATCTTTAATTATTTTTAAATAAGTTTCAAAGGATGTTTTAAGTTGCAGCTTTATTGTGAAAAATCGAACCAATATTTTTATTTAAAGTACTGTCAGTCGATAGTCATTACTTTCTCCCAACTTTCAGGTAATATCCACTTTTCGTCACCAATAACAATAAAATGCTAAAAACCTTTCCAATTTTTCAATGTCTCTTGACTTCAACACACACATACGGTATAACATATCCAAGCTTTTGTATCAATAGTATTATAGTTCGGTGGCCTTGGTATAGTGTTCTTGGCTCATTGTTATATATATTGTATACAGCAGACCTACCGACCACAAGAAACATTATTGTTGCAACATATGTTGACGATACAGCTGTTTTATCATCACACGAGGATCCAATATCAGCCACAAGAGACCTCCAACTTCATCTTAACAAAGTCGAATTGTGGTTGAAAGCGTGGCCTCTTAAAGCAAATGAGACATAATCTACCCTTGTGACATTCACCCTTTGTAGAAGAACATGTCCCTTAGTAAAATTGAACAATCATGAACATCCGCAAGCAGACAATGTTAAATATCTGAGAATTAATTTTGATCGACGTTTGACACTGGAAAAACATATAATGACAAAACGCAAACAGCTTGGGGTTAAACTAAACCAAATGTACTGGCTGATAGGGCGTAAATCTAAATTATCATTAGATTACATGGTTTTGCTGTATAAGTCAATGGTATTGAACTGTGGGGTACTACTAGCAAATATAACATTGATATCCCCGAGAGGTCCCAGAATAAAGTGTTGAGAGTCATCGTCGATGCGTCATATTAGGTGTCCAATAAACTGATTCAGCGCGATATCCCCATAGAAAACATAACGAGTGTGATTCGGAGTGTTATTGTAAAGTACTCTGCAAAACCATTAGTACATCCTAATGCACTCGCCAAATAGTTAAATGTGCGCGATGCCAATGAAGTGTGTAGGTTCAAACGCAAACTACCATACGAACTGATTAATAGACACATAGAGTGAGATTTAATATTTAAAATAAGTTAAAATAGTATCTAGAGTAAGATTTAAATTATAAGTTGTACAGGAGATCACTTACTGAAGTGATCTTCTACATGTAAGGATGGTATTATACTTATTATATCACGGAAATAATATAATAATACTTATTGCCCACGGGCAGATTATTGACATTCCAGGAGATTTATAAAAAAATATATCTCTTGACTTTCTTTTCTTGACACACATACGGTACAACATAGCGAAGCTTTTGGATCAATACCATGTTCTTCAAGTGGATGAAAATGGTTTATTGTATTACTCCCAACAGTTCTACATATTCGTTCCCATGAACTTCATGGAGTAATACCTATCCAGAACAGTCCTTGCCTTCGATCTTAAAATCGCCACTTTCCGTCGCCTTTTTCTTCAAACTGATGTAAATCAATAAAACTTCTCAAAACCGATTTGCTTGATACAAATTTAGACATTCAACAAAATAACACTCACTTGAAGCTAGGTACAAATGTACCCGATGCGATTTAATACACAGTAACACCATCTATTGTAAATCCTTTAAAATTAATTTTTAGAGTACAACCTTAAGCTAAATTTAAAAATAACGCTTATATTCTGTACAAATTTGTATGATTTGATACGCTTCATTCTTCTGATTTCCTTTTCTCTTTCCTTGTCTAGTAGCTTTCACGTTGCTATGATTTAGCAGCCTCATATTGTTTTAAAGCGAGATCTTGGATGAGTTCGTAAACCTATTTGATTTTGAGATCAGCGTATAGTTAAAAAATAGAAACAAAAGGAGACATTACAGAGGAGGATAAATTCTCATCAAAATAGCACAACCAGACCAAAACTGTCCATTGCAAAAAAACATTATAAAGTTCACAAATGATAAACGTTAAGGCCAGAGAAAGTTACCCAACACCTTGAATGAATGTTTGAATCTGACCAAATCATCTACTCTTCGGCAATCAGCAACTGAAGAAATAAACAATCAAAATCAATTGATCGAAAAAAATTACCAGAATAGTTTTCTCTTTCATGAAGACAATGCTGGACCACACACATTTTCAGTGATTGGTTACCATTTATTCGGATATCTTCAAAACTAACTTAAAAGGGTAAATCGGCCTTCAAGAGGCTTCTGAAAATCAGTTGGCTCAGATTTTCGGACAGTAAAGAAATCTGCTATCGAAGTCCATCGAACACTCTTAGGAACTTATAATATGCTACTCTACCACATCCCAATTTTCCGTTTTAATTTCAGATATTTAAAAGTGGACATTTTAATTTCAACAAAGAGGAACAACCTGAAGGATCAAAAATGTTCGAGGACAATGGATTACAAGAATTATTGGAAGAAAACCCAGCTCAAACTGTCAAATAAATTTAACAGGTTAGCAGTTGAAAAATCAGATGTTTCCAAGCGTTTGAGATGATGTTGAATTGACAGAAAATACCATTTCAAATTATTTCAACATCGCAGTTTCATTGCTTGCGAAGCAAAAAATAAGAATTTTCTATATGTTACAGTTACAGTTACAATGATGGTCTTCCCGACCAATCAAACGTTACTCGTACACCACCCGGTGGATAATTTCAACCAGATCTTGTACGATCAGTCGGACAACGACCCAAAAAATCTAATATTCAAAGGAACTCATCGCGAGCCCATCAATATCAAAACTCCAGAGACACAATGCTGCCATCAGTTGAAGAACTGAATAACATATTGTTTAAAAAGACTCACAATACCGAATAATACTCATCTTCTTGCTTGATAATTTTAGATCACACGTTGCATGAAATTCACGATCCAACATACTGACTAGGCATAGTGCCTCATGATTACTACTTGTTCTGATCGATGCAGATTGGCTTGACTGGCTGGCACACGATTTTGAAATGTGGAAACGGATGGATCACAAACCACCGTCGTTCTTTTGACACAGTATTGTTATGTTGCCAAAGAAATGGGAGTAAGTTATAGAAAATGATGAAAAATATTGTGATCGATATATATTATAGTCATTTTTCCGAATAAATACCTTTTTAAAATGAAAACTAACTATCAGGCAACGTGAACGAATGCTGAACTTTTCTCTGATTTCTGAACAACTTAGTTTATTTTCTAATCCTTATAATTACCTGAGTTTCCTCCAGTTACAATAACGGTCTTTCCGACTAAACACACGTTGCTCGTACACCACCCGGTGGTTAATTTCAACCAGATCTTGTACGATATCAGTCCGACAACGACCCAAAAAATCGAATATTCAAAACAACTCATCGCGAGCCCATGAATATCAAGACTCCAGAGACCAATCGAGCACAACGACTGATTGAGGACATCGAAATCGTATTGTTTTAAACGATTTTTCGACCTTTCGTCGCATAATCGATCGCCGTTTGCGTAATGTTGGATTGATTGTATCAAACAATTAGAACGGCGTAATTAGCTCGGGTAATTGGAAAAGTAGTTTCGGCAAATTCGATCAAACTCCCGTGATTTTCACCACAAAACTAACTTGCGTAGTGATTTGCGATAGTCATGAAGCTTTTTTGTTGGTATTACCGGGTATTGTTAACTGAAACTATCAACTTCTTTGTACTACAATTTAATTTATAAAATTTCTTTTTTTGTTTATAAAAATTTAATTTTACCTGTGCCTTTAGTTAAATAGGATCTATTTTTTAATCTAAAAATATATCATTCATATTAACATTTAATCCTGAAAATCACTACCTATCACATAAGGAAATAGTTTCAAATTTATATTTTTTAAAAAATATGTACAATTGCTGTTATATTATTGTCATATCTGAATATAAAAATAAAATTAGGCAGATAGTTTGGAGCCACAATATAATACAACAATCTTGACGGAGATGCTAGGTGCAGAATACCATATTTGCCTTGCCTCTATAAATTTTATCTCATCTTGGTCTACAGGGTTAGCCATGATAGACTATAAACCAAAATTTCACTTAACTTCTTTTTTTACACAATTGTTAAGGCATGTATTATTTTGATCCCATGATTTCAAATAGATCCAAAACAAAAATCCAAGCTGTCTTGGATATATTAACTTGGATGCTTAGCCAAAAAATATTTCTTTACATAAATTAACCCCTTAAAAATGTAATACTTTAATAAGCAATACAATATGACATTATTCAAATATTGATAAACTTATTAACAAATCTTCCTTGTATAGTAGTCACATTTTTCTTCATATTTTCGAGATCTTTTCGTTTGAACAAAATTTGCTGTGGCCAATATATTTACAAGGTGAAAAATAGGTTAACTTTCTATATAAAAAATATATATATGTATATATATATATATATATATATATATATATATATATATATACAGAAGCTCTACCTATACATATAAGCAATGCTCATTCATAAACCAGACATGCTTAATTTAGATAATTTGGGATTTTTCATATAACATATTTTTGACATATTTTTCAAATAGGTGTCGGAGCACACCATAGAAATAAAAATTGAATCCACCATCGTTCTTTTGACACAGTATTGTTATGTTGCCTTTTTAAATTACATTTAATTAAACCTAATTTAAATTAAGTTTCAATAATCCAAGTATTAATGAGTTTAAATTAGTACACCACTGAACGTTATAACAAAGTATCACAAATAAAATTATTTTCAGAACTGTAACAACTTCAAATCATCAAATATGTGTATACATGATCTCATCTTATGAAAGTATCATGTTATGAACAAAAATATGTAATAATAAATGAAGTAATACGTGTTTGTATATTAAAACAGGGAATATATGAATAAAACAATTTTAAAATTGATATTTCACTTTAGCTATATATTGAAACAATAACGAATTAAGTAATTTATTCTTTAGAATTTTAAAATGTGTGTTAAAGGAATATATTTATAATGAATAAATTAATTATTGATTTTTCAAAACTTAGGTCTACATTAATACAAAGTTCGAAGAATAAAATATCATACGGTCAGATATCTTATTACATTAATCGTTAGACACCTTAATAATTATCAATACTTAAAAATGTTTACAAATTTACTCACCATACCGAATAATAGTCATCTTCTTGCTTGATAAATTTAGACCACACGTTGTATGAGATTCACGATCAAACGTACTAACTAAACATAGTGCCAAGTTAAAAAAAGACTCACAATACCGAATAATAGTCATCTTCTTGCATGATAACTTTGGACTACACGTTGCATGAGATTCACGATCCAACGTACTCACTAAACATAGTGCCATGTTAAAAAAAGACTCACAATGCCGAATAACAGTCATCTTCTTGCATGATAACTATGGACCACACGTTGCATGAGATTCACGATCCAACGTACTCACCAGACATAGTGCCTCATAATTACTACTTGTTCTGATCAATGCAGATTAGCTTGACTAGCTGGCACACCATTTTTAAATGTGGAAACGGATGGATGCCAAACCACCATCGTTCTTTTGACACAGTATTGCTATGTTGCCAGAGAAATGGAAGTAACTTATAGAAAAGGATGAAAAATATTGTGATCGATATATATTGTAGTCATTTTTCCGAATAAATACCTTTTTAAAATGAAAAATAACTATCAGAGAACGTGAACGAATTTTCTGAACAACTTAGTTTATTTTCTGATTCTTCTAATTACCTGAGTTTCCTCCAGTTACAATGACGGTCTTCCCAACTAAACACACGTTGCTCGTACACCACCCTGTGGTTAATTTAAATCAGATCTTGTAGGATATTAATCCGACAACGACCCAAAAAATCGAATATTCAAACCAACTCATCGTGAGCCCATCAACATCAAGACTCCAGAGACACAATGCTGCCAACATCAGTTGAATCAAGCCCCTGTCTATACATTTAGTTATGTTGTTACTTGCAACACTCCTATCGGACAAAAAACACTTACATACTATACAAATTCGTGTATTTTTCGTGTATTTTAACTCGCTTCAATCTTCTGATTTCCTGCGCATTGTCCAGTATCTATTTTGTTTCCCCATTGCTTTGGCTTAGTAATCTAATTTTATGTTTTAAGACGAAATCTTGTACAATGTCGTAGATCCATCTAATTTTGAGTTTGTCGTCCAGTTCTTCGTTGGTAACATAGCGATACAAATTTTAACTCTTAATCGAAGAATTTTATTTTGCCAGCATTGGATTAATAGTCGGTTTGACGTTTTAGTGTAACCCCACATTACCATCCCATAACTTCAAATAGGTTTCATAATTGTCTGATAAACCAATCACTTTAATCTTAGATCTAGTTGGGAATATGTTCTTAACTTTGTAAGGTGAACCAATATCTGGTGAATGCGACGTATTAGTTAGGGTATCTCAATTAAACAGTTCCGTCTAGATTTTCACACATTTTCGTAATAATAATCGTATAATATGGATAACAATAATATCGTTTGTGTGATATGCTTTATTTAAACGTACCAATTTCAACTCCAATTTTTTAATACGTTTTTTAAAACCAGAAAGACTAATTGCAAACTGAAATCTAATGCGTAGATCCAACTGCTTACTCCAACAGTTATTTTAAAGCCCCATAATTCATTGCGCAAACCGTTCCTCCTAGATGCTCTCACTCTCCCTCCAGCGGGAATGAAAAAAGGTAAAATAATATATTTCGAACTACTGCGCTTCATACATATAAATTACCATCTGATGCCGATGAAGATTTCTACCTAGATAAAACTCGAATTTCATTACGTGGAAATCATGACCGTATCAACGGGATTTAACAAGGCGTTAAATTAAGAATCTTTCCTTTAGTGTTTACTGTCCTAGTTTGCATATTCCAAAGACAATAACACGTTTCATAAGGATTTGAAAGAAGTTTTTGAGTGTGTATCAGGTTGTTCAATAATAAACAGCACGTAACCTTCAACAGTAAAGCTAAGAATTATTTGCTGAAAATTGTTAAAACTAAAAGTTGATTGCACAAAGTTATATGGTGCAGTTATGTTTAAGGGTTGATATTAAAAACTGCCAGTTAAATGTTTTAAGTATATTACAGACGGTCTAACTTCTACCATAACACTTCTACTTCTTCAACACCTCTAGAAATGTTAAATGTTCTAAAGCCCGTTGCAATTTTAATACACAAACCGTTAACATTGGATGCGAAATCACAAATTCTTCCATTGTACGTGTAGATTGAATAGATTCTCCAACATTTTCTTTAAAACATTTTATTTCTTTATTACATTGTTTCTAGTAGTTTCCTATAAACCTACAATTTGTCTTTACAATAACTAAATATAAGTAAATCTCATGCCTTTTTGCGATTTTCTTAATATCCTTGAGTCGGTATCTGAAGGCCACGGAGTAAGTAATTCGTCCTGTAGTATCTAAGTGTAGTACCTATAATATTTTGACCAGGATCAGGACCTTGGTCTGGAAAACTTGTACAGTATTTGTTTTATTTTTCATATATCCATATTTCATTACCTTCTTCCAGTGAGTTTTTACATCAATATTCATTACGGGATACTTAGCGTTTTTACCAAAAAGAAATAATAATATCATTGAACCACATTTGCACAGATTTACTTTCGTTAATTTTTATTTTTCCAGGTTTGGGTCCAATTATTTATATTGTCACTTGCCTATTGTAATTTTCTTGCGGCCTCTTCACTATTATCTCCGTAGCCATCGTGATATTTTCTATATATGATATATCACTTGTGCGGAATAGGTAAAGAATTAACTCGCAATACACCTACTTTAGCTTCATTTATTGTAGAGGGGCCTTGCTCTTGTTTGACTCTACAGATTATAGCTGTATTGTACGACATTTCCTGTAGCTCATGAACAAAATCAACATGTCATACCTTATCGAAAGCTTGTGCTACATCTATGAAAATAGCTGAGCATATTTTTTACTTTCGTAGGCTTTTTCAATAACATCTGTAATTCTACACACCTGATCAATTTGTTGAATGCTTGTTAATAAATCCAAATTGGTATGTAGGTATTAGGATTTTTCTCTCTATTTCCACATCATCGTCCATAATCATATATTGTATATATGACGTACATGTCTATAGGTCTATATGCGTGACTGCATATGCCCTATATTGAATGATCCGATTTTCAATTTTTTATTGATTTTTTATTGAATTGATTGAATATTGAATGAGGAAAAGTCCAACCCACTCTAGCAGGAGACGATATCGAAAATTTTGGACATACTATCATTCAAATTCGAAGTAATATTCATGATATTATTGATGAAGAATCATGATTATCATAACATTTCTGCTTTAGAAGTGCATGAGCTTGTTATAAATTGTGCAATAGATCAATTTAATTTCCATCATAGTTGTAGTTGTCTCAATATCCTTTTTGAGACACTGGAGTATATAAGGAGGTAAGTCTGTTATAGTCTGTCATTTATTTAGAACTAAATGCATGGAAATAAAGACGTTAAATGCACACAACATATTCTAAATATGTTTACGGCAAATAGTCTAGGAAATAGATTACACAAAAATTATATTATGATAATAACCACCATACCAGAGTGATCAACGTCCTCTAACCATAAGCAGCAAGCCAAAATAGCTGTGAAGCAGCCTAGTACATTGGAATTTGGACAGAAGCTTGCAGTTCAGTAGATCAGTTGCTAAACTTTTAAAACCATTCCATACAGACTACAACATGGAAATTTGATAAAAACAATGCAATTCAGAAGATTATCAAAGTAAAACTCATGTTTAACAGTTCATTACAATGTTATCTATTGAAGAAAGTTTGAGAAAGATCTCTGAAATAAACAATTTTAATGAAAGGTTATTACACAATTTATGAAAACTAAAAATATTGCAGAGGCTTAACTTATTTAAAAAATAGATACGTCTTTTGCAAAACAAGATATCTCTTGGTGTTAAATAACACGAATTGAATAATTATAGAGGCAAATACCAAATAAAGGCAAAACTGAAAAGTTAAATTTTTACAAATATTCTTCTTTATTTCAATCAAACTGGCAATACAAATATTTACGACTTTCTTTCAGTACCGCCCTTGATAATTTAATTCTCCATCTACCCCGTATAAAGGCAAACAAATAATTAAAGATATTTTTATAATAGTGAACGTCAGCCTTCACAAAAAAAAACACTTAATTACATGCATCCATCAATGTATTTTGTCGTTTAATGGGGTTAAATGAAAAAAAAACACTACATACGTTCGCTATAAAATTATATATTGGCCGTTAAAGAAAAACAATATCTGTTAAACGATATTATCATCGCTTAATGCGCAATACATTCCGCCCAAAACACAATAATTCTTGTCCGTTAATGAGGCGTAATTAGAACGTTTGCAGCCTGATAACGGGGACTATTTTGGCTTCGCGCATTTACCATTTATGCACTCCAAGCCGACTTTGCATATGAAATCGGTCTCCACTGTTGAGGAACAGGTTTCTCCTTTTCCTGAAACGTAATTTCGTTAATTAGTTATGGTTATGATAGTTGCGTAAAAATGTTGGATTATCAATATTGCCAATGCCAATGTATCAAATTTCCCAGTAAACCTAATTAAATTCCCCAAATTGGTGAGAAACATTTGTCGAGAAACGCCCCTCCCCACAAATTCCCCTCAAAATTATTTTAATATAGGGAACAAGCCCAAACGATTTAAGTAATATTTATTTTTCATCCGTTCATAATATGATACTTGATACCCGTCAATTTATTAATCCCTTCCCTTGTCACCTTTAAACACTACACATGTATATCTGTACATGACACAACAGTTTCTATATTTAGTCGATTGCTGTTCTCTGTTTTTAAATTGTTTAGGACACTAGATTTTCGCTGAATCGATGCCTTTGGAAACGGTAGTATTGGCAGTAAAGACCCCACAATGTTTATGTTTGGGAAGAAGGCGAAACACATTAGACCAGTTCCATTCACCATCAATTTTATCTTCAAATAATACGAATGAATTATTTTCCCCGTATAATTCCAATCCCAAAATCAACATGAGATTCCCCACAAATTGAGAAATTCCCTACAAGACGATGGCCATATTGTCAAGTAGTATCAATCTATCATACAATATCAATTATTATATCATATATCACTGATTTTTACTTAATGGGGTGTTTGGTGTCACTAATCCCCATAAAAATAATAAAAAAGATAAAAAAAAATCTTATATTTTAATACTTCACTATCAAAAACGACTTAAAAATACGTATTCATGCAAATAAGAATATTTATCACTCGTTGTCTGCTGTCCAGTCAACCCATATTAAGACAACTTACAAAAATCGTAATATAATTTTACGAAAGTCTAATTACACTTCTTCGTTAATACAAAAAGAATTACTTTCAATGTTTTCCGTGTAGGATAACAAGAAGGTATCGACAGTAGTTTAAAAACAAAAATAAAATTGAAAAACTTTGGCGCCCGGTAAGAAACATGTAACAATAGTGAACCTCAAATTGTTCTTCCATCATCACTACCCATAAGCTGGGCTTAATGAAACAGTTTATTTTCTCATTTATAAGAATCTAAACTGAAAGAAGGGATGTTTTGAGATATTCGTAAAATGAAGCTAGATTCCAACTTCAGATCAACAATGAGTACAAAGGAAAATTAGGCTTGGATGTCATTTACAGAACTTGCGACTAAATGTTTTGTGACAATATGACAAAAGTCGTCATAGCTAGTATGTTAAATTCCAAACTCTTGATTGAAAACTATCAACTCAGTGCATGTTGGGTAAAGAAAAGGATTTAATCATGATACAAAAAGATGGAGAACATAAATGGTAATAACTCTTGGACACTTTACATGAAACAACAAGAGACATCACATCGAGGAAATACAATATTATGAACTTTACAGAGGAAAGGTTTTATGTTCTCTAGCCAAAAATCGAATATCTGGAAGTAATAATTTGAATTGTGTAAATAAAAAGGAGTCGACAAAACTATGTCAGGTAAATACAGTGCTTATTCGACGACGTTTGTAAAGTTTTTGCGAAAATCTGTATTATCATAATGTAGAATGCATGAAATTCTGTTGGCAATACAACATTTGTTCAATGTTTTTAACTAGCAAATTCAAACAATTATGCCAAATTGAGCGGGTTTTTCAGATCATTTTCCAATATTTTTTAAGAAAGTGTCATGTCAAATCTGATATTTATATTAAATTCATTGGCATAATATTTTAGATAACCATTAACATTCAGATCTTTGTTTACTTTCAATGCTTGAATATGATACAATGAAGTTTGTTCGTCATTAACAGCATTCAAACCTATATAGTAGAAGGAGGTTTATAAGAAAATAGAACTGATGAGGACGGTTAAAATTCTCAGCTTCAAATACGAAATGACTCATACGTCCTAAACTGTTAAATAATCGTCGTTTCGCAAAAATGATCAATTATATAGTTACAAAGAACCAGTTTTCATAGTAAACATAGCAATTTAACAAAACGCTTACCTAAAATACTTTTACAAACCAAGCAACACCCACAAATATCCAAAGTCACCACTTGGTTACTGGAACAGACCGGGTACTTGCTCTTACAGATAATGTCGACGCCACATATACCGCATGGGGAAGCAGTTACACTGTTTACAACCAGCGTCAGTAAAATTATGGTGGATACTGTTAGTCTGCTTGTTTTTCTGCATTGTAGCATCATGTGTTTTTATTAATTCAATTCATATGACCGTCAAGGTAACACTGAGTCTCAGACTATTCCTTGAGTACCAGAGATATTGGCCACACGACTAGTTTAATCTGGTTAGAAAGAGTTTTCGTAGGTATGCATATGTTATATCGACTGAGTATTTATGTTTCACTTAATGATGTGATGGATGAGACGTCTAGACATATACAGATAAGTATCTCAATATCGTTTTATGCTTTCAACAGTCAACACTCGTTTCCATAAAATAAAATAGTTTTTGTTCCTTCTAAATCCTCCACATTTCATAAAAGCGTTCTGTAATATTCCGAGGAGATCATCAGACTGTTTATAATTTTTAATTCTTTCAATTAATCGGAATCAAATAAATTAACAAGAAAATAAAGGAGGCTGATGTTGGACTGGTATGGTTATCGATCCGAAGTTACTCCAAGCATTCTTTCCTGTAATTAAGTAGAGTTCGGTAGCAGTTGAGGCTATAAGGTCACAAGAAATTAAGAAAATAAGTAAATATAATAAGTCATGTAATTGTTCTAGATATATAACTAGGAGGACCCATCGGCCCTATCTCAGTCTCTGGTGAAATAATGTTTATACTAGTAGTTTGTATTTTTATTATATCCACCTCACTAGACAACACTACACAAGATCAGATGGTTTGATTCTTTTGAATCTGTGTCCTGTTCTGGTGGTATCCAAAAGCTCCAATACTTCAATATTCTCATGAGAATGGAGTCTTTCCTCACACTCCCTTCCAATTCTCTTGATTTCTTCACTAACTGTGGGTATCTGAGGGTCTCTATGTAGGATTCAGTCCTGTAGTATTTGGGTGCTCCCACAATACTTCTCAGGACTTTGTTCTGAAAAATTTATATTTTGTTTGGTAGGCTTATTGCCGAGGACCGTGGTTCGGAGCCCACGTTGAACAGCAGGTCCACCCAGATCAACCCTCGTTGGTAAAAAGGAAATTTTAAAATAGATAAAAAATCAATATTTCCCACAATTTGGTGTGAATTTCCATAGCTTTTAATCATTCTTGACACGGACGTCAATTTTAAAAGACTTGTAAATAAAAATCGTAACCAAATTTTTATTACGTTTTTATTAAAGAAAAATTTATTCTGAGAGAAAAACAAATTAAATCAACATAAAACCTTTTCGGGGACTATGACAATTGAAGGTCTATTAACAGTGGAATAAAACAGCCATCAAAAGCCCATTAAACATCTTTTATCCTCTTAAAAATACTTAATGGCTTTTGACATTTGCTGCAAATGTTGTTTTTTCCGTGTTTTTTTTTTGGTCGTTGTAGTTTAATGTTTTCGTGTGACAAACCACTTGAGAGTCCTTTGTTTCGATCGATTGATTTATTGCGGATTACTGACGGTTTCAAATGTTTTCCAGATATATCTGCATCTACATTTTTCCTGGCTATATATAAATGGGGATAATTTTTTTTATTACATCTTATATTAGATATGCTTAGTACAATCTTAATTTACAAGTTACTTTTATTAGTAGTATTCTGTTTTACTTGCATTAATGGACAAGCAAGGAGAGTGCTGGATTAATACATCAGTATGTAACATATTCCCAAATTAAAATAAAACTATTACTACTACTAAAATTAAGAATACGCTTATATACTGTACAAGTTCTTGTGGTTTCCGACGTGTTGTCCAGTAACTGTGTTGCTTCCACATTTCTGTGATTTAGCAACCTTATTTCATGTTTTAAGACGAAATCTTAAATCACTTCACAGTAAGCATTGATAATGAATCCTCGAACTTTGTTTTGGGTGCGATGGATTACTAATTGGTTTGATGTTTTCGTACTACCCAATATTTGCACCCTATAGGCCCAAATTCACTTTATGATTGACTGACAAACCAATCTCTTCAATTTTAGATCAAGTTAAGAGTATCTTCCGACTAACCAGTACAGTTTCTTAACTTTGAGTCTAATCTGCTGTGCTTTTTATCTAACATGATGTTTATAATTTAACCTACCATCGAGATAGATGCCGAGGTATATAGCTGATTCTGCTTGAGGAATCGGACATCTATCAAGTAATAGGATTGAGTTTTTGTCATTTCGCCGCAACTCAAAATTAACATGGACAGATTTGGAGCTATTTAACTGTATTTTCCAGTCTCTAATCCATTTGTAGATATTATTGACTGCTACTTGTGCTTTTTCTACAGCCTTAGCAGATATATTTCTTTTGCCATGATTACTGCAACATCGGCAAATATTTCTAGCATTGTTTGTTTTGCAGGGGTATATAAGACACTGGTCCCAAGACATTACCCCAGGGAAATAAAAATAATGTGTATTTTAACTGTTAATGATTAATTTTCTATTTATAAATATATATTAAAAAATGTAAATATCTGTCCTGTTAGTATTACATTGATTCAATACTAGTGGTTCTTTTTAATAATTTATTATTGTAAGGGTTTCACCTTTACAGTAATTTAAATCAAGCTCAGTGGAACTATGATAAGGCTTAAACCAAATCTCCATGTATTTCTTATGAATTGCCTCAACGAATTGTCACTTACGAAGTCAGTATGGTAATTTATTAACTTACCAATCTCATTTTTTAAATTTTTTGACAAAATTGTCCATCTCTTACAGTTAGTTAACTCTTCCTAAGACTTGCTTTCAAAATTATCGAACAGTTGCTTCTTGATATGGATTTTTCTCATCATAGTTGTCCACTAGAGCTATTACGTAATGGTGCTATTACTTCTTGCATATTCTGATCATGTTTTGTTATTTTCTACAATTTTTCCCATCTTTCTGATGCTGCTGTTGCTACTTTGGTTTGGTTCTGTCTGATGAGTATGCTGGATGCGGCCAAACTTCCCATTCGAACTAAAACAGTGTATCCTTCACAGTTTTGCCATTGAATATAACAACGCAGAATTACCATGAGTTTCTAAAAGTGTTTCATGAGCTTCTGCAGCAGATTTCTTCAGATGAAAATACAATACAATGTTGAAACACTGAATACACTGAAAACTATTGTTTTATGTAGAGTAATATCGAATGTAATGAAAACGAAATTAACAGGTAGGTTAGTTTATTAGAGTTTGAGTTATTTACATTAATACTTTTAGTTCTTATAATTTTCAACAAATATAACTTACCGTTGCTATAAGGCTTTTGCTACATTTTCAGAATACATCTTTTAATAAAAGATTTATTCTATTTTAAATGGCATAACACTAACATAGCTTAAAATTATAATAAACAACAGTGAATAACAGATACCGACTTATATATCAGCTTAAGGATGTTCTAGTAAACCAATTAACAGTGTCATTATCTTTTCAAACAATATTCTTTCAACGCTAGAAATGAACAAAACAATAGTCTCACAATATTTACTATTTCATGACAACAAAACCGAGTATATTGAGCTCCCATAACGAAATATTCAACAGACGAGGTCGTAAAAATTCAATCTGATTTGATAGTCTGGAGGAGTATACGCCACGTCGGTGGAGAAATACGGCGAGGGGGAAAAATGGGAAACGATATTATTGGGAGATGTAAATCTTTTCCTCTGATCCACTTAAAGGCATATGTTTTTCATTATTTATTGCCGGAAAAAAGCCGGTATTTGGAGAGGCCCTTATGGGCGGAAAACCTCAAAAGAGTCGTAAACGGTAAATAATAAATAACTACTTTTTTACTCAGTTTGTTCTTAAAATCTTCTTAATTTTTAATAAACTGAATAGGCGCATAGTCAAGAATAGTTTTTTCGTTTACATAGACTGAGACAACTTTATTCTTTTTTTTTTCTTGGTCGGATGAAAGGGCAAGAGCAAACATTGCGTCATTACTTTTTCATGTAGACTTGTATCCAAATTTAATAGCTGTAGTTACACAATACAAAATACACGAGGTTCACCACTAAAACTGAACAGATTTGTCTTTCGAAGAGAACTCCCTTGTAATCACTATTTTAAATCATTTTAAATTGACATATAGTTAATTTCTAACAATGAAAAATTGCTGTAATCCGCTGTAAACCAAGTAATAGTAAATCCTAGGAAAAACTGCACCAACCAACGCCAAAATTCATCAGGAAAAATCCAAAAATAAGATATTACTTGACTGAAATATTTCACTAGGTACAATGAACAATATTTTAACTGAAGCTTTGGGTTCTAAAAAGGTGTATATCCAATGAATATCGCACTTTCTAACGAAACATTTTAAACGTTTTATAAGAACAAATAGAATTTTGTGCTTTGTAGTGTCACAATGGAAAAAACTTTGATCTAACTCAATGACCTTGAACACAGGTCTAGAAAAATAAAATTCTGAATACTGTTTAAATTGTTGGCATTGATGTTTCCAGACAAAACAGCTCTATTATTCTTATTACAATTATAACTGTCGTACTGTATAATTATGAAAATCGTGAAAAATGTAACTATTTACAGAAGAAAAACAACTCGGAGGTTACTGAAGCCTACAAAAAAAGTACGAATCCAAGGCTCACATAGGCCAAAAATTTCAAAAAAACTATTTTGCGTCATTTTACCCCTTATAATATTGTTAAAGGAATGTCAGAATGTCTGAAAAAGGAAAAATGACAAAAGAAGATTTATTTTATCAGTTTTTAGCACTTATTAATGGTGTTATTCACTTATTGTACTTAAAGAATCTCTCAGTTTTCTCTTCAGTAAAAAAGGTAGATAAAATACCGTTAACGGATGCGATTTAAAACGTCGCGCGAGAACTACCGCAAAGCGATAAAATTAATGTGACTTGATGAAGATGAAATGGGCGGGTGTTATTAACGATATTATATCCAATTTATTTATTTATGTATTCGTAACTTGGAAGCAATATTTTGCTCAATTATTTTTAGATATGGGACACGATAAGGTGGTTGTTTTAACGAGTTTTTTTCTACGTCAAGTCAGATAATAACAACAAATGTTAGGTAATCGAAATTACCATTATTACTGACGAATAGGTTTAGGTAATTTACGGCAAATTTAAATTTGTCGAACAGCACGAGGTCGCGGGTATACAGAGAATGTTATTGCAATTTTTTAAATTTACTAATTTTTTTTGGGGTCTTGTCATTGTGGGATTAGTTTTGACAGTTTTGACATTCTTTGGGGTATTTTTTTTTTTTGATTGCGTAATGGTTAAGGCGACGAGTCGGTACTATTTAGTAAGGCAACGATATATCAGATACTAATTCATACATCGACATCTAAAATTATCGATATTTAGATTTACTACTTTAATATCGAATAAACTCATAATATCGATAAGAAATATCGAAAGTACTGATGTAACAATATATTGAATAACTGATAATTATCAATGTATAGACGCCCGAAAATACAGATATTTGCAAATATCGAAAAAATCAAAATATAGATACGAAATATCGAAAGTAGTGGTGTAGAATATATCAAATAAACAATAATAATCTATATATAGTCGCCTGAAACTATCGAATAAACTCATAATATCGATACGAAATATCGAAAGTAGTGATGTAACGATATATTGAATAACCGATAATTATCGATATGTAGACGACCGAAAATATCGATATTTATAAGTATCGAAAAAAATCAAAATATAGAAACGCAATATCGAAAGTAATGGTGTAAAATGTATCAAATAAACTATAATAATCTATATATAGTCAGCCAAAATTATCGATATTTATCGATATCGAAATAACTTAAAATATCGATACGAAATATAGAAAGTAGTGATATAACGATATATCGAATAACATATAATTATCGATATTTAAGAAGATCGAAAAACTCAAAATATTAATACGAAGAACACAGGACATTCAGTTTCTTCGATTTTTAGATACTTCTCTCCACTGATAATACGTTAAAAATGTCATAAAAGTATATATAACTCAATAGGTGGTTTTACAATTTTAATTTTAATGGCTTGTTACCCTCATATTGTCAATTGAAAAGTTCCTGGCCTACCATAGTAAAACACATTTTTTTAGCAAAGTTAGTTCATTCAAACGGTCATTCAAAGTCATTTTGTGGATTTTTTCAATGTTTTCGTCGGTAACAAACTCTTTTTGGCGTCCACTGCGTTCACTATCTTCGGTGCTCATTTCACCACGTCTAAACTTAGCATACCAATCCTTGATGGTTTATTTTCCTGGGGCAGTGTCCGGAAACTCGGCATCAAGCCGTTTTTGCTTTAACTGTATTTTTTACCTTCAAAAAGCAATATTTTATTAACACGCGAAATTCCTTTTTATCCATTTTTTTCACAATAACAAAAATGCTTCACTCAAAATGCTATAATTCACAAACTAATGATCCGACAGCTGTCAAATTTATACAGGCATCTTTTGAGGGCTAGGGCTAACTAAAAAACATATGGATTTAATTCTACTAGCGTATATATTATTTGCATTTAAATAAACCCCTTAAAGAAATAATTAGCTTTTTTGATGACACCCTAACAAATATTCTTTATATAGGCCAACAAAATGTTGTTTATTATTGGTTAAAGATAGAAATGTTTTACGAAAAAATACGTTCAATATAACTTTACACTATTCTATTTTCGCTACCATCACCTATTTGCTGATAGAAACTGCTTTATATGATAATTATGTAGATGGTAGGTAGAAACAGATAATATTCGTAACCTTGAAGTCTTCACTGGAGCTTTGCTAACACTCACACCCACACAAACACACAAAACATTCATCAGTTTCAGGCCAAATATAGATAGTTTGGGATTTTCAACTTAATTCATCCGTTTTTGAAATAAAAATGCATTCTTGTTAGAAAAACGATATCTCATTTCAAAGCTTTCTGTACATCCCGGTATAAAAAGCGCCACAGATCGAGGAATCACCTATTTTATAGACATAGAAAAACATGCTTTCACAAAAAAAGCGATTGCAGTACCATCTAATTAATCGATACGTCGCAAGAACAAGTCCCCAAGTCACCCATAACATAGCGTATCTTTTTAGTATTTCTTAAAAACTGTTTCTAGAAAATTATAGCATTAAAACAATTAATGCAAGTTATATACACATTTTATTATTTTTTATAATATTAGCAAAACAATAAATGCTTGGGACAAATCAGGGAAGATGATCATTCTTCGCGTCTGCATTTCTTCCGGATACACTTAAGTCCGTACTTGCAAACAGCAAAGTCCTTGCCGCCACATCTAGCACCTTCATCTGTAAAACCATAAAATATAATCGAAATTTCACTATACAATGTAAATAAGTTCAAGTTAAGACAAGTTACGACGTTTTTTCAAACATTCAGTCAAGATATAAAAACGCCTGATAGCCCAGATCTTGTCTCGTGTGACTGCCATTTGTTTATAGTCTCTACAAAACTGTTTTAATAGTGTATGATTGCCTTGATAAAGAAGAACTCGTGAAAAACACTACCTTTTTGGGATCTCTTAAAATATAAATAAACATCTGATGAAAAAAATAGATTCTAAATTGGCTAAACCAGAATAGCCCAGAACACATTTTTTATTATAATATCATGGCATTTGAACTCACCTAAAGTATCCTTACAAACTTTGCAACAACCACAATAATCTATGGTGGTAATTTGACCCTCTCTGCAGATGGGGTACTGTTCCTTGCACACTACGTCTGTTCCACAGGTTCCACAAGGTCCAGTTTTGGGTTGCTTACTGCAAAAGTTGTAAAAACATCATAAAACAATCTCTTATTAATAATCAAGCATTACCTGCAACTCTGACAACATCCACAGCTATCCCACACCAGATATTCACCCTCGGGGCATTTCTCAGGTGGCGCTGCACACCTTACTCGAGTGCATAAGGTCCAATCTTCACATCCCGGTGATGCTTGAGTAAAATTATGGAGCAGAGCTACCAGCACGACTAACAGCAAACCTCTCATGATCGATATGTTGTTGAAAAACGAAACCAACGTTCGTTTTATACACAAATTCGGTGTATATTTGCGAATTATACTTGATTTAACGTTGTTTGTTCGTAACGTAGACGTGGAGATAAACACTCGTTGTTATGGTCAGGTTTTTGTACGATATACCAACAGAATAATGTAGTTTACCGAGTTTTGATGAACGTGTGACAAAACAACGGGTTAAGTAAACATAACCGTTTAGTTTCTCGTTAAATTAACGCTCTTGAAGAGGTTAAGACCCAAGGTTAGCTGGGTATTGTTCATTTCTCTGAAACTTCTGACCGTTACAATCGTGGGGATTTTTTATTAATTAATAATATCGATGTAACATTTATTTTCGAGAATATAATGTATACATATTAATAAATTATATTATAACATCTGTAAGAAACTCTATTGTATTACTATAATTTGTTTTGCATATACGATGACAACGTGAAAAGTACTCGGTCTGAATAATAAAAGAATTATTTTGTTTGTCTACATGATCTAGTCTCATTTGGCGCGTTTCTCCACCGTCAGTACTCGGTTCTGCTGGTGAGAGTTTGGAAGTGTGTAAAATTACCACCCTCTCAACTTCATTAAATGCCCAACGCTTAGGAACAAGCGTCTTCAAGTCAGGGAACTAAATGAGGAAAATATGGGGGACGGTCGAGCAAATTGTAATAAATAAACTTATTCATCATATTCTTGGCGCGGTAATCGACTCAGAGGTGATGTTTCGGGACATTTGTAATTCAAACTTCATGGTCGTTTCACGAACGCCCTATTCCCCTTATTCAGCTCCATCAGACCATTTTCTATACTTAAAAAAAACTCCAAAGACATCACTTTAAAACTTTCACTCCCGGTAAAAATTTGTTAATTTTTTACAGTTACCGACTACAGTTTTATTGACGGTAAATTCCGTCACCGGCACCATACTAATGGCGCTTTTTGGATATTTTTTTCCGACACAGTGAACGCATTAAGCTAATTTAGGAAAGTGTTTTATATTTATACGAGGACAAGATGGAAAGTTCTCGGTCTGCAAGTTAAAAAAAAGGGCTTCAACAAACCTGATTTGGCATCTCTCCGGCATCTGAAAGAGAGTGAGAAAATTAGGAACAGATACAAGTGCGAGTATACTAAATTTCGATCAAGCAAGTTGTAATAAATACACTTCATATCATTGGCCCGATAAAATCGACTCAGCGTTGACTTTTCGCGACGTCTTCCATTAAAAAATTTATCATCATTCCGCAATTGCCATATCGGCTTGATTCAGCTCCATCAAACCAATCTCTAAACTGAAAAATTTTCCGAAGCCATTACTTCAAAACGTTTATATAATTTTTAAGCATTACCGACTACTGTTTGTTTGGCAGAAGTACAACGGTAAATACCGGCAACGATTTTCAATTAAAAAGTGATTGTATGGAAGAAAAAGTGAAAAGTTTAAGAAGCGAAAATTTTAATCTACCGCCCTCTCAACTTCATTGCACTCTAGGCACTTCACAGAAACAAAAGTCTTCAAGCTTGGACACAGATGAAAATCTAACGATACAATATCGGGAGAACAGGAGGGATATTTAAGCCCAAATCCCGCATAGCCAACGCTTTTATATAAAGATGTAATGTCTAAGTGAAACATCTTTCTCTAATACTGGCCTGTAATTGTTCCATCTGCGGCAGATGCAGTAATCAATTTTTTATCTCCTTTCTTTAGTTTTGAACCACTGTCTTCGTCTTTCGTTTTTGTATAATAGTCTTATCCGTTGTTACCAAATCCTCATAAAAAATACACATCAAATGCTATAAAATTCGAATTCTTCTCAAAGCACTTCAACATCAAACCGCCACTTTCAAATCGTTTAAGTTTTTCAACATTTTTAATGAGTTTCGGCAATCGATTTTTTCAAATCAAACAATAATTGTAATAAATGTAGAAAATAAACTGAATAATTCAATAAACACTAAGGAGACAATTATTATTTTGTGTAGAGAACTATGAAAGTCATTGAATTTAACAGTTGGATTATGTTATTTTGGCAACTGATATTAATGTTAGAGGGTCATTTTCGCACAAATAAATCAAGCATCTAATAAGTAAATGGTTTAAGAAAATGACCAGTAATCTAAGTGTGACTCTTTTTTCAAATTATTATCAAGAAGTTTGATAACTCATTTTGTAATATATCATTCTAATTAAAACAAATGACATCTATAACAATTTATTATCTTATATAACAATATTAATGAACAAGAAATGTTTTAGAATAGTAAATATTATCGAAAATAAAATATCATTGGCGTTTACATATACCTCCTACACATTTGAGTCCATAGTTGCAAACTGCGGAGGTGGATTCTTTTTCGGAACATTTCGCACCTTCATCTGTAAAACACAACGATATAAAATTGAGAAAATATTAGTATTTTGTCATATCTGTTGTTATTGTTAATTATATCTTTTAGTCATTTTTGGAAAGACATTCGGATAATTTTAATCCCACTTGTTGCATTTAGTATTGGATATATACAATATATACATATATATATATACAAACTTCAAACTTACCTAGAACATTTTTACAAACTTTACAACAGCCACAGTGATCTATGGTGGATATTTGATTCTCACGACAGACAGGATTTTTTTTCCAGCAGACTACGTCTTGATCACATTTGCCACATGGTCCGTTCTTAGGGTATTTGCTATATAAGCCCAAAATAAAGAAACAAACGTTATATGAAACTCAAATCAAACTGTGTACAAACTTTTAGACAAATTTACAGGTTATGGAAAAGATCTTGTCACCAGGAAGATGGGAAACAGTGAATAAAAGATATATATATATATATATATATATATATATATATATATATATATATATGCTTTTTTAAGTGAAAATATGATCTCAGTAGACCTGCAAGTATCTAATATTTTGATTCCAAACAAACCAAAACGAGTTTTTTCAATCAATAAACCCAGGACCACACTTTACCTGCAACTCTGACAGCATCCACAGTCGTCCCACACGAGATATTCACCAGTAGGACATTTTGCGGGAGGCGCTGCGCATAATACCCTGGAGCACAACGTCCAATCCTCGCATCCTGATGATGCCTCAGTAAAATAATGGAGCAAAGCCACCAACACGATCAATACAAAACCTCTCATACTCGTTATATTATTATAAAACGAAAACTGATGTTATGGTCAAGTTTAGTTCGATAACAGAATTGCGTCGATAGACGTCTAGCTAAACAACGCACGAAATAAACGAACCATATCAGTTTTATGTTCGAAACGCTCGTAGAAAGATTGAAATTCAAGGTTAAGCGGCTAATGTTCTTTTCTTTGAAACATCTCACTGCTAATGACGTGGAAACTATTATTTACCATTAGCTAAGTCGATATATACAGGAGAATTAGTTATTTAAGAGGTTTGAATATATTTCTTGTTTACCAACAACTCTCGTAAATAAATTATACCGATATCAGTACGTTACGTTGGTATATAATCGCTCCTGGAAATACCATAACAGGATTCATTAATAATTCTTTCGACTGAATCGAACTAAACATTATGAATCACATTATTTGCCCGAATTATAACTCGATTACTCAACTTATCGTTCACAATCTCCCTATTCGATTCAGCACCATCGGAACATTTCCTAAACACAAAAAATGTTCCGAAGACAGTGTTTTAAAACACCCACTGCTAGTAATAATTTGCCACTTTCTGTAAATGCCGTCACCGGCTCCAAACTAATGGCATCCTTGGAATCCTTCGACAGCAATGAACGTGTCACGCCGTTTTTGGAGAGTAAAATCACAGAAAAAATTATATTTCAAAAAAGGACATTCGCGCAAAATAAAATTACTGTGACTAAAGTCTTACTATTTTTTGATTATAGTAATATATCATTCTGAATTAGGAAATAAAGGGCGGGTAATAAATACACTTAATATTATATAATAATGTATTACAAAATAAAATGTTTATAACTTAATTAATGATAAAAATGAATTCAGCATGCTGAAAGCTATATTTCAATGACGTTTATTACCGAACAGCTGCCTCAAGATCTTACATCTACCCTCTATACAAGTCAGGCCAAATTTACAGACACCATAGTTGGGCTCCTCCGGGGTACATTTCTCATCAAATTCTGAAATAAACGACATTAAATATATTATAATCGTTCGAATTCATTTTTAGATCTGAAACAACGAACAAACAACGACATAGCAAATCAAATAATTTTAATAAAACAATAAGGTTTAATTTCACGCAAAATTACAAAGAGTGCATCAGAAATTGACAGAGCTATACCAATAGCAGAGTACGAATGTATTGAATTAAAATGTCATTGATACCGTCAGACCACGGCACCATTATTTCTCGATATATCTACTTGTCTCTAAAATGAAAAATAATAGTAGATTTAAAAGTAAAGAAGGTTAAATGGCAGACAAACTTCTTGGTTCGGTGATCCAAAAGCCAAACTAAAACTTATCTTTGAACTTGTATGTAATATTAAAAAGATCTCACCCAGTACATCCTTGCAAACTTTACAACAGCCACAGTAGTCTAGGGTAGTAATTTGTCCTCTTTTGCAAATTGGATTTTTTTCTTTACACACCAAATCTTTGCCACAGGTTCCACAAGGTCCACTTCTGGGCTCCTTGCTGCAAAAAAATTCTAGATATATAGTTTTCACATTTAACCATTAATAATACTATCATCCATACAACGCTAACACTTCTATAATTTGGTATATCTCTTTTATATATATATATATATATATATATATATATATATATATATATATATATATATATATATATATACTAAATCAGTATCACTAAAAATATACGGCTATCTATTAAGATAACTCGAAATTACTACTTCTCCAGAATTATATTTGATCGAAAAAAAGGAAAGCTAAAACTGATTCGTTTGTTTGTTAAACCGTTGCATTGGCCAAACTCAATAATTTCAAGATATGAACTTTGGTTTAAAGGTGCAATGTGGAAAATAACTAAAAAATAAGTTTACATTAATTTGTGACGAATAATGAAAAATAATATCGTTATTAAAAATAATCAAAAAAATACATATTTATGGATTTGAAATTGTAAAAAAAAACAACAAAATATATAAGCGCTACAAATATAGAAAAACTACATTACTCTTACCTGCACAATTGACAACATCCACATTTATCCCAAACCAAGTGTTGACCGTCAGGGCACCTATCAGGAAACGGTTTACACTCGGTATCCAAACACGAAACCCAAGGATCGCATTCCGGTGCAGGTTTAAGAGCCTGACAAACAAACACGCAAGTCGCGAATACAATTAAACTTCTCATCTTAACGGCGCCAAGTACTTTCGGTCACTACGCCACGATAAAACCGATATCTCCCTTTTATAACGAACAACACAACCTTATTTTTGCATAATTTCTGATGAAATCCTAGCATATAAACAATAAAACCTCGATAGTGTTACGATTTGCAATCGATATTAAAAGGAATATCAACAAAACAAGGTTATTTACAGTGATATTTGTTAATACGAGGTAAAACGATAATGATTCACAATAATTTCGATAAAAACCCTTTCCCGTCATAATTTAATTGTTAATAATGCCGGTAAACCTTAAATGTTTGGTTATGTTCGTGGTATTGTCAAAAATGACAAACAATCCCAATCGTGAACAAGACATTTATTTTTCCAGGGCGAGAACATCAAATTAGCCTCGGAACGGTCCAATTTATCTCGAGTTAGACAACCAGACAAACCGCAAGCTCATTTTAGAGCTTACGTGCTCATTCGCGTAACGTTATCAACGCGGCTTCTCCCGGAATATACTCAATACGTTACACGGGCTTATCGTTTAGTAGATTAGGGATAGACGCCAACAGGGTCTATAAAGTTGTCTGGTAGGATTCGAAGTTGTTCCATGGCCGACTTTGCGCTTTCTTACAAAATAATAATGTACGGTTCTACTTTCTCTGTAAGTTTATCTACAAAACAATGATTAACTTTTGTATATAACATTCGGAGTTTTTGATTTCTATATAAACAAATATATATAGGGTTTTTAAATAAATTTTAATAAAAGCATTTATCAGAAAAAATTGGTAGCTGTGTACATAATTTTACTTGTAATTATCTAACTAAACATTAACATGACATAATTAATTAACAACATTTTCCTTTTAGTAATTATCTCTTACTGATCGGTCTATAAAAATACCAATGCATTAGAGATTTTGTAAACCAAATAATTTAATTTATAAAAACTTTATATTATAACAGACCACTTAGCAAGATAACCTCACATTTATTATATTATATTTCTAGGGTTGTATGGTGACATTGTTCTACTGTTTCATGAACGCGGAAGTCCAGAACACGCTCAGGCACCATTTCCAAACCTGGAAGACCAAAAAGTCGTTGAGACAAAACCGATTACGGTCCAGCAGCCGCAGCAAAGACTGGTCGCCAAGATCAAGGACTGAGAGCTTAAGGTAGATATCTACAGATACGATACAAAATGTTTTGGCAGCTATTTATTAGAAACGGTTGCTTTTAAAAGATTTGGTGAAGGTGTAGGGTACTAACCATTGAAATAAAATTATTTTTCTGAACTATATAAACTCAATAAATACTGTAAGTACCGATTTTTATCAATGAGAAATATATATGTGTATATATATATATATATATATATATATATATATATATTGTATTCGCCCAGATAATAAAACAAAATAGAAAAAGTTTCTTGTAAAGATCTAAACTTTCCTTTGTACCTAACTAACAAAAGGATCTAGAAAAACTTTTCTATAGTGTGGAATGGAACCACACTGAACTAAAAGCTTGCTATATAAAGAAAAATAAACGATTTTATATAGGTTTCGTTATAAAACTTATGCTATAATAAGAAACATTCGAGCAATGTAATGACTTTGATATTGGATAAAATACTGAATATATCACGGACTTCATTTCGAATATTCCTATTTTTAAAGTTCATACTGTCACTATTGGAAAGCGGTTATATTTAATAATTCATAGAAGAGTTATAATCACACCTAAAAAAATAGTATAATAATATACGTAAATCTAGATAGGCAACTACACATTACAAAGAAACAAACAAACTGTACAATGTGATAATGCCTAATTAAATGTACATGCGCACTTAAATAACATTAAGAACATTTCATTTTAGTTTGGATATATATACGTTTTTATTGTTTAAATGCTCATATTTCAGTGACAAGTACATTTAGTTAACTATATTGTTTACATTATTATTTAAGCTATTTTTATTTAAAACGGCTCACTTTATAATTAGTGAAAATGACAGTTGAAAATATTTTAAAATTTTTATTCGTATTTTAATTACCTTTTACAATGAATTTTGTACTGGTAATATATATTATATTAACATTCACTTATTGGGATTAATTTACACAAACATAATTTGTTATCTCGGCTTCGCTATGTATATATTTTTTCATTTTTTTATTACCAATAAAAAACTAGTATTTGAATGAATTTTATCAAATTCTTACAATCGTTTATAATATATTTATAATGAAGTAAGAATATTACCATAAAGTTAATATAACAGTAAGAGGGCCCCGGTGTGCATGTTCATTGGCCAGAACTGCTCATGTGCATTTATTTTAAATTAGCTTGACAGATTTCACTTGCACAGAAGCAATTTTTAGGTTAATTTTATATTTACCGGTAATTTCTTGAGGTAATATAATTATTTGTTATTTTATATTGTAGTCTAAGCTAGATAAAAGTTGTGGGCTTATAAAGTGTCATGTTTAGAGTAAATGCGCATGAGCAGTTCTGGCCAATGAACACGTTCGTTTGGGCCCTTTTACTGTGGCCTATATAATAAGTAAGTAAACATAACTTAAGATGTAAATTATCGAAATGCGCATGCTCAAATGAATCAATTATATACTATATATATTTATTGTTTGTTTTTCTGTAGTGTGCAAGAGAAAGAGGTTAAGGATGTCAACAAAACCTCCTGTGGTGAAGTAAATAAAACATATGCCATATAATGTTCACGAAATTATTCTAGTTGTTTAATTATTATTGATTATAAGAATTAATAGTATTTTTTCGGAAAATGGAGAATCAATATTTACATTGAGACCCTCTGACAACTACTGACGAACTGTCATTTCTTCCAATGTTGAACGCCTAATCTGATTGTACTATAAAGCACAATATTTAGAATGCTTAATGAGTTTAACTGGCTGGATATAACCATTAATTCCTTCCATGTATCATCCATAAAATGTCGATGTAATATTTGACCTAAATAATGTCAGGAGAATGATTAATACAAAGGGTGACTTTATTGACGGTTATGGGAATGGGCTTCCGGTCTCTCCATACAGACTATTTATAGAAGCTTCCAGTTAATGCTTATAATGGAGTATTTTCGCCTTAAATGCGTTGTTAATCATGCTGCAGATATTTTATATTGGGAACTATTATCGAGTTCCTCGATTTATTAACCCTATACGACGTGAATAATTATTATGTGCTCAGGCGGGTTTTCAAAAATAGCTCAGAGGTGGTTTTAAATCCAGATATATTGGCTGAGGTATTTTAGATTACTAGATTATGTTTTAGACCACTTCTTCATCGTATTTTGAGGTTTGGGTTTTTTGACAGTAAAACCATAAGTTATAAACATAGATGGCGATCTCCCATATAAAAACTGTGTTTAAACTATGCGCTTCTAAACCACAGAGAGCGCCACAAGCGAGAATATTTTTAGTGGGAAATTTAAAATATATATTTAAATTAACTTTTTTTATTTATGAAAATATATGCGTAATAAGACCAATATAACAGGTCAATTGAAAAGTCCGCGGCCTACCATAGTAAAACACACTTTTTTGCAAAATTACTTTTTTTTATTCAACATAATTCGCTTCAAGGTCGATACATTGATTAAACGACCTTCCAACTTTTCGATACCATTTTTGTAGTACGATTTGTCCTTTGCCTTAAAATAGGCCAGTTTCGTCGATAACCTCTTCATTCGACGAAAATTTCTTCATATGGAGCATTCTTTTGAGATCCAATAACAGGAAATAGTCGCTGGGGGCCAGATCTGGAGAATACGGTGCATGTAGGAAGCAATTCGAAGCCCAATTCGTGAATTTTTGACACGGTGCATTGTCTTGGTGAAGCAGCACTTCCTTTTTCTTCAAATGCGATTTTCGGCGATTTCGTCCTTCAAGCGGTCTGATAACGCTATGCAATAGTCGTTGTTGATGGTTCTTCCTTTTCAAGGTAGTCAATGAAAATAATTCCATCACGCATCCTAAAATACAGACGCCATAACCTTGCCAGCCGACTGTTGCGTTTTCCCACGCTTTGGAGCGGGTTCATCGTGTGTAATCCACTAGGATGCCTGTCGATTGGACTTCGGAGTGAAATAATGGGGCCATATTTCATCCATTGTCACATATCAACGCAAAAACTCGGGTTTATTACGCTTAATCATATTCAAACACTACTCCGAATCATCAACTCGTCGTTGTTTTTGGTCAAAAGTGAGCTTGAGTGGCATCCACTTTGCACAGAGCTTTCTCATACCTAAATATTAGTGAATGATATGATGTACACGTTCAGTTGATATCTTTAGAGTGTCTGTTGTTTCATTCAGTTTCAATTTACGGTCATTCACAAACATTTTGTGGATTTTTTAAATGTTTTCGTCGGTAACAACCCCTTTTGGGCGTCCACTGCGTTCACCGTCTTCGGTGCTCATTTCACCACGTCTTAACTTAGCATACCAATCCTTGATGATTAATTTTCTTGGGACAGTGTCCGGAAACTCGGCATCAAGCCAATTTTTTACTTCAACTGTATTTTTTCCTTCAAAAAGCAATATAATCAACACGCCAAATTACTTTTTATCAATTGTTTTCACAATATCAAAAGTTGCTTTACTCAAAATGCTATAATTCACAAACTAATAATCCGACAGCTGCCAAATTTATACCCGCATCTTTTGAGGATTAGGGCTAACTAAAACACATATGGATTTAATACTAGTAGCGCCATCTATGTTTCAGGTCGGGGACTTTTCAATTGACCTGTTAAATAACATTTAATATTCAAATACTAAATCATCAAAAAGAGTATCTAATCTGACAATTGACATTGTTACTAGTGGTTGCTGACTAACTTACAATTTGTCTTCACAATAACTTAAATCTACATATATTTCTAGGAAAACCCATCGGTCGTATCTTAATCTCTAGGGTAATAATATCCATTTATTAACATAAGCATTTTAGGTTCAACAAAAGTTAAATTTTATTATTTATAACAATAAGCTTAGATTAGATAACTATCAACAACATAACCTAAAAATATCTATTCCATATATCTCGGTTCCATATTCTACTATTCATCACATAGAAGCTTTAGTTAAACACACGGTATATTATTTCAGTTCAATTTGGAAATCCTTTTTTCCCGACTTTAACAAAATGTATATAAGGGTTAGTAAAAAAAAATCTTAAAATATTATAGTTGAAATAAAGGATGGGCCGTACTATACCAGACTAGTACTAGTACTATGTACTAGGTACTAGACTTCACTTTTATTTGGAAACATAACATTCGAGCTCTTAGCTACAGAGTTTCGAAGGCTTAATGAGAGAGTATGTGAATATGAGTATGAGTATGAACATATGTCCTGCAAAAGACACCTGTCACCTAGCGATTTCTTTTTATGGGAGTAGAGGCTTCAATAGGGGGACATCTTGACGTAATATGTTAAAGGTTTGTTGCGGCCCAACCTTTATTTTATTAACTACATTTCATTGATTAATTTTATCGGTAAAATAACTGACGATTGGTTTGATTTTTGTTTCTAGATCTCAAGTATATGAAGAGATTGTGATGTAAGTCATATGTGAAATGTAGATATCTTTCCTTCTTTTACGAATAGTTTGCGTTTGATGTTTGGTTCTTTTTATTATTTTACTCTCTAAATTTTTTGTTATTCTGTATTAATTTTGTGTGACATGTATAATATAGTAATTATTCCAAAGTGTTGCCGGATTTTATAAAATGTATCTATGTTAGTAGTACGAATTAATATGATCTCGCAATTGTGCATTTTTATTTCCAAAAATGAAACAAAACCATATTCGGAAGAAGCAGTGTCCGACAAATAAGACGTATTTGGCAATGAGAGTGAACGTTGTCATCATATAAATGAATAACTTTTCATATTTTCTCGTATTCTCGTTATTTTTTATCAAAAAACACTCTTGCTTTTAACTTGGATATTCATAAACTGGTGCTTCCAATTGTTTGTCTTCGAAATGTTTTGGTTCATAGTAAGAATTGAGGATTCTTTTATAATATTCCTGTGCTTTAGAAGTATTTAGGAATATTCTAATGTATTTAAAATTTCTTCGCCGGCGACAGATGAGGTACAAGGGTCTACCATGCGCACTAAAACTTGATGGTGCCACCTTGCTAGTTCTAACAAATTATATGTATATTTCATAAATAGAATATATAAAATACAACATAAAATATACAAAAAAATATGTAATGTTATATGTAAAACAGTACATATTTTCGTGAATTCTCAGATTAACCTAAAATTTCCAAAACTCAATTCTTTTAATAAAAATTTCATCTATAATACATTAAAATTTATTTCAAAAACTTTATAAAGATATGTAATTATAAAATAACTTTTATTATAGAAAAAATGAAAATAAAATAATATGTAAGATAATAAGTATAATTTATTTACCAATATGTAGACGTAACAATAACAAACCAAAGTTATTGCACACATTAATGTGTATGTATGATTGTCTATATATTTATATATAGGCTATATTAATGAGTAGTTTTAATTCACTTTCACCTTGAGATGTAGATGTAGATGCACTGCAATTTTTACCAACATAAGTACCTCCAACCTTAGTGTTATATTTTTATTATATTCTTCAAATATACGTATAATCCTCAAGAACTGACAACGTTGCAAATTCAAATCCTCGTGCGTATGCCAGGATTCTCCGAATACAGTTAACCAATGAAGATGTCCGCAAAAGCTTCAATATATTTTATTTCCTATATATTTTACATATATGGAAGAGATATCAAAAACGATTTTTTTTTCAACCAATGAAGATATTTTCCAGACCTGGTGCATTTTTATATATCCATCGATATGATTTCATTAGATAAGTACAATATTTTTGTGATTCCATGGCCTGAAAATCAACAGAGGTCATGAAAATATTTTGTATTAGTATTTTAAATATACTAATTCTTAACGGGATGAAAAAAAATCAGTAAAAAAGAAGTAACACATTCAGCACTTTTATTTCTAATTCAGGTATTATTAAGTTATGATGTACCCAACTCTTCAACGACTTTTAAATGACAGCCGTGTAGTGCCTATTGTATTATTCAATTGTTCTCGTAGCGTTTCAAATTAAATTTGATGTTTTATTAAATACTACAAACAATAACAGATTTCAATAGTCAGCATTTGCCGTTATTTAATAATGCACACAGACCTCTAACGGTAAAAAAAAATCGTGTAAAAAACATTATGTCATATCGACGAGAGTTTTTACGCAATATCCGGACCGGACGCTAGTAAATAGAATCATATTTCCAATTTTAATATCGATTGGTATCCCGTAAACTCGATTTTAATACTCTCAATGCAATATTGTAAAAAAATAAACGTGGACCATAGTTTTCAATCAATTTATTGTAACATGTTTTAGTTGTTTTTATTGTTGCCTATGTTGGGTTTTAATTGTAATTGATTTAAGGTAAATTGGTAGGTTCCGATATTACCGATAATTGAATGAATGAAATATTACAAGAAAACAACATGCTTAATGTATTATTCAATTTAGTGCTTACTGCGTTATTGTTGTTTTGATAAATTTTAAAATCTCTTTTAACTAACGAGGGTTTATCTGGAGTGGAATTACTGTTTAACGTGGGCTCCAAACCACGGTCCTTGGCATTAAGCTTATCGACTGGCCAGTGGCTAATTTACAAGCCATCCCAAAACCATCCGGTCTTACCCGTCCTGGTTACTGGCGGGAGAGGCATAGTCATTCCTAGGATTTTTCACTGTTGTCTATAAATACATTTACAATTACAAACACAAATATAAAGTATATCAATGCCTCAGCAGGTTTCGACTATCACAACAGTAGGAGGACCGTCCTGTCTCCTTAACCACAGTACCACGAATCCGGTTTTTAAAAATATTTCTCACAATGATGTGTCATTGTTTTCAAAATAGGCTTCAAGTTTGACAATCACATATATATTCTTGATTTATTATGATTATTTTTTTACAGAAGAATATAACAGGTCAATTGAAAAGTCCCCGGCCTATCATAGTAAAACACATTTTGGAAAAATTAGTGTTTTATACTCAACATAATTCCCTTCAAAGGTGATGCACTGATTATAGCGCCTCTCCAACTTCTCCATACCATTTTTGTAGTACCATTTGTATTTTGCTCCAAAATAAGCCTCAGTTTCGGCGATCACGAAAATTTGCTCCTAGCGAGCATTATTTTGAGATCTGAGAACAGGAAATAGTCGGTGGGGGCCAGACCTGGAGAATACGGTGGATGAGGAAGCTATTTGAAGCCAAATTCATGGATTTTTGCCATCGTTTTCACTGACTTGTGACATGGTGCATTGTCTTGGTGAAGCAGCACTTTCTTTTTCTTCAAATGCGGCCGTTTTTAGGCGATTTCGTCCTTCAAACGAATTGTTATAATTAACATATAGAGCTTCGACCACTGGTATATTTATAGATCACTAGTATATTTATATATGTAAATAAAACCAATGCCTAAGACATTGAAATGTATGTCTTAAGTCAAATAATCTTCCAAAAAAATATACGAATTTTGGTGAAAAATAAATGAGACTACTTTTTCTGCCATAGTTAAAAAACCTGACAGGTTTCTCATTTAAATCTTTTTTAAATGCTAAATAAAGCTATTAATATTAAAAAAAACAAAACTGGCACAGCTATATGCATAGATATATTTTAAAATTTTGATATACGCCATTTAAATATTAATAATGCAACACGGGATATTTTTTAATGTTAAACGAAGAAGTTATGTTTTATTTTTATTTCTAAATATATTGGCGCTAGTTTTTTACTCTACACGGATACATTTTGGACAATTTCTTGAGTTTAATATTCATTTTCAACGACACATTTATTGATATTTTGAAAATATACAATTTTTTTTAAATTATACTTGAAGTAATATTTTTGGAGATAGATTTCTTCGACTTTTTCTGATAAATTAAGTATCTATTAAAACCATTTAACGACCAGCGATGTTGCTTTTTTTTCAGACTAATATTTCACTATTTATTGTTTTAAAATAAATTATATTTATTATAATATTATCATATAATGTTTTTATTGTTTTATAAATAACCAAGAAAGGTTTTAATATTCGATTAATACTTAACTTTTTTTAAGTTTGTAGTATAGGCTTTTTAAATATTTTAATGATTACTACATATAAATCCCCATATATAGATATAATTGATACAATCTGGCAACGTTGAAAACTAAAACAGGTTTTTGAAATATTTTGGTAGCTGTGCTACCTCGTCAAATGGTTTGTGTTGTCACCTGTCGCCAAAAGAATGAGTAAAAAGTGGTTTCAGTCCCCATACTTTTTAGGATATAACAAATATTAAGACATTCTGTGTCCATTTTTTTAATGAATAATTATGCATTTTAGGTTCATATAAAATTAAACTTCTAGACCAGAATACATAAATATATAGAACTAACTTATTAGTGAAAATTACAGTATTTATTGGGTTTTCTTGTAAATAGTAATCAAACCAACGCTGCTTGTTTTCTAAAAATATGTACTATATAACTTAGAACAGTATGGGATTCCTAAAATTCGCCTTAATCTAAACAAAAATTAACCAATTTTCCATTGTCCGATAATGAAATATTTTAAGTGTGGGAAAAAATTCTTAGCATTATTTTTAGTCATGTTTTGTTGTTGCAGTAAGATAAAGAATCAAATATGCCGCATTATTATGGATAGTATACTTGATTTTTTTAAAATAATTGACTGATTAACAAACAGTACTCATTGTCATTCTCGAAGTTTACGTGGGCACAGAAACACTGATTCCTTTGAGATAATCAAGTTACCATAGTATTAGTACCGACAAATCCATTGCACGCAGCTGGTTCGTCACTGGTGAAGATGTGGTTGCCTATTGAGTTGTGGCAATAAATCGCTGTCATTCCATAAGCCGCCACATATATCATGCAATCCGAGGGTATAAAGAATGAGAACTACGTCGAGTTTCGATACTTAAAATATATATGAATATATATATATATATATATATATATATATATATATATCCTACTTCGCGAGGTCTTAATATCGATCTTTTTCTATTCCAAATTTTTGATTACCACGAGAAAATCCAAGAGAAATCCAAAATCCCTAGACTTTTATATTTATATTCAAAGTTTGATACTTTATTTTAAAATTACTACTAAGGCTACCCTGATATGTCCGTGTGTGTACGGGGCTCAACAACCCAACCGATCTGTACAGACAATTTGACCTACCTCAGATCTTTCAGTCTAAGAAGGTTCAAGCGCTATACAGCACTCCATCGTTCATGAGGAACGAAACATCTACCTAGAGACAGATATTTAATTTGTGAAATGCTTCACGAACGTGCCCAGTATAAGGTTCTCCCTTGGAATATTTCAATCTCTTGATTAAGTCCCTACCCACGCACAATCCCACTGCGACAGTCCTAATTGCAGCTGTGTCTCGTACTAACCAGATCAAGCCATATCAGCCAAAGACCAATCGATTATAACTGATCAATATAGACTAAGAAAAATACGTATCTCCCCCTTTCCCCTATCCAACTTTCATCCCAACCTCCATCGATCTCGAATTAAATAAAAATAATATAAAATTAACCAGTATTTTCTGTTCCCCTGCTATTTCCCTTCAACAATAATAGTTGTGACTACTTAAGGAAAAACAACATAACGTACATTTGCTAAAAAAATACTTCAATTAACGCCATCTATCGGGCAAACGCTACGATTTTTTCCCAGACAACAGCTGTTTTATTTGTATTAAGTGAGGTTAGGATATGTTTGTCGTCACTAAACATTTCGTTTTGTAACAATTTCATCGATTATAGAAGAAATCGACGATTTTAGATCGTTTAGTATTAGTGTAGAGGTTTACGCATAATCGCAATCAGCTTCTTGGCCTGTCCTATTCTAATTTTTGCATGTTTTTGCATGTTTGATGTGCCGCATTCACGCAGAATTACCGAATGCACCCTGGTCGGTGCCGACGAGGACCTCGACGACGACGACGAGCGACACTCGGCCAAACTGCGCGCCTCCCCCCTCAACCAGACCAAAGAGTCGCTGCTGCCCAACAGTCGCAAGGAGAGCTTCAGCCGCGAACCGCTGCTGCGTCGCTTCAGCAACGAGTCCGTCAACGTCGCCCACCAGCACTCGCACAACGCCCTCCATCCCGGCAGGAAGTGCAACAGCGACGTCCAGGTCAACAAGGACACCCTGAACCCGAACGCGGTGTTCTGCACGCAGCGCAAGGAGTCCCTGGTGAACCAGCCGCTGCTGGAGCAGAGCGAGGACTCGCCGACGGCGGCCGAAACGAAGATCGCGGATTTCGGCGGGTTGTTGTACCCCAGGGTGGCGGTGATGGTGGACGAGCGAGGCGCCTCGATCGTCGTGCCCTCCGGCTGGGACAAGGGCCGGGACGGTTAGAGGTGCGGGGTACGGGGGAAACTCTCGCTTCTCGCTTCTGCATGTCAGGAAACGGTAGAGGTATTTATTTAGGTACTTTTTAGCGGTGCTGTATGCTTGTGATTAACAATGCTTAGCGTAGACCATGTGCATTCATTCGGCTTCCCCCTATTTTCGAAATATTAGGTCTAACTCGAAAGTATGGTCTATCAAAAACAGCAGTGAACTCGCGTTATCTCAATTTATGACGTCAAAACGATGCAATGTTGCCGCATTTAACTTTGACATTTTACACATTTTAGTTTATGGTCTATCCAAAGTTGGTATAAACATACGTCATCAAAATTTATAACGCCAAAACATTGCAATGTTTACATACATAATAAATTTTTCTTTTCCAGCTCTGACTTTAGTGCAGTTTGGTTTTGACATATAACAAAATTCTAGTTGAAACAAAATAATGGATCAATTTAAAAGTCCCCGGCCTGATACATAGATGGCGCTATTAGAATTAAATCCATATGTTTTTTAGTTAGCCCTAACCCTCAAAAGATGCATGTTTGTGAATTATAGCATTTTGAGTGAAGTAACTTTTGTTAATGTGAAAAAAATGGATAAAAAGGAATTTCGCGTGTTGATAAGATATTGCTTTTTGAAGAGAAAAAATACAGTTGAAGCAAAAACTTGGCTTCATGCCGAGTTTCCGGACACTGCCCCATGAAAATCAACCATCAAGAATTGGTGTGCTAAGTTTAGATGTGGTGAAATGAGCACCGAAGACAGTTAACACAGTGGATGCCCAAAAGAGGTTGTTACCGACGAAAACATAGTTTTTGCATCGATATGTGACAATGGATGAAACATGGCTCCATCATTTCACTCTGAAGTCCAATCGACAGTCATCCAAGTGAACTGCACACGATGAACCCGCTCCAAAGCGTGGGAAAACGCAACAGTCGGCTGGCAGGTTATGGCGTCTGCATTTTGGAATGAGCATGGAATAATTTTCATTGACTACCTTGAAAAGAGAAAGACCATCAACAGCGGCTATTACATAGCGTTATTAGACAGTTTGAAGGATGAAATCGCCAAAAAACGGCAGCATTTGAAGAAAAAGAAAATGCTGCTTCACCAAGACAAGGCACCGTGTCACAAGTCAGTGAAAGCGATGGCAAAAATTCATGAATTGCTTCCTCATCCGTCGGATTTCCAGTTCTCAGATCTCAAAAGAATGCTGGCTGGGAAGAAATTTTCGTCGAATGAAGAGGTGATCGCCGAAACTGAGACCTATTTTGAAGCAAAGGACAAATCGTACTACAAAAATGGTACCGAGAAGTTCGAGGGTCGCTATAATCAGTGTATCACACCTGAAGGGAATTATATTGGATAAAAAAACCAAAATTTTGCAAAAAATATGTTATACTATGGTAGGCCGGGGACTTTTCAATTCATATATATATATATATATATATATATATATATATATATATATATATATATATATATATATATATATATATAGTTTATTTCAATATTATATAGTACATCCAAGGCATATATTATCGAATAAACTACAGATAATCATACAGCCACAATAATTTATAAGTTATAATTATCTTATTATATTTACATTGAACTCTTTTCCCACATTGAACACCGCCCATGAGGTAAAGTTCCAGGCTCGTTTTTCTGCGCTGGAGGCCTAATCTACATAATTAACAATTGTATATCTAACTCATAATGTATTTTGCTCTCATTAGAGAGCAATTTACCTTTTCACGTTTAGTTCTTGTTTCCTTTGATGGTGTATTTCCTTGTCAAGTCATTTTGATATTATTTTTTATTTCTTCTGCTACTACCTGTGTACACCATTCTTGGTCAGATTAATCATTGAATCCTCCCTAATGCATTTGCTATATCTGCAAAACAGTTGATATATTTTCTGATAGTTCGATATATTCTGAACAATTTCACACATATCTAATGTACATAAATCTTTCGCACTCTACAATAACATTTCCTACAGTTATTATATTTTAAATATATACTCATCTTTAGTTGTTTCCACTCTCAGCACCCTGTTTTGTCTTAGAAATAATCAACATTGAATTATAATCCCATAGTCAGAAAGTTTCAATTTCAATCAATCAATCTATCGAACGGTTGTTTACGATTCCATAATTTCTCAATTTCTTCTTCAATGTGTCTGGTCGAGGTCATAGACACCGAAGGTACTATTAATCTTCCTGTTTCCAGCATGAAGCACAATATATATGCAATAAATCATTAATAAATATTATAACAAATAAAACCTATTGAATTCCTTTTTCCATCAACTTTAGTTATAATAACACTATTTTTATTAACATTTTGCCATGAGTAACCGTTGAGTATATTGGTCCCATTCTGAAATATCCATGTCTCATCTAAATACACAAATTGAAATAACAAGTCTCTCCGTGTATTATCTTTATACTATTTAAATACTGTATTTCCTAACAGTGTTTGAAGTGATGACTTACATTTCTCAAAGAGCTGTATATCTCTTAAGTTTCCTATTGATACTTTCCGTACTAATCAGTTAACTCTGAAATAATTATATTAAATTATGTTTATATTAAAAAACTACTCACCATATGTAGATTCTTTCTTTCCGGTGAATCGAAAATGAAAAAAAATATATTCAATAAAAACCGTCACAAGTATTAACAGTATCAATGGCATATCTAAATCATTTTACGGGCAAAAATATCGTTCTTGTTCAAAGTAGCTGATTAGAGACGCAATGTGTTTCTGACTCTGATTATTAATAAGCAGCAATTTGAAGTGTATCAAAACAATCAAAATGCTAAAACATTAGCCTGTAGTTGTTATAACTAATGTTTTCAAGAATTTTGCAGACGTTTGGCAACCGGGCAACTTTTATAGGCTGATTCGTTTACATGTTCGAACTTATCAGATAGCATTGTATCTCTTTTTAACTAGGATAAATTGGGAAGGAAAATATTATTTAATCTTAAAACTAATTTATAAATTGCAATAGGTAATACATTAAACCACCTTAATGAGGAGTTCACTGTTGTGTAGACTGTATGTTGTGTCATCCCCCTACGGGGAGAAGTACGGTGAAATATAAATCACCGTGAACCTGTAATTCTTTTTGTCGAGGAAAATTCGCTCGTCAAATCTCTACCCGTGTACTCTAGCGACCTTATCCCCCTAAAATTGCCGGTACTAGCAAACCCCCCCTCCCCAAGAGTCATTGATACTTACCAAACATTTAGCTTAACAAGCAACCAGCTTAAGACTAAATCATACAAAAAAATACATTCCAATAAAGTAATACAAAAACAGGGATTCCTTCTCATATGTATGTTCCGTTTCTACCGCTCAAAGAAGACTACTTACGAATTCAGTTAAATACTACGGTCAACTGATTACCAGTCAACCCTCCGGAAACCCAATCCGTCATATTCCATCTCCGCAAAGACATTCAAATCACCGTGCAGTTGAAGAAGTCACCTCAGCCTCCATTTCTATCGAAGATTCCTGCCCGCTCATTCGTAGGAACAGAAAATAGTTTGTCATCATCAAAGTTTGGCTCTACAGGCCGTTAATCTAGTCCGCACAGTTGTAGGGTTCGAACTAGTGCTGGTTCATTAGTATCGTCGAAATGGAAAGACTTCAAGTAGTTCAAAATACATTTCTCAAGTAATACTGGCAGGAAATTCCACGCAGACCCATCCCAATCCAAAAAATCCCCATATTATCAACAAAATCAAACAAATAACCTCAATTCTATAATAACAAGAAAATCGATCAACTGATATTTCAGAACAAAAACTAGTACAAACACTTGTCCTAGTTATATAGCCCCTATACTTCTGGTTCCTTCAGCCCAGTAGAAACAGAGTACTTAATATTTAATATGTTTGCTATTTATAGATGTTTCGCTTCTATAATAGTACAACTAACAATAGTTAACAGATCACATATATAATACATTGCTTTGTATAGCATTCCAATTGATGACGTGTAATTTGATATAAATAATAAAAACAACAGTATATACACGCATAGATATTGACGTGTAATAATATTGCCTGTTTTAGACTTTACACCCAACCCACTAATTACTACCATAAACGTGAGTCCTGCACGTCCGAAGTCACCACCACTACCCTAGTGACCGTCAATGGTGGACCACAAGGACGCAGTCCCTTCCTACAGCCGCCCAGACAAAGCTATGGAGGAAACGTTTAAAAAACCTCCTTTTTTTCATAGCTCTGTACAGTGTAAACTGATAACTGTCCTATTAATATATTCTTGATAGAATAAAAAATCTATCAAACCATATCATGCCAGAAATAATAATAAATTTTACAATAAACAAAAAAAATTAACTCAATTGTTCTTCGTATATAATGTCAAAAAATAAACCAACGTTTTAACTATTTTCTAGTCCAAATAATAAAAATGTCTTTATGTATGCAACCAAACAAACAATTAATCCAATTGTACACATATTCTAACACAAATATTCATCTGCGAAAATTGTTACATGTTAAAGGGCACAAAGTTGTAATAAATAAAAAGTTTACTTCTTAATGTTATCAAAGTAAAAACAATATATTTGAATGTTTCTATTCAAAGACTATGTACCTCCTTTATACCAAAGTTATTTAGTGTAAATATTATTACCATTAAAGCCTTTTTATAAATTTATCATTAGACTTAGACGAGCTAACCGAACCAATGTCACACAGTGGCGTGCGAAATCGTTCGTTTTTTGTTTCGAACGCTTCCGTGCGACCTTTATGTTTATAGTTTTCTCAGGCTGTATTTCTGTCAACAATTAGATTAAGCATAAAATGTTATTTCGGTCAAATCCCGTGTACGTTTACTTGGGAAAAAAACAAATATCGTATAATCTAGTAACCACCGAACTGTTGTCAATTCTGACAGTTACAGTATAAAAATCTGTGTACTAATACGAATTATACGGAATTTGAACCATGAATGTTTTTGTTTATACCAAGATAATGTGGCCTAAAGTTATAAACGTAATCCACGCCATCAATTTCTGATCTTAATCTATGTCTCCAAGGTAAACTTAAACATTAGTTAAATTTATATATTTTTTTATAAAGTTAAGAATAAGTAGTACAAAATCAATTTAATAATTTTTTGTTGATTTTTCATCGCAGGTTTATTGTTATGTACTGGTTATTAATTAGTTATTTTCGACCAATATTTGGTTATGTTCTGAAGATATATTGTAAATTTTTCTTTGAAATAAATAAATTTGAATTCCCTTAAATATTTTGTTTGATTTTAAAGGCATTTACAGGGAAATACTTATATTTAAATTACTTGTTTTGTCATATTCGTCCTTATGGGACTAACAGTTAAACCAACCAATAATATGATAGTGCCATTCTCATAGTTATGATATTGTCAAAAACACTAATAAAGTTAATACTATAGATATTTCCCTGTTTACTGAGTTATGTAAGATCTACAGTGTGTGTATGTCAATAAAACAACTCCGATGTAAGTATGCAGAATGTTAGTATACGTTTTATTAAAAATATTATCAATCTGTTGTGAGGCTTAGATCATATTTACATAATTAAAATTACAACACGGGAAAATGATTTCCATCCGTCTGTCTTTTGGCCAAATTGAATAAGCAGGTGAAGTATCTGATTTTTTGCGCGCTCATATAAAAACTAACCACGGTGGCTTCGCCCAATGTTTCCTCGTCGGCAGTAGGGCTCGACAAAGGGCTAATACTGATCTCGGAATGCATGGAATCGACCTCGGGTAGATTCAGGAGACCCACGGTACTACGGACATAGTCAGCAACCCTGGCCCTCATTTCCGGATCCATGGGAATCGCCAAGTCGTCGTCGACCTTCTCCAGGTCCTTCTTGGTGGGCGTCGTCGGGGTATGCTTCAAAGACAGCAGCGTGGGATCGTTACTGGCGATGACGGTCAGTTCCTTCAAGGGTAACACACGATTCACCTCGTCCCCGTCTAGCACGATAACGACAACGTTGTCCGTGGTTAAAATCAAGGCGACTGCGGCATATATTGCACCCTGCGATAAACTGGTAGCTTCGGTCACGAACAACATGTGGTTGCTGAGGAGGTTCATGAATTTCCAGGAGTATTTTAGGGTGGAGTTGGTAGCCAGACCGATTTTTTGAGTTTGAGGATGTCTGCGCGGATCTGGTAGTGAGTTCCAGCCAGCTCCTTGCAGTAAACCTGTAATTAATTGTTACACAAATTAATTAATGCCTAATACTAATATGAAGAGGAATCACCTTGTCCAGTCATTGCTACCAATTCAGCCGCGCCACTGAGTGGTTTTGTAAATACTCCAACGATCCCCAAACCAACTCCAGCAACTAACGATCTTGGACTAGCCCCGTCTGCCATAACCGACTGCAGCGGATGATGGGCGATACCTCCCACCGCTCCCAGGAGACTTATTCCTAAATTAGTCATGCCCTGCAATGTAAATGTATACGTATTACGACTCCACAAGGTTGCCTTGAATAAACGTCAAATACCTGCATGAAACCTTGGGCAACACCTTGCGGACGTTGTCGACGTTGCTCCTCTGCCCTCTTTTGGTGTTCTTCATCCAAAGTCAGACGATCTAGGTTCCGAGCGACGCTGGACGCCAATTTAGTGACCGACTGTAAAGTTCCGGCCGTAACGTGTCTCATAAGCGAAGCTGAGCCTGTGGTGATACCTGAAATGGATGTTGTATCAAAACTGAATGCTCGAATTTGATACGATGGTCTACCTTTTAGAAAGGCCATAGGGCCTTGCACTAAACCTCTATAGGGTAAGCTCACGAAGTCTCTTAAACCCGTCCCCATGGCTCGAGCTAACCCTCCTGGACTACCCAACAACTCCAAGGAGCTTACCACCCAACCGGCACCAAAAATAGCACCAGATAAATAATGCATAGTAAGGGCATGGCCTAATCTGTGTTAAATACAATAAATTTACGTGCATATATTTCATTGGCACGATTAATATACCTGTATGGCGTCGTATATAGTCGTTTTCTTTCAAACTTGCTGAACTGTAAAGGACTTTGATCTAGAGCAATGTATATTTTCATCGAACTATGAATGGACAACAATACTGATAATGGGCTAACACTAAAGCTCCGTATTATTAGTGGATGAGCCAAAATGGCACATTGCCAGGATACCAGCTCTGGTACATTCACCAAGCTGGAGTTAAAACCTAAAGGAATAAAACGTAGATTTCCTTTACATGAACTACCACAAAAAGTACGGTTGATAACCAGAAACTTACTCGGTCTGAAAATATTTTTGTGAGTGGACCACAAAACCAAATCAACGTTAAATGTCTTCAGGTGTTGCATCAGTCTCGTTATAAAAATATCTTCGACAAAACACGAAATGGGGCTGATGTTTACTTTTAGTGACTTTATTCCTACAACAAAAAAAATGTTTAGGTTTCCCAATTCTATTCATGTAGAGCCATACCTGTGTACGACTTGTTAGCCGACTCATTCCTCCAACTCTCCAAAACGAACTCAGCCACGTGCATGGCGTCCTGTGCAAAAGTTTCGACCAGTTGCTCCATAGTCATGTTCAGGATGTTAACTTTCTTTATCTGTCTGAGTTCCTGACTTATGAGCACCACCGGAAAGTCGTAGGACTCTCTAGTAACAAGCTGATTATCCAATTGAATATCAGATACAGATACCCTCACGTCCAATTGCTACAAAATATATATACAGATCTGCTGATGGGTGATAGTAACAGGTCAATTGAAAAGTCCCCGACCTACCATAATAGAATAGTTTTTTTGGCAATTTTTTTTATCTAACATAATTCCCTTCAAGGGTGATACACTGATTATAGCGATCCTCCAACTTTTCCATGCCATTTTTGTGGTACGATTTGTCCTTTGCTTCAAAATAGGCCTCAGTTTCGGCGATCACCTCTTCATTCGACGAAAATTTTTCTCAATGAGCACTCTTTTAAAATCTGAGAACAGGAAATAGTCGCTGGGGGCCATATCTGGAGAATACGGTGGATGAGGAAGCAATTAGAAGACTAATTCATGGATTTTTGCCATCGTTTTCACTGACTTGTGACACGGTGCATTGTCTTGGTGAAGCAACACTTTCTTTTTCTTCAAATGCGGCTGTTTTTCGGCGATTTTGCCCTTCAAACCGTTCAATAACGCTATGTAATAGTCGTTCTTGACGGTCATTCCTTTTTCAAGATAGTCAATGAACATTATTCCATACGCACGCAGAAATGATGGAACCATGTTTCACCCATTGTCACATAACAACGCAAAAACTCGGGTTTATTACGCTTGGTCATCTTCAAACACTACTCCGAATCATCAACTCGCCGTTATTTTTGGTCAAAAGTGAGCTCGCGCGGCACCCACTTTGCACAGAGCTTTCCCATACCCAAATATTCGTGAATTATATGATGTACACGTTCAGTCGATATCTTTAGAGTGTCTGCTATTTCATTCAATTTCAATTTATGGTCATTCAAAATCATCTTGTGGATTTGTTAAATGTTTTCGTCGGTAACCTCTTTTGGGGGCGTCCACTGCGTTCACCGTTTCGGTGCTCATTTCACCACCTCTAAACTCAGCATACCAATCCTTGATGGTTGATTTTCCTGGGGCAGTGTCCGAAAAATCGGCATCAAGTCAAGTTTTTGTTTCAACTGTATTTTTTCCCTTCAAAAAGCAATATTTTATCAACACGCGAAATTCCTTTTTATCCATTTCTTTCACAATAACAAAAGTTGCTTCACTCAAAATGCTATAATTCACAAACTAATGATCCGACAGCTGTCAAATTTATACTCGCATCTTTTAGGCTTAGGATTAGAGCTAACTAAAAAACATATGGATTGATATTTTAGTAGCGCCATCTAGGTGTCGGGCTGGAGACTTTTCAATTGACCTGTTAATTAGTAATGATATACCTCTGTTTGAGAAGCCGCTACCATAATATTATCGCATGTCAAACTGGAAACCTCGAATAATTCTCTATCGTCGTTTTCTGCGTCCGACCACAAGCACACCACAATACTTTGAATATAGACATTGAACGTGAAGCTCTTCCATCCCTCCTTCATGTAAATAGTGTTGGTCAGTATAGTCTTTTTGTGATCGAGGTGACGACAAGTGGTCTGATCCCTATTCAGTTTCTTTATTTGAAGCTGCTGGTTATGTTCAGATACAGTGGGTAGAGACTGAAACGATGGTAGTTTCGTGGGTGACTCGGTAGTAGAAATAGTTGATACACTATCTTCATGAACAGTATTCTTGATGAATTTTTCCAACTCGCGATTGGCCTTGTAGAGAGGCTGGTTCTTCTCGGCCTGTCTCATGGATAATCGAACTCTGATGTCTCTGGCGCTTATCTCAACCTAAACCAAATCAAAATGTTGTTATACGGTTCACCTCATACTACGGTTAGTATTATTGTTTACCTGACTACCACTCTCAATGGTTACAAAAGTGATACATGCCGTATTGTGTATAATCAATCTAACATCTCCATAATACGGGACCCGGATAAAGAGGGTGTTGTTATTTACGATACTGACTCCAGCAGACCATTCGATATTACTAGGTTCGTTCTCATCTAGAAAACATTAATCAAAAACCGAAAAATCTCTGAAACATGAACCTACCATCATTGTAACCCAGAGACAGTTTTTCAGAGAAATACGTCTGGGGCAGCTCCGGAAACTTTTCCGATATGCCAGGCATGTTATAGTAAACACTCGACATGCTCCTAATTTTATAAGCGTGTCTAAAAAATATAAATAAGGAAACAGCGATAATGGACACCATTAGAATCCTACCGAAAATGATCCGACTCTTTGACCACATCACTATCATCGGGTAAAGCCTGCCCACAGTAAAAATTAACTTTGGTTTTGTTTTCGATGAAAACTTGAGGACGAGGATCGTTGTGAATAGCTAGATATATCTGACCCTTAATCTCTTGAGCTGTAAGAACAGCGGGTATCTAAAAACATAGCATGAGTGTTACTGAGGATGAAACACATTGATGGAGTTATGCATACCGACAAATTCTGGTTTTGCACCGAAAATGATTTGCGCATTAGAGGTTTATCTACTCGTATAGGACTAGACCATCCTAGTGTCGGGTCTACTGAAAATATCATATATAAGGCGTACTCTACATTAGCAGTGTCAACGGGCAAATTGACGACAAACCATTGGAGTATAGGTATTCCACAATGACTACAAAAAAGCATCATAAATGATCGTCTTTACGTCAGATCTTTAGATTTTACCTTTTTTGTAATTGAGGTGCCACAGTGAAACATATTTTATCAAGCTCAGCAGTAAGCTCCACCATATCTTTTGTGTCCGGTACGGCCAGACATACAACGTTGATCTGTGTTGATAAATAGTTAGATATAACATGAGTGGAGGATACTTTTAGTAACCGTATCTCGTTTGAAATCAAACTGGTTATTGATACAATAGAGACGTATGTTTCACATCTTATGGAACACTTTATTATACCTTCTAATGGGATAGTTCCTGAAAATAACACAAAAACATAAGTTCTCAATGGAGAGGTCTCATTAAGGTCTTATACCAGTTATCTTCGGCATGTAGAAACTTTGACTCCAATCACTCTTGGCCAGTTGTAATGGCCCGGAGAAGAACCACTCATTTCCTTTAGACACCCCCAAATGAAAATTTTCTTCCAGTTTAGGCGGTGCCATTATACCATGATGCGGGAGTCTACACAATTCTACCCCATTCAGCATGAGAGATATCGGCGTTCCTAAAGTATTGACCATCAAACACCATGGCAGTAGTTCGACCAGTAAAGCACAGGAATATTTGGAGGAATTTTGATATCTATGAAAATCAAGAACAATATCGACTAAATTAACGATGGTTTAGACCTACTTGACTTGGACGTGTGTTAATGGTTGATTATCATCCACAATCCATTCGATGTCATCTAGGTCGTCGCCGAAATAGGGCCATTTCGAATCGAAACAAGAATTCAACGATTCCAAAACATTATCTATATCTTCAGATAAAAATCTCTTGAAAAACTTTTGTTGATCCACCAAGCTGTAATTCAACGGTACATAGGGATTATTGGCGTTACTAGTATTTTCTAAAAAAAATCAGCCTTTGCAGAAAATAAAATGAAACCATCGCCTGACATATACCTGATTCTAACTGGAATGTAATTTGATGAGAATGATCAATCGTTCCTGGACAATAAAGCTGTTGAGGTTCTCCTTTCCCATTTACCACCGAATCCAGATGAACCTTCAGCGTGGGGGTCTCGATGTGAACGTTGACACTCATCGGCAAATTAGACTTCACCATAAACAGAGGCCATAGCACGGCTAAAATTCGTTTGCTCTTCTGAAAGTCCTGTATGAAGATTCGACACCATATAGAGAGAAAATGGCCACGTTCTTTAAGTGGGACTTTAACCAACCAAGGCTGTGAATCTGATAATAAAAAAATCACCAATCGAAAATTGTCGTTTAAAGAAATACCAACCGACAGCATGCTCTCTTAGGGGAATATCACCAGTCCACGCTGAATCCAAACCGTAGAACCTCAGTCTCAAGAAATAAGTCCTCCTGTTATTTACGAAAATACTGGGGGCGCTGCTTCTGGCCGGAGCGATATGATTCGGGGCGTTCCTAAACTCATTCTCTTTGTTCTCCGTTACTGCCTCCACCACTTTCATTTCGAAGTGCTCCGACAGCATATTGTAGACGATCAGTTGACCAAAGAAGGTCACCTGCTTTTGTGTTTTCGATAAATCTTTCACGACGACGTACATGGTAATATTCTTCTCGCCGTTGAAATTTATCACTTGTCTCCCCGTTTCTGAGATGGAAAATGCCTTAGACCAGACCCAGTCGGTTTCTTCAATCGCCACTCTGAATAACACGAAACGATGTATATGGATGTTCTCTCTTTAATAGATTTAACATTTTTAATTACCGTAAATACTGCTTTTTCTTCTGTGAACGCCATGTATATAAGTTAAACTTTCTGGAGGGTAGTAGAATGTCCTCTTCAGTTCCCCACTGAGCGAGTCGTATACCAACGTTGGTATCGTTACAAATGACCGTTCTCGTTACAATCACAAACTCTGCGATGGCATTGTCATCAAGCAAACTGTTCTGGGTCCAAATCTGTGAACTGACGGCCAGAGTATGGGCTACGCTTGGACCAAAGTTCACCTGCATTGGTTTGGAGATGACGTTGCATTGAAAACCATCGTGTAAACAAAATTCCAATTTGCATGTAAATGGGTCTGTTGAATTTAAATGATGTACCTCCTCCTAAACCCAAAAGTCCAATTATTACTTACCCAAAAAACTTTGCTGGGTCAGAAAAGCATAATCCAATACGTTCGAGCTGAGCGCTCCGGATATTTCGGTAGAAAAGATATTGAAGTTCCATGTAGAGACATATGAACTTAAATTGTCGACAGACAACGTTAAAAACCTCTGGTTCGTGGGGAATGCATAGTCGGGCGAGTATTTTTTCAAGATATCTGGTAGTTTGATATTCTCCCACTTAGGAAAGTAATTGTACAGTGCTAATTCTATCTTGGTTATATATAAAGCAGCCGTTAAGCTCGGAATTAAGGATTTATTGAAGTACGAATCGATCCTCATACACGCCGCTAGTGCTCGTGGTGATATCGCTACATTATGGATTATATTTTCTTCAGTGTTCTCATCAATGGCTGTTATTACGACCTATAAAATGTCGTCGAATCATCCATCCATACCTAGAATAATATCAGCTAAACTCACCCTCCAAACGCTGGCAACGATCATTTTCGGACAAGTATTCGGTAAATTCAAATGACACACTTCGCTTTCTGACAAATAAAACTGCGTGTATGGTAAATAGCAATTCCTGCATTCGGACCAGTATTCTAAATGGCAAAGCATCATGATGTTATCTTGCGAGTCCAATGCCATCTTATAGGGAACTGGATACACTCGGACCTTGGTCAGGGCACGAGGTTGGGGATATTTCCAGGCCATCGCTGAGATAGTTTTCGACCAGAACATTACCTATAACAGGGAGAAATCAACTAACGTTTAATGTGTTTTAATAAAAACAGATTACCTGATAGGGTAAAGGCATTTCATCAGAATTGTCCGTGTTGGAGTCGATAAACTGAAAAGCGCCGGCCCTTAAGTCATCCTTGTAGTACTGATCTCTATCGACTTTCACTAGTGACTCTACTGCACTAACTGTTGATTCTTTTTGTGGTAACATCGATACAAACTCGTTGACATCCTTCATTACCATTTCCACGCACTTTAGGTGTTCAGCAGTTGCATCTATAGCGATGCAATCGCTCTCCATTGTTATTTGAATCTGAATAATGATAATGGAAAGTCGTTAAGCAGTATTACTCAAAAGAGGTGATATTTCACCTGAGGATCGCTATCATTATCTTGCCAGGACTCCCAAAACACGCACACATCAAAAGTAACCGTCCAAGGATTCAGGAGCAGTTTCCTGAAGCTCTCGTGTATCACCGTCAAGGTTAGACACTCGAAAGTAGTCACGAGGCAGAGCTTTTCTGGTCTCATGTTGAGTGCCAGATGACTCTTCAGTTTTTGCGTAGCGAGATGAAGTTCGTGGCCACTTTCTGATGATAGAGCAAAAACTATTTGGTCAAAGTTTACCGAGACCGCACTGGTATTTCCTTAAAATGACACAATTATTTACACGTAAAGTTCTTTTCAACAGTATAGACATACCCAAAATATTTCGAATTTCTTGAAATTTACCGTAGGTGTCACTCACTCGAGAGGTTCTCTGATTATCCATTTTAGGGGATTGTTTATTGGCAGTGGCTTCCAAGAGGATCATAAAACTATCGCTACCACCTCCACTTTTGAAGGTATCAACTACTTTATCTTTGATAGACAGCAAATAACTCCACTTGGACGTCTTGCATAGGATTTTGGTCGGTTTTGATATGTCCAGCTCAATCTTCGATTTCTTACCAACACCTGACGACAGCAAATAGTTTATTTATTTGTATAAAGATGCTGAATACTGTACTCTAACCTTTTATAAACCTCAATATGAAAAAAGCAGGAAATATCCCGTTGCTAGGGTTGGGTGATCCTTTCTTTGTTTCCAGCAAACTTACCGGGAAATCAGTCTCGTTTGGAACGTGATTGACGGCTGGATATTCTGGTCCGCTTAGTTTTAGTTTAACGTCAAAACATGAAAGCTAGAAAACAGAGCGTTAGACTGAAAACTGGGGCTCAACTGAGATGATGTTGCATGTTACCTGTAACTTTCGTCCTAATTGTTGCTTTATGAAAAACAAGTTGGGTTGATTGATGCAGACATAAAATAAAGGATTATATTTCTTGTGGTTATCCGCTCGATCGTCTGTGCTTTCTTCCGATGCTTCATAGCCTTGATCTTCATCAGCCTACAATGGAATAAGATATAACGATTCTCTGCCACCGCGTTTCAATATATCACCTTCTTGTATGACTTCTTTTTCTTTCCCTTGTACTTGATGAAGGTGTTTCGTTCGTCTTCCGCGCTGTACAGGGTAAAACTAATCCTACCAGCGGCAAGTAAAATCTCGAGAGGCACCGAATGGTACACATAAGACACAGTATTCGGAGGTCTGGGGAAAATATACTGCTTGTCACTCTCAGAGCTCTGCCTCAAGATAGTTCCCTGACCTTTCAACGATTGCACGCTTTTAACATCGGATGTCTCGATACCGGAATCTTTATTCAAACCTTCGATCACGGCGACTTCCTTTTCGGACCCTTTTTCCAACCGGAATGATTCGACTCTGGTGTAAGGGAAGTTGATTTTAGGTTTCTTTAACATGCCATCCTAATAACCATAAACCGATTAGGTACGAACATCTACTGTGGGAAAATAAAATTACCTGGAGGATGAGGGGGGTAATTAATACGACGAATTCATTCAATACAGCAGATAAAATTTTAATTTGATGAAGAGACAGATTGACGGAAATGTCGGATACGAAGTTGACTTCGACAGCATGGCCGCAAATCGTGGTGTTATCTTTGTATATCATAGCGGGCGCGGCTATAAGAGATATGTCGAATCTGCAACACAACAGTAAGTACCATCAACGATAAGCATCGAATTCCAAACTTACTTCTCCACGATACATCTTAGGTTAAGGGTTGGTGTATGGTTGGGCTGCCCCTGCTCGAGAATATTCCACTCCAAAGCTGGATTCTCGCTCATTCCTCGTAAGTCCGAGAGGGCGTTGTTCTTCGGTGAAAGTACCGCATGAATGTCGTCCCATATGCCTGTCGATAAAGATAACCCGATCAAGTCCATCTGATACTGCCGATCTTCTACGTCACTGCCTAAAAACGAATCATATTTTTTTGACAGAAGAAAATAATGATTACTTTACCAGGAACGTTCAAGATGCGAGCATGTGCAGCTTGATCGTAAATGTCCGATCGAATAGGAGTACGACATATGGGGTTCACTGCTTGCGGACTGAGATTAATCTTTTGAAGTTGGAATACCAAGGAGTCATGAAGACCACCACTACCTAATATAGAGCTTCATTTTAATAAACTTGTTATCGTAGGCTTTATAACCAGTGCAAATCAATGATACATACACATACTATTTGTTTATTTTTAATAAATGCATAAATTCATAAAAATATAATTGATAAAATATGAATTCCAATGAAATATGTCCATACCTAGTAAATCAGCTGACGGCATAATAATCCTAATATCTTGACAGTCCAAATAGGCCAGAGGCAACGTTTGATTATTGATCGACTGTAAGAAACTGTTGCTCGATACCGAATCGGGTTTCTCAGAGTCTAAAGTGTTAACTGGTATGTTCAATAAAGGAATCTATAAATTAATTTCGATAAGCTTTTTGTCACGTGAAAATAAGAGCAGCAAACACTGACCAAAACTAAGTAAAAACTCCTCAATGTACTCAGTGAAACGATAAAGTCCATCGGCTGGATATTGATCACTATTTCCGTGATGTATCTCGATAGTGAGAGCACTTGTGGGGCGTTGTCCTTTTTGTCTGAGAAAATCATACTAAAAAATCCCATCCGCTCTTATTCTACATTTAACTCACCCTTATCCTTCTTCCTTACTGCTCCCCATAATGTATGAGTATGTTGACAGCTGGCTCTTGTTAAAACCACGCTAATTAAACTATTATCTTCTTGTCTCTGGCCCGGCGATAAATCTTCCCTTAGTCTCATCACTATACCCGTGAACGGGCCAGCAACCCAGTTGGCACTAGGAGAGGACCGCTCGAAGTGCCTGATCGAAGCTGAACCAATTTTACTTTTAATTTTCAGGTAGACGCTTTGAAAATCCAGCGAGCTGACGATGTCTTCGGCGTCCAGTATTAATTTTAATTTGGGCTGAGAAGACTCCGCCTCTGATTCATTGTCTAATAATAAGAAATTATTTGTTTCACACATATTTCAAATAAAAAGACCTAAAGGAGAAAAATAACCTTTAAAAGGACAGGAAAGCAGCTCTATGGTAAATCTGGTGATAGTCCACTGTATCCATGCCGTTAACTTAACAGACTCATGATCTAGCACAACGTTAGCGATCGCAGCTTCATTCAGTGGTGGGGTTTTTTGACTTGAATGCTCTGTGTCATCATTCTGCACTGTGGGAGAAATGGTGGTACTGCCTAATATTATGGGTTATAGTGTCAAGTAAGCTAGATCAACTTAAGAACAAAAACTTGATGTATACCTTTAGTAATTAATGATGTTGGTATCACATCAGGTGGAGGCGTCTTACCGCTAGTTTTGTTTTTGGGAAGAGGTAATAGATTTTGAGCCACCTCCATCAGGCCATAGAGAATGCTGGCAAAAAGATATACTTGTACTTCTGACGTGGATATAATGACTGGAGTCATATCAATATGGACACATATACCTGAAAATATAGTTATTAATAATTTTCATAAATAACTAATGTATTAACTCATACCCAAATAACCAATATCCACTTTGGTGGAGGTATTTTTCAATTCTGCAGAGTCAGTATTCATTACCTGATTATTAGGACTGTTTGGTGCACTGCCGCTGCTATTTCTCCAATGCCGCGGGTTTCCTGCACTGGCAGAACTTAAATTGGTGTTTTTGGATTCTTTTCTTTTCTGAGTAGTTGTGCTGGTTCCACTTAAGTCGTCTTTGTTACCTTCAAGACAAAGTAAATGAAAATATAATTAAACAATAAAATATACATATACAATAAAAACTAAACTATAAACCTTGGCTAAAGTTACTGTTCCCACTCTCTGGCTCATTGCCAGAAGTTGGCGTTGATTTGGAGGGTCTTGTAGATAATCCCACTGTAGCGCTAAGCGTTACGGGTTTCAGAAAAGTTAATTTTTTTCCTGCTTGTATGGTGTAACAAGATAAGTCGGACACAGACATAGTCCACGGAAAACTAGACTTATCTATAAAACACAACACATCACCAAAAAGCACTATAATATACAGTAATTTTACCTGGTGACCACAACGAACTTGGTAATGTAATTGGAAGTTCCTTGAGGTAACTTTTAATGCTTTGCCTTTGGGCGCTTCTTATATTAGCAAAAGGCAGGGTAATCACCATAATATCAGGAGGGTTTGATTTGTTGACAATGTCCTCGACAGCTTCTTGTATGCCTGCGCAGAAATACTAAACTGTCACAGAGATTATCTGATTTTGTATGCTTATTTTTTGCTCGCATAACAAAAATAATCGATATTTTTTAGTTACTGAACCGATGTTACCTTGTGATCCTATAGCTGATAACGATACTGTCGGGAAATATATGCTACATTGCGATATATTCCCGCAAAGATATATTCCTTTCCATACATCAAACCAAGTCTTCAATACATTATACACTCGTTCCTGCATCTGGAAAGGAAAAACTTGAACATCACCAAATAACACAACAAAAGCTTTTAAAGAAGGGCTAGTAGATGTTGATTAGAAACATAATTATATATATATATATATATATATATATATATATATATATATATATATATATATATATTTATATAGAAGTGTATATATATATATATATATATATATATATATATATATATATATATATATATATATTTGGTTTGGCTTTATTAATAAACAATAGTTTAAACAGATCCTGCAAAAATAACACAGCCACCAACATCGACCCGTCCAAACTGAAAAAAAAACCTACATCAACAGAATGACCATCGTTATTGTTTTCCATCGATAATTTCCTAGCCAGTACGGTTTTATGATCTCTGTCCGAACTACTGTGTACCGATCCTATTTGATGCGAGCTGAATTTTCTTGAAGTCTCAATACCACTAATGCTGGCTTCAGACAAAGGTTTTATTTTGGTTAGAGGTGGACTGTCTTGGATATCGCTAAAACGTTCATCAATTAAAAATTCCTACAAGGCGCGTTCATTGTCTTACTTGAACAGGAAGCTTTTGGGAGTATACAGGAACCATTTGCATAAGAGAGGATCGATGCAGATCCGAACTTCCCGTAAATTGAAAATTACTATTGGTGCGTGCTTTTGTAATGTTGGTTGTAATGGATACTGCAAAGTTATTGTTAGCAGAGGTATGTTCTCTGGTATCTCGCTGAAACAATGAAGGTACGTTAAGATGTGGGCTACATTAGGAGCGTTCTGCTATAGAGAATACCTTTTTTTATGCTGAGTGTCGGATTCTTTAAAAGTGGTTCCCTCGGGACCCGATAAAAATAACACCTGTTGTATATCCGAGGCCGCCATACCCTTACTAATCCTCAAATTGTTCTTCGCATCAACCGACTCAAACACAAAGGCTCTTATACATTCTAGGCTCATGTTCAGTGATTCCGTAGAGTTTGTCGTTACTTTTTGAAACCTCATGCCTTCAATACAAATTTCCATGTAAGGAAATCCTGGAATTAACAAAAAGTTACGAGCGAGTCCCGTTTTGATACCCTCATTTACCAAAATCTCTACAAGCATCGGTGAGCAAGCTGGAACTGTAGATGCTTTTACCCACCGGGTCAGACTCTTTCGACAACATTTTCTCGATGATATTGTATACCACCAGAAGCTTGGCCTTTGTTGCGTTGAGGGTCACGCTTTCGCTTTCGAACACAACTTCGTTATGTGTTATGTTGAAATTCGTCCAGTACTGGGGTTTCAAAATTGTTTTAACACTGAAAGAGGAGCGTCAACATTTTTACCAACTTTTAGTGGCGGGGTATAAGAACCTGTAAGACATCGAACTAGGAGTCAGTATGATACTCTGACACATCGGGTTGATCACCAGTCGACTTAATAATCCCACGATTTTGATGCTCCTCTTCGTATAGCAAGCATTAAACAACTTTTCCGGGGGTTCGGGTAGTTGACACGTGGTGTGCACCAGTCTATTTACATACATGGGATACTGAGCGCTCATGTCAATAAATTGGCACTCAATGGTAATTTTAGGCAATGTAGATGAAGAGGTAGGCATGCTTGATGTTGCTGCTTTCTAAGATTATTTTAAATGAACATTACAGTTAAGACATTGATGAATACTTACCTTGTTTCTTTTAAACATAACAAATTTGTTTGGCTCAAAAAAGGGATGATCCATTAAATCAAGTTCGATCTGGGGCGCGAAGAAAGTCAGCCTCATACTTCTAGTGGGTATGAATTCGATCAGAGCATCGAAATCGTCTTCTGATGGCGGTAGCAAATCTTGAATAGAAACGTCTAGTTTTGGAGTGTAATAGGGAGGATAATCGTAGAATGACGCCGCCATGAGGAGGGTGCTAAATCGATGAAATAATCCCGAGCAAACGCGTAGTCGTAGAGGTCCTACGCAAAGACGCAGCGCGGAAGTCTCCGATAAGTTGCTAAAAGAGATGAAACGGTAAGGTTCGGCTGTTTTCCAATGTTAGTTAAAGTTGGTACCTAAATTCGTAGTTACTGCCCAGTTCTGATAAAATATCGCTGCTAGTGTCATCAGGAACCACAAGCTGGTACAAATAGTCAAAGGCGAACGCGGGGGTTCTCTCCAACAAGACCGATTCGGTGTTAGTCATCATGTGGTGCTCCCAGGATGTGTTGTAGTGCCTCCTTTCTCCCTTATTTTCCACCGCATCGGCATCAAACAACGAGTCACTTTTATGATAATTGGAGGAGGCACCTATTTTTAAATATGGCGCGGTGCTCTCATTTACTTCGAGTGAACCACAGCTGCAATGTCCCGCCGGGATAAGAGTAGCTTCACTCACCCCTCCTGTGCAATTAAACCATTGCAAACCATGTATAATGGTATCACTGTAAATTCCTTGCAAGTTTAACGTGAGCATGGGCCAATATCGCAGCTTCTTGTGATGATAATATGTCTTATCAGTTGATGGTTCTGACACCTATAGTGTAATTATATGAGACGTTGTTCTAAATAAATTTTCACTAATATACCTTAAAAGTTATAGAAGCACGATCGACATACAATCCAAATTGTAAAGTATGACCCTTATGATCACTGAAATCCTCATCATTCCACTCACTATCCCATGGTGTTGGCAGGACTGATGATACATAAGACCATGCCCAACCAGTCCAAGTCTCATTATTTTCTGGATTATCTGTACATATCATACATTAAATTACATAATTACATATATAGTATTTAATAGCAACCATTTCTAAGATCATTGCAACTTCCCACTGCATCTGTTAGTGAGCCCTCCTCTGGCTTAAGCTGTTTCTGTTGAAGGGCATAAAGCAACATTAATAACCTCATTAACATGGGCACTTGTTGCTCAGTCATACTGAACTCCATACTGCAACAAACAAGAATAAAATCAAAACAAACAGTAACACTATGAAGATACTAACTTGTTGCAATATATATCAAGCCTGGTAATCGAAGCTTTATTAGCAGTGGCAGAATGATAGTTTCTTAATAAATGAATTGTCATTGAACACCTAAAAAATGGCTACAAAGTTAATTCAACTGGGATATAATGAATTAATCAATCTAACCTGTATAACATTGGTTCCTGATACACTTCAATTTTACCAGAGGCATTCCGTTTATCCAAACATAAAGTTAAATCATTTACACTAATAACTTTTCTGAGTATAACTTGAGCAGGGGATAAATCTAAAATATTTCGGTAAGTTACTGAAATTTAAATGTTCTTCTGAAAAAATACCTGTATATGCCGGTTCCCATTTATCATTAGCGCTTTCATATTTTAAAAGCCTTACATTCATTGACAGAACAATATCCTCCTCCACATATTTCAATATTAAATTATTACAATAAATGCATATGTTACTAACAATCTTGTTAATTAGTGACTGAATATAACCAGGTGGTGCTTCTACAGCTTTACTACAAAAGATGAAACTGTCAAAATAAAATGTACATAGAAAAAAATAAATACCTCTGCCCTGCAGACTTTTTCTCTTTTGCTTTTTGTCTCTGAGGTGTTTTAACTGACCCTTTCCCTTTCAAATTTAATATACATTCTAAAAAAATAATCAGTACATTATTGAAATCTCCTCCAAATTAACATAATACAACCTATGGTATTTATAGTGATCCGAATTGGTTCTGAAGCAATTTTTGTCCATGGTACGTGAATGGATAATTCTCTAATATTACCAGATACAAAACTGAAAGGTAGTTGAAGTTCCTGTTCGAGAACCTCAAGATTTAATTCTAGATTGTGAAAAGTTGCATCACCACCCCATAATGACACCTATAACCATTTAATAAATAATAAATAATGCCTAAACAAACTTTGATGTTTACCTGAGAATCTTCGGTTTTAAAATTATTAACGTATCTGTTTACATAACTTAATATAATAGGAGTTATATATGATTCTAATTTGAACATTTTCAAGTTTCTATTTTACCATTTTATCATATTTATATCCTGAAATATATTTGTTTATTTGAGATCGATTTAATAGGTTAGAATTCGAATATGTGGCAGGTGATAAGGTGTTTTATCATATTTTAATACGAGTTTATTAAAATTGTTTGTTATCAGGAATACTTAACGTCAAACAAGTTATTTTCATACATTTAAAAACAAGAATTTAAAGGGTACGATGGGACTGTCATCTCGACGATGTCAACAAACCGAAATCAGCTGATTTGAAGTAGTTTTGTGAATTTGTCATTAATATCGCGATTTAAAGTATATTTATAATATTTTGATTTGATTAATGTCCATATAGAATAATTTAAATATACACTATTATTTATTTTAAAATACTATACTATATGATAAAGTATTCTGTAAAACTTAGAGTCTATTTCAAATATGTTTTGGTTAGTCGCCAATAGATACACACACTATATATTTGATAAATTCTGGTTTGTCTATATGAGCTAGTCCCATAAACGGTAATTTAATTGTTATACCAGGTTATTTACTAAATTAGATATTATGAAATATCTCAATATAAATCTAGTTTTCTGTAAAAAATTATAATGCGGTTCGAGATTCGCCTAGTAAGTTTAGCACTGATGTCGATAGATGGGGCAAAACATACATTTACCTGTTTAATTGTTAATTTAAGAGACAGGTATTTTATTTTTATAATTTTTTATTAATAACATTCCTAAATTAAATTAATGTTTTACAACATGTCCATATATATTTTAAAAATGTTTTGCTCGGGTTCACAATTCAATTTACTGCCTCAACAGCGTTAAGATACCCCTGCTCTATAGAGGCAGATTTTCTAACCTGGTAAAGCAGGGAAGACATCTCATTTACCTAGTGTAATTGAAAATTCGAATTTTAAGCCGGAAAACTTTAGAACTCTCCGTAATTTATTTAGTTCAAATGAATTACAAGGTTTTAACCCTATGTGTTTGATTAATACATATGACAACGTCAGTGTCATGATGACATATAGGTACATTTTGTTAACTACGCTTGGTATTTTATGAAGTAAGAGGGTATTTCGAAGTCATAATATATTTTTATATAATAATGGGTATTACTGAATAAAGAAATTTCAAATCGTTAAAAACCTTTGTAGATAATCGAATGCAAGAAATGGTTTACTTTTTTAGATAAATATGTAAATTTTTGTCGACACACCTCCGTTGATATGATGCAATAAAATCGAGTAATATTTTGGCTAAAAAATTACCGAAATATCTTCAAGGCATTCGGGGATTCAAGGCAATGTTTAAGTTTTTGACAAGGTCAATCCAGTATTAGCTTTATGATGAAACATCCAGTGTTGTAGGACAGCAATAAAAACAAAACAAATAACGCTCCTTTCGGTCGCAACAAGCCAATCACCTATAAAAACGAGGAAGAAGCTAATCAATCACACATTAGGTTTAAAAAACAACGGCCTAAGAAAAAACAAGCTGATGTAATCGAGAAGCTATTGATTGAGATTCAGGTTTTACAGTAGTTATTTTGATTGTTTATTTAGTTCTGACTTAACGTCATGTATAATCGGTTATCAATATTCATACGAATTTTGTCATAATAATACGTTGATAAAAATTGTTGGTGATGTTAACGATGGTTGAGATCGAAGTAGGCACGGGGATTTCGAGTGAGATAACAACCGTGAAAGGTCGTTATTCCCCGAGCGTTCACTTTGATGTCGGAGATGCATTTTTTATTCAGCCCGAAATGCTAGGTGTATTTTTTAACCCTGAAAAATGACGGGTGTCAGCTAGCAATTGAAACATGCTGTATCAGGCATCGAACCTTTCACTAATTTTGGTGGATGCTCGTTTAGGTTGTGATATTGATTGATTCGATTTCAATATTTAGTAGTTTTTTTTGCTTATTCCGCATGCACATTGATTTTGGGTGGGGTAAATATTACTCTCGCCTGTTCATAGTGATTTTACTACGAGTTTTTAATTTTATATTATTGATTGATTTGATTGAAAAAAATAAGACTTGTTTTTTGTTTATTATGAATGCACTTTGATTTTGAGTGGAATAATATTTCTGTCGCCTGTTCCTAGTTGTTTTACTATGAGTTTCTTCTATAATTTTGAAAAGGAAATAGAGAAAATGAAACAATGTGTAATTATTTATTAATATATAAATATTACAATAACAAACCAAAGGTATAGTTCTTGAAGAGTATAAAATATATTCTAAATTATTTAACCTTTACAAACATATTTTAAAAAGCAAAGGACAACATAAAGCAACATATAAGTTAACAATAATTAGTTAGTATTAGTATATATATATAAATTATCTTTTACTGAATTCACAAATTAATCTAATATTTCTGTAGGACTCAAGTTAAAATTTTTTAGTACATTTGTCATCTCCTATAATATAAAAAATGTAATAAGAAGAACCTTTTGTTAGCATATTTCATTTTAAACTAATTCTGAAAAGGAAATAGAGAAAATGAAACAATATGTAATTATTTATTAATATATAAATATTACAATAACAAACCAAAGTTATAGTTCTTGAAGAGTATAAAATATATTCTCGAATTCACAAAATTCTAAATTATTTAACCTATACAAGCATATATTAAAAAGCAAAGGACAAAATAAAACAACATATAAGTTAACAATTACATATATACATACATCCACAGAACATTCCGTATAATAATCCTACTTCCTTTAAATTTATATTATTTATTACACGATAATAGAAATTAGTATTTTTTTTCCTTTTCTTTTTTAAAGTTATTACGTGAATAAATAAATAAATAAATAAATATATATATATATATATATATATATATATATATATATATATATATATATATACATATCTGTCTCGTTTATACTACGATTGGAGAATATCAAGACATTTAAAATTAACTGCTCCAAGCATTTATCTCCGTCCTTTCCTATCTCACATTTTATACAGACAAGAATTCGTACATCTTCGTCTGACATCACGAATGGAAAAAAAACAGTCAAACCGTGCATTTGACTGAAAATAGTAATTACTATTTTCAGTCGCTATTTTTTTGACTATCGATTGTTTCCACTGTTTTGCGACTATCGACTGTGTCGACTGTTTTCAGTCGATAGTTCCCAACGCTACTAGAAACTAAAACTATGGCTTATATAACACACATCCTGTATTTTTGATCTCATTTACCCATGCTTTAACACTTGTAGCGTCACTTTTACATTTTGTACTTGTAGAATTCAATTGCTTTGCTTGCTGGATATTATATATAAGTTTCCCGAAAGCGGTTGGGATTCTCCAGGACTAGCCACTACTTGCTCCGGATAGAGGGAGAGTAGGTAAAAAATGTCGCTCTTGTAACCCCTCCTGGAACATAGACGGCGGGAAGTATCTATAAAAGAAGCCGTGATGTCCGGGGGGAAATTGAATAGGAAGTAAATAAAGGGTTATATGCTGAGTGTTTGAAATTTATTTTAATGGAGTCGCGTCGAAAAACGTAAAAAAAAGAGATTAATTATATGGAATTATCGAAATAACGCCTGGGACGCTCCAACTTGTTTTCTCAGCCACAATTTACTTCCTACCGTTCTCGTATTGACCTCTACGGCCCCGGCACTGGTGAAACGATCGTTTACGCGCCTAATCAGGACGGAAAACTTCCACTCGACAATCCGAAACGCGGAATTTTCGCACAGGAAATCGTATTCCAACCCGTAAAGTGGTACGTTTTAGACACACTTGACCCAAAAAAGGACTGACCTTAGACAAAAACTACGCCACAGCTCGGTCGATATCTCAAAATTAAAACTAATTAATAGTAGGGACTTTCGAATTGCGATATTTCAACAATCGCGTACCGAGCTCGAATGTATTTATGAACGTTTTTTAATTATTTCGCGAGCGCATAAAATCAAAACGCTCGTTATCCGAGCTGAATTGTTAATTTCCCAGTTTCTGAATGTGGCGCGTTAATATTTTAGGGTGTGTCCGTTGGTTTTCGATGAATTATTAATATTTCGGCCTGAATTTTCGGATAAAAACGATTTCTTGAGATTGTTTCGAAGCCGAATTCTTTGCGAGTAAAGGAGGCAATTTCTGATTGCTTACAAACGATCAAGTAGTCAGTGGAAATTTAATTTTCAAATACCAGTTGTTGCTAATCCTTTCCGAGTTTCTCGCAGAAGAAAAACGCGTTATTTATGATGGATAGTTGTTATTAATTTATTCAAACTATTCGTCATTTCACAATGTACATTTTGCTCATCTCCCAGACAATTAAGACCAGACGCACAATGGGACGCAGCTTGGTGAGGTGACGCAGCTTCAGTCACGGCGACATTTTGTGGGTTAAAGATCGATATAGTCTATTCAAAGTTTTTTTTATATGTGCGTTATAGAAATTTGTAACGTCAAAACATTGCAATTTTGCCGCATCAACTCTGAGTTTTAGTTCAGCTTGGCTTTTACATACAAGACAATTCTAATCTAAATAAAATTTTAGGGTAAAATGATGTGGCTCGGTGAATGGAGGTAAATCGAAATGAAACAGTGGTGTTTACATGATGTGACCGTTATTTATTGACAGTATAAAAAATGAGAAAAAATACAAAGATAAAAAGGATGGCAGCGGAGTTACCTGTTGACGAGGCTTGGGCAGTCGATGGTGGCACGTCTTAACCAAACGAGGGTTGAGCACTGAATGACCGAAATACCCTTCAATAATATCCCAGATAAACGTCTCGGGGTTGCCGCCAGCTATTCGTTGTCGGGTTCCAGTTGGCACCCCGCCCGTGTTCAACATCTGGGATTATATTTCTGGGTATTTTGTAGACCGTTATTCCACGATGTAAAATTCGACATGCCTCAATTCGCTACAATACTCCCCTGCCAGAATTTTACATAAAATTACTTCAACAAAAATACAAAAATGTTTGCAAAAATATCAAATACAAAAAAAAACATATACCAAACAAAATGTGCTGTGTAAAATGGGCTTTGAAAAAATATGATAGTTCGAAACGGTTGTGGTTGGTACGGTTGCGATCTGGTACGGCTGTTGATATCTTCCGGTCCTACAGATACCCTTGCATCATCGTCGCTTTGGCACTTGAATGTGGTCCATCGACGACGTTGAAAACAAGCTATTCTTCAGACAGGGCTCCCGTAATCGACGCTGTGGGAGGATCGACTGTTCGACGACGTGGTAGCTTATTTTCTTCGACGACGAGACGTTAGCAATTCTGGTACTTCGGCGAAGACATAACGAGTCTACGGTGACTGCAATCGGTACCTAGCTTCTGGAGCTGCTCTGTGACTAATCCGTAGTCACATACGTTAGGTTAATTCAGAAAAAAAACAAATAACGACGGTATCCGACCGAAGCTGCCCAAAGCCTTTTAAATCAAAATATCTGCCATTATGACGGAGACGGCGAGCGAAGGAAGACATTATGATTTAAACATAGCGCCGAAAGAAATGTTTAGCCGAGACGCTGATGATTAAGCAGTGATGTCAAAATATTCAAAAGATTGTGAAATAAAAATTTTGACAAAAAAAATTTAAAAAAAATGAATTGGAAATAATGAAATTAATCGGAATAAAATGAAAATGAATCTTGAAGGTAAAATTGAAAAGGAATCGAATTAAAAATATTTAAAATTTTGAAACAAAAAAAATATAACGGCCACGTAAAATACATACCAAACACCATGTTCCACGTACCCTCCATTCACGAGTCCAAACCCAATTTTCCGAAAGATCACGTCGGGTTCCAGCGCTTTAGGGTAAAAATGATGTGGCTCGGTGAATGGAGGTAAATCGAAATGAAACAGTGGTGTTTACATGATGTGACCGTTATTTATTGACAGTATAAAAAATGAGAAAAAATACAAAGATAAAAAGGATGGCAGCGGAGTTACCTGTTGACGAGGCTTGGGCAGTCGATGGTGGCACGTCTTAACCAAACGAGGGTTGAGCACTGAATGACCGAAATACCCTTCAATAATATCCCAGATAAACGTCTCGGGGTTGCCGCCAGCTATTCGTTGTCGGGTTCCAGTTGGCACCCCGCCCGTGTTCAACATCTGGGATTATATTTCTGGGTATTTTGTAGACCGTTATTCCACGATGTAAAATTCGACATGCCTCAATTCGCTACAAAATTATTGAACAAAAATGTTATCAAATATAATTTATTTGAACATTATAGTAAATCCAATACGCATATTATCGAAGGACTTTAAACTAAAGTTAAGAACACAGGTATAATAGTTTGTAGGTTAGAGTTGTTTTATTTACATTGAACTATTTTCCACACCACCCATGAGGTAGAGTTTCTAGGCGCGTTTTTTATGTAGTGGTATCCCCCTGGAGGCCTAATACACCTAATTAACGATTATATATCAAAGTAATGTATTTTACTTTCATTCAAGAGCATATCTAACGTTTTACGTTTAGTTCTTGTTTCCTTCGATGGTGGGCTTACTTCTCAATTTATCTTGGTATCACAGTATATTTTATATCCTCTGCTACTATCTGTATACACAATTCTTCATAAATTTAATCACTGAGTTCTGTTTAATGTATTTACCATATCTACAAAACAGTTAATATTCATTCTCTCCTCATATATTCTAATCTAATGGTCATTTTTAATTCTGAACAATTACAATCATATCTGTGCACACAAATCTTTCATGCCCTACAATATCATTTTCTACAGTTATATTCTATTAATTATGTGCATACCTTTAGTTGTTTCCACGCTCATCACTCTCAAGAATTTTCAGCATTGCACAGCATTATCACATATCCTGAAAGTTTCCTTTAGTCACTTTCACTTTCCGACTCACTATCCAATTCAATCACTAAAGTATTAATTTCTAATCTGTCTAAAACATGTTCACGATTCCACCATTTATCAATTACTTCCTCCGTATGTCTATCGAGTTCATCCAAACTGAAGGTGTTATGGTTGACAATGCTTCCTTCCACATATCCAAACAGTTCTTGATGGAATATCCCTCTTGACCAGCATATCTATTGTAATAAGACTTTACTACTGCCCATGTCAACTCGATTGGAATGAATATGCAGTGATACTGAGGTCGTAAGTAATACTATGTGACCTACTGTATATTTCTTTTCGGACTTTTTACTGAAAAAAGTTAATTGTAATAAACGCAATAAAACATTTCATTTATATTTACTTAGTAACAATCTGAAATAGTTCAGTTTTAGCATAGTCTTTTCAAAACTCATGTTTTAAAAGCCATTTCTTCATTACAGCCTTTGTTGATGCTATTGTAGGTTTTTTTTCCACTAGTGTGCTATGATATGGTGCATTGTCCATAATAATAAATGATGGTTCCTATAGGTTTTTTAACAACTGGTTCTCAAACCATAACAAAAACATGCTATGGTTCATTTCTCCATGGTAGTCGTCCTTGGATTTGCAGGAAAACACTAATTCCACTCCAGGACTAAAACCATTCTTATTTCCCGCATGAATAACAATATATATGCAATTAATTATTAATAAATATAATGACCAACAAAACCTAATCGAATGCTAATGTAGCTTTTACCTTTTTCCATAAATTTTTATTGTCTTTACACTTTTTTTGTTACCGTCTTGCCAAGAGTGTCCCATTGAACCATTTTGAAATATCCAAGTTTCATCAAGATACACAAATTCAAATAATTTATCTTCCTTGATTTTATTATACGCCTTTAAAAGTTGAATTCTTTTTAAGGCAATGTCTGGAAGTTCTATTCAACATCTACGAGGGTTATCTTTACACCATTTAAATCCTATGCCCTGTGAGAGTGTATGAAAGGATGTCTTATATCCGTCAAAAAGCTGCATGTCCCCAACTCTTTTATGTGTACTTTTCAGAAATACAGACAGTATTTTGGGATGCGCATGGAATAATTTTCATTGACTACCTTGAAAAAGGAAGGACCATCAACAGCGACTATTACATAGCGTTATTGGACCGTTTGAAGGACGAAATCGCTGAAAAACGGCCGGATTTGAAGGAAAAGAAAGTGCTGCTTCACCAAGACAATGCACTTTGTCAAAAATCCACGAATTAGGCTTCGAATTGCTTCCTCATCTAGCGTACTCTCCAGATCTGGCCCCCAGCGACTATTTCCTGTTCTCAGATCTTAAAAGAATGCTCGTTGAGAAGAAATTTTCGACGAATGAAGAGGTGATCGCCTACAAAAAGTGAGAAATCGTACTACAAAAATGGTATCGAAAAGTTGGAGTATCGCTATAATCAGTGTATCACTTTTGAAGGGAATTATGAAAAACATGTGTTTTGCTATGGTACTGGGGACTTTTCAATTGACTTGTTATGACTCGATGTCCTTTATATGAGTATATTTCATCAAAGTCACAACTCATTGATCATATAGTCAATCCAGAGCATTTAAACGGAACAAGGAACACTGTAGTTTGGCTGACTTGGAGGTTTTTACGGTTGGTAGTTCCTATATTGGTAAAAATACTATTAGGTCTAAATTTGAGCATAATCGATCAGGTATTCATAGAAGGGGAGGGGGGGGGGGTTGTGAGAGTTATTGAAATCTAATAATTAATATGATCGTAGCCAAACCAGCTGCTAAAATTCCAACACAATAATACAAAACAAAGCAGAATCTGTAAAACATCATTGTTTGGAGCCTATTAATTACTATTATATTCGTTCGTTATTAAAAATATATAATCCATCAATATAATTTAATTGAAATTAGAATTAGAGAGGTTAAGATCCTTGAAATATAAAATTCATATTTATGTAAATGTATGTAAATTATAATGCAGGTTCTTACATATTTTCCCCATATATCTTGAAACTGATCAAGAATTAATGAAACGCGTGCCAGAACACCAGAAGATGTTACCTCCTACCGGTCTACAAGTTCATTACCGATAATCTCAAAAGTTTTTGAGAAATTGTGCATAAAGAGACTTAATTGTATAATATAGAAATGAAAGATCATTCTAGAACACCAATTTGGGTATCGCAATAAGCATGGAACAATAGAACAAGAGCATAGACTTGTTATAAAAAGGAATAGGGACTTAAATGCCAAAATATATTATTGAGCTGCATTTCTAGACATATCTTCGGCTTTTGATAAACTATGTAATATAGAATTGCAGGTAAATTAAAGAAACTTTTCCCTTATCCGGATTATGAACTACTAAAAATCTTACCTCGCAGATTGACATTTTACTGTAAAACAAGGCGATGCTATAACAGTACTATATCTTCTGTACACAGCTGATCTACCTACAACAAAAAAAAAACACTGTGGTAACATACACAGACGACACAGTTGTCTTAGCCTCTCATGAAGATACAGCCATAGCATCAATTACCCTACAAACATAAGTAAATCAAATACAAATGTGGTTGAAAAGATGGCGTATAAAAGCCAACGAAACAAAATACAGTCATATAACATTTTACGCTGCATAGAAAAACATGTCCCCATCAGTCACACCGTTCACATATTAATAATTTTCAACTCTCGCAAGCAGAAGAGAAATCCAAGTTATCATTAGATATCAAGGTGTTTTTGTATGAGTCTATACTCAAGCCTATTTGGTCATATGGAATCCAACTATGGGGAACTGCCAGCAAGCCTAATATATAAGTGTTGCGTGTCATTGTCCATTCTCCGTATTATGTTTTGCTACATACCATGTAATACAATTTGATACATATCATGTATATATAATATAAATATAACAACAAACCTTTACCTGTAAATTAATTTATAATTACCTGGTACAATGCTTTCCGGTAAAGGGCCGGGTGCTGACTGAGAGAGTGAAAGAGATGATATATATATATATCATCTCTTTCACTCTCATATATATATACATATATATATATATATATATATATATATATATATATATATATATATACATATATAAATATATATATATATATATATATATACATATATAAATATATATATATATATATATATATATATATATATATATACATATATAAATATATATATATATATATATACATATATAAATATATATATATATATATATATATATATATATATATATATATATATATACATATATAAATATATATATATATATATATATACATATATAAATATATATATATATATATATATATATATATATATATATATATATATATATATATATATATATATATATATATATATATATATATATATGTATAAACATCAGCTGACCTGAAATTCTCTCTCAAAAACGTTACTAGCTCTTAGACTATAAAAAATAATTGCCTGTTAGAAAGCTGTTATATAAAAATATACTAAGTGTTTTTCGAAGAAGTAGGTTTTCTTCGAAAGGGGCTTAAGAAAATCATTTAGTTCAATTTTTGGCTCAGAAACCACACAAGTCCTACAGTGATGGAATTATAGTTTTACCAGAATGGTTATTTGTAACACTTGAAAAGCGCATAAATAAAATTCGTTTTAAGAACATATGAAAACCGAAGCTTCTTTACACTGACTTAACAATATAAATAACAAAAAAAAGCATTAACATTAGATTTCTAACAAATCTACTAGACAAAATGATACAACGTATTCCGTTATTCTTACAACATTCACCGGGCAGGTTGTAAAAGGTATCGGCAAGATCTAAGGTTGTCTGTTACAGTAAACCTTCTCATATAGAGATATCGCCATCAATTAAATATAACTTATGGCTGTAGGGCTTCGAAACTTTTCGTTCAGACCGTTTAATTCAAGGTTTCTTTCTAGTACAATCTCACAAAGGAATGAAACGTGTGTAACACGAAACCAAACAAACAAATTAAGTTTAAGAGCTTTCAGTTAGCGGATGAACTGAAGTTTTAAAACTTCGGTGGATCAGAATCGCGTGACCTCACACTTTCGTAAACATAATTTTATAATTTTTTACATTGTTCGAGCTTTTTTGTTGGTTTAAATGTTATTTGCAGCATTTGTCTAACATTTCGTGAATATAAATTCAGTTTTGTGCTACCAAAAAGTTACTTTAGTTATTTAATAAGGTGAAAAGACACCTTGTAAAGCTATAGCATATTACAGGAAGAAGTTCAAAATGTTCATCTTTGACTAAAGCCTCAAATATATGACTGTAAAAAAATAATCAAATGGTACACCTACCTTCGTTATGTATATGCTAGAAATTAAGGAAATATCATGGGAGACATTTATATATATATATTTTTAATATATTTTAAAGTCTCCTTTTACCAATAATTCAATAATATCAAATAATTCATTTAATGATTTCTTGAAATCAATATTTGTCGATATGTTTAGAATGTCCGTGTTCTCTATATAGTATGTATAATATTCTATACTACTACGATTAACAGTATGCTATACTATTTTAAACCAGCTAGTTTGGCTTTATTGAATGGTTTTCACCGGCTTCATTGATCAAAGTTGGCACTTTGACTATGTAATACAGTCAAGGTACTTTTCGTTACTCACGTATTGATGCTCAATGAATGTCCGATTCCTCAAGCAGAATCAGCTAAATACCTCGGCATCCATCTTGACGGTAGATTAAATTGGAAGCATCACGTTAGACAAAAAGCAAAACACATTATAACAAAAATAAAACAACTATACTGGTTAGTCGGAAGATACTCTCAACTTGATCTAAAATCAAAGAGATTGATTTATCAGTCAGTCATAAAACCAATTAGGACCTATGGGGTGTAAATATGGGGTTGCACTAAAAATTCAAATCAATTAGTCATCCGAGGCTGCCAAAACAAAATTATTCTATTAATTACCAATGCCTATCGCTGCGTAAACAACGAAGAATTGCACGATGACCTGGAAATTAAATGGATTTTTGAATTTATCCAAGATTTCGTCTTAAAATACGAAAGAAGATTACTAAATCGTACTAACGTGGAAGCAATACAACTACTGGACAACGCGCAGGATATCAGAAGATTGAAAGTTTGTGGTTTAGTGTAAACTATAGCTTAAGTTATTATAATTTTATAATTGAGGAATACATATTGATGTATTTATCTCGCACTCGTCTTGCTTGTAAATTAATCCAACTACAAATGAAATGTAGTTATAAATTAATTTATAATTAAGATTTAAGATTAAGATTAAGTACTAAGCATATCTAATAAAGATGTTATCAGAAAAAAAAACGTGTTGATGCGAGAGGCGGAAATGTTCTGATCGACTGCAAAATGTAAAGATGAAGAACTGGACAACTTACAAGACAATATGATCAACCAATCGTCTTACGGTAAATGGACAAAATAATATGAACACCTGACCTATTGTATGACACAGTATTCATTTATTAATAATATATTGAATTACCATTTGCTTTTAAAATAGCTACAGTTTTCGCGGAATAGATCGGTGGAGTGTCTGAAGGGTTTCCAACGCAATTTTGTCCCGTTATACCAAAACATCCCTCAATTGCTTCAATGACTTTGGAAATTTACGCCCCACTCTCTGCTCTCAAGCTTCCCATAACCGTTCATTTCTGTAATACACACTCGTGGCATTATTTACACGTAAGTAGTGTTACCAACATGATGCAACCAAATGCGATATAATTAGTGTTGGGAACTATCGACTGAATTCGACTATCGACAGTTTAGTAAATGACTACTTTTTACTATCGACTGTTTCAGTCGCTATTTTTTGTTCTACTGATGTTATTACTACTTTTTACCAGTGACTGTTTCAGTCGACTGTTTTCATTCGCTACTTTCGCTCCGAATAATTTTGTTACTATGTATTATCGTCTGTTTCAGTCGTGTACGTAACTAGTTACTACTTTTGGTTCTACTAGCGTCATTCGATGGATTTTTAACGTTCTGGCTCTGTTGTTCTAGCCGCGACTTTGACAAAAATGTACCCTATTTATGCTTACATAGATTTATATGTAATATATATAGTTTTATGATTTTTTTGGTAGTTTGCTTGTAAATAAATAAATATATTGTATATTAATATAGTAGCATTTTGGAACAATATTTTTCAAGATTGTTAATGTAACAGGGTAAAAATATTAAAATTTTGAATGATAGGTAGTAAAACACTTTTGACTGTTTTTATGGCAATAATAGGTGAAATTTCGATTACTCTCTCGTTTTTTGTTAAAAAATATTTCCGTTCAGTGATAAATAAAGCATTTACTTTATTTGAAAAAGCTCTAGTAGTTATTGTACGATCACTTTTAATCATGTCATGAATTAGTGTTTTTTTCTACGATTAGGTATATGTTTAATATTTATTTAGTATTTATGGTTATTATATATCTTTAGTTCTTAGGTTTTGTTGAAGTTCTATTGTATTGTCTTTATTTATTGTAGTATATTACTTAAAAATAGCAATTAACATATTAAAATACGATAAAACAATTGTGGGGTATTATTCCATTCCATAGAAAAATTCCATTCCTTTTTACAGATCCACAGAACATTCTAATATAAAAGTAATTCTACTTCCTTTAAGTTGAAATTATTAATTGCATATTATAATATTCAATAATTATTTTTTCCTTTTCTTTTTTAGTGTTAGTACGTGAAGGAATATGTACATCTCCGTCTCGCTTATTCTACCGTTGGAAAATATAAGCACATATAAAATTAACTGCTCCAAGCAGTTTTCTCCGTCCTTTCCTCTCTCACAAGTTATACAGGAAAGGGTTCGTACATCTTCGTCTGACATCACGAATAGAACAAAACAGTCGAACCGTGCATTTGACTGAAAATAGTAATTACTGCGCTAGTTTTTTGACTATCGAATGTTTCGACTGTTTTGCGACTATCGATTGTTTCGACTATTTTCAGTCTATAATCTATAGTCTATAGGATCTATTTTTAGGAGTTGGAATAATGATTGTCTATAAAACGACGATATTGGGCAATACAAGTACTATTCTACCCTTCTTATAGCTTTGACTACGCCCCTTCTGATTATTACAGAAAAGGCTTCAGTTCATCTGAAGAAATAAAGAAAAATCAGAATGTTTAACTTTCAATAGAAAATGTTTTGAATAATGTATTCATTCATGCAGTTAATGAAATTGAGACAGATTTTATAACAATATATCGAAAATCATCATTCACTGCTTTAATTTACGTTCTCGTAGGAAAAGGAAATATAATACTTATGCAAGCGGCAATGCGTAGTGTAATAATCCTTGGATCTAGAAAAAAAACCATCAAAATTAATTCGCCTTCACTATATTTACCTAATCAATATTGCACGAATATTTTAGTAAACAAAGAATGTGTCATAAGAGTTCGGCGAAATGTTTTTGGGACTTTTAATTTGCTGGACACGTTGCTTCCGATGGGATATCCCAACAGAGAAAAAAACACGGTTGTGGTCGCATAACGTTCGTAGTCACTATATTTTTATGGTTTATGCGGTTGCTGGTGATGGTGGACGGCCGACCTTTTTGATAATGAAAATAAAATAAAAATTATCATGAAATATTAATATTTAAAACTGTGATAAATCTTTAATATCAGGTCAAGGGCAGCCGTTGTGGTTTCTTCTTTATAAGATACAGCATTATTATAATCTTGGATTAATTCATATGCAAGACGAGTGCGAGATAAATAAATAATCAATATGTATTCCTCTATTATAATATTATAATAACTTGAGATATAGTTTACACTAAAGGTATACACTTTATATAAGTTCGCATGGTTTTGTTCGTTTGTTTCTGACATCCTGCTCTCTGTCCAGCAGTTGTATTGTTTCCAAGTTAGTATAATTTAGTAATCTTCTTTCGTGTTTCTTGGCGAAATCTTGGATAACTTCGCAAATCCATTTGATTTCCAGGTCATCGTGCAGTTCTTCGTTGGTTACGTAGCGATAGGCATTGACAATCAATCGAAGAACCTTGTTTTGACAGCGTTGTATGACTAGTTGATTTGAATTTTTAGTGCAACTCCATATTTGCACCCCATATGTCAAAATTGACTTTATTTTGTATTATAGATCAACCTCTTTGATTTTAGATCAAGTTGAGAGTGTCTTCCGACTAACCAGTATAGTTGTTTTATTTTGGTTCTAATGTGTTTTGTTTTTTGTCTAACGTGATGTTTCCAATTTAATCTACCGTCAACATATATTCCAAGGTATTTAGCTGATTCTGCTTGAGGAATCGGGCATCCTTTGAATGATATAAATACGTTTTTATTATTTCGCCGCAATGCAAAATTAACGTGGACAGATTTGGCATTGCACTGCGTTCACCGTCTTCGGTGCTCATTTCACCACGTCTAAAACTTAGCATACCAATCCTTGATGGTTGATTTTCCTGGGGCAGTGTCCGGAAACCCGGCATCAAGCCAAGTTTTTGCTTCACCTGTATTTTTCCCTTCAAAAAGCAATATTTTAGCAACAGACGAAATTCCTTTTTATCTATTTTTTCACAATAACAAAAGTTTCTTCACTCATAATCCTATAATTCACAAACTAATGATCCGACAACTGTCAAATTTATATAAACATCTTTTGAGTGTTAGTGTTAACTAAAAACATATGGATTTAATTCTAGTAGTGCCATCTATGTGACACGTCGGGCACTTTTCAATTGACCTGTTACAACATTTCTAGTTACAAAATAATCTTAAACATTTGATAGCAAACAGAAACGTCGATCCCTTGTGACAATGATGTATGGGATGTATGGATTAACAAAATTGTTGTTTTCACTCTTTTTCTCGCAATTCCTCCATATTTTCTCACCACATAAACTGTCTCTCAAATTTCGAATATATTTCAAAACCAAAAATAACCAAATCGGTTCAGTAGCTCTCGAGATTTAGCTAGAACAGCAATCCGTTGTTATAAAAACATAATCCTGAGACTTTTAATTAGCAAGATATAATTTATTAAAACCACTTGTTAATAAAAGGAAAAATAAAGAATTTGTTTTTACTAGATTTAACATTTAGATAATAAATCTCTGGAAATCAGTTCGTAATTCTAGTATATTACTTCAACTTCGTTAGAATGTATATTATTAATAGGAAAAATAAAATTCTGCTCGTGTCTAACGCATTATACTTACACGAAAATCCAGCATACTATAATTTATACACCTTATTGAAATAAATGATTTTGTCTGTTTTGCGTTGTTACATAATGATACTATACAAGCTGATATTTACGGCTAGTGTGGTGAATGAATGAAATATTATTCGATTGTTTCAAGTATAGCGTGCCATTGCATTCCGAACTTTCAATGCGTGTTTTTTTTTTCTAATGATGATGTCGATCTAACCAGAGAGTAATTTCAGTTTGTTAATGGAGGCGAATAAAACTATTTTTTTACTATAGTGATGAAAATAAATTGTTTAAAAATTTTTTGGTTTTTTAGTAATTTGTCATTTCTAAGTTTATCATATCAGAGATGAACGTATTTATTCATATATTTACTGTTTTTGAAAACTGCGTACGTATGTAATATAAAATTAACATAATTATACATCTTTTGTGTTGTTTTCTTGTACTCATTTTGAAATTCCAGTACCATTATTTTGTTTATTGAACCAAATTACGAGCATTTTCTATTGGAAATTGAATTCCACGTCAGAAGACTACATGTTCTTTGACACTACCTCGAAGTCGCATAACGGGTTGCTAAGCTGGAGCCATCTTTCTAAATCTATCTAAAGCATTCGATCAAGTATGATACAGCGGTCTAATCTTTAAAGTGAATCGACTAAGTCTACCGAATTTCCCTGGTCTACTCATACTTGGAAGGGAGATCCTTTCAAGTAAAGATCGGCGATGCAGTCACCTCTCGAAAAGAAATCTCCGCAGAAGTTCCGCAAGCTTCTCCACTAGCTCCAGTCCTGTTAAACATTTACGTGGCTGATTTCCCACTTCCTGTGGTTCATTTGGTTCTACATGATCAAACTGGAAAAATAAAAAAAGCCTCGTAGTGGGCTCATGTATATGGCTCTTTAAGACTCAAGAGAGTACTAATTGAGAGTAAAATGTAATGTTTCATCATCAAAATAATCAGAATTTCAGGATTTCTCTTTTAAATAGACAGTTCTTTTATTATTAACTCAAAACAACCACTACAGGTCTTTTAATCACATTAAAACATTATTTAAACAAAGTTCTTTTAAGTTAACTACACTAAAGTTAGTATGTTGCACAATCCGTAAAATACTCTGCGTTGCATTATCACTATTTCACAAAATCACTAAGCTTCATTTTCTTGACTTTTACTACTAGCTTTCTGTTATCCAGGAAATGGATAGCTTCATCGTACACATGGTTGAGTAACTTTCGTTCATGGCTAATGGCAAATTTGGCAAAGGTTTGATCGAAACTATTAATTTGAAGATCACAATGGATGTCTCTATTTCGGCAGTATCAGAGTACCCTGTTCCTTAGGACTTTATATCGGAAACGCTGGTTTATTTGAGGTTGCTCTTGCTGCAACTTAAATGCAAATTAGATGCCAATATTCAACAACATCCGCCTAATTAGCCGAAGCTCAGTCAGACTTCCGACTTTTCACAAAAATTAAAAATGGAAACCCCTTGTTGGGATAAGTGAAAAGTCAAATGAAAAGTCTCCGACCCGACACATAGATGGCGCTACTAGAATTAAACCCATATGTTTTTTAGTTAGCCCTAACATGCATGGATCATTAGTTTGTAAATTATAGGATTTTGAGAGAAGCAACTTTTGTTATTATGAAAAAAATGGCTAAAAAAGAATTTCGCGTGTTGATAAAATATTGCTTGTTGAAGGGAAAAAATACAATTGAAGCAAAAAACTTGGCATGATGCAGAGTTTCCGGATACTGCCCCAGGAAAATCAACTATCAAGGATTGGTATGCTCAATTTAGATGTGGTGAAATGAGCACCGAAGACGGTGAACGCAGCGGAAGCCCAAAAGAGATTGTTACCGACGAAATAATTTAAAAAATCCACAAAATGATTTTGAATGGCCGTAAATTGAAATTGAATGAAATAGCAGACACTCTAAAGATTCAACTGAACGTGTACATCATATCATTCACGAATATTTTGGTATGAGAAAGCTCTGTACAAAGTGAGTGCCGTGTGAGCTCACTTTTGACCTCAGTTGATGTTGTTGATGATTCGGAGCAGTGTTTGAAGATGATAGCGTAATAAACCCGATTTTTGCGTCGATATGTGACAATGGATGAAACATGGCTAAATCATTCCACCCCGAAGTCCAATAGACAGTCGTCCGAGTGGATTACATACGATGAACCCGTTCTAAAGCCTGGGAAAACGCAACAATCAGCTGTTACATTTATGGCGTCTGTATTTTGGGATGCGCATGGAATAATTTTCGTTGACTACCTTGAAAAAGAAAGGACTATCAACAGCCACTATTACATAGTATTTAAAAAACAAAAACGGCCGCATTTGAAGAAAAAGAAACACTTCTTCACCAAGACAATGCACCGTGTCACAAGCTAGGGAAAACGGCGGCAAAAAATCCATGAATTGGGTTTCGACTTGCTTCCCCATCCACCGTATTCTACAGATCTGACCCACAGCGACTATTTCCTGTTCTCAGATCTCAAAAGAATGCTCGCTGCGAAGAAATTTTCGTCGAATGAAGAGGTGATCGCCAAAACTGAGGCTTATTTGGAAGCACAGGACAAATCGTACTACAAAAATTGTACCGAAATGTTGGAGGGTCGCTATAATCAGTGTATCACCCTTGAAGGGAATTACGTTGAATAAAAAAACTAATTTTGCCAAAAAAATGTGTTTGGTAGGGTAAAAAATGGTAGGCCGCGAAGTTTTTAATTGACCTGATACTATAAACTTTTTTACTATTGTTTTTGTTTTCGAAAAGGTCCGTTTAATTTGTAAAAGTTTATTGAATAGTAGATTTTTTAAGTTAATTTATGGTTCTTGAAACAATGTTTAAGGATTGATCTGGGATGCACCCACTTATTTAATGTGTGCTCTGAATCTCATAAAATAGTTTCACATCATTATAAAATTTTCGAGCATATATAAAAAATACGATCATATTTTTTATATAAATACCCATTATCAGTTTATTCGAATACATAATTATACTAGGTAAAAATCTAAACGAATCTACCCGGCCTTGATTTAATAGTTTCTAAAACAAATTAAAAAATCCACTAACAGCTCCCAAGATGGTTAACCTGCTATTGAAATGAATTAAAATAGCGTTTTTAATTAGAAACATTCGAATTTTTGATAATATAACGGAGCGGGTAAAAGTACTAACCTTATAATCAATGTTACTACGTCTGCTGACATTATAAAATTAATTCATTAAAAAATACAAGCTTAATTGGATAATGCTATTGATGTATAGGAAATAGAATCAAGCTAAATTAATGCCAACGATTTAGTTCCGTAAACTTCGTAGATGGACAACAGAAAACATTAATTCAATGTAATTTGGAGTACGTTTTTATCTATTATTACAAATAAGATCTGTTTTATTTAATTAATAGGATAATATGAATGTTTGATACTACCTTTTGTACTTTTTGTCACGTCTGACGATTCTGTAAAAGCCAGAACGACCAATAATCAGATTGAACAAGGTCCGGCGAATATGCTGAGTAAAATATTCCATTAGAATATGTTCAAATATCTTTTACGACTTATCAGAGGTGAAAATTGATCTTTCGACGTTTTCGTTTCAGTTCGTAGGGCACTCAAGTGTTTTCTTTTTAAATCGTGGATTTAATTGTAGAATAACTTCTTGCGATCTCTGTCATCATTGTCTCTATCAATTTCCTCTTTTGTCTTATTTATTTATTAATATATTATAACTAGTTGACGACTAACTTAAGATAATTTGTCCCTACAGTGATTTAAAATTACTTACTCTTAAATAGAGTAACAGTTTGTAAAACTTTTCAGTGTTTTTACCATTTAGTACATTTCATTAGACAACTGCACAAGATTTCACTTCTATATCACTTCTTCTTCTATTTGTAACGTCGAAACATTGCAATGTTGCCGCATCAAATCTGATTTTTAGTTCAGTTTGGCTTTGACATACAAAAAATTCTAATCTAAATAAAATAATTGAACAAAAATGTTATCAAATATAATTTATTTTAGCATTATTGTATTTCTAAAAACTACAGTTAATTATACAGCCACAATAATTTATAGATAAGAGTTAAAAACGTCTTGTCACTATTGCTTTCAAGAATGTTGCATACTCTAGAAGGAAACTTTCAGGATATGTGATAATACTGTGCAATGCTGGAAATTTCTGAGACAGAGTGATGAGAATATTGTAGGGCGTGAAAGATTTGTGTGCATAGATATAATTGTAATTGTTCAAAATTATCGAGCATTAGGTTAGAACATATGAGGAGAGAATGAATACTTACTGTATTGTAGATATGGTAAATGCATTAGACATAATTCAGTAGTTAATTTTATGACGAATGGTGTACACAGCTAGTAGCAGAAGATATAAAATACACAGTGATACCAAGATCACTTGACAAGTAAACACACCATCGAAGGAAACAAGAACTAAACGTAAAAAGGTAAATATGCTCTCGAATGAAAGTAAAATACGTTTCTCAGATATACAATTGTTAATTAGGTGGATTAGGCCTCCAGGGGGATACCACTACATAAAAAACCCGCCTAGAAACTCTACCTCAGGGATGGTGTGGAAAAAAGTTAAATATAAACAAAACAAATCTAACCTACAAACTATTATACCATGTGTTCTTAATTGTAGTTTTAAGTCCTTCGATAATATATGTATTAGATGTACTACAATGTTAAAATAAATTATATTTCATAACATTTTTGTTTAATTATTTTATTCAGATTAGAATTTTGTTGTATGCTAAAGCCAAACTAAACTAAAACTCAGAGTTGATACGCAACATTGCAATGTTTCGACGTCACAAATATCCATGACGCATTACTAAAAAACTTTGAATGGACTATATGTTTTGTTACTAATCTCTTAATTTCCTCTGTAACAGTAAGTATTTGAAGGTCTTTGGTATGTGCTTTCACAACAGCAACTTATTATGTACGGATAATTTAGATTTTATTCCAAACAACCAATACAGTTTTTGTATTTCAAATTATATTTTTTCTTTCTGTTATACTCCTTGCAATGAAGTTTGCGTCAAGATACATCCCAAGCTAACATATATAGCATTGTTACTGTATGTGATAAAATATTATCCATATCTATTGGTATATGAAATTGACTATTTGTTTTTTTATATTCGGATCACCTTTCTTGAGTCGTCAAAATTATTTCCTAGAAGACATTCTCATTTGCAAGCATTCACTCAGCATTCAGCTGAATTTTCAACGAGTTTACGTTCCAAAGCAGAGTAGTTTAGTATGAAATTCGATATAAACTGAATAATGTAGAAATTAGCTGTATTTATGAAGACTCTATAACAGATAAGAGTTATTTCATGAAATCTTTCTTGAAAAATGTATTTGTTCCTCATATAATTAACATGACTATACGACAGTTCCGCAATTAGGGTTTAGCAAAATTAACTACTTTCGAATAGAGTTTTACTTAGTCAATTTAAAATTGTTTTGTTAATAAGACTTAACGTCGACTAACATCCATGTCAAATGTATTATAAGACCTGCATTATTAGATCTATATTACCTATATCATTTCAATAGCAGATATTTTTAGCATGAGTGAAAAAATTGTGATTAAAATTTCCAGACATACGAAATAATTAAAAAGCTTTTTTGTAAAAATGTTCAAAAAAGTTACAGAACGAATGTTTTACTGAAACTGTTTGAAGGAATCGCGTGAAGAATGATGGAATTTCTGGTTATCTTTCGAAATTTAGAAACTATGAATTATGAGTCTGGGGTTGCTATTTATTAATTATTTTCTCCTAAGTTTTAAGATATTTTTAACAGTGTTGTAAGAATATAATGGGAAATCATTTAATAGATCTAAGATATGTATAACGTGTGTTACTTGGATCAAATATGTAAAGCCATGAGTGGTGGACTGTATGGTGATGACAAATTAATTATATAAGGTTAGGTTATTCAATTTTTTAATGGTTTTTTAAAAAATGTCGAGGTAACTGATTAGATATTGTATACTTATAAGATTTTAGTGCTATGATCATGTACCAGGGCTACATTCTAAATCCCGGTTTTGTTTTGTTTTTGTTAAGTTTATTCTTATGGTTTTGGTTAGGTATATTGTAGTAACTCGTAAAATATTTTCGGATTTTAATTAATGTCTACTAATTTTACAGCGATCCGTTTGTTATTATTAGCTAGATGTTCAACAAAAGAGCCCTGCTTTGTGGTTTCTGATCAATGGTACATTATCGTTTTGTTAAGGATGGGATATATGTAGGCAACTTGGTCCTCTTAATTGCTTTTCAGAGGGAGTTATTTGGGATGCAAGATGAATTTTGTTTATATATTGACGCCAAATTCGAGAGGTAATACATTCAGATTAAAATTATAACCTTTTCTTTACATGAAAGAACAGATTCTCATTTGGTATTGTTGAGTTTTTAGTTGGTAGTGCGGTGCTCCGTTATATCCTAATTGGCTTCAACGATTTAAAAATGGATTTTGATGTCAATGATAAAGAACGTTTTGCAAGCCCAAAAAGTTTGAAGACAATGAATTTAAAGATGTATTTGACGAGAAGCCAGTTCAAGTACTTAAAGATAGCTTAAGAGTTGACAAGACATACGAGGGAAGAGATCTGAAGAGAAAGAATCAAAATGAGAAAGTGAAACTTTTTAAGATCGCTGTTTCTTTCCTTACCAGATAAAATGAAGAGTTTTCTGTGGCGTATAGTGACTGCCATTGGAAAGTAGATATATTGAGAGAGCCATTCTGCTGACTATAGGGTGGGATCAGCAATGTGTAATTATAAGCCATACGCTGTTAAAACCGATCGAAACTATTACAGCATGTTTCCGACGTAAATTGAATAATATAAATGACTTATTCTTGTAAAAAATCTAGTAATAGCGAGTAATAGACGCATAGTCATGTTCTTGCATAACAACGCTCGATTACATGTTACAATAGTTGAAGGATACACTGTTGTAGCTCGAATGGGAACTTCTGTTACAGTCAGCGTATTTATGACACATAGAGCCTTCTTATTACACCTTGCTCAGGTCGACGATGCATATAGTTTATCCAAAGAAGCAGTGAAATCACGTCATCAAGATGTTTAATGTATTTCCTGCTGTAATTTGTAAATTCGTTTTAGAATCAGATAATATCTTACTTCTTATTTTATTCCAGTTATACAATGCTGTCTGATCCGTTCGAACAATTGAAGGAATGAGCCTGCGAAAGTGGCTCGGTTGTCAAATGTCCGCAAAATTCTTCAAACATTAGTGATAATAAGAAGTTATAAACCGGCAAACGTTATTATGGCGCTTTGATTGTTTTGATAAATATTAAAACGCCGCTGAAGGCAATAGATAGCCAGGATTAGAAACCGATTGCGTCTCTAATTAGTGACTTTGAACAGGAATGAGATAATGTTGCTCAGTACATGTATCAGATAATGTATTATCGAAGATATTTTTAAAGTGTTGCTGCTGCGCTAAATATTAGTATGGACATGGTAATTAAAATATTTTAAAAAATGAAGATTTACCAAAGAAAAACCGTCCACAAAAATATTCATAAAATGCTTAGGGATACGCAGCTTTTAGAGGAATGTAAATCATTCCTTCATACACTGTTAGGTTACAAATGATTCAAATGCTGTAAAGATAATACCCGAAGAGGTTTAATGCAACTTTCTGACATGGCCTTGAAAATAATTCAATTAAAAAAAAATTAAATCAAGGAATATTTGTTGTTTGAATTTGTTTATCTTGATGAAACTTGAACATTTCAAAATGGTACATTGCGACACTCTTGGCAAGGCCCTAACAAGAAGGGTGTAAAGACAACAGAAGTTGATGGAAAAGGATAAAAGTTAGAATAACATTTGATTAGGTTTTGTTGGTCATAATAGTTTTTAATAATTCATTGCAGGTTTTATTTATGGAGTAGACTTAGCATTTTCTTCCAAGATAAACGGCAACTACCATGGAGAAATCCCCTGGTTTGAAAATCAATTGTTAAAGAACCTGGAGGAACCATCAGTTATTGTTATGGTCAATATACCATATCATAGCACACTGGTGGAACAAAATCTCAACAGGTAATGAAGGACTGGCTTGCAAAACTTGAATTAACTATACTAAAAACTCAACAAACATATTTCCGATTGTTGTACCGATTGTTGGTAAATAAAAATGAAAGGTTTAATTGCGTTTTTGCGATTTAGGGTGTGGAGGGTGGCAAATAATTATTACAATAGACATGCTGGTCGAGAAGCAAATACAAGAAAGAACTGTTTGGATATGTGGAAAGAAACATTGTTTTCAATAATACCTTCGGTTTGGATGAACTCCATCAAACATACAGAGGAAGAAATTGACAAATGGTGGAAGTTTTAGATATATTGGAAATCAACAGTTTGTGATTAACAACAGTGATTAACTTGAACAGTGACAAAGTAAGAAACAGTTACTAAATAAAACTTTCGGGATATGCAATGAGATGACATAGTTTCACTGCTACTTTGGGCATACTATAGCTTAATCAGCACACGGTTTCGAAATATTACAGATTGGATCGCTGCCAAACCAACATTGTTTTTCGGCACGTTGTCAACTTTTACTACAAGAAAGATGAAGAAAATTTATTTCAAGTTGTATCAACTTTTCGTAAAAAAAACCTTTCTAAAGTGAAAAAATAACCAGAAGATTGCATATATGACACCTAATATATACATTCAGCATTCAAGGACGCAAACTTGGTGGTATCGATAGTTGTTTACAATCGATGCATCTCGTTCATCGTTGGGCTTGTTGACCCCATACAGCATGCAGCTGAAACTATCGTATTTTTAGAACCGCATGACTCATCCGCTTGACCGGCACACTCTCGCGCAAAATATTTCGGAAAAATCGAAACCGATTCGAAAAATTCCTCCAATTTCTGCACGATAACATATCAGTCACAAAATTCCCCGACCAGAGAGTTCGCAACATCCGAAACGGACCGCCCGCAGTATTTCCCGCGCCTACGTCACAGCTCTTTCGTCGGACCCTACCACCGAACCAAGAACCCTATCATTGAGAGCCGAATCCGTAGCTCTGTCTCCTTCTAGCGTACGCGCGTCGGGTACCGTGGTATGTCCGTGATTCGCTAAATATCTCATTGGACAATAAAAGCGCGATTTCTGCGAGCTTATTTAATTTCGGTCCTTCGAGCAAAGTGGTCGGGCTGAATTGACACGACAAAACCGAATTAATCGTGGTTCAGTATCACTCTAATATTCTTATTTGCATAATTGTTCCCTTATTGTTTCGTAAAATAGTGCTTGGAAAACTCAAATAGATAAAATAAGGTATGTAAAGGCATCAGTATTAAAATTATTATTTTTTGCGATCGTTTTTTTAATGTGCATTGAGAAATAACTATAAATTAGTATCTTTTTTCACGTTTTGGACCCTGGTTTTATTTTGTTTTTAATTATAGTATACAATTATCGCTAAAAATAATAGATTATTCAAAGTAATATGACTATAATGTGATATAAATACATCAAATGTATGCTGTGATGATCTTGAATGTTAAAAATATATTTTGGCGTGATTTTCTCGAAATATTAATAAAGTATTTTTACATTTATAAGTAATTGTTATACTGATACTGGTCTCCAAAAATGTCTAAGAGTTGTTTAGGATTTGTGACCTAATATATATTTGAGTGTATCGAAAATGACTTCCTGTGTGTCTTAGGACGACACGTCTCCTGACAATTTGGGTAATTATGTGAACACTTACATCAAAATAAAAAAGAATATAATTTTATTTACAAATCATTAACTATACATATATTTTGTTTAATATACGTTCACTAGCACACACTAAAACCTTTTCTTTTCCCCAGTAATGCTCTTCTTTATATATTTTTGCTTGTGGGAAGAATCCTGATGAAATCGTTCACCTTGTTTTGCGATCAAATCTACCAAATTCTTCGGAAAGTCATCATGGTGGCATCGTCTAACGTCTGGCCGAACCAAAAGGAAGGTGTCCTCACCTTTGTTTCTGAGAGGCTTGGAAGATTTGAAACAATGTATCTTTGAGGAGTTATTTTACAAAATACTTCATCATTCCTACGTTTAAAAGAAGTTCGTCAACTTTAAAATCCTTCTGCGACCATCTTTGTTGCTCTAGTGATTTGCTCGATCTCTGCTATTCCTATAGAAAGAGAATTTGCGTGTTGTTCGAGCACACCTGTCAACCATAGTCTTCATATAATATGTCGAGTTCTTGTAGGTTTCTTTGAGGTGTTCTTTGGGGTTGTATGAATCAATCAAACCTTTAATGTTATTGCAATAGGTCATTTCCTGACGTTCCGGAATTTTCCTCATATTATTGTCTTTTGCAGCATTCAAAAACTATTATTTCGTTTTATTGTGACAACATTTTTATAAATTTTTCGTTATAATATCAAGGGGGGCCAGTGGCATTTAAAAAGAACGTCCTAATTTTGTATTTACTACTAGTCAAACAAGCAAAATTTTTGTTGTTGACAACTGTAGGTTTTATTTGTTAAACTAATAAATGGTATACTTAAATTAAGAGTGATCAACGTGCAAATCATTTAATGTCCATTCATATGCACCTCTATAAAGGATAATTGAACGTATTGTGTCGAGAGAATGAGTTAAAGCATATGACCGTCTGCACTTTTTGTTAACAATAAATCAGTCAGTCTGGTTAAAATACATTAATTTTTACAGATGTATGGGGCAATGAATGTGAGATTTATTAAAATTGTGATATGACGATTTTGGAATTACTTTTTTTAGTCCATTTTTACGACTTTTTTTATAAAAATTATTGTATATGATATGTATATTCCAAGGTAGTGATTTTAGTATTACGAATAGAAAGAAGTGGTATAAATAATATGGTCGGCTTGTTCTTGTTTTGGCTTGAAACTGTTACCACAAGATTTGCTCTATGTCATAATTATTACAATTTTGTGATATTTCTAAGGAACGAATAAGTCGAAACTCATTGAATATATTTGCACATACTATTCTGAAGGAGAAATCTACATCCTCTTGCTATGCAAATCTAACTGTTAGGTATATGCTATTATTATTGACGCGTTCTTACAGAGTTTTTTTTAACCAAATTTATGTTAAATGAAAAATGAAGAGACATGATCCTAAGCATGGTACCCATTATTTTATATTTCTTTGGGCAATTTTTGCGTGTTTCTATGCATTATGCAAGCCTTTCTCGATCATATATGGCATTTGATAGTGAATTGACGTTTTTTGATCAAGTTCTTCTCAAGCTTGTTGAGTTCTTAGCCCTAGCCGTACCTAATCACGTCTGACTCTTTTCAAGGATTCGAGGCATTTTTATTCGTGTTACATCGGATGTATAACAAAAATTATTCAATTTGGCTTCGGTGGAATGGGCTCCAACCACCTCAATCTATGTTTAGTAAAAATTGAGCAAGCTTTTGAACGTTTCCTTCCCACCTACAATCCATTTTATCCTTTCAGAACTTCGAATATTGTATTATTTTAAATATCATTTTAAACTCGAAGAGAATATGATCTCCTGGTTTCTTCTATGATGATGGATTGATGATCTTCTGGATTGGAGCTGTGTTTATTAACTAAATATAGCTCATGTTAGAGGTTCGAATATCTATGTTTATATTTAAAGGCAACTCGTGTAACATTAACACTATAACCAGCTACTGCTTTAGTAAGTCGTATAAATGGTGCTCATCCTTGTTATATTAACTAGTCACAGTCATCCAATGTTACTAAGAAAAAAAGAGTATTTATCAATTTTTGTCATTTTAATTTTAACATTATTGCTATTGGATGAAACAAAACCAAAGTAAATATTTATCTGCAACATTTGTGTATCTGCAACATCTGTGTATAATTTCCACGAAACATTATAAGCTTATTTGTACAAAAGGGTTAATGTTATGTTCATAGTTATTTTGTATATATTGCATTTAAATTTGTGACATAAAAACTTCGCAATTTTGCCACATAAACTCTGAGTTTTAGTTCAGTTTAACTTTAACATACAACAAAATTCTAATATAAATAATATAATTGAACAAAAATGTTATCAAATATAATTTATTTTAACATTATAGTACATCTAAAAACTACAGTTAATTATACAGCTACATTAGTTTATAGGTTAGGGTTAAAATCTCTTATCACTATTGCTTTCAAGATTTTTGCATATGTCTGACAACCGGACGACTTTGACAGGCTCATTCATTTACATGTTTGAACTAATCAGACAGCATTGTGTCTCTTTTTAACTAGAATAAAATGAGAAAAGAGTATTGTCTGACTCTAAAACGAATTTACAAATTGTGGCTCGCAATATATTAATCATCTTGATGACGTTTGTACAAAATAACGTTGAATAGACTATACTTATTTATATACTAATATTGCTATATTTTAACTTATTTGTCTTGTGAGTTAATACATTATTCCATCCAAACAAACGTTCTTTGAGTCCGCGAGTGTATACATTATTTATATTTTAAGATTATTTAACGCAAGATATTATAAAATATCTCGTTATGCACATTTAATTGGTTGAACAGTGGATCGACATTTGTTTGCATGATTTTATATGATTGTTTTCCCTTTCAACTATAACACATCTAATGTAATTGCGGAATTTCTAATTTGTTTGCATACATATAGTGTTCAGCTTATGTGTGTTCCTTTTAAATGTCATAAGAAACTTACCTAATACATATTTTGCAACGGATTTTATGTTTAGTTGAGCGTACAGACCGTATGAACCGTTCACGGCCGTGGCCAGTATATAAATTCGATTTTCCTTTTTCTATGTGCTGGAATTTAGTTTCTTGTTACTGACAATTAGTCATTGATGGTTAATTTCGCCAATAAAAAGCAGATAACTGCAAATAGGGAGACTAAGGCGAGACATTAACCGCAAAATGTCATTGTCAACAACTAAGATTCTTAGACGGCCTTTGGTGGGTCATGGAGGATTGCCTACATCTTCCTCAACAGACACAGCCAGAGTTACGTACCTTTTTAACATCGAAATATCAAGTTTTTTATTAGAACAATTACAACTTTGTTTTTTTTCAAATTTTTACAACAGTTTTTACTTTTTATTATTGACTTACTGAAATTTATTATTATTGATTATATTTTTGAAATGTCACTGCAATTAGTGTGTTTGAGTCATAAAATAAAAAGGGTGCAGGATGTAAATTTACTAAATATAAGAATTACATATTTCAATTTTGATTACAAAACCGCCTTTACAACTTAATATATATTTTTATATGTATATAATTGGACACTATCCATATTATCTGTAATGTATGTTCACCACCAGAACAAGAAACACCGAATTCTAGGAAATGTAATATTCGTTGCTCAAAATAAAAATAAATCTAAATGAGAATTTGCTTTTGTATATTCTTTTGTCAACAAATAATAAATAATAATAAATAAAAAGTCTAGAAAAGGTTTCGTACACAAATGAATCAAATTATGTCCCTGGTACCGTTAAATAGCATTTAGATAATATAATATAATAGATGAATTATAAAAAACAATATATTGCAATTTTTGCTCGCAATATTAACTCATATATATCTAGTTTTTAGTCTTTTTGGTGTTATATAGTCTGATTCTTATTTTCATGAAGTTGAAGATACATATTAGTCTGTTTTAAAAGGACCTGTGAAAACACACGTTTTCTGCTTTCAAACATCTTAATGTACTCTTTTGCCTTTGAGAAAAGTTTTTGTTTGTACTTATTTCTAATTCTTTTTAAATATTCTAAAGTGAGCTAAGCAACTGCTGTTTTCAATATTTCGATAGGTTAAGGGAAATGATCTGTGAATATTACGCATGTTTTGTATTTGAAGAACTTATTCTTGAAATTACTATTAAGAATTGTATCTTGGGTAAGAATAAGTTTTCCCTTCCTGACGCTTGATGTAGGAGATCATAACAGGTTTCCTGACGTTTACTTTTAAAAACTGTTTCTACGCTAGAGCAGAATTCCTTGGAAATTATTTAATTTAATTAATTGTTTAAGTCCCATTTTAAATTTCTATAATTTGTAGTTTCATATAACCATTAAAAAGCGAAAAATTAGAAGAAGCAGCAACGACGACATCAACATTTGAAACGAGGATTTGTTATTCTGATATTATGAAAGAATAATTCAGTAAATAAGACATATGAGAAAATAAAAATTGCTTCGTAATTATAATCCTTGAGAAACCGAACGAAAAAAATGGCGAGAAAAATTTTAAATGTCTCATTCCTGCAAGGTAATGGTCGCTAGAATTACCGAAACAAAAAAATTAAAACGCTTGAAAGTGGTCAACGCTCAATACCACCTCTTCTGATCTCCGCGCTCGTTATCTGTGTATTTTCAAAAATATTTCGTACGGAAATATGTGGGCGTGACTTTAATATTTGTCTTCATTATTATCGCAGTGTGGACCTTACACTGGGTTGTAATAAAAAAATTGTGATCTATCGTCCAAGAATCCTGCCCTTGAAAACATTAGTTCACAGTTAATTTATTCACAACAATGTTGAACTGCTCTGAAATATAATTTTATGACTTTTTGTCAGCAGTTACAGGCCTGTTCAACATAATATGGTCGTTTTTAAGATCTTATATCTTTATAGCCATTCTCATAACTGTTGTTTTGTGTTATTTTTGACCCTCTTATTATGAGGATGTTATTTAGAAACATTATTTTCATCTCTGCGCATGGGCGTATTTACAGGGCGCACTATATTAGTAGAATAGACAATACACTATATTGTCTTACTTTTCTTGAACATTCGTCATCAAGATGTTTAACTTATTGCCTCCCGTAATTTGTAAATTCGTCTTAGAATCAGACAATATTTTCCTACTTATTTTATTCTAGTTAAGAAGAGACCCAAAGCTGTCTGAAGGTGCTCGAACAACCTAAACGAATAAGCCTGTCAAAGTCGTCCGGTTGTCAGACGTATGCAAAATTCTTGAAAGCAATAGTGACAAGCGGTTATAACTATAACCTATAAACTATTGCGGCTGTATAACTGACTGTAATAAGGTTAAAACAAATTATATTTCATAACATTTTTGTTGAATTATTTTATTTAGATTAGAATTTTGTTGTATGTTAAAGCCAAACTGAACAAAAACCCAGAGTTTATAGAATATTTAGATTTTATTTTACATTAATAATTTTATAGGAATAATTATTAGATTGTTGTATTATTCTTGGTGTTTTAACAGACATTGTTTTTAAAATACGACAGAGCAAAGGTAAGTGCAGAACGTAAGATTAAATTTTCAAAAGGTGTAAAATCCAAACAGCATCAGTTTTGTTTATAGTGGGAATGTTAGCTTCCAAATCTGTAACAAAACATTTTCAAATTTTATCCCGAAAGAGCTGCAGATTTTAAAAAGATTATTCGTGGTGTTCAAATTTAAAAAACACGTAAAATATGTGGGGTAGAAATATACAATTGTACTAGAAATATTACAGGTGACCATTCGTTTTAGGCTAGTAAATGTATAATATGTCAACCAAAACCTGGACGTAATCAATTAATTAATAGGGTTTGTCCATCAAATTCTTTAAATATATTTTCATATAACGTTTATATATATGGTGCTTGGAGTTCATGTTTAAATATGGTATATATATATATATATATATATATATATATATATATATATATATATATATATATATGTATGTATGTATTTTAAAGTAAATGAAGCTGTATGTATGCATATGCCAAAATATAAATAATTTTTATATATAACATATCCTCTTATATAATAGCGATTCTTCTTTTAGCTTAACACTATCTCAATTTATTCTTGTATGTTCTTTATCTTGAATATGTCCTATCATTCTTCTTTGTTCTGCGTCTCCCGTATTCTTCCTCTGTGTTTTGTTGCTCTTTTCTGAAATTTAAGAATTTGCCTGTAAAAAATTAATTATACATTCATGATTAAGATTAGATTGCACCGTCTCTACTTTCTCTAATGTTTTAAACTTGTAACGCCTTTCGATCTAATATTTCTTTATTTAAAGGATATTAATCTGAATTTTGATCTGAAAGTGTTTGACTCGGTATTACAGCAGTTATGTTTATTCTACATATTTCTTGAATTAATTTTATTAAGTTTCAATATAACCCTTAATATCTGTCTTTTTACTCTGTCAAATACCTTTTTCAAATCTGTGGAAATGTATCCTTTTTTATTAATATAGATGTAAAAAAAATTGCATTAATACACAAGCAAGGTGAGTACGGAATAAATACATCAATACGTATTTCGAAAATTAAAATAAAATTAAACTACTTAAGCTAATGTTACGAGTAACATTTATGCCCTATATAATTTCGTGTAGTTTGGTTCGCTTCAATCTTTTTATTTCCCGCAACTTGTTGGCCAGTAGATGTCTTGCTTCCATGTACCTGTGAATTAATAACCACTGGCTGTTTTGATCATGTAACATATATTGCGTACAATTTTTTTCTTTTTCTATTTAAAAAAAACTATAGAAATGAAATGTTATTATTGAATACTGATACCGAGATTGGAAACTACAAATATAATGATGTAACAATGTTTGGATCGTGATAATTGCTTCGGAAGTTTGAACCTAGTAATGGTTAGCACTGACTCAGCAGGGAATATTCACCACAACGAGATAATTTAAAATTGTTTTTGTCATTCTACCAACTAATTTTATTATGGCGCCATGATCTATGATGGATTTGGTAAACTTTAAAGGCTTCTTTAAGATAATATAGAGATTTTCCATTTATATTAAGTACATTTCTTAATTGATCTGTCATCGTTATTCGGATTTTTTCGATTTTGTTTGATTTTAAATGATTTAATTAATTGCCGTTTCTTTAGATTTAAATTCGCGAAAAAATAGTTATCAGCGAAAAGATCATAATCACTTATTATTGTGTATTAATTATGAATTATTAAGCGTATAAATGATGCCTACTCCCGCACAAATATATATATAATTATCAAACAAAATGAACTGACGATTTTTTCTTGGGCCCGCTATAAAAAATATCGATATATTTATAAAATCCATTAAAAATATCTGTACAGGATATCAAAAATGATATTTCTTTAAACTAATATAGTGACCAGACGAAGGACGCTTTTTTGTCGCTGAACAGTGACGTAATTTGTTCAAATTGTTGATTAATTCATCACGGCGAGTTATTGTATTTTCTTCTTATATTTTATCAGCTAAACTATCAATCTCGACATATATATGAAACTAAATTAGTTTTTGCAAATCTATTTATTAGATTTCGTTAAATAAATTCAATATTTCTTGTAATTATTGATTAAAGTATTGTTGGACCATATAATCCATGACAATTTATTATAACTCTTTGATGAATATCTTCAGTTAATTTATTAACATTGATTGTGACGAAAATATCATCTTTTGCATTGTATTCTTTTAATTTTATAGTCACATGTCGTTCCTTTCAAGTGATTCTTGATAACGTTAACGATAAAATGAAAAAACTGTATGAAAGACAAAGAAATAATCTTTTGAATGTCATGTATTTCAGCTGATATATAGTGACTTTATGTACTGTTGATCACCCAATATTTTTCACACGTTCTTACACAAGACAATTATTAAATATACACCAAAAAGTGTCTCGAGAATTTAGTATCGGATGTAAATTTCTGTACGCTGATGAAAATATCGTCTTTTGCATTGTATTCTTCTAATTTTATAGTCACATGTCGTTCCTTTCAAGTGATTCTTGATAACGTTAACGATAAAATGAAAAAACTGTATGAAAGACAAAGAAATAATCTTTTGAATGTCATGTATTTCAGCTGATATATAGTGACTTTATGTACTGTTGATCACCCAATATTTTTCACACGTTCTTACACAAGACAATTATTAAATATACACCAAAAAGTGTCTCGAGAATTTAGTATCGGATGTAAATTTCTGTACGCTGATGAAAATATCGTCTTTTGCATTGTATTCTTCTAATTTTATGGTCGTTTGTCGTCCCTTTCGGCTGATTCTAAATTACGTAATTGATAAAATGAAGACAAACTGTATGAAAGACAAAGAAATAAGCTTTTGAATGTCATGTATTTTAGCCGATATATAGTGACTTGATATAGTGTTGATCCCCCAATATTTTTCACACGTTCTTACAAAATATAATTATTAAATATATACCAAAAAGTGTCTCGAGAATTTAGTATCGGATGTAAATTTCTATACGCTGATGAAAATATCGTCTTTTGCATTGTGTTCTTCTAATTTTATGGTCGTTTGTCGTCCCTTTCAGCTGATTCTAAATTACGTAAATAATAAAATGAAGACAAACTGTATGAAAGACAAAGAAATAAGCTTTTGAATGTCATGTATTTTAGCCGATATATAGTGACTTGATATAGTGTTGATCCCCCAATATTTTTCACACGTTCTTACAAAATATAATTATTAAATATATACCAAAAAGTGTCTCGAGAATTTAGTATCGGATGTAAATTTCTATACGCTGATGAAAATATCGTCTTTTGCATTGTATTCTTCTAATTTTATGGTCGTTTGTCGTCCCTTTCAGCTGATTCTAAATTACGTAAATGATAAAATGAAGACAAACTGTATGAAAGACAAAGAAATAAGCTTTTGAATGTCATGTATTTTAGCCGATATATAGTGACTTGATATAGTGTTGATCCCCCAATATTTTTCACACGTTCTTACAAAATATAATTATTAAATATATACCAAAAAGTGTCTCGAGAATTTAGTATCGGATGTAAATTTCTATACGCTGATGAAAATATCGTCTTTTGCATTGTATTCTTCTAATTTTATGGTCGTTTGTCGTCCCTTTCAGCTGATTCTAAATTACGTAAATGATAAAATGAAGACAAACTGTATGAAAGACAAAGAAATAAGCTTTTGAATGTCATGTATTTTAGCCGATATATAGTGACTTGATATACTCTTGATCCCCCAATATTTTTCACACGTTCTTACAAAATATAATTATTAAATATATACCAAAAAGTGTCTCGAGAATTTAGTATCGGATGTAAATTTCTATACGCTGATGAAAATATCGTCTTTTGCATTGTATTCTTCTAATTTTATGGTCGTTTGTCGTCCCTTTCAGCTGATTCTAAATTACGTAAATGATAAAATGAAGACAAACTGTATGAAAGACAAAGAAATAAGCTTTTGAATGTCATGTATTTTAGCCGATATATAGTGACTTGATATAGTGTTGATCCCCCAATATTTTTCACACGTTCTTACAAAATATAATTATTAAATATATACCAAAAAGTGTCTCGAGAATTTAGTATCGGATGTAAATTTCTGTACGCTGATGAAAATATCGTCTTTTGCATTGTATTCTTCTAATTTTATGGTCGTTTGTCGTACCTTTCAGCTGATTCTAAATTACGTAAATGATAAAATGAAGACAAACTGTATGAAAGAGAAAGAAATAAGCTTTTGAATGTCATGTATTTTAGCCGACATATATGGACTTTATATACTGTTGATCCCCCAATATTTTTCACACGTTCTTACACAAGATAATTATTAAATATATACCAAAAACAGTCTCGAGAACGTAGTTTCGGGTGTAAATTTGCACACGCTAAATAGTTGTCGCGCCAATTCATCTTTAGCGATTTGGAAATCACCGAACCAAATGCCAGTTCGACGTAACGGGTTCATTAAATCGATCTGGTTTGGTGCCGAGTATTTCTCGAAACTGTTTAATATTAAAATCGCTTTTTTTCCTACTCCAAGATCGTAATTAATTAATTTATGGTTTAATTTCATTTTATTTATGGTAATTTCTTGGTTGAATGATCACTTTACTTGGTTGAATAACACAGTTTATTATAGCTACATATTTTGGTGGTGTTGCTATGATATCAAACTAAAGATTTGGAGTATAGATATCAGGAATGTTGTAAAAACGTTAGAGTGCGACTTAAAATGATTGAAAGGATTTCGTGCGTCCTTTTATGACTGTGGATGACACTTGGTTCTATTATCATGGTTATATACCAAAACAAGAGAATAAGTAGTCATATGAAAATTACTTTTTGGATCCACAGCGAGTTTTTGTTCAAAAATCCATCAAGAGATTGTTGGCGTCAGTTTTTAGGGACGTGAAAAGAATTTTGGTTGTAGGTTACTTCTAAATAAAGTCATACTACTATTGTAACTTTTTTTGATCAATTTGGTGTCAGTTTTTTAATAGAAAATATCACTTTCCATCAAAATCATCTTCATGCTAATAAAAAGATCATCCTAAAATTCGGCCAATTAATATACTTGATTATTTGAACATCGTAGTTGTTCTTCAAGATCTTCTCACGCCTCAAAAAGTATTCTTTTTTTTCTCTCTAGTAGCGTTTGTATCTCATATTGGAAAAATGGTACAAAAATATTTCAGTCACACTACATTGCTGATCAAGTATAAGGTAATGTCTCATACCACTCCACTTCGTTATAGCTTCCTTTAGCACGTGTTTTCACGTATTGTTGTAATTTTTTTGAGATTTGTTTTGTTTTAAAAAAATTTTGTCGCGTTTTTGTCTTTTCTTCACGGCTGAGACCAAATGTATCTATTAGAATCCATAACAATCTCCTATAATAGTCTAAGTCGCTTTGATGTAATTGACCGATTCTGTCGAAATTTCGTCGTAGTTTTTTTTTCGTATAAAATTAAAATTCATTTTATATTATACAAGTAAACCTTAATGGTAAAATATAATTGGAGACATATTTGATGCTATAAATCCTACGAGATTAATTCATATTTTTAATATATGCCTTGCCTTGTAAACTATTTATAAGCTGGATGACCAAAAATTAATTAATGTAGTGATTAATGAGTGAATTATAATAGAGTCGTAAAAAAGTAATTGGCAGCCACTTAGTCAGTATCTTGAAACAAACCATGAGATAATTTTTTATGGCAATTAACTTGTGAGAGATCTTAAGATACACTTTATTTCGTTAACTTTTTTATACATATTAAGTTGGGATGGCGATTATATTTTTTTTTAACTGAAGACCTCTGTTACCAATGATATCCAGTCTGTCCGATAACCTGTTCTTAAAATGAGCCAAAGCAACGATTGAGGAAAATCAAATCCATTTGGTAATAGTAATAATATAATGTTATATAATGTTACGAATGTAGTTGAAAAAAAGTTCAGCTGTATTTGAAGACGTACCGCCTATGACTTTAGTAAAGAAGTGTACGAAGGCTTTGCAGACAATTTAACAAATAAACTAACTAGAAAAATTTACCCGGGCTCATATAATAGATCAATTGAAAAGTCCCCGGCATGACACATAGATGGCGCTACTGGAATTAAATCCATATGTTCTTTAGTTTGCCCTAACCCTCAAAAGATGCGTGTATAAATTTGACAGCTGTCGGATCATTAGTTTGTGAATTATAGCATTTTGAGTGAAGCAAATTTTGTTATTGTGAAAAAAATGGATAAAAAGGAATTTCGCGTGTTGATAAGATATTGCCTTCTGAAGGGAAAAAAATACAACATCAGAAGCAGAGACTTGGCTTGATGCCGAGTTTTCGGACACTGCCCCAGGAAAATCAAACATCAAGGATTGGTATGCTAAGTTTAGACGTGGTGAAATGAGCACCGAAGACGGTGAACGCGGTGGTGCAAAAGATGTTGTTACCGATGAAAACATTTGAAAAATCCGCAGAATGATTTTGAATTACCATAAATTGAAATTGAATGAAATAGCAGACACTCTAAAGATATCAACTGAACATGTACATCATATCATTCACGAATATTTGGGTGCGAAGAAGCTCCGTGCAATGTGGGTGCCGCGCGAGCTCACTTTTAACCAAAAACAACGACGAGTTGATGATTGGGAACAGTGTTTAAAGATGACCAACCACAATTCGACTCTGTTAAGATGAAGTTGGAGGTTTCTTGTGGCTGATATTAGTACTATAAAAATAAATCAGATTATTATTTTAGCCTTTTTAACCACATTGGAGCAAACATTTACCTGTTAAAGAGAAATTTCACTCTCCATCAAAATAGTGCAGCTTCTTATACAGATCAAAAAAACACCCTAAAAATTGGCGAATTAATCCAGCTTATTCCCAAGGATCCACTCACACCTCAAGAAATTTCAGTTTTTTTCCTAGTAGCGTTTGAATATTATGTTGAAAAAAAAGTCGCACAAAGTCTTCATTCTCAAGAACGAATCGCCGTGGAACTCTCGACGTCCTTTCAACACGATTCCACAAATTGGATGACCTCGACCTTGTCCGGTAACGGTAAGAACGAACAAACAACCCGAAGAAAACAGATTTCTGCCGGTCTTTTTCCCTCTCGGTACCGGAAAAACGTCCAGTTCATCTCTCAAGGCCGTTTCCGTTGAACGCGAAAGTGATCGATGCGGGGCCTTGACTTAGATGTGGCCTAGCGCCCGAAGCGCAGCGTACGTACGAAGCGTTCCGAGGACTTTTGATTTCGATCGTCAGATCGTTGCGTAAAAAAAAACTACGAGCGAGCGGCCGTCGCTCGAGAGACCGGTCTGGTAGCAGGAAGCGATAAAAATTGCAGCATTTTTGTTTACGTCGCTTATGCAACGTCGGTCTTGTTGCAACTAACGTGTGTACAATACACCTGGCGTCCGAGGCACCAGATTACATTCGACTCGATTTTTCAATAACAAAATCACCAAGGAAATTGCAGGATTTTGATTAATTAGCGGTGGTTTGTTCAAAATCTTCCGCTTAATTTGACATTGGACGACGGCAATATCAGTTTTAATATAGCAGGATTTTCGTTACGAAATGATCAACAAATATCATAGTTAATTTAAATTAAAAAAAATCTTGCAGAGTTTCGAAACATTCGACGGTATTTGATTGTTTACCACTTATATTTGATTGGTAATGGTAATTTCGATGTCAACAATAAAGGACGCCCTGTAAGATCATAAACATACAAAGACAATGAATCACACACTTATTGAAGGAAAATACAACTCAAACTCACTAAATCGTTAACGATATTTGATTAATTAACTATTTGTTTACATGCTATACGAAAGAGCCAAAACATCCAAGTGTCTATTTGCTTACCAGTCAAAGAAAAACAAGAACAATTTTCTGTGGTGTATTGTGACTGCGCAAAAAGTTATGGGTTAGTTATAAGAACCAACCACATCTAAACCGAAACGCACTGCACACTGCATTTGGTGGGATAAAGACCATTGTGTAACCAACTGAAACTGTTACTGCAGTTGTATACCGACATCAATTGAACAAATTGAATAACAAATTGCAGCGAAAAGGCCAACAATAGTGAATAATAGACCATCTTCTTGCATGACAATGCTTGGCCACACGTTCCAAGAGCTGTGAAGGATAGACTCGGATGGTAAATTCTGATACTGTAGTTGTGCTTGTATACTCACCAGATTTAGCGCCGTCCTATTACTACATATGTTGTATATTGCGTATCATATTTTACTCAATAAACGTGTTTAAAAATGATTAGATTACAAGCAAGTTCTTAATAAATTAAGATTGATATATTTGAACCAATCATTGTATACAATTTTTAATAAAGAAATAAAAGTTTGATTTTATTATTCGAAGTGATTTCGTAACAAGACCATTCGAATTTTTTTTATTATTTAATTAATATGTTGTTACTAGTCGTTTCCGTCTAACCTACAATTTGTCTTTATGCTAACTTAAATCTAGGTATATAACTAGGAGGACCCATCGGCCCTAACTCAGTCTCTGGTGAAATAATGTTTATACATGTCACTGCTGAATTTTTTAATATATGCACCTCACTACACAACACTACACAAGATCAGATGGTTTGATTCTTTTGAATCTGTGTCCTGTTCTGGTGTTATCCAAAAGTTGCAATATTTCAATATTCGTATGAGAATGGAGTCTTTCCTCATGCCCCCTTGCAATTCTTCTGATTTCTTGACTGACTGTGGGTATCTGAAGGTCTCGATGTAGGTAATCAGTCCTATAGTATTTGGGTGCACCCACAATACCTCTCGGGACTTTGTTCTGAAAAATTTGTATTTTATTAATGTTACTCTTTGCAGAACATCCCCATAATTGAACTCCGTATGTCCATATAGGTTTCAATATTTGCTTATATAATAGCAATTTATTATGTACTGATAATTGTGATTTTCTTCCAATTAGCCAGTACATTTTCCTATATTTCAATTCCAGTTCTTTTCTTTTCTTATTTATATGTTCCTTCTATTCGAAATGATTTCGAAATAGATAGCACACATATTTCCCATGGATGGTTCTTGGATCCATTCAATAAACAAGACCTTTTATCAACTCAGAATATTTATGTTGAATGAAACATGGGAAAATGTATAACTAATTATATTTTGAAAAAAATACATTGTACCAATTTTTCTGAGAAATGCGATAAAAACTTATTTATACGACGTATTTTTATCCTCGTTGTCTTTGAAATCTTGTTTTACGTGTTTTACATTATTTATCATTTGTTTTTATCATTATTTATCATACGTATTATTGTCTCTTTTCTGTGTTAATCAATTTTCTTTCTTAAAGCTCATTTTTCTCTTTCTACAAATTTCATCTTACCTGCTCGTACAATTTAAAACAGTGCACCAAGAAATTCAGTGAGCTAAAGAACAAATTGTTTTAGCATTTTTAGAGAAGGAACTGGCCAGATTTAGTTCCCTTTGACATCGGCAAAAATTTTTCGTGCAAAACGATTTTCACTAGATGCCATTAGATCTTCCAGAAAATCACCAAATCGTCAATTTGCTTTCCATAGTTCTATGTTATTAAGTTTGAGGAAAATTATGTTGAAAAAGTCATGTATGCAACTGTATTTCTTCCGCACAATTTTCTACTTCAATAGCATCATTGTACCTTATAAATCTGTGAATGGAAAACATTATTTCGTTTTTTTTTCTAGAGCTAATAAATAAAATTAACGATTGCTTTATGTATCATTAAAAGTAGATTTTATTGAACGAATAGGGTTTTTTGACATCAATTTATTTGCTACCATTTAAGATGGATGCATCTGTATTGAGAGATGCCTTGAAATCTTTATTAGATTTTTATTCCTATTTAGATTTTAATGTCTATAAAAGATCAACTGAGTCCTTTTCTATAAGATATATTGCCTTCGACAAGGTAATAACAATTAAAAAAAAAACTACTTTTAGACGATGTTCCAAAAATAGTAAAATTCCACATTCATAAATAATGTTGGTCTGTATCTGATTTTAGATCCGAATGGTTTTAAAGGCCATAAATTAAACGTAGTACATGTAAGAATTTTGCTTTAGCCATTTCTGTTTATGTAGGAAACTTACAGAAAGTGGAAAACAATTTAAGTGCAAAGATAACCTTTAATTAGACTAATACAGCGTAGATTTTTTATACCTATATGTATACATATACATATACAGATATATATATATATATATATATATTTGTATATATATATATATATATATATATATATATATATATATATATATATATATATATATATATATATATATATATATATATTTGTATATATATATATATATATATATATATATATATATATATATATATATATATATTTGTATATATATATATATATATATATATATATATATATATATATATATATATATATATATACATTTATCTGATTGGCAAGCTCATTGGGATGCACTGACACTCTTCTAAAGTACTTGCATTTAAATTACAACAATTTGAATTAATTATCGGTTTGTTACCTAAGGATAACTTGTGAACGATTTGCATCCGTCAAGATCAAACATTTGGTTACACGTTCCAGTTGTTCTCTTTTAGCAAGTATGTGCTTCTTCCAAGTTAGGTGTTGGTCCATGTGCGTGCAAGATATTTAGCATCTTCTGCTTGGTGTTGTTGGGGAAAATATTAACGTCCACTGGTGGTGTAGAAGTCATATAAGCTCCAGTCATTTTCCAAGAGATAATCTCTATTATCATATTACCACGTTCAATCATTCATACAATAGTATCACTTAATTTCAATATATATATATATATATATATATATATATATATATATATATATATATATATATATATATATATATTAGCGACCCGCCCCGGCTTCGCACGGGTGCAATGCTGATACTAAATTAAATACACTACAGAAAAAATATGAACGTTGTATATAAAAACATAGCGGCCCGCTCCGACTTTGCACGGGCATAAAATATATATGCCTATGTCACTCAATGAAAACATGATTAAAATCGATCCAGTATTTTTGGTTCATTTATTACTGCCCTTGGCCTGCACGCATTAAATTTGGAGTAAAACAATTCCTCTTCCCCTATACTTACTATGAAGATTTCCTGCTATCTTTGGAATATCTAAATTCATACAATTTTTATTACATTACACATTTTTAAACGCAAATTTTAAATTTGTAATATCTCCGAAAATATTTGTTTAATTTACATGCTGTAAGGAACCATATTGATCTATATTAATTGCACACTGTATTTAAGGTACTTAATTCGATAAGGATTAATGCCGTATTGCTTAAAATAGCTTCGTAAATAAGCCATTTTCTCACGTAAAAAGTAAACAATAAAAATGGTTAATGTGGGTTATCCCTAAAAGATAAACATATACCATCGCGGACTTTTTTGTAGACCTTTTTATGGTGTACAATACTGTAGTACATTAATTTGATCTAACTCGTAGGGTTAGGCAGCGTTTTTGCTAATTGCTAAATAAGCCTAAAAAAATAGGTTAATTTACGACATCACGTTAGAAACCTCTAAAATTAGCAATGTTGCCTTAGTATATTATGCATGTATTATACATATAAACCTTCCTCTTGAATCACTCTATCTATTGAAAAAAACCGCATCAAAATCCGTTGCGTAGTTTTAAAGATTTAAACGCACATAGGGATATAGGGACAGAAAAGGCGACTTTGTTTTATACTATGTAGTGATATATAAATTATTTTAAAAAATGCAATGTTTAAGTTTGACAGGTAATATCTGTCGTTTCATTAAGAAACTCTTAGTGTGTACTATTTTCAATTTCAATTGATGGGTTAAGTAAACATCTTTGGCGAGAAATTTTAATTTTCTACTTTAATTGGATGAAAAGTGTTGCTTAGAGTCATTGGAGACTGTTCGTCTTCGATCGGTGCTTCGAACATTGCATTCGAACATCGATTTCAATATTTAAATAGAAAGTCGTTCCCGACACCAAAAAAAAATATTCAAAATCATTGCTTTGCTTGAATTACACAAATACACAAGTTACAAAAGTCTTCCTTCCAAAAGAAAAGAAGAAAAGAAGAAAAGTTCCACTAGACCTCTGAAATAATTGTATTAAACTATATTTATATTGTCACCCATTTCGTATGAGGCCGGTTTCTTTTCGGCGAATTCGAGATTATATTTTTAATTTTTTGAGATAATGCACTGGCTGTGTCCATACTAATATTCAGTGCAGCTACAACACCCTACAAAGTATTCTCAATAAAAATCGCAGAAACGTTTGCGGCTTTATAATCTGTAGTTATTATTGTTATTGGATATTCCCAGATGTTCAAAGGACGTATAAATTAATTTTTTAACGAGCTGAATCTGTTTCCATTACACAAGTCACTTGAAGGTGCATATCTTGGTGAATTATGATGAAAATATGTTGCTTTATTAGTCATATTTGTAGATTATGGAGTAGTATAATTCACAGATTGAAATTAAGTGAAATTATTGTATGAATGACTGAATGTGGTAGTATGATAATATAGAGAATCGTTATCGCACAATAAAAAACCAATAATTACATTGAGGATTTCTATATTCTCAAGAGACATAAATACAAACCCATAATACGTTCCCAAACACGGTCCCAAAATACGTTCTTGAATAATTCAAAACACTTTGAATCGTACAGACAGCACAGATTAATCACAAAATAGCGCATCGCGAATTTTTGCCTCTGATTGTCAAGTCGCTACATTAACTCCTTTACCTTGAAGCCATTTAAAATGTTTTTTATCGATTTTTTTAGATATGGGTACAATACCGCAACTATCGATCATCAAAGGTCCCAGCAGGCCGTTGAATCCGAATTTTCTTCATCGATTATTCGAAAATGTGGCCGGAGGAATTCATTCGAACAATACCGCATTGATATTCAAAGGTATTTGTTATACTAGATGTTACAATACCGAGCGTTATCATATTTTTGGTTTTGTTTTTGCAGATAATGACAATATCAGGCAGCATACGTACGAACAACTCGATAGAATCACCAACAAAATAGCGAGGAGTATTCGAGATGAGATTATCTCGAATAATTTGTCGAAGAATGCAGATGGTGACTATATAGTGGCGGTTAATTTACATCCAAGTGACAGGTAACAATTTCAGAGTTTTTGGATCAAAATTTTATACAAAGCCCAAGTTCATATTATAGGGAACTAATTTAAACCAAGTGTATACGTTCACATTATAGAAATAGTTATATTAAGGAACGTGATTTAAGTTATTGAAAAATGAAAAGTGTTGTAAGGACTTCACTCTATCAGAAACAACAATAAAACGTTGGTTTGCTGAGTTCAAACGTGGTCGTAGAGACACCGATGGTGGAGAACGTATTGGACGTCCACATGAGGTGGTAACACCAGAAAACATAAAAAAATCCACAAAACTATTTTGAATGATCGAAAAGTGAATTTGCATGAATTAGCTAACATCGTTAAGATATCAAAAGAACGTGTTGGTTTTATATTGCATGAGCTTTTAACTATAAGAAAGATCTGTTCAATGTGGGTGCCGCGTTTGTTCATTGTTAACCAAAAACAAGAACATGTTGATGATTATGAGCAGTATTTGGCCAAGTTTCAACGTAAGCAACCGGATATTTTTGGCATGTGGCTCTTATGACCCATTCCTGAGTAAAGAATTATGTTCCACCACTGCATATCCAATTAGCTATGATGAAATTGTTCATCAAAAAGAATAAAGAAGCAGAATTCTTTCTAAACTCATCATGCAACTTATAAAACGAAGTTTTACTGAATGGAGTGAAGTTCGGGGAGGTTTTCTGTTAGTGGTAGAAACTGTTTAGATAGTTACAGTTATAAAGCACCTTCTATTATATAGAAATTACACAAAACTTTTTGATAAGCTACACGTCTTGACAAGAAACTAAATTTTCACCATTATAATCTAAATAGATTTCCCAATAAATTGTTCTTATTCCACCTGTATCTAAAATGAATGGAAGAAAGATATCAGGGTAGATGGGACCGTCACATGTTCTTTAAAAAGATATTGGTCGAAAGAAAAAAAAGAAAAACTTATAAAAAAGATTTTCTCTGAAATATAATATAAGCTTAAGCAAAATGTTATAATTGTTAGAATGTCATTTTTCCTAATGATTATTGATGTAGTTTTAATAGTGCTGTTAAAAGAACTAACCATTTATTAATATGCAGATTTCTTCGAGCTAAATTTTGATGTTTATTATATTGATTAGAGATCTTTCTTTTTTGATAGCCTGGTAATTACGCTGTTATCTATCTGGAAAGCAGGATGTGCTTATTTGCCCTTGGATCATGCTTTCCCTGGTCCTAGAATCGAGCATATCATAAGAGAATCAAAACCTGTGATGGTTCTATTTGATGAAGGTATGTATCATAATATTCCAAGAAGACCAAGAAAATAATCAGAGAAGAGTTTTTCAATGACTGAATAACATTCCCAAATTTTCCATTAAAAATATTTTAATAATAATATAATATTTGAAATACCAACTCGGTTTCTTGAGTGAGTAGTGGGTAGAATAATACGAGATTTTATGACTGGTCTTCAGTACAAGAAGGTTATCCACTATATGTTAATATTACAAAAACAGGAAGTATATGGCGAAAGTTATATATACACAATATAGGGGAATTAATTACTTGAATTCTTGATGTTGACAAGAGAGAATGTATATTTACATGTGAAACATATGTCTGGAAAATATGGTTGTTATAGAATAACTTCGTATCTTAACTCAAAAATGTTTCCAAGGATTCGACGCAATATTTCCTTTTGATAAAGTGGTTTTCATTTGTAGTTTCTTATTGTTTGAACAAATATTTAGCTGAAAATAATTCGTATTAAGGATTTTTGAAGAGATGACTGAATGAAGTATTTTGGTGTCGCATGAATTGAACTGGTCGATATTTTAACATTTGACGGTGAAGTTATATAATATATAGATTGAAAAGTACAGAGTCTAACATATAGATGGCGCTAGGTTTCTTGCTTTCGCAGCCTTTTCAGTTAGTACCAACCTTCAAAATGAGACTTTTAAAATTTTTTGATATTCTACTTATAAGTTTGTGAGTTATTGTGCTACATTTGTTATTTTCAAAACAATAGATCAAAAACAAGTTCGTGTTTTTTCGTGGAAAAAATATCGGTCAAGAGATATAGTGGCTTGAAAAGTGTTATAAGGACTCCACTTCATCACAAACAACAATAAATTGTTGGTTTGATGATTTCGAATGTGGTCCTAGAGACACCGATGATGAAAAAAATCCACAATATCGTTTTGGTTGTTCGAAAAGTGAAGCTGTGTGAGTTAGCTAACATCGTAAAGATATCATAGTGTTGCTTTTATATAGTGGGTGCCTCGTTTGTTTACTGTTGACCAAAAAACAAAACTTGTTGTTAGTTCTGAGCAGTGTTTGGTCATGTTTAAACGTAACAAACCACAATTTTTGCATTGATAAGTGACAATGGATGAAACATAGATCCATTACTTCCCTCTGAAATCAAAACGATCGCAATCTGAATGGACAGCAATTGGTGATAAGTCTATTTTGAGGCAAAACATAAATCGTTCTAAAAAATGGCATTGAAATGTTAGAGCGATACTGGAAGGTTTATGTGGCTCTTGATGGAGATTACGTCGATGAATCAAACCAATTTTGAACAAAAAAAATGTGAATGAAGATAAAAATAAACATATAATGATAAATTGGTGATTGTGAATAAGTGATTGACCACCTTGAGTGTTATACTGTATTTGCACGTAAGGATTTATTTAAAAAAATAATGTTATTATTATAACAAAGAATATAAAAGACAAAAGAAACAAAAATATAAGAAATAATTCAACAATAAATCCACAATTTTTCCTGCATCACGCACACATTACACAATATTTATTTTACTATCGTAACGAAACGCTAAAATTAATTACATAAAGGATTTCTAAGCATTTATGAGCTTTATTAGCTCAACTCTTTACTAATTAAATTGTGATATCTATCGCCGTAGTATTGCGATGATGTTAATTTAATGTTTTTCTAATATCAAGGTAAATGGTATATATACAATACTGAGTTTATTGCCAATGGTTGTCGGATGAATAGCGAAAATAAAATACGGGAATGTTGAAGAATCGGTTACGGAAGATTAACTGCAAACAAAAGCAGCCTTTGTCGTATAAATTACAACAAAGAGTAATGGAAAATATAGGAAAGTCAGTCTCAAGCAAAATGAGTAGTCACTGCAGATCAAACATTTGGAAACAATAAGATAATTAAATGATACGACAATAAAGCAGATATAGCCTATTTAAAGTGTAATTGTATATACGTCAACAACAACAATATTTTGTCCGACGTATGCAAAATTCTTGAAAGCGATAGTGATAAGAGGTTATAACTCTAACCTATAAACTATTGTCAAATTGTATTTCATAACATTTTTGTTCAATTATTTTATCTAGATTAAAACTTTGTTGTATGTCAAAGCCACACTGAACTAAAACTCAGAGTTGATGCGGCAACATTGCGACGTTTTGACGCTACAAATTTCGATGACGCGTATACAAATGAACTTTGAATCTAGATAACAGTTTCCCTACGTCCAGTATCTAGATGGGGATTATAATCGCCTATTCAAGTAATTTTATTACCTATCTATCTATATATATATATATATATAAATATATATATATATATATATATATATATATATATTATATATATTATATATAAAAATTAGTAAATTAGTTTGCTGCGTTTCACATTTCATTAGTGCGTTTCATTTTATAGGATCTGTTGGAGTTCTGTCTTGTTGTTTTACAATATTGAAAACAAATTCGTATGACGCGTATACAAACGAACTTTGAATCTGGAGAACAGTTTCCCTACGTCCAATATCTATATGGGGATAATAACCATTTAAGTAATTTTATTATCTATCTATATATATATATATATATATATATATATATATATATATATATATATATATATTATATATATTATATATAAAAATTAGTAAATTAGTTTACTGCGTTTCACATTTCATTAGTGCCTTTCAATTAATAGGATCTATTAGAGTTCTGTCTTGTTGTTTTATAATATTGAAAACAAATTCCTCATCCTTCCCTGTTGTCATTCTAATAACTTCTTTAATCCAAAATATTTCCACAAAAAATCCATCATTCATATTCTTAACATAATCATTGTAACTTTTTATCTTGAAAATCATTACATGTTATACAACATAAATAATTGACATGGCAGAATCTAGGAATAAAATGAGGCAGATAGCTTAAAGACATCAGCATCACTTATCATTTATCTGCAAATTGTTCACTGTTATTCTAATTACACATACTTGATTGGATAAGATTCCCACTTCTAAAGTTAGGAATTATAAATAAAAACTCTATTTATGTTTTATAGACAAAAATACTGTCAATGTCAATCAATAACCAAGGGAGACTGTTCGGGAACCATTCCGTGGCACAGGGATTGGATCTTGGATTTAAATGCTATGAATCACACGATACACATGATTAATCGATTAATTGAAAGTAAAATGATATCTTATTATCTTCCTTTCTGTACACCCAGTTGTACTTTTTAGAACGAATATGCATCATAACGAAGTACTTTCGATTATAACTTAACCACGAAAACATAGAAAATTATTACAAATCAGTATTTATTGGTTCTGTACTCAGAAAATGGCGCCCAAAATAAAAAAAGCAACATAGAAAAGAAATATACCAATCAAATGCCTTGGTGGTTCTCGGCATAGCAATTCCGACAAGTAAAATGTTCGAAATAGTGACATCCGGAAATTGGACGTCGCGAAACACTTCTCCAAAATTATCTATAAAGTTAAATCTCTATTTTCTCTGTTGTTATAATGTATTATACTCAAATCTCTACAAAACCTTGGACTAACATTCAGTTAAAGTTAGTTAAATATCTTTAGTAAAAATTAAATTAAAAAATAAATACATTCTTAGTTAAATAATGACCTTTCTGAGATTCACAGAATCAGCGATATCATAGAAAAATTACTACGACAAAATAAAGTTTGTTCTAGAATATTCTTAGATGTTGCCGAAGCTTTGGATAAAGCTTTGCATGAGGGTTTAAAGCATAGGACCAAAATGCTTCTCTCTGGCCAATATTCAAATATTTTAGAGCCATAACAGGTCAATTGAAAATCCCCGGCCTGACACATAGTTGGTGCAACTAGAATTAAATACAAATGTTTTTAGTTAGCGCTCACCCTCAAAAGTTGCCTGTATAAATTTAACAGCTGTCGGATCATTAGTTTGTGAATTATAGCATTTTGAGTGAAACATATTTTGTTATTAAAAAAAATGGATAAAAAGGAATTTCGCGTGTTGATAAAATATTGATTTTTAAAGGGAAAAAATATAGTTGAATCAAAAACTTGGCCGGATGCCGAGTTTCCGGTAACTGCCCCAGGAAAATCAACCATGAAGGATTGGCATGCTAAGTTTAGACGTGGTGAAATTACCACCGAAGACGATGAACGCAGGGACGCCCAAAAGAGGTTGTTACCGATGAAAACATTTAAAAAATCCACAAAATGATTTTGAATTACTGTAAATTGAAATTGAATGAAATAGCAGACACTCTAAAGATATCAACTGAACGTGTACATCATATCATTCACGAATATTTGGGTATGAGAAAGCTCTTTGCAAAGTGGGTGCCGCGCGAGCTCACTTTTGACCAAAAACAACTACGAGTTGATGATGAAACATGGCTCCATCATTTCACTCCGAAGTCCAATCGACAGTCATCTGAGTGGACTGCACACGATGAACTCGCTCCAAAGCGTGGGAAAACGCAACAGTTGACTGCCAAGTTCATGGCGTCTGTATTTTGGGATGCGCATGGAATAATTTGGATTGACTACTTTGAAAAAGGAAGGACTATTAACAGCGCTATTATATAGCGTTATTGGACCGTTTGAGGGATGAAATCGCTGAAAAACGGCCGCATTTGAAGAAAAAGAAGGTGTTGCTTTACCAAGACAATGCACCGTATCACAAGTCAGTTAAATCGATGGAAAAAATCCATCCATCCCTCGTATTCTCCAGATCTGGCCCCTAGCGACTATTTCCTGTTCTCAGATCTCAATAGAATGTTCGGTGGGAATATATTTTCGACAAATGAAGAGGTGATTGCCGAAACTGAGGCCCATTTTGAAGCAAAGGACAAATCGTACTACAAAAATAGTATCGAGAAGTTGGAGGGTCGCTCTAATAAGTGTATCACCCTTGAAGAGAATTATGTTGAATAAAAAAACTAATTTTGCCAAAAAAATGTGTTTTACTATGGTAGGCCGGGGACTTTTCAATTGAGTTGTTAAAAGAAGATGCCTATTCTGACTTGAGGAAAATACATGCAGGTGTACTACAAATAAGTGTATTTGAACCAGTTAATTATATTCTGTAAGCTGTGGACTTGTCCACATTCAACGAAAATGTTGTTACTATATTTGCAGATGACAATGCAATCCTAGCCATTAGAGATAACAACAATGAATCAATCGAAAAGTTACAAACAGTTATTGTCGAAATACAATTCTGGAGAGAAAAAAGGCAAACAAAATTAATAAGCACAAGCCAGTATATAGAAATCAGCAAGTGCTCTTGGTTCTCCAACTCCTAGATAATGATAACTTAACCATAGTATTATATTAAAGATATTAAAGCCGTTTGATCTAGTTCTGTGATGTTATAAGTAAAATTCAGCGTACATTGAAAACATTGACATAGTGTTAAGTCCACAGTGTCTATCATAGTATTGGTTCGTAAAATTCGATCTAAAGATATGGAATTTATGCTCATCTGTCCATAGCATATTTTTATAAATATTTCCGTCCAGTTTTTATGGGTTTTAGTCCATTCCAGTTTAGTTATCATAATACTAGTTAGTCTTAGTTAGGTGATCATTACGTATAGTCTTAGGACAGCAGCAGTAGGAGGGCCATTCTGTTCCTTCCTCGACGTTAACACCTACTAAAAAGATTTTTTTAGCAGAATCTATTTATATTGAACAATTTCACATTACTTAAGTGGTGGTATCTTTTTTACTGAACACAATTGGCTTATTTTTACAGCTAATAGCAATGTAATTTAAGGTGCAAAACATTTTTATTGTTATGCGATACAATCAAGACAAATATGAATTATTGATCTCAGATGATTGTAAACTATTCAGTCTATGTGATATATAATTCTTGAAAAAATACGAAACTAAAACAGGAGGAAGTAATAAAAGGTATTTTATTAACTACCTATTCTTAAAGAACCGCCACAGCAATTGTACAAAGATCAATTTGTCGTTTTTTTTTGCTTACCTTGAGAGGCTATTTAAGAAATAATCGTTATAATAAACGATTGTTATTTTATTCTTTGTGTTAATCCACTTGAATTCTATCACGAATATAATTGATATGGCCTTTCTGCGTCGATTTGTGATGGAAATTATCGATATCCCCTGGCGGAGTCGCTGAAAAAGAACTTTCTATTATAATTTTAGCATTTTTCAGTTCGTTCTTGCCGCTTAGCTTGATGATTTATCGTACGAATGGGCGATAATACATGCTAAAACCATTAGCGATGTTTATAAATCATTAATAATTTTATTTTGTCGAGGTGTTCAATTATAAAAATTGTTAGGTAGCTCGGTGTATGCAATAGAAGTATTTTAAATTGATGTCCTTGGTACATTCTGTTGAGGTCTGCAAAGAGTTGGTAGTCACTGGGGGCCATATTTGAAGTATAGAGTGGGTAGCGAAATAATTCGTTCATTTTGACGATTTTCTCATCGATACCTCACATGGTGTATTGTCTGGAAAATAATGATAGTTCTCTCAATAAGACCGCAGTAATTTTTATACAAAACGCCATATTGTCTTGAAATTTTGGACAGTTGTAGTTTGAAGATCCATGACTTGTTGAACTCTAATTTAAAACATAAATGCAAACCTTTTTAATTGTTTTATAGTTGAAGCAAAAGCAACATTACATTTATACTTGCAGTATGATGATCTTTGTTCCTTTTATACTTGGAGATTGGTAGTTTCTTGTACATAGTTTCTCCACATCTCCTGAGTTCATCGAATAATTTACTTTTTATAAAATGAAGACTGAGTCAAATCGATTTCCACCACTGTTTAAAAAAATGTATCACACTGTAAAAGTTATCAGTTAAAAGTTTTGGTTTGATCAAAGTATAATCATCATAATAAGGTCGATTTTTTAATTTATTCCTTTAGTACAGTCCTTCAGTATCATTAAAAATGCTTATGAAGTTGCTTCTCTTTCCCCATATGCTCATAAATCAAGGCTTATTGATAACATTTGTTTCTTAATTTTCTTGCGAATCTAATGATCCATAATCTAACAAAAATAAATATTGGAAAGGTATTACTATGTAATTTACAATTAGAATGATTAGTGTCGCATTGATGATTTGCAAACTTTGACACATTGCTAGTTATTATTTTTATTCACACCTATTTATATTTCAATAAAATGATAGATAAGTGACAAATCTAAAAAAGAAGTCGAATAATTCCCTTTGAGATTAATTCATAATTCTTATGTGCATTATCTTCTTTATACAATAATGTATTTTTTACCAACTTCAAAAAGGAGGAATATATATATATATATATATATATATATATATATATATATATATATATATATATATATATATATATATATATATATACATTTAATATTATTATATATTACTTCTTTATTCCAAAGAGTGTACTTCCAAGTTACGATCTGGAGGGGTAAGGAGGGTAATTGAGGGAAAACTTCAAATTTCAAAGGCACGTACAATGTTTTCACATATTTTTATCTAAAATAATTAGATATTAGTGTATAATAGTTCAGTGTAAAAGTCAGTCAGTTTGCTTTTCAAACAATGACCATATCATATGAGACATCGTAGAAAGGTTATAGGTAACTGTTTCTGTGGTGTAACATGGCAGCGACTTTTTTGTTCTAGTTTGATTGAAACATTTGTCAAATCACCTAGACTAGGTAGCGGACCCCAGGACTATAACGTTCCTTATTTTCAATCATTGTGTTTTATTCCTATTTTAGTAATAAAATAACTGCGTAATTTATTGAGTGAAAACACTAAAAAGAGAAAAATAAACACTTACTTACATTCTTTACACACAAAAAAAATGTTTTAAAGTAAAATATGTACATAATCGTTGTAATAACTAAATAAAAATAAACGAAAATTTAGTTAACCTATCTTATACATGTATATTAAATTCTACTATATACACACAATTTAGCTTAATACTCACCTAAATCTATTTAGCTATTTACAATATTATTTGAACTACTACCAACTTATCATTTTAAAGTCGGTGCCGAGCCCAAATAGTACAAAAATAATAAATAATAATAATTTTGTGCCATATACAAAATATATAAATACATATAAATTACCAACAAGACATATTTAAATTAATATAATTATTTGCGTTTGGCACTGACTTCAAAGTGGTCAGTTGGTAGTAGTTAAAATAATATTGTGAATAGATAAATAGGTTTAGGTAGGTATTAAGCTAAATTCTGTGTATATAGTAGAATTATACAATATTCTTTTCTTTTTTAAAAATACTTTATTTTGCTATAATTATAATAGGATCTGTTAACGTCTATAAATGTCTCATAGCAATTGAAATTAAGGCCTGTGAGCGTTTTATCGAGAATGCGTTCCATATTTGATTTTTCTTCAATTTATTGTCATTTAAATCATGTAATGTATCCAAAGTAACTTCCAAATTCGGCGTATTAACCTTCGTAGAATAAAATCACGCTACTTTTACATATTGATCTATTTAAAAATAAGTACTTTTTGAACAGATGTGTTTTCTCTCAAGAATTATTTGACAAAACCGAGATATTTTATAGCTGATCTTGCAGCGAAATGTTCCATCTTCAAAATATTGGCTATAATGTAAACAGACTTCAGAGTTATTTCCATGTTATCAGTCAATTCTCCAAGAACTATATAATAATTTACGTCAGTAAATCAGCTAGATTAATCTAGATTGTCTAGATGATTTCGTTATTTGTATCTATTAAAAGGCAAACAAAAGGATACTGTTTATATGACTGAGTATTTGACAAGAACGTTAATTATATACAAACACTTTTTTAATGATTTTTTAGTGATTATAAGTAACTAATAATCCAAATAGGTGTTTCAACCAAATATTTTTAATGCACTTTATTTAAACTGTTTGATTTAATTAACTAATGAACTTGAAACGAACTTATACAGAAAATACCTACTCCAATATAAATGAAACTCTATAATCAGTAATGTATCACTATACACCACATCGTTTTCTTATAATATTCAGTCTCGTATTAGTCGCGCTGTATAACAAAATTACCTAATATATATCTATATTTTTTTACAGATTCACCATTTTATCTGGATACGCACAAAATATCTTTCAACGATTTGGTACATAGGAGTTCCCATCAACCTGACCACTCTCTTCAGGTTGACGAGCAACTTCGCCACAGCAGAGATGACCTCGCCATCGTGCTATACACATCCGGCAGTACCGGAGTACCAAAGGGTATGTCACTAGTCAGAAATCATCAGTAGACGGTTATTCGTGATGGTTCTTCTTTCAACAGGTGTTCGATTGCCCCACAAGGTGATACTGAATCGCCTTCATTGGCAATTCAAGCGGTTCCCGTACAGTTCCACCGAGAAGGTTTGCGTGTTCAAGACAGCATTGACGTTTGTGGACAGCGTGAGCGAAATTTGGGGACCCTTGATCAATGGACTGTCCGTTCTAGTGGTACCAAAAGCTTTAACAAAAGATCCAGAGAAGTTGATCAATTTGATTGACGAATACCAGGTAAATTATACCCATTTTTCAGTTTATTATTATTTCTTCTTCTTCTTCTTCATCCCTTGTTAAGTGATTAATCTTATCTTTTATAAGATATTATATTTTATTTATCAATTTTTATCTTTTATAAGAATATGACATTTTATATGAACATAAGTTATGCGCACAATATGTTCCGCTTCCACTAAGAATGGAACAAAAACATACGCTGTGAAAATCTATAAATTCCTTCTTGTTCAGATTTAGTTCCGTCCGATTTCTGGTTGTTTTCGAATCAGTAAAAATACAGGGAAAAGAGGTCGAGAGAAGAAAAAGGACTGTTTTAGGATTGAGTTGCTTTGCATTAAACTCGGTCAAACTGTTAAAAAAATAAACATTGGAAATCTATATCTTTTTTGATGCCTACTGGTAATTTTGGGAATTATTTTCATATATACCTAAACATTTGTCTAGATATTTCAGTATGTGCAGTATTTTCAGTCTATTTTTGTCGTTTTAGATTGAACGATTGGTTCTGGTACCCTCTCTCCTGAGAAGCTTGTTGATGTACATGAGTTTGCAGGTAAAATTAGTTGGTTGTCATTAATTCGGTATAATTTAACGCCCATCATTATTATAGAAAGAAAGAAACATCTTGAGATCCTTGAAAACTTGGGTGTGTTCTGGTGAAACTTTGGTCGTGTCTTTGGCTGAGGAATTCTTCAACTTCTTTGAGGAAGGCCGTTATCAACTGTGCAATTTCTACGGTAGTACTGAAATAATGGGCGACGTTACTTATCACGTCATCGATCAGCGCAGCCAACTGAAACACCAGGACAAAGTTCCAATAGGTAAGTAGTATTGAATGATGTTTATTAGCAGTTTTGCGAGTTACTTAAATTTATTCAATAATCTTATAATAAATTTAAGTTATTAAATATTAATTTAAGTTTAAATTTAATTTATGATTATGTTCTTTGAGGATGTCTCTTCGGAATTGAAATAAATAAAAGTGTGAGTATAAGGTAGTGCGTTGGGACCAGTCCTTTATCTGGTATAGACAGGTGATGCTGTATGTTGCGAAAACATACTACAATATATATATATATATATATATATATATATATATATATATATATATATATATATATATATATAAAATAATATCAGTTTGAATGAGCTAAAGTATGAGCTCTCATAATAAGTAATATATAAAATATAAAAGTGGCATATGCTTAAACCACAAAATATTTAAATATGCTCATATAAAGAAAACGACAGAAGAACTGGATATTTCATTTAGAAGAATGTATTGGCTATTTCGAAGAAATTCTGCTCTATCAGTATAGTACTGCTTTATAAGCAAGTGATATATGGGAAGAAGAGCAGTCTTGACATAATTCGTCGGTTTTGTAACAAAATATTAAGGTGTGCTGTTAATGCCCTTTGGTACTTCAGAAATAGTGATCTCCATAGTTATTTGAAAATGGACAGAATTAACCAGGACATTAGAAAACTTACCCCGAGTCAAGAACAAACATGTCTTCACTATGTCAATGTCGAGGTAGTCCAGCTTCTTGATGGCACGTATAGGATAGGATGACTCAAGCCTTTCGAGCTGGTGTGGTGTGATATTAGTGCAAAAGCAAAGCAATCAATTATCTTTTCGAAAATCTTTTTTTTAGTCATTTAGAACTACATAATATTACTCATTGAACTAGTATCAATTATTTTTCAGATATCACTATCTAGATATTATCTCTTTGGTTGAGCTTATTAGCTTTTTTCTAACCAATTTTCAACAGAGACGAACAGGATTTATTAGAGTAGATTTTTAGTAGAGAGACTTGAAGTTAAACGAACTTGAACGAAATATTCATATCTGTTATCATGGTAATAAAGTACCAACCGCGAACAAAGGCTTCGTCGTTAATAAAATAAATATCGAATATATTCACGAAGAAAAAACACTAACATAATTGTTTAAGAGTTACCTTGTACTCGATATCACTTTGCAACGGTTGAGTTAGTAGCTACGAAATCATATTTAGGTTTTTTACCTTTTGTATTGTTTCCTACTGGAATTGCGTAAAAAGCTTTTTTTAATTCGTCGTCAGACTGCTTGCATTTTTTAAATGTCGCAATGTTCTTGAATTAAATTGGCCACGTTAAATATAACACACTGAAGTTATTGATATTGAAAGAATATTATATGTGTATCACTTAAAATCTGACATTTATATAAAAGGTTTATTTACAAAAAAGGTTTATAAACAGAATATCCAATGAGAAGAAATAGAAAAAATAAAACCATAGATTAATAACGAAAGTATGTACCATATAATATAGGTATTAGTACTGTGTAATTATAGAGTCGTTAAGATTTTGATATTCAATTGAATTTATCAGTGTCATATTGCCAAATATCTAATGTAGTATAAACAATACATAAAATGAAAATTCTTTAGAACGTTAGTGATAACATTCGTAAATATGCATATTATAAAGCCATCATTAGTAAAAATCGAGAATCCTTTTACTCCAGCTTTATATTAGGACAATAAATTCAAAGGTTATATAAATTTTCAATTTACAAATAAAAAGATAGCATAGTTTTAATATAGCATATAAAATAATATAAAATAAAATAGCAACATAAAGCAAATATTAGACTAAATAATTTAACGAATATATGAAACAATCAGTTCAAGCTAATTATTAAAATATTATATAATGTATAACTATAAAGTAAAACTAAATTTACTGTAACAGATAATAGAGCAATAACAGGTCAATTGAAAAGTCTCCGGCCTGATACATAGATGGCTAACTAGAATTAAATACATAGGTTTGTATTTAGCCCTAACCCTCAAAAGATGCGTGTGTAAATATGACAGCCGGATCATTGGTTTATGAATTATAGCATTTTGAGTGAAGCAACTTTTGTTGATGTGAAAAAAATGGATAAAAAGGAATTTCGCGTGTTAATAAAATATTGCTTTTGAAAGGAAAAAATACAGTTGAAGCAAAAACTTGGCTTGATGCCGAGTTTCCGGACACTGCCCCAGGAAAATCAACCATCAAGGATTGGTATACTAAGTTACGGTGAACGCAATGGAAGCCCAGAAGAGTTTGTTACCGAGGAAAACATTTTAAAAATCCATAAAATGATTTTGAGTGGCCGTAAATTGAAATTGAATGAAATAGCAGACACTCTAAAGATATCAACTGAACGTGTACACCATATCGTTTACGAATATTTGGGTATGAGAAAGATCTGTGCAAAGTGGGTGCCGCGGGAGCTCACTTTTCACCAAAAACAACGACTAGTTAATGATTCGGAGCAGTGTTTGAAGATGACCAAGCGTAATCAACCCGAGTATTTGCTTCGATATGTGACAATGGATGAAAGATGGGTCCATCATTTCACTCCGGACTCCAACTGACAGTCATCCTAGTGGACTGTAGGCGATGAATCCGCTCCAAAGCGTGGTAAAACGCAACAGTCGGCTGGTTACGTTATGGCGTCTGTATTTTGGGATGCGCATGGAATAATTTTCATTAACTACCTTATATCTGAAAAAGGAAGGAAGTTCTGCTTCATCAAGACAATGCATCGTGTCACAAGTCAGTGAAAACGATGGCAAAATCCATGAATTGGGCTTCGAATTGCTTCCTCATCCACCGTATTCTCCAGATCCAGCGACTATTTCCTATTTTCAGATCTCAAAAAAATGCTCACTGGGAAGAAATTTTCGTCGAATATTCGAGGTGATCGCCGAAACTGAGGCATATCTTGAAGCAAAGGACAAATCGTATTACAAAAATGGTATCGGAAAGTTGGAGTGTCGCTATAATCAGTGTATCACCCTTGAAGGGAATTATGTTAAATAAAAAAAAGTAATTTTGCCAAAAAAGTATGTTTTACTATTGTAGGCCGGGAACTTTTCAATTGACCTGTTAGTCGTTAAAATCTTGATGTCCTAAGTGAATTTGTTAAATAATGTTTTCCTTACAATAAAGAAAACAATTTAAAAATGATATGTTATTATATATTAAAACTTGTTTTTACAATATCTTCACTATAAGATCAGAAATATATTTAGCATATGCTATATGTTAAATATTATAGTTAAATGTTACAGTTACAGTAAGAAATGCCTGTATATTAAAATATATGCAAATTATCTCCAGAACTAGCACTCACTAACCTTTTTTTTTAATGGCATTTAAATAAATCTAATATTAAGTTCTAATAATCATAAGTAATTTATTATTATAAGAATTATTTATTATAAGCATTTTAATAATTAATAATCATCTTCATTAAGTTTTAATAATCAATAAACTATTGAATTTTGGCCTCTAAAGTAAATAACTAAAATAATTGGAAAAAGTGAATAGTGATAATATTTTTATATATGCATACTGTAAAGCCATCTATTAGGAAAAACCGAGACTACTTTTTCTCCTGCTTTATATTAGGACAGTTAATTCAGGGATTATATAGATTTTCAAAAACAAATAAACGCTTAGTACAATCCTAATTATAAATTAATTTATTACTACATTTCATTTGTACTTGGATTAATTCACAAGCAAGATGAGTACCAGATAAATTCATCAATATGTATTCCTCAATTACAAAATTATAATAACTTGAGTTATAGTTTACACTAATGGTATACACTTTATATAAATTGGAATGATTTGGTTCGCTTCAATCTTCTGATAACCTACGCATTGTCCAGTAGTTGTATTGCTTCCACGTTATTATGGTTTAGTAATCTTTCGTGTTTTAACGCGAAATCTTGGATAACATCGCAAATCCATTTTATTTCCAGGTCATCATGCAGTTCATCGTTAGTTACGTAGCGACAGACATTGGTAATTAATCGAAGAATTTTGTTTCGGCAGTGTTGGATAGTCATCCAATAGTCAGTTAATTTGAATTATATATGTCTAATAAATCAATCTCTTTGATTTTAGATCAAGTCGAGAGTATCTTTCGACTAACCAGTTTAGTCGTTCTATTTTGGTTCTAATGTGTTTTGCTTTTTGTCTAACATAATTTTCATAACATAAGTTTCCAATTTAATTTACTGTCAAGAAGGATGATGAGGTATTTAGCTGATAAACTATTAACATATTGTGTAAAATAACTATAAAGTAAAACTAATTTTATTGTAATAGATAATAGAGCAATACATCCAAATCCAGATGAAACAACGATTCTAATTAGTATTACACTAACACTTTCTATATTCCAGGTCTACCGATTGACAACACCATGATCTATCTTCTGGATAAAGATTTTCGACCTGTCAAATCGGGAGAGGTTGGAGAACTCTTCGTCTCGGGACTAAATCTTGCGGCTGGATACGTCAACGGTAATATAACGTCTTAAAATTAATATTTCTGTAATAAAAATAGAATTTAAGTACACTATTTTGGGCATATTTTCAGATATATGTTTTATTTTGATCTCAAACGTTAGACTCTATTGGGTTTAATTATTATGTAACGTTAGGTAATAGTATTTGTGTTCTGTGAAGGTTTTCTAATCGCACCTGGTACTTATTAACGACATTTTAATTGTTTGTAATGAGATTAGTGGCATTGTAAGTCTTTTTATAGATAATAATTGTTTTTTGCTATAATGAGTGATATTGTTTTTACCAGGTGTACCGGAAAGTCATTCCCGGTTTCTCTAAGAAATATAGCTGGTCTTAGGTATGCAACGTTAAGATTTGACACATATGTCATTTAATTCTATGGACATCAAGATTCTAAGCTGTACATGTTATGGCTTATTTATCTATAGATTTATGCTTAAAAAAGTAGTAAGTGGTTCCTAATACTCGCTTGTACGGTCTTGTTTTATTGTCCCTTCTATAATGTATATGTGTGCCATGCCTTTGGATGAGATAACGGACGACACCATAACACTAACCGGGCGTTTAATCATCTCTACAAGGTAATCAGCGTGGAATCATCAATAATTTTTTTCAATAAAAAATTGGAATATTGATAAGTCGGAAAAACGCACCTAAAATGATATGGTGATTCATGTTCTGTCACATTTAGCAATACGATTTGCCTTAAAAGGCTTTGTATTATCAATTTTAAATTTAATTAGGTTGATAACAGAGTTTGAAACCCCAGCAATAGCTGCTATCTATATCTGAATATGTAACAGGTCAACTGAAAAGACCCTGGTCCCTTTTCGATACCATTTTTGTAGTATGATTTGTCCTTTGTTTCAAAACAGGCCACAGCTTCGGCGATCACCTCTTCATTTAACGAAAATTTCTTCGCAGCGAGCATTCTTTTGGGATCTGAGAACAGGAAATAGTCACTGGAGGCCAGATCTGGAGAAAACAGTGAATAAGGAAGCAATTCGAAGGCCAACTCATGGATTTTTGCCATCGTTTTCACTGACTTGTGACACGGTGCATTGTCTTGGTGAAGCAGCACTTTCTTTTTCTCCAAATGCGGCCGTTTTTCAGAGATTTCTTCCTTCAAACGGTCCAGTAACGCTATGTAAAATTCGCTGTTGATGGTCCTTTCTTTTTCAAGGTGACTACCCACGGAATAATTTTCATTGACTAATGAAAATTATTCCATGCGCATCCCAAAATACAGACGCCATAACCTTACCAGCCGACTGTTGCGTTTTCCCACGCTTTGGAGCGGGTTCATCGTGTGCAGTCCACTCGGATGCCTGTCGATTGGATTTTGGAGTGAAATGATGGAGCCATGTTTCATCCATTGTCATATATTGACGCAAAAACTCGGGTTTATTACGGTTGATCATCTTCAAACACTGCTCCGAATCATCAACTCGTCGTTGTTTTTGATCAAAAGTGATCTCGCACTTTCTCATACCCAAATATTCGTGAATGATTTGATGTACACATTCAGTTGATGTCTTTAGAGTGTCTGCTATTTCATTCAACTTCAATTTACGGTTATTCAAAATTATTTTGTGGATTTTTTTATGTTTTCGTCGGTAACAATCTCTTTTGGGCATCCACTACGTTCACCGACTTCGATGCTGATTTCACCACGTCTCAACTTAATATATCAATTCTTGGTGGTTGATTTTTCTGGAACAGTGTCCGGAAACTCGGAATCAAGCCAAGTTTCTGCTTCAACTGTATTTTTTCCCTTCAAATATTTTATCAACACGCGAAATTCCTTTTTATGCATTTTTTTCACAATAACAAAAGTTGCTTCATTCAAAATGCTATAATTCACAAACTAATGATCGGACAGCCCTGAAATTTATACACGCATCTTTTGTGGGTTAGTGTTAACTAAAAAACATATGGATTTAATTCTAGTAGCGCTATCTATATGTCAGGCCAGGGACTTTTAAATGTACCTGTTATGGAGTGCAGTGACAACGTTTGTATGTCTCTAATTTTCTTGGAGATGTGTCCTGGGCCGTATATGGTACTGTGTTGCCACTTCACAAAAACAATTAATAATAGTACCAGTACCTATTTAAGATAAAATAACCCTTTAAAACAACATCATTTATTTAATCAAATATTATAAACTATACATTAAATAAATACAAGTACTGTGCCTAATAAATTTGGCCACCTACTGTATCGAGTTATACGAGCAAATATTTATTTATTTTTGAAAATGCAGGACGTGATCCCGAAAGATTTGTTGACAATCCACTGGCGATCGATCCCACTTACTCCAAATTGTACAGGACCGGCGACTTCGCCAAGGTGGAGAAGGGGACGATATTGTACGAGGGCAGGACCGATTCCCAAGTAAAAATCAGGGGCCACCGAGTGGATTTAAGTGAAGTGGAAAAAGCGGTGACATCTCTAGAGCCGGTAAGTAACGAATTGATTCCACCTGTTGACTCAAGCCGGCGTGGGGATGGTTTATTTATCTTCCGGACTCGTTATTTTGATATTTACGGATTTTGCTCCGCTCGATCTGACGTAATTTTCTCAACAATTGATTATACCAGTTTTTTAACGTTTTTCTAAGGTGGATAAAGCCGTGGTGCTGTGTTACAAACCGGGAGAGATCAGCCAGGCTTTACTGGCGTTCGTCACCACCAAGGTGTTGTTGAGCGAGCATCAGCTGGAGGTCATGTTGAGCGATAAACTGACCTCGTACATGATTCCGCAAATCGTACTGGTGGAGACCATTCCATTGCTTGTTAATGGAAAAATAGACAGGCAGTCATTGCTGAAGATGTATGAGAATACTAATAATAATGGTGAGTGATAAAATCATGTTTTAAACTGACTGTACTTGTGGCCGTTGATGTAATAGAAGTTTCGAGTCATTTTATGTCAGCAGTACACGAGACTATGAATGGGTTATGGAATGTTGGCTTTGGTTTTCTTTAAATCTTCGTTTTAATGTTGTTGAGTTGTTGACGAGAGAACACGGTGTTACAAATGAAATACATACATTTATTTTCGACGAGTTCGTTTATTTTAATTTTTTTGTTAATTACTTCTTACGTTATATATGCTTAGTACAATCTTAATTTACAAATTGATTTATTACCACTGTTCTGTTGTACTAACACTAAATAATTTCGTGTGGTTTGGTTCGCATCAATTTTCTAATTTCCTGCGTGTTGTGCCATAGCTATATTGCTTCCACGTTACTGTAGTTCATCTTTTAAGGTGCAATCTTGGTTCAGTTCGTATATCCATTTGATTTCGAGGCCATCGTGCAGTTCTTCGTTGATTACGTACCAATAATCATTGGTAATTAATCATTTAACTTTGTTTTGGCTGCGTTGAATAATTAGTTAATTTGATCTCTTAGTGCAACCCCATATTTGTACCCTATATGTCCAAATTGGCTTTATGATTGACAGATAAACCAATGTCTTTGATTTTATATCAACTTGAGATTATCTTCCGAGTAACCAGTACAGCTGATTGACTTTAATTCTAATCTGTTCTGCTTTTTGTCTAACATGATGTTTCCAGTTTAACCTACCATCGCGATAAATTCGAAGGTATTTGGCTGATTCTGCTTGGAAAGTCGGGCATCCGTCAAGTGATATAATTATGTTTTTGTCATTTCGCCACAACGTTTATTATGCATAATGTTTTTCGAAACATTCTTCATGATGATCAATGCACTTTTGCATATTCTTGAACCAATCTTTGTAACAGTTTTGTCACACTGATTAAGGTACGCCCGAAACATGGAAAATATTGCTAAATCAGGTCTGTACGGAGTATGCTTCATCAATTCGAACCTTTGATGTATTAAATAAGCTGTTAAATGGTCGTTTGGTAGCCCATATGTATAGATCCTAGTTCCACTATCTGAATAGATGTTATACTGGGTTTTGATAGTCTGATATTGCATATCTTGAACCTTCCTTTGTACCAATTGACACGAACATCTTTTTGACAGACCATTGTGAACAATGTTTGACAGGTACAAGCATCAGTTGTTGTACTAATGTCCAAGTATGACTTAACCTCATGGTAAGCCATATGATGATCTTGTAATATAATCTCGCGCACGGTTGATTTTTAAATTGTTTCATTGCATTCCTCGAGGTGAGTCGTCAAAAGTTCTGTTCTAATGACAAAACATTCTGAAAAATGTAATGGTTATTGAAGGTTATTAATATCCCAGTTGGAGACACCAGATGGGGTCTAACAACCCTTAGTATTGCTAAGGCCAAAACTATAAAAAGTAACTCTGGTGGAATTTGATTTTGTTTAACGACCAACAATTTACGCTATCGATGATGTTTTAGATGACTGTACACCTCAAGTCGACATCAGCTACGAAGGAGTCCTCTCACACCAGATGGAAGCCGCTAAAGACCTCTTCGAAACCGTGGCTTCGGTATTGGGACGTTCCGCCCGGACCACCATCTCGATCAACGCAAACTTCTACGAAATCGGCGGTAATTCGTTGAACTCCATCTTCACCATCTCCAGGTTAACCGGAAAAGGTTACCATATCAGTAAGTTCTCGATACTTTTTGGTGCAAAATTGTGCATAATCTACGTTCTTTCTTAAAGATATCGGCGATTTTATTGCTGCTATCGATTTCGGCGAGGTCCTTCAACGAATGACCGAGGCAACCAAGATTGTTCAAGAACCACCCAGCTATGTATCAGAAATGTTGAAAATGGAGCATAAAGATGTCGTTTTAGAGTAAGTACTGATGACCATCGATAACCATCGTTATTTTTATGTTATTTTTGTCAAATTCCAGCATGATTACCACTAGTTTCTACCAAAAAGCTGATCTGGAACAATGGATTATCTCTGACATATCCGTGGCGGATTACAAGGAACTCATGGACGCTTTATGGGAGCCCCTGCTAGAGAAAAACCTGAGCTTCATCGCCAAAAATCGGGATGGCAAAATATGTGGAGTTGCATTGAATTTTGATGCGCACGATGAACCAGAAGTCCATATTCAATCCCGCTTGACCATAATATTCGAGTTCCTGGAAAGCATCGAAGGCCCAGTCAGGTAAAATTAACGACAACTTAAAGAAACTTAAAAGTAACTTAAAACGAGAACCGTTTTCTTTATTTTGTTCTTGTAGAGATAATGAGCTACCAGTCGGCAAAGGAAAAGTGTTACATTCCTTCATGATGGGTACTCATTCGTCGTTGACTCCCAGGGAAAACGTCGCCATCTTCCAATTCATGGAAAACGAGGAGTTAAAACTGGCCAAAACCAGAGGTTTCGCTGGTATTTTTACGACCAACACAAGTCCTCTGACACAGGTAAATGTTTTTGCAATATTCATTCAAATTGGTGAAGGCGCTTAAACATATAATAAATAACTTTTGTTTATTTTTAGCAACTGGGTAGCGATGTTTACAAGTATAAATGCATGCTCAACTATCAAGTAAACACATACGTTTCCAGTGACAATACTAAACCATTCGGCTTAGCACCAGACGACCAAAGGGCCATAGTTCATTGGAAACCCTTGGAATAAATGAGAGTTGTCGTCGAAATAATACCTATCCCTAGATCAGTTTGTATCCAAACTTCATAATTAAACTCTAGGAAAAGTATTTATGTGATAATGCAGAGAAAAAAAATTCCAAATAATATTTATTTTTATTTTTACGATGCAAATTATTATTACTGTTGTTGTAGCTAGGAGATATTGTTAAGCCTGTGGTTTATTTAGAATGTTATACGCTCAATATATAAAAGCTTTCTTTAGTATTTACTTATATATTTATATACAGTATTTACTTATATGTAGTATTTTTATTGTTTATCAAATATGTATATAATTTATTTGTTAGTATATAGGGGATAGCGTAAGAGAAATGTTATCGTTTACGGAAAAAAATGTTCAATAAATGTTTTCCCAACTTCCGCCCGTGTGTGTTTTGTGGTATTTTTCGTCGTGTTTTTGTCCCCAGTTTTACATTGATGTGATAACGAAATGGCGAAGGTTGCGTCGCACGAATGAAAACAAAACATAATCATATAATATTAATTGCTGTGATTATTTTTGTTGTGTTTTAAGAACCAGATAACAAGATTCGTTTTTTCCTTATTTATCATCAGATTCTAAAAAATTGGATTGTTGGGTTGTTCCCCATAAGGATGTAGGCCTCGAAGAATATATATGTATATATATATATATATATATATATATATATATATATATATATATATATATATATATATATATATATATATATATATATATATATATAAATATAATTAAGGTCTTGACTATCCAATCATCTGTGTAATACTAACTGAATGGTGAAAGAATGAGTTGGAGAGGTCTGTTTTCTAATATATAAAAAGTCTCTTCTTTCCCTTAAATCAAATAATATTTTTCAAGTAAATTAATAGTTTTTTAGTTTCCTAAACCCTTTCACATATTATGAATTATTGTTATAACGGTTGAAATTCCAAAATATCCATATATTTAAGCAATCTTCTGCTGAATCCCATCAAAAACTCCTATAAACTTAGGATGGTGCTTCTCCGTCATACCTCTATTGCCCGTTTTGGTTTCAGATGTTCTAAAGTGGCAATTTTGATGTCAATGTTAAGAAACAATCCGGAGTTAAAAAATGTTCGAAGCAAACAAATTGAAAAATGTATTGTTCAAAAACCCGGTTCAAACTATTAAACAGTTCGGCAGTAAATGATTCAACAGTTTCCAAACGTTTACATTCAGCGAGAAATATCGAAGGGCTACCTAAAGTCGTTGATTAACTTAAACGAATGACTCTCGTAACTTGATTAACATTAATAACTCGTACCTTATTGCACTTTATTGTTTGTAATGGTGTTATTTACATTCGTCGATAGTGTTCATTAACAGCGATGATCGTGAGTGTAGCTGGTGTGAGTTTCGGTGAAATTATTTCTTTAATCATTTATATTTATAGTAGTTTATGTTCATTGCAGATTTTATCGATACCCAATTATTGATTATCATTTTACAATTGACATTGCAATAATTACTATTTACAAATATAATATTGACCTTTATGCAATAATACATAGGGATATCAATAATCGCTACATGTTTCAGTGAAAATAATAAATATTTATTTCTAGATTTTGAATAAATTTTAACAATTCTGTGCCATATAACATGTAACTAATGTTTTAAAAGTTTTCTTTTCTAATATATAAATAAAATTATAATTACTAAATTGTGCTATTTATATCAGCCATTATAGTATAGTTAGGTCCTTGCATGTATTTTTAATCGGCTTTATCTGTTGGCGTAGAAGTATTATTTTAAACAACCATTAAACAATCTAAATTAACTCTTAAATTTGAGGGTTTTTGCATTTTTCTATATAAAACAAGAGTTTTTCATTTAGCATTATTGAGTTATTCAATTTGTATAGATGATAATTATGAGTTGTTCAAATTGTACTGATAAAATAGTTTGATTTGAAGAAATCTTCTAGTGACACCCATCAAATACTTTTATAAACATATGATGGTGCTTTTCCGTCATATCACCATTGTCGGTTTTGGTTTCAAATATTTTAATGTCGCAATTTTAATGTCAATGTTAAAAAAAGTATTAATATTTTCTAAAAACCTTTGAAGTTAATTAATACCAAAGACTTCATTTTAGAGTCATATATTCTGAAATGTTTAAAAATATCTTTAATTTTCTCTTTTAAATAATACACAAAATATAGATATTATTTTGGATTCCTTAGTTCACGATTCAGCGGAGAAAATGAAGCTTCGAAAAAATTGCAATAAGTAAGGACTGAAGAAAAGAAAGGAAAGGCAATCTATTATTCTTTATAGATTATTCAACAACAAGAGACCCCATCAAAACCAACAGAGACCAACATTAAAAGGCCCCTAACTCTTCCTTTAAAAATAATGACAATAATTCGCTCAAGAACAGGATTTCTCGGAGCTTTCTCTTCGGCGATCTGTGAATGACAATATGGATGTAAAAATAGCAAAGTTGACAATACAGGCCTGAGTCCTGAGAAGTACTTTAGATGCACCCAGATACTTACACCGAGACGTTCAGATACTGACTGTCACTCTGGAAATCGCGAGAATCTCAAAGATACATGAGAACAGGCTCCGTTCTCATGTCAGTATCGAAGTAATAAAATTCTTGTAATATACCAGAACAGGGCAGAGATTTAAAATAATCAAACCATTTGATTTTGTGTAGTGTACTCTAGTGAGATATATTTAATAGAAAAACAGTGATGTTAATACATAAGCATTATTACACCAGAGATAAAGATAGTGCCGATGGACCCCAGATATACAACTATATGTAAGTTATTGTAAAGACAAACAGTAGGTTAGTCGGCAACGACAAGTAACAATGTAACAGATAAATTTAAAAATGTGGCAACAACATTGAAATTATGATTATTATTTTCAGTTAAACATTCTGAATGGTTGAGAAACGTCTACCAGTCGTTAGATCCCTTAAAATTCTCTAAGGGAACCCTTAGAGCACCCGTAGAGTTTATCTCTCCGTTCTATCAAAGAAATATGGTAACATAATTAGGTGGACATAAATAGAGATGAGTCCTGAGATGCCTTCATTGCCGTTCATGTGACTTAATGTTAGAAATAATAAATAAATCCTTCTCCATAGTCTACAAACTAGAGCTCTAAGCTAAAGTTAAGAATACACTAATACTATACATGTTGGTAGGGTTTGTCACGTCGCTGAAATTCAGCAACCTCATTTCATGTTTTAAGTCGAATCACTTAAGGTAAATACATTTGATTTCTAGGTCATCGTACAGCTCTTCGTTGGTTACGTAGCGCTAAGCATTGGCAATTAAACGTAGAACTTTATTTTCACAGCGTTGGATTACTAGTTGGTTTGATGTTTTAGTGCAACCCCCATATTTGCACCCCATAGGTCCAAGTTGGTTTTATGATTGACTGATAAAACAATCTCTTTGATTTTAGGTCAACTTGATAGTATCTTCGAGACTAACCAGTGTAGTTGTTTGATTTTGAGTCCGATCTGCTCTGCTTTTTATCTAAAATGATGCTTCTAATTTCACGAGTTTAATGGTGACTGACAGTGCACCCTAATGTACTTGCCAATCGGCTAAATATTTGGTAATAGTGATAAAAATGAAGTAGTAGACTAAAACGAAATGACAAGATGACGAAAGAATAGATGTTGAAACAAATTTTGTATCTCAACAAACTCATTTTCAATGCTCCTTCTCCATTACATCATTAATGACGTAATCTTCGGAAAAAAAAACACGACGGGCTGTAATTTCCTGGGGAAATGTCACGACGCCCGCCCTACATTGTTGTTTCCAATTTCGCGTTAAAACAATTTGAATATAAAACGTTTGCGTTAATAATTCATAACGGCCGTTCTTCCGCCAGACTGGCCAGGAAGACTGGAAACGTCGTCCGCGTCCACCGCACGCCAGATCGACAACCGAATGTTTATGTAATTTGTAATTCGCTTTACGGGCGGTTACAAATTAAATCATCTGCTGCTGGAGATAGAGATTTCGTTTATTGATTCTTGTTGGAAAACCCATCACGCTGCGATGTGACAGTTGATTCTCATGTACAAGTCAATTAGGTGTTCTTAGATGTATGAGCTTTTCATTTATTATAAGTAAAATGGTAATTTACGTGAGCCGGTTTCAGTTAACTTCTTGTTTTTAATCGACAGATCAGTTGGAAGATAATCATTGAATGAAAAAGCACAGATATCTCATTTTGTAACCGTAGAATGATGAAACATAAAAGGCGATATCCCATGTATAAGGTCGAACTGTTAGAAATGGAAATTTTACTTCATTTTGAAGAAATAAACGACTGAAGGTCGTAGAAGGATGTGTGAAACTTATAGTAACTATCACCCATCAACAGATGAATACTAATTGACACCGAAGGCAAATAGCGTTCTGGTCATTTGAGACAGGATTGAGGATTTGCAGACATTACTCGACGAAACCGTCATTTAAGTCAAGCACTGCAAGAAAAACAGACAGAACAATACTCTTCTTCAGCATAACAACGCTCGACAACTTATTACAAAACTTACCACACCCGCCTTATGCTCCAGACCTTGCTCCTTCTGATTAGTGTTTGTTCCGAAATATGAGTCGTGACCTGTTTGAGCAGCGCTGCATTTCTTATGAAGATGGCAAAAAATTGTCGATTTGTGGACAGCTTCAAATGATACATTGCTGAATATTGCTTGAAATCTTGAAGGGAAATTAAAAAAATCTTTTAAAATTAATTAGTATAACCTATTTTTTATATTTATTTAAAAATATGTACATAATAATAACAATATTTTTTAATACTAAATTTTTATTAATTTAAGATCTCTATACACTCTGACAGAGGTAATGTTTAATCAAATATGAAAAAATATGCATTAGGCCAATAACTTAAATTTTAAGAGGGATTGTATGTAAAAAAAATTTTATTCTTTGTAGTTTCTTATGTTAAATATGAAATATGTAAATTATAACTCCTTCATTATTATCATAACTCTTAGTGGTTAAGTATTTCTTATGTTTATATTATATATATATATATATATATATATATATATATATATATATATTATATATATATATGACATGTAGAAAATCAATTCATTAATTCATCATTCGTCGTCGCACATTTAGCTGATTAGTGAGTACATTGGGATGCACTGACACTTTTTCGAAGTACTTCACACAAACACGTTGAATTACACTCATTATAGGTTCTAAAGGAATATCGCGTTGTATCACTTCATTTGAAACACAGTACGGAGCATCAACAATGGCACGCAACACTTTATTTTGGAATCGTTCAATGATGGATATATTAGATTTGCTAGCGGTACCCCATAGTTGGATTCCATATGACCAAATAGGCTTGAGTATAGTCTCATACAGCAACACCTTGTTATCTAATGATAATTTGGATTTGTATCCAATGAGCCAATACATTCTATATAATTAAAGCAAAGGGTTGTTTTCGTTTAGCCAGTATGTATTTCATCCAGTTTAGGCGTCGATCTAAATGCATACCAAGATAAATAACATCATCTGCTTGAGAGAATTCAATATTAATGAAAAATGTTCCTTTTCAACAACATTTAATATTAAAATAGGTGTAAAAATGCCCTTTAATTTCTGGTGACTTTTACCATCTACCAAAATAAACAACATTTTATTGTTATTATCACACCTAGTTCTTGGTTTTTGTGATGTTCTAATGCCTAGTGTATTGTGGAAAAACATGTTATAATTTTCAATTTTCAAAGTTCTCAATTTACTTTAAATTCCAATTAGGCACATAATCCTGGTTAAGCAATACCAGTCCACATTTGGATTTATAATCACCTGGTCTGAAATGTAAAGAACAAACCTTCCTCTACTTACGTAAGAACTCGTAAGAGAGTCTTGGTTAGAGCAGATCTTTTACGAGCATTTTCACAACATCACAAAACACGTTTTGTTTCGTGTATATTCTATGGCAGTAGTTAAAATCTTTTTTTTCTACGTACAAAGCCAGCTAGCTTTATACATACTTTGACTTTGATTTGTGACTTGGGTTAATAAAAAAAGAATGAACAACATAATATATTTAAATGTATCAACTATTTCTTATCAGTTCTATTCATCAAATGAAAGTTTTGGTATTTAATAAATGAAACAATGCTAAATATGTCACATGTGGTATGATTACATCGCCGGTAGTTATCTTTGGTCATCTGTGGGTTGCTTTTATTTCTTGTACCGTTATTTTTTAAAGATTACATTGCTGTTACTGTTTATCTAACTCATTTTTAATGTTTATGTAAAATTTCTTTTGGATTGTTATCAAACGTATTGTAACATACTTTGGGTATAAAATGTAATGATTTTGAACTGTTAATTCCTTGAATATTTTTGAACTTTTCTTTTTCTTTACTATTACTTTTGTCCAATACTGTTTTTAAAATACTGTTACCAATTTTAGATATCAATGGAGTACTGTCACCAGTTAGTTTAGTTTGAATTAAATAAGAAATGTAAATTTCTGTCAAATTATGTTCTGTTGGTTGACAATCACACCTTCCTGGAGATCAAGAGAAATATTTTGTTTATATTTCTAAGAGAGCTTAAAATAATTCAGTTACAGATTTATCATTAAAATGATTGTTTTATAAAGAAGATTGTGAAAATTAATTAAATTAAAGCGTTAATTAATACTGTATGTACCAAATATGTTTCATCATTATTAGAGTTTTGTGTTTCTGAATGAAGTTAATTATATATCTTTAATATCCTCAATGTGGAACTTACTTGAAAAAAAATCATCAACATTTGTATTAAAAAAATACTTGTAAGTAACAATAACCATTAATTTTTATGGCCGCCTTTCAATCGAAGTGTGCATGAAAGAATATCAATTAAACTTAACTGTAAAATATAGTGTTAGATAATTGAAATAAAATATAGTTTCTCATCACTGAGAACAGCTGATTCTTAAACTATTATGCTGTTTGAAGATTCGTTGAGAATTAGAGCTGGATTTTCGTCCAGTAAGCCATGAAATCCATTGTTTTTTAATTTTCTCGGTCCCCAGACTGTTCATTGTCATTGACATTAACATCATGACATTTATATTGTGGAAACCTAGACCGACAATTGGGATAACATGAAGCAGCATCACTGTAAGTTTCTAAAAGCGCTTAATGGGCTTTGGCGGTAGATTTCTTAAAATCAAACACTAAATAAATGTAATGAATATCGAAAATGTCGAAAATTTTAAGCGTTCGATGACTAGGGTCTATATACACTGAATAATTCAATAATACTATTTATGTAGGGAAATGTTAAAATCATTGAATTTAGCATGTTAAGTTCTTTACAATAATACTTGTCGACTCCACCTACAAATATCGCTAACCATATCACTATTTTAATAAATTTTAATGAACAACTTATATGTAGAAAAAGTCAACATTCTCGGTATAGAATTCTTGTAAATAGCAAAAATCATTAATTTTTATCAACTCTATTTAACCACAGCATATAGACACGAACATCAATTAAATTAAACTGTAAAACTGCGTTCTAATGCCACCTTTTAACGCCTATTATTCCGGAGACAATGACCGTCACTAAAAAAAAATTATCAGTCTGATTCTGACGCCCCATAAATCCACTCCATCTCACCGAATGGATGGATTTATATTCGCGCGATATTTTCTTTTCAAATTTACCCCGTCTAAGTCCGACATAATTCGTATAACTGACAGAAGAAGGAGAAGAAGTAACAACAAAGAAACGAACATATTATCCTTCGGTCCGTTCCGAAATTCTAATCAAGCATGACGAGTTAATTAATAGGAGCTGGCTGGAGAAAGTGAGTCTGGAGGAATCGACCGACAGCGAAGGTTTTTTCCTCGGGATTCTTCTCGGACGACTTAATGAATCCAGACGGACAGGAGGAGGTTCTCTAATATGAGCCTCTCCATTTGTTCGTGACAAATGGCTTCGTATAATGGCGATGGGCGTTTTTTCATTCATATTTTTTCGTATTTTTCATATAGTTTTCGGGCTTGTTATTCTACACGATTATTTTTTCGGACGTTTTATTCAATCAAGGTTATTCGTAACAACAGAAACAATAATTCGTATTTCTATAGACTGGACAAATAAGTTCTGACATTATTTTTTGTACATTTTAAGCTTTTTTGAAAGAAAGTGTTACATAACACATATGCTGGAAAGCTCCGGGACTAACAAAGAAAAGGCGAACAGTCAGTAGTCGCTGGGAACCAAATCTGGCTAATACGGTGGATGTGCAATTCGAAGTTCAATTGATGTAGTTTTGCCATTGTTTTGATTGACTTGTAACATGGTGCCTTGTCTTGTTGAAACACATTTATTTCTTTGTCATATGCGGTTATTTCTTTGCAAAGTCGGCCTTCTAACGCTCTAACAATAACGCTATATAACATTCATTGTTGATTGTATTTCCCTTCTCAAGATAGACTTTGAATATTACACGCACACATCCTAAAATACCGAGGCCATAACCTTTCCAGCCGATTAGTGTGCGAGCGCTTTCGGGCGCCTTGGATGAGGTTCACCAGGTGCTGTTCACTCAGATGACGATCCTATTGATTCCGAAGTGGAAGTGATGGATCCATGTTTTATCCTTTGTCACATATTGTCAACACGTTCTTGTTTTCTTATCAACAATTGGTCAAGCCATTGATTCGTTTGAACTGTATTTTTTCCCTTCAAGAAGTAGTGTAAAATTAAAATACGAAATTGTTTTTGATCCATTGTTTTGACAATAACAAAAGTATTGTCTCTCTTAGCACTGTAACTCACAAACTTATGAGTAAAATGTCATGAAATTTTAACAGGTTTTTACTATAGATTAGTACTAATTGAAAAAGTGGTTAACTAGTGTCATATATATATATATTTATTAGATATTTTAAGAGTCTCGTTTAAATTAGAGTGGAATTCAAATAAATATAACGAGTTTAAATTAGATTGATATACGACCTCAGCTTCAATCAGTCACCGTCATTGGTTACGATCACAAGATGTATATAAAATGAGGAATAAGTAACATATAATAAAATGAAAACAACAAATTAAGATCGTCAACCTAATAAATACTTCATTCAGACTACAATCTGCATCACAACCGTGGAAGGTGGCCGAAGCAATTATAATTCCTAAAGCAGAAAAGCCGTCTCATGAAACAGCATCATACCGACCAACACTACTATTGCCGGCAATCTCCAATTTATTTCAAAAACCTCTATTCAAAAGGATAAAACCAATCAATGAGAAAAAGAATCTTATTGCAGATCATCAATTTGGTTTCAGGAAACAACATTCAACTATTGATCAGGTTCACAGAATCACCAATGTCATGGAAAAATGCCGAGAAGACATTTGTATATGGGGATGACGTCTCACTGACCTTTGATCAAATATTTTATTCACGCATAACTAACCGATATTTCAGTCTTTCAGTCAAAAATTATTTTTCTTTTTCTTTATCTTGTGTATACTCGGTTAAAATGTTGTTACTACATTTGCAAATGATACGGCAATTCTAGCTATTGCTTTCTTCAATGGCACAGCTATTGCGGACATACAATATTGTTGTTAAATTCAGACGGAACATGTGATATATTAATAAAAAATCTGAAGAACACAATTTGAAGTACAAAAGAATGTACTGGTTGTTGGGTATTCAGCACTGTCAGTATATAATAAGCTTTAGTTCTACCAACAAGTCTTGAAACCACTTTCGGTGTTAAACTCTGGGTTAGACCAGCCAAGAGCAATATAAATATTATACAAAGTTACGAAAATTAGATACTGAGAGGTGTTGTTGATGCTCCATGGTACCTTCGTAACGACAATCTGTAGAAGGACGTGAATGTAGAAACTGTTGCTATGACGCTATCAAGGACTACGTCTAAAGACATGAACAGAAGCTCCATCAACACATCATTGTTGATAGTCTCCAGCTCTTAGATGATAATGGCCTAGTTAGAAGATTAAACAGAGTAATACCACTTGATCTAGTTCAGTGGAGTTGTAAGAAATACTCAGTACACATTAAGAACAGTGTCATAGATTAAGCCCAAAGTATCTATCGTAGAATAAGTATTATGTGCTGAGTGACAATGAGGGGATTGAATAGAAATCTCGCCGCAAAAAGAAGATAGAATGGATGAATTCTATTATTGCTCTGAACCTCGTGGCAGTCTAATAATAATAGGTGGCTGTTGATGGCAGCAGTGATGCCTTTCAAGTAATTACGCGGGACATTTAAAAAGTTAGTGACTTATCAAACTGTCCTCATTATTCTTTAAAAAATGGCTGCCCAGGGAAGTGTTCCTATAGCGATTGGAAGATTTGAAGTTGTCATATAAAAATAATAAATAAGCCGGCTTGGTGGCGCGATAGCTGCGGGTTCGAACCCTGCTGGGGCATGGTCGTAAATGTATGTTAGTGACTGTTTAAAATTTATGAATATTCTAAGCAAGAGTGTAAAATCCGCCAAGGAAAATGATCCTAGTCATGTCAGAAACCAGTAACCAGGCTGGGTAAGACCGGATGTCTTCTTGGAAGATTTCTAAAGTTGGTCACTCGCCAGTCGGTAGGCTTAATGCTGAGGACCGTGGTTCGGAGCCCACGTTAAACTTTAGGCCCAGTCCAGATAAACTCATAGTTGGTCAAAGGAGACTTTAGAAAAAGAGAAACTAAAATATATATAGTTAATTCAAAATAGCAGTGACACGGGAGAATTGTCAAAACGTCGCAATGTTGCCGCATCAATTCTGAGTTTTAGTACATTTTGGCTCTGACATATATAACAACATTTTAATATAAAAAAAATAATTGGACAAATATTTTATTAAATATAATTTATTTTAACATCATAGTACATCAAATGGACACTTTTTGTATGTTGTGGTATCCCCCGAAGACCTAATCCACATAATTAACAAATGTATATCTGAAAAATGCTTACGCTTAGTTTTTGTTTCTTTCGATGCAATGTATCATTGTAAAGTCATTATGATATTACTATATTTCTCCTTAGTTTGTCCTATTGCCATCTGTATACATCTTTCTTGATAAAAATACATTTAATCACTGCATTCTCCTTAATGCATTTACCATATCTGCAAAACAGTTAGTGTTATTTCTCTCTCTTTACATGTTAAACAAATGTTCATGTATATTCTGAACAACAACACACATGCAGTGCAACTGCAAGCCGCAAAAATATTTTCAATAAAAACCGCGCCGATTACAAATTTATTAAAACAATGAGTTAAAACAACATTTGCCGGTTTATAACACGTAATTATAATATTTTGAAGAATTTTCAAACGTTTGGCAAACGGACAAGTTTTGCTGGCTAATTCCGTTACATGTTCGAACTTCTCTAACAGCATTCTATCTCTTTTTAGATAGAATAAAATGACAAGGATAATATTGTCTGACTGCAAAACGAATTTACAACTTTAGACAGACACATATTGACACTTCGTGTCACTGCTATTTTGAATTGATTATATATATATATATATATATATATATATATATATATATACTAGCGACCCGCCCCGGCTTCGCACGGGCATAAAATATATATGCCTATGTCACTCAATGAAAACATGATTAAAATCGATCCACTATTTTTGGTTCATTCATTACTGCCCTTGGCCTGCACGCATTAAATTTGGAGTAAAACAATTCCTCTTCCCCTATACTTACTATGAAGATTTCCTGCTATCTTTGGAATATCTAATTTCATACAATTTTTATTACATTGCACATTTTTAAACGCAAATTTTAAATTTGTAATATCTCCGAAAATATTTGTTTAATTTACATGCTGTAAGGAACCATATTGATCTATATTAATTGCACACTGTATTTAAGGTACTTAATTCGATAAGGATTAATGCCGTATTGCTTAAAATAGCTTCGTAAATAAGCCATTTTCTCACGTAAAAAGTAAACAATAAAAATGGTTAATGTTAATCCCTAAAAGATAAAGATATACCATCGCGGACTTTTTTGTAGACCTTTTTATGGTGTACAATACTGTAGTACATTAATTTGATCTAACTCGTAGGGTTAGGCAGCGTTTTTGCTAATTGCTAAATAAGCCTAAAAAAATAGGTTAATTTACGACATCAGGTTAGAAACCTTTAAAATTAGCAATGTTGCCTTAGTATATTATGCATGTATTATACATATAAACCTTCCTCACTCTATCTATTGAAAAAAACCGCATCAAAATCCGTTGCGTAGTTTTAAAGATTTAAGCGCACATAGGGATATAGGGACAGAAAAGGCGACTTTGTTTTATACTATGTAGTGATATATATATATATATATATATATATATATATATATATATATATATATATATATATATATATATATATATATATATATATATATTTACATGTTAATATAAAATAATAAATTACATGTTAATATAAATTATAATATCTATTTACATGTTAAAAACTAGTAAACTCTTAAATATTTCAAGACGTATGTTTTTTTATTATTTATGTTTAAAAATAACTATTCCTTGTAATATACTATGACAAGTAAAAAATTGAAATATTTATTTTAAAATTGTGTTTATGATCCCACAATATGATTCCGTTCACCGATTTACCATAAGTTGTAAGGATCAACGTTTTGCATAATATCTATATATTCCACTCCCTCTACCCTGACAAAGTAACATAAATTTAATCCTAATGTCTAATATGGGTTCAACGTGAATTTATATATATCCTCGGCCTGTATAAAAGTGAAGGGAAGTTACATGAAAAAAAAGGGAGACAACAAAACGTAAAGAATTGTTCTCCTACTATAAATTAAATCATGTAAAATAAATTGAAATATTCAATACGACAAATATTAAAATAATTACGATTTTGTAAAACAAATTTATTGATCAATGGTATACACAAACAGAATATTTAACAATTTTCAAGAATATTCTTTCTTCATAAACATTTTGAGGGCGAGTTGTCATCCAATAGCTCACATACTTATCTAGTTCTTCATTGCTTTCAAATCTTTTACCTCCAAGTGATTCTTTCAAGGGCGCAAACAAAATGATCACAAGGAAACAAGTCGGAGCTCTAAGGAGGGTACTCGAGAGCTTCTCAGCGCTTTTCTTCAATCATATTCCTTGTCAAATCTGCGGTGTTTGGTCACTAATTTTTCTAAAGCCAAGTTGGTTAGTGATGATAGATTGAACACCTCCATAGCTCATACCCAATTCTGATCAGATTTCTGACCCACGTATATACTCGATTCCGAGACAGTGTCTCATTCCCAAACCGTGCCTTCAAACGAGCGAAAATTTCCGATGGTTTAACGCCTTCATTAGTTAAAAACTTTATGAAGATGCGTTGTGCAGCAGACGAAAGTACCCCAAGCTCACTCATGGCCGTACTGCGGACAGAACCGAGCACTGTTACTAGCCACAGGATACATTGTTCCACAACATCTCCGAATTTGACGCATGCGTATATACAGCTTTATTTATTTATTTTTTATCATGATTATTAGATCTAATGTCGAATATATTAAGCAGGTAAATAGGTTCAGGAACTAAATAAAAATGGTAAAATTTTGGTAATAACATATTTTATTTAAAAAAGTATTGATTAAAACGAAATAATAAAAATATATTTAATATATGTCCAGCTATTCTAATTTTATTAAAACATTATATTAAACATCATTATTTTTTATAAATAAAAATACACAAATATGATAAATAATTAATTTAATGTTGAAACTATATATAACGACAGAAATAAACATTCAACATTTTTTGAAATAACACATTTTATTTAAAAAATTATTGAATAAAATGAAATAATAAAAATAATTTTTATATGCCCTTCTAATTTTAAAAAACAGTATATATAAATACATTTATATATTTGAACAATTAACAAGAACTCCAAGAACCATATAAAAAAACATTACCATAAAAAAGATTAAAGTCGTTTAGATCAAATACAGCTAATATAGTTAAAACCAAACGAAAAAGCCACCCTGTTAATGAATTTACTACCTCAAGCTTTCGATTAACATATTGAATATTTACTAGTCTAAAACGAATGGATGATCGTACTTTAGAGCTGAACGACATCTCAGTCAATGCATCATTATATTTGCAAAACAATAATTTGTTTACCTATACTCTTGTATAATAATGCATTGTATTTTCATTATCACTAGATCATTAGGGTGTCGTTAATAGTTTTATAGTTTGTTTATTTGATCCACGTCTACTTTTGTAAGCAAATTTAATTATTTGCAAGTATCACTGTACGCTGTTTTTATATTTTAGCAAAATACTGTCTAATTTATTTTTCTCTGATTCTCTGAATTTCACATTCTTCGACTTTTACTCTCAACAAACTCTAGCTACATCTTAGCTATAAAAAAAAATTTAAATAATTGCTAAAATATATTATGTTTAAAATAAATATCTAATTATTACCAGATACTACAGTTTTTGCTAGTATTCTTGAAGGACAAACCTCTTTAATGTCTTGACTACTTCCAACACAACAAGAATCATATTCTTCTCTATTCTTGTTATCAGTTTTTCGCTATATATATATATATATATATATATATATATATATATATATATATATATATATATATATATATATATGTATATAATGGATAAATCCATAAAACCATAAAATGTTACAAGAGAACGATGATGAATAAGCAAATCATATAAACACGTCGATGCTGTAAACCGTATTCGTACCTTTATGTGACATAAAAAAGTTTTACGTTTTAATTAAATTAAATTTATGATTTTTTTATTATGTGATATATATTCAAATAGTGTGTTATGAAAAAAAAACAACAGTATTACATAGGGCTATGTTTATATGAAATAATATTACATTAGATTAGGGTAAGGATATGGGTCAATGAATGGAGATAAGACGAAATCAAACAGTGGTGTTTACATCATGTGACCGTTGTTTATTGAAGTAATATAAAAGTGTGAAAATACAAGTGTTAAAAAAACGCTGGGAGCGATGTTACCTGGTGACGAGACTTGAACAGTCGATGGTGGCGCGTCTGAACTCAACGCAAGTCAGATACTGAATGGTGGGATGTACCCTTTAATAATTTCCCAGATAAACTTCTCGGGGTCGCCAGTTGTTCGTAGTATATGTTATTGACCATAAAAAGCAGACAAGAAAATAATGTGCTTGTTTGTTTATTACTTCATTTGTTAGCTGTTAGTTATCACTGAAGTTATCACTAAATTTAACGTTACAATGTGAACTACTATATACCACAAGGTAATATTTTTCAAACAATATTTTACTTAATTTATATCAATGATAACCCTAAATGTGAAGTAGTACAATGGCCAAATGTACTGATGATATTGTCTCAAGTCGTAAGAGCATTGGCTCAACATTATACAACAAAATATTATATATATATATATATATATTTTGAAGCCAGACGCGGATGGAGATGCGACGTGTACCTATGGGGGTTGCATAATATCAATATGATCCTAACTAGCATTATTAACGCCCCATTATATTTTAGAAATGAGGATATCCACAATGATCTAGATGTATCATTAGTCATGAAGAAATTATGTGCAAAAAACATTAAATATAAAATGTACTACAAGTGCTTGTTAATAATGGTCCACGAGGAAGTTCAACAGACAAAAACCCTTTGAATTATTATAGTTAAGCTATGTATGAAGACTATGTAGTGATTGAAAGTATTTTTGTTATGTTTGTGGATATATGTTAGTTATATGCTCTGTGAAGTAAATCAGTTATCACAAATACATTAATAGATGCACACTTGCAGTAATTTGGTTTTTCTGTATTAAACAGTGACAGCCCAATTGGACAGCAAAATTGTTTTATAACGCGTGCAGAACAAAGTATCTACTTGATGAAAATAAGAAATCACGTAGATAATTGCGACCAGCAATTATAGCGATTTTGTTATGGAAGAATCAAAGACTGACGCAAATTTTACAAAATATTTAATACCTGAAGAAACAGCTTTCTCAGTAACCATAAACCACCAGATTACAAGTACGTAATCGACAATTATTGTAACATGATCACAAGATTGGAATGCGAATGTCTCTCAAAATACAGTTTCTGCAGGCACATCTTTTTCCCACAAAGCTTTTACGACACGAGCAACAAGCTAGAAGAGCGACTACACTAAGTTATAGAGAAAATCGAAAGACGATACCAAGGATATTGGGACGAAGGCATGCAGAGCCATACTGTTGGACCCTACTGAGTGAAATAGATCCCAATCAGTGTAAAACCTCTGTTAATTTCGAATTTATACTTTTTAATTCAGTAAATGAACGTTAATGCTTAGACAGTAATAATACAGTGATTTTATTGAAAATTCGAAAACTAAAACCAATTTCAAAAACGTGATCTGATGCAAAAAACTGATGATCTGGATTCAGCCGCCCGACTTACCTTACAGACAGCTTTTGGTTGCTCAGGTCCAAAATCGTGTGTAATTCACATCACAATTTAATATAATATTAGTCATGAGATTCATACTGGCATTTTTATTACAATGTCTCAAATTTTATCTGGTCAATAAAATGTTCCTAAGAATCTTTCGAGTTTAATCAGACCACCTCAAGCTCAGGTCTAAAATGGTGTGTAATCACACCTCAAGATATCAGTCATGACATACATTACGGTATTTTTATTACAATATCTCAAATTTTACCTGAGCAATAAAATGTTCCGAAGAATCCCTAGTTTAATCAGACCACTTCAAGAGCAAAAACAGCTTTACGGCGAACATTTACGAGCCTCGGCCGATACATTAAATGCATTTTATAGTATTATTCAAATCTAATACGTCGAAACAATCGAACAATCCCACATTCCCGTGCATTCAATCGTTATTCCTCGGTGTGCGATGCGATTAAAAAGAAGTCTTTAAAAATAAACGCCCAACATATTTATTATTAGCTACGTACACGGACAAGTACGTAAAATCGTGAAGCTTGAAGCGATGCGGTGGATGGACGTTTGACGGTGGGACTGAACATGAAACATATTAAAACGGTTCTTTCCGTTTCGTAGAAGCGATGGCGGGTACAGTATGCGGAATGTCAACTGGGTGTTTATTGATCTGATAATAGTGCGTCTAATGTACCGACGAAGTGGAAAATAAAACAATGATGTTGGACATCTGTGTTGTGTGAAACACGAGCTAGAACTGAAATCTGGAATGTGGCTATAAAGCACTATGTAGATTTTGTCAAAATACTACGGAGAAATATTAAGTTTAATAGTTATCTGGTGGTTTTCTAGTTTTCGCAAATAAACCAACTATAGTCCTTCCAAAAAAACAACCAGAACATATTATACATGACGTTAAATTTAGTGTAATACGGATTTTTACTTCTCATTTGACGCTAACTTACGTGCACTGCAAATTACTTCAGAATCTGCTGTTAAAACGTATTAAACCATTTATAGAAATTCCAGGTTGGATTTGGAAATCACCACGCGACAATCGACCAAGTGCATAGAGCCACTAGCGGTTGCTGAAAAGGTATTCGAAGGAAAGAAATACTTCCCTGCAATACATCTACAATTGAGATTGAGGATTTATCTACAAAATGAGTATATTGCTACCGTGGAATTACTATCGACGGTTGAAATCAAATATTCTCGAAAGAAAATTTAAATTCTCGCATGAAGGGGCATTCTCAACACTTATACCTATTTAATTCCACAGTGTAGTGTCTTGGGACCACTCCTATATCTGCTCTATACTGCTGATATCCCAATAATAAAGGAAATAGTACTTGGAACATTTGCCGACGTCACAGATATTATCGTGAAACATGTATGTCTGTCGAAGGCTGTAGAAAAAGTACAAGTAGCGGTCAACAAGACCTACAAATGGACTAGAGACTGGAAAATACAGCTTAATAGTTCCAAATCTGTCCGTGTTAATTTTGCGTAGCGGCTAAATGACAAAAACTTGAAACAAATTATATCACTTGACGGATGTCCGATTCCTCAAACAGAATCAGTTAAGTACCTCGGAATACATCTCGATGGTAGATTAAACTGAAAACATCATATTAGACAAAAAGCAGGGCAGATTAGACTCAAAGTCAAGCACCTGTACTGATTAGTCGGAAGATACTCTCACGTTGACGTAAAATCAAAAAGATTGATTTATCAGTCAATTATAAAGCTAATTTGGATCTATGGGCTGCAAATATGGGGTTACACTAAGAGATCAAATCAACTAGTAATCCAATGTATCGAAAACAAATCTCTATGATTAATTACTAATGCTTATCGGTACGTAACTAACGAAGAGCTGCACGATTACCTCGAAATGAAATGGATATAAATGGAAGTGATCCAAGATTTCGCATTAAAACATGAAATAAGGTTGCTAAATCATATCAACGTGGAAGCAATACTGCTACTAAACAACACGCAGGAATTCAGAAGATTGAAGCGAACCAAACCACACGAACTTGTAAGTGAATATATTCAGGAGTTCCGCAAGGTAGTTCAGTACTATTTCTTCTGTACATAGCTGATCTACCTACAACAAAAATAACCACTGTGGCAACATAAACAGACGACACGACAGTCTTAAGCTCTCGTGATGATCCAGCCATAGCATCAATTAACCTACAAACACACCTAAATCAAATACAAATGTGGGTGAAAATTTGCCGTATAAAAGCCAACGAAACAAACCAGTCATATAAATTTTACGCTCCGTAGAAGAACGTCCTGTCTATATAAATAATTGTCAACTCTCGCAAGCTGACGATGATAAATATCTTGGTACGCACCTAGATCGACAGCTAACTTGGAGGAATCACATACTCGCCAAACGGAAACACCTTGGACTTAAACTCTACCAAATATATTGGCTTATCGAGCGCAAATCCAATTTATCATTAGATAATAATATATTAATATATAAATCAATACTGAAGTCTATTTGGTCATATGGAATTCAACTATGGTTAGCCGCTAGAAAATCTAATATATCCATCAAAAAACGGTTCCAAAATAAAGTGTTTCTTACTATTGTCGATGCTCCGTACTATGTTTCAAATAAAGTGATACAATGCGATATTCCTCTAGAAACAATAAAAAGTGCAATTCAACGTATTTGTGTAAAGTATTTCGAAAGTGTTTCAGTGCATCTCAACTAATTAACTAAATATGTGAAGTAGCAGTGAAGTGCGTAGTCTAAAATGTCTAACATTATCCGATTTGATTATTAGACATACATAGACTTTAGAATAAGCTGTAGAATAAGGCTAATTAATTATAATAGTATTTTATACAGGAGATCACTTGACCGAACAGATTAATTAACAAGTAAATTTACTGAAAACATTCCATATTTTATTAATAAAACAATATTAATGGACATAATCTTCAGCACTCATCTCTCATGTTTATCACACTCTTTTAACACCAATCGATTAATATTAAGGATAATCCACGAATTGATAGACGAAGAAATAAACGCAGACCGCTTCTTCCGCAGCGTCGTCAGCAGTTTGAAATTCTAATCAGCTACGACGGCTTTAATTAATATATTGCCGGAATTTTGTTGTTTCGAGACTAAAGAAACTTTTTCTTTTTTCTTTTTCTTCTTTCCGCCCTATCATGGAAGCGGTTAATGAATCAGGACCGGAGAGATATCGAAATATTACGAGTCCCATTTGCTGCTGATAAATAGTCCTTTATTAAGGTTATTCAATTTTTTATTCATATTTACCGCAGTGGTAAGATATGGTGTTGTTTATGTTTTGCTTCCGAGCGAGTGTCATATATTTTCTTGCGGAATGGATGGCGGGAGTTTTTCGGGAAAATAGGAAGCAGTTTAACGGTAATAAGGTAATTTTTTATTATAATTACGCTGTAATATTTGGAAAATTGTTTGTTTTGTTTTGGACGGCTCGTTAATAAGCAGTAATCAGCAAGAGTCATCGGTAGTGCGTCCAGGATTTTCTTTTGGGGTGAGTTTTGATGTCAATATCAAAGTTAATTTAATGGATTATTGAGTGAAATGCTACTATGGTAACTCCAAAATCCCATATAAATAAATATGCACAAAAATCTTGCTGTTGTGCGTCCATTGGTTCTAACTCAGGCTATAATGAACGTGCAATGCGTGCAAGGGAAAAAGTTAAAGCCAAACACTTTAGATATACTTCCACTCAGTGCCAGCAGGAACCACATTTGGTGACGTTTTTGTATGCTTCAACATACCCACAAATCATAACTGCACCTCAGTAACTTTAGCCACAATTATGCCGGCTTGGTTGGCGTAGTGATAAAGGCGACAGGACGGTCCACATAGAGTTGCGATAGTCGCGGGTTCGAATCCTGCTGTGGCATGGTCGTGATTGTTTAACATTTGTGATTGTCCTTAGGCAAGAGTACAAAATCCGACAAGGAAAATGATCCCAGTCACGCCAATTACCAGGCTGGGTAAGACCGGATGTCTTCTGGGGTGATTCCTAAGTTGTTCACTCGCCAGTCGGTAAGCTTAATGTCGAAGATCGTGGTTCGTAATCCAAGTTAAACTGTAAGTCCAGTCCCTAGATAAATCCTCGTCGGTAAACAGGAGTCTTTAAAATGTATATAAAAAAATATTATTTTTAATTTGCCATAATTTTAGAATTACAGCGTATATACGACGATTCTAAGAAACAATAATGGATAAATAAATAAATATATAAGTAGAACATAATGAATAGAGAATAATAAGTATAAAATAATAAGTAGATAATTATAAACGAATGGATGATAAATGGAGATTTAATAAATAATAATTGATAATTATTTATTAAAGATAAAACTATATTACAGAAAACTGGAATACTCTGTGAACAAACTCACCATTTCACGAAACTCAACATGAACGGCACAAAAAAGTAGAAAATAAACTGAATAAGAAGAATGTAATGACTCTGACCGTCGCGTCTTTAGAAATGGACTTTTATAAAGTTCTGTCGTCCCTAGGACATGATCACATCTGGCAAATATAACCCGCGAAGAAAGATCAACAATGTTGCCATTCATGTTAATTATTTCTATTGATAAGTGTTATCATACAAATAAAAAGAAGCGGCAATACCGCCTAGTTCCTTTACATTATCTTTTACACCTTAAAAAAACACTGGAACGACCCGAAATTGAAAAGGTCTAAAATATCAAACTGCGAGATAGAATTTTAAGTATAATAGATATACGGGACGATTTGTGATTTCCTTGAATGGTATATGTCTCTGTCTGTGTTTGAGGGAAGAAATATCAAGAAAAAATAAACAAAAAAACTCGCTTTTACAGCCTATATAATTTAAAAAATAAGTGGTTATTATAAAAGCTAATAAACCTCGGATAATAGTGCGAAAAAACCCAGGTATAAAAATAGCGAAAAACCTCGGCTGATGTTACGTTCCTTCTCGCCGATTCCTGGAACAAACATCAGTCGGCATTATCGCAACTACGGTTGTCAGCGGCATCCCGACAGTTTCCCGGTCCGCAGCCATGTGTTTTTTCCGCGTTTTCGCGACTCCTTCGCAATTTCCCGAATCTGCGCGCTCGCTCTGTCATCGAATCATTAAACGGAAAAAGTTCGACCACGGCGCTTCTTGGCTATGGCGACGTCAGTTTGTTTTCGCCGCCTGCTTGGATCGGAACTCCCCGTATGACGACGTGGTTCCGTCAGCGCGTGCCGGCCCACTGCGATCCGTTCAGTACGTACGACGAAGCGGAGAAACTTTCCACCCGATATCGCGGGGATGTCGACGATGAGGTTCAATTCATGAGCGATTATACATACTGGAGTGATTCATGTGAATGATTGTGATGAAGTTGGTTTACCAAACAATATGTTCGCTGAAGATTTTGTTCTAATCGCAAGAATCACATGTAAGTGTCATTTGGTTGATTGATGATGACTGAAATAAACCACCGACTCTTATTTCTGATCATAAGTACTTTTCTATAAAATATACCAGGCATAATTCACAACTTGTTTAAACCACTAACAGTTGTCAACATCAATGCCATTAAATTTAGGCAAAATAGAATAACTCGAACTAAGAATCATGTTACGATATGGAGCATTAATAACAATTATTACTTGATCAGCCTCATGTCCTGAGACGTGAGGATTCAATGATGTTTTCAGCACAAAATCCATACCTAACATCGACATGTTATGGATGAACTTGGTCTTCGATAATCATCTTCACGAAATCAGCATCCATTTTTTGATGTTGATGATCGGTCAGTTTGGTATTACCAATTGATTCAGTCTTTCTGTATTATTTAAATACCATCTTCTCATTTAATGAAGTGAAATCTAGAGATACAAATGTTAAATTTTCAAGGTCATCTTTGGATCTTGTTAGCTATTATTTGTAATTTGCCTATTGTTTTAGTCAATTAATTAATAGTAATTATAATTAATAGTAATTAATAGTAATTAGTGTCATTTTCACACTTTTCTTCTATTTCTCAGAAAGTGGAAAATAGAAACAAGTCTGACTAACCAGACATTCTGGTTAGCATAATAATACCAATAATACTTACCATAAACTTCAATGATACTTCCAGTATTTGTTGATGTTGATGACCAATGACTTTAACATTTCCGCTTGATTCAATCTTTCTGTATTATTCGAAAATAATCTTCTTAGACGGTGAAGTTAAATATATATTATAAAATATTTAAATTAATTATATTTAAGAATATAAATTATATGATAAAATACATGTAGTAGAGAGGTTTATTGAGTAAATATCTAACATTAAAAAGAGAAAAATAAAATATTTTTATCAAAAAAATTGAACCAACTTCAAAACAACAAAAAAATAAGGAACTCACCAAAAATTTTAAAATAATTAAACTAAGATTTTTAACACAAAAATATTTTTAAATAAAATATGTACATAATAATCGTTGTAATAACTAAATAAAAATAAACAAAAACCTTATTTCACCTATCTACCACACATATTTTATATTCTACTATATACATACAATTTAGCTTAATACCTACCTAAACCTATTTATCTATTTACAATATTATTTTAACTACTACCAACTGAACACTTTCGGTGCCGAGCCCAAACAGTACAAAAATAATAGTATAATTTTGTGCCATATACAAAAAATTAAATTACCAACAAAATATATCTAAATTAATATAATTATTTGGGTTCGGCAATGACTTCAAAGTAGTCAGTTGGTAGTAGTTAAAATAATATTGTAAATAGATAAATAGGTTTAGCTAGGTATTAAGTCAAATTGTGTGTATATGGTAGAATACACACAAATAAATCTTATATATAAAAATGAATCGCAAAATATGTTCCTAAGCGCATAACTCAACAACGCCTGGACCAATTTGGCCAAATCTTTTTTTAAAATGTTCGTTGAAGTTCAGGGATGGTTTTTACGGCGAGAAAAATTAGAATTATTGCTGGAAAAACCCTAAAAATAGCCCTTTTTGTTTGAATTTGTTTCGTGTATCAGTTGACAATTCATCTGTCATCTGTCAAAAGTCATCTGTAACAGACAACTTTTTTTTTTTAAATTTGATATGACTTGAACTCAAATCCTTTTAATCCGTACGAATTGTTTTATTTATTTAAAATTTTTTATTTGTTTAAAATTTAATTCAAATTTTAAATAAATAAAACAATTCGTACGGCTTAAAAGGATTTGAGTTCAAGTCATATCAAATTTAAAAAAAAAAGTTGTCTGTTACAGATGACTTTTGACAGATGACAGATGAATTGTCAAGTGATACACGAAACAAATTCGTATATCGTGTTTTGTGCAGAGTGTTTAGTTAGTTAGTGTTTGTTTAGTTCGTGATTAGTGAAAAAATAATTTATATTTGATATGCCTCCTATAAGACGAAGCAATTTAGGTAGAAGAACCAGAAATGTTATAAACCAAGCTAATTACCGATCTAATCGTACTGCACAAGAACGTGACGACGGAAATGAACGTGAAAGAATTCGGATATCACAAACGCGTGAAGCGCGAGCGCGACATTCAACTAATAATCGCGCAAGTTTGAATCCAGCTGCTTTCAGTTACGATGTGTCAATTGACTACAGTAACTACCAATGTGTTGTTATTGGTTCTATGAACTTGGTTTGCTCACACTGTAAGGCATTAAAATACAAAAACGAAGCCAATGGATTGTGTTGCGCAAATGGTAAAGTGAAATTGATACAATTGGATCCACCACCAGAACCATTGTACTCATTGGTTTCAGGAATAGGAACAGATTCTATACACTTTTTGACACATATTCAACAATATAACAATTGCTTTCAAATGACTTCATTTGGGGCAACAAATGCAGTTCGGGAAAATTTTATGCCAACTTTCAAGGTATGTATTATAGCAGTTACTCATAATTATTTTAGCGAACAAAATTTTCTGTCACCAAAGTTAAGATGTGTTACTAATCTTCAATTTCTTAATCATTACGAAATATATCACTTAGTCATCATATTATATGGTGATTCAGTTTCAGTGACACTTTTATTATATTTTATATTTGATAGATATTAGTTAAAACTAAATATATACTTTTTAAGATCAAATATTATTTAAGTTTGATCATTGACAATCCATTAATTTATACCACACCATAATATTTTTTTTATTTACAGATACAAGGGCAAATATATCACAGAGCAGGTTCACTGTTACCAGTGTCAGATAGCGACAACAAATTCCTGCAAATTTATTTTATGGGCAATTCACCACAAGAAATTGATCTGCGTTGTGCACATAACAATTTAGTAAAAAGGTCTATTGTAGAACAATTACAAACTTTATTTCATCAACACAATCAATTGATTATATTGTTTAAAACTGCCCTGGATCTGATGCCATCCGATAATCACAAAATTGTAATCAGAGCTGATAAAACACCTGCAGGTCAACATACAAGATGTTTTAATGCACCAACTATTGATGAAGTTGCTGTCGTTGTAGTTGTAGAAAACTTGGAATCCCGTGATATTGTTTTACATCGTCGGAATGATCAATTACAACGTATAAAGGAAACACACCGCTCATATGATGCACTGCAATATCCCATTATATTTTGGCAAGGTGAAGATGGCTACGATTTCTCAATAAAAATGATAAATCCCATTACAGGTAACTAAAATATTAGTTTAGCTATGGCGATAATATCTCAGTCACTATATTACGTATTTTAATTTTATATTTGAATGTTATTAAAACAAAATCTATTTACAGGTTCTGAAACCAACAAAAAAGTCAGTTCAATGAACTATTCATACCGCCTAATGATTCGGGAAAATGAAGATAATCACATATTGAAATGTCGGCGATTATATCACAAATATGTTGTTGACATTTATGTTAAAATTGAAACGGAGAGATTAACATTCATCAGGTTGAATCAAACCAAACTCCGATCTGAAGAGTATATTCACCTTCGAGATGCGATTAATACTGATGGAAATGCACAGAATGTCGGTCGGATGACTATTCTTCCAGCAACATACATCGGAAGCCCTCGGCATATGCACGAATATGCTCAAGATGCCATGTCGTATGTTCGTCATTATGGTACAGCAGATTTGTTCATCACATTTACATGCAATCCGCAATGGATAGAAATTAAGCAGGAGTTATTCCCTGGGCAATCACCCATTGATCGTCATGATATTACAGCCAGAGTCTTTAGACCAAAGTTGAAATCTTTAATGAATTTCATCGTAAAACATAATGTGTTTGGTGAGACACGCTGCTGGATGTATTCTGTGGAGTGGCAGAAACGAGGATTGCCACATGCACACATTTTGATTTGGTTGGTTGAAAAGATAAGGCCAAATGAAGTTGATGCAGTGATATCAGCTGAAATCCCTAATGTACAAGTAGATCCTGGATTGCATGAGGTAGTTATCAAAAACATGATACATGGTCCCTGTGGAACTCTTAATCAAAATTCACCGTGTATGATGGATGGTAAATGTTCAAAACGATATCCACGGACATTAATATCGGAAACAATTACTGGTAATGACGGTTATCCATTGTATCGTCGCAGATCGACAGCAGATAATGGAAAATCAACAATTGTCAAATTAAATTAACAAGATATTGAAATAGATAATCGTTGGATTGTTCCATATTCACCCATTTTATCAAAGACATTCAAAGCACACATCAACGTTGAATCTTGCCATTCAGTGAAATCGATTAAATACATTTGCAAATATGTAACCAAAGGGAGTGATATGGCTGTGATTGGAATTGGTGCAGAGAATTCTAATGATGAAGTTACCCAATACCAAATGGGCCGCTATGTCAGTAGTAATGAAGCAGTTTGGCGAATATTTTCTTTTCCTATTCATGAGAGACACCCTTCTGTTGTTCACTTAGCTGTGCATTTAGAAAATGGACAAAGAGTGTATTTTACAGCACAGAACGCAGTACAAAGAGCTGCTCAGCCACCATCTACTACATTAACCAGTTTTTTTGAGACATGCCAAAACGATGATTTCGCACAAACATTGCTATATTCTGAAATGCCAAAATATTATACCTGGAATCAATCCTCAAGGAGATTTATACGACGGAAACAAGGAAAACCAGTTCCAGGATATACAGATGTATATTCCACCGATGCGATTGGCCGGATTTATTCAGTACATCCAAGCAATGATGAATGTTTTTATTTACGACTGCTATTAGTCAATGTACGTGACCCAACATCATTCCAACAGTTACGAACTGTTGATGGTGAATTGTGTGGATCCTACAGAGAAGCCTGTCAACGTTTGCAATTGCTTGAAAATGACGCTCATTGGGATCAAACTCTCAATGATGCTGTAATATCATCACACACTCATCAAATACGAACATTGTTTTCTATAATCATATCTACATGCTTCCCATCAAACCCAATTGATTTGTGGATGAAGTACAAAGATTATATGTGTGATGATATTTTGTATCAAATACGGAATAGAATGGGAAATCCAAATATACAAATCAGTGAAGAAATTTACAATGAAGCATTGATTTCAATTGAGGACATGTGCTTGATAATGTCAAACAAACTATTAATTCAATTAGGCCTGACCGCGCCCAATCGTCCAATGCATGACGCTTTTAACCAAGAGTTGCATCGAGAAAGACTGTATGATCTCAACGCTTTGAAAGAATAAATTCAAACAAATCTTCCACTATTAAATGAACAACAGAAGTATGTATTTGAAACTCTTATGAAAGTAACAAATGATGAAACTGGAGGGATTTATTTCTTAGATGCACCTGGTGGTACAGGAAAAACTTTTTTTATTTCATTAATATTAGCAACAATTCGCTCACAAAATAAAATTGCACTTGCACTCGCTTCGTCGGGAATCGCAGCAACTTTGCTTGAAGGTGGTCGAACAGCCCATTCAGCACTAAAATTGCCATTAAATATGCAAAGCAATGAAACTCCAACCTGCAACGTTTCGAAGAACTCTGCAATGGCAAAGGTTTTGCAGCAATGTAAATTGATTGTTTGGGATGAATGCACGATGGCACATAAAAAATCTTTGGAGGCTTTAGACAGAACCTTAAAAGATCTACGTAGCAATAATAACCGATTTGGTGGTGCAATGATTTTATTAGCAGGAGATTTTCGTCAAACATTGCCAGTGATTCCACGATCAACGCCAGCTGATGAACTCAATGCATGTCTAAAGTCCTCCAATTTGTGGAAACATGTTAAAGTACTTCATTTAAGCAAGAATATGCGTGTCGAGTTGCAAAATGACCAATCTGGAAACATATTCTCTAAACAACTCATTGACATTGGTAATGGCAAATTTCCTATAGACATGTTGACGGCTTGCTTTTGCTATGACTATAAACAAGTCCCAGGGGCAATCATTAAGTGTTTGTGGTATTAATCTAGAAAACCCATGTTTCTCACATGGTCAATTGTATGTTGTCTGTTCCCGTGTTGGAAAACCATCAGATTTGTTTATCTATGCGCCAGGTAATCAAACAAAAAACATCGTATACCACAAAGCAATATAAAAATAATAATATAATTATGATTCCATATACAATAAAGCAATTACTTACCAATCCTTATATATGTTTTATTTAATTATTTTTTATTCACAACGCCCTATCACCAGGGTGATGGTTCTAGTTCAGAGAATTTTTTAAAATACGTAGGCACAAAAACTGCCACGTATTAAGTCAAATTTTTTGTACAGGACGAAGTCTGTCGGGTCAGCTAGTGATATAATAAAATACGTGTAGTAGAGAGGTTTATTGAGTAAATATCCAACACTAAAAAGAGAAAAATAAAATATTTTTATCAAAAAAATCGAACCAACTTCAAAACAACAAAAAATAAGGAACTCACCAAAAATTTTAAAATAATTAAACTTAGATTTTTAACACAAAAAAAACATTTTAAAATAAAATATGTACATAATAATCGTTGTAATAACTAAATAAAAATAAACAAAAACCTTATTTCACCTATCTACCACACATATTTTATATTCTACTATATACATACAATTTAGCTTAATACCTACCTAAACCTATTTATCTTTTTACAATATTATTTTAACTACTACCAACTGAACACTTTCGGTGCCGAGCCCAAACAGTACAAAAATAATAATATAATTTTATGACATATACAAAAATTAAATAACCAACAAAATATATCTAAATTAATATAATTATTTGGGTTCGGCACTGACTTCAAAGTAGCCAGTTGGTAGTAGTTAAAATAATATTGTAACTAGATAAATAGGTTCAGGTAGGTATTAAGCCAAATTGTATGTATATAGTAGAATATACACACAAATAAATGATATGATAAAATACATGTAGTAGAGATGTTAATAAGGTTTTTGTTTGTTTTTATTTAGTTATTACAATGATTATTATGTACATATTTTATTTTAAAATGTTGTTTTTCGTGTGTTAAAAATCTAAGTTTAATTATTTTAATTTTCAGTGAGTTACTTATTTATTTTCTGTAGTCGGTTCAATTTTTTTATCAGAAATATTTTATATTTCGAGCTCTTGTCCCTTGATATTAATCAATAATTCTGCTGACAATTGATATTGTTCCTGTTATAGTAACCGAAAATTAATTTGAACGATTAAACAAGAAGAGATTGTGCTTTTTGTTCGGAAAAATTGGAGAAGGGGAATCCCTCGATGATATCCTTGTTGGGCCAGGTTTATTCTCTTGATTAAAATATTTAAAAATAGATTTTTAAGAGGCGCTTTTAATTAGTATTTTAAAATAACAATTTTGTTTAACGTAATTTAGAATATTAAGTAATTTATATTTTGTGCTGATTTTGTTTTATTTGAAGCTTTATTTGAAAAATCAATGTACTTTACTTAAAGTGTGTTCCAACGGTAGCCGGTACTTTTTATCACTTTTTATTGCAATATAAGTTGTGTTTCTTGGGGTTATCCACAAATCGGGCCATTTACGCTACTCAGACAGGTCACAGCTCATTTATTAGAGATCGTAGTATTCAAAAGGCGCATGGTTTGGACAGTACGCAACACTTTTCCAAATATGTCTATACCGAGTTTGCTACATGTGGTTGAGCGTTCTCATGCTGAAGAATAATATTGTTACCTCTTTGGTCGTATTCCGGTCGTTTTTCGCATAGTGCTCGAACTAACAGGCCAATTGAAAAATCCCCGGCCTACCATAGTAAAACACATTTTCAAACACAATTCCCTTCAAGGTTGATACACGGATTATAGCCACCCTCCAACTTTTCGATACAATTTTTGTAGTACGATTTGTCCTTTGCTTCAAAATAGGCCTCAGTTTCGGCGATCACCTCTTCATTCGACAAAAATTTAATCCCAGAACAGGAAATAGTCGCTGGAGGCCAGATCTAGAGAATACGGTGGATGAAGAAGCAATTCGAAACCCATTTGATGTATTTTTGCCATCGTTTTCACTGACTTGTGACACGGTCCATTTCTTCTTCAAATGCGGCCGTTTTTCGGCGATTTCGTCCTTCAATCGGTCCAATAACGCTATGTAATAGTTGCTATTGATGGCCCTTCCTTTTTAAGGTAGTCGATGAAAATTATTCTAAGTCCATCCCAAAGTACAGACCCCATAACCTTGCCAACCGTCTATTTCGTTTTCCACACTTCCACTTTACACGTTCAGTTGATATCTTTAGAGTATGTCCTACTTGATTCAATTACGGTCATTCAAAATCATTTTGTGGATTTTTAAAATGTTTTCGTTAGTAACAACCTCTTTTGGGCGTCCACTACGTTCACCATTTTCGGTGCTCATTTTACCACGTCTAATCTTTTCACGTCGTCTCGGCATCAAGCCAGGTTTTTGCTTCAACTGTATTGTTTCCCTTCAAAAAGCAATATTTTATCAACACGCGAAGTTCCTTTTTATTAATTTTTTTCACAATAACAAAACTTGCTTCACTCAAAATGCTATAAATCACAAACTAATGATCCGACAACTGTCAAATTTATACACGCATCCTTTGAGGGTTAGGGCTAACTAAAAAACATATGGATTTAATTCTAGTAGCGCCATCTATGTGTCAGTCTGGGGACTTTTCAATCGACCTGTTAAATGCATTAATTGTAGTCGATCGCTATTCCCACTGATGGTTTCATTAGGTTTTATTGGTTCATAATGTATAACACCAAGCCGATTCCACCAAATACAGCATGGATATTCAGCTTTGCCGTTGATATTCATGCATAATCAGATGGCCTCTAAGATTTTTTCCATTTTGGATCATTCTAATTGAACCACTTTTCATTATCAATACCAATACGATGCAAAAAAACCTTTCCGATATTTCCGTTGTATCATTTCACACATGACCAAACGCCTTTCAATGTCTCTTTGCTTTTGAAACATTCAGAATTGCTTCTTGTGTCATTCCCAACAATTCTGCATATTCTTCTTGCGTTTTACAATGATCATAATCGATTAATTCCTTCAAATTATCGTCTTCAATTTTAGTCTGTTTGTCCTGAACGCTCTTTGTCTTCGGTGTCAAAATCACTGATTTTAAAACGTCAAAACAAGTATTCACATGTTGATATCGATGGAGCCTGGTTCTCTCAAGGCTCACACAGTATTTGATGACCTTCAGAGAAATTTTTCTTCAGGCTGAAGTAAAAAAATAAAACTTATCGGAAATTCGATTTACTGGGTACAATTCAGGGATTTTCAGCGCTCCGAAGAAATGTTTGTAACAATAACACTATCTGTTGTAAATCACAGCCAATTTATTCATTTCTTCTTAATGGATCCAATTGAGAGATCTCCGTGTCCCAATGGTGATGAGCCGTTGTCATTCTCCAATATATTAACGAAATGTAGGAATTTATTAACTCATGGTTTCTTTGGCCCATTGACGGGTGTTTTCTGGCCTTAAAATCTTGTATAGGACAATCTACTCAGACATCTTAAATTCATCATCTCACAAGAAGTTCTTTAGAAGTCTCTTAATGTTGGAAAAGAAAAAGAAAACGAAATAACTTATTTTCCAACTTATACTATTATATTTCCACCTCTAATTGTGAATAAATAACTCAAAAGTAGTTGTTATTATTATTAAATACAACACCGATTGATACTAAATAATTATCCGTAAGCAAACAAGAATTTTTCGGTCAACATTTATCATTACCATAATCCCTAAGTACCAACAGCCTCTCTAACATACATAAAAAAATTTTTCAAATGTCATAAATTGAGTTAACACATGTTTCTGTCCGCCCACGTCGGATTTGCGAAAATATTACCATTCACCTACTTTATTATTCTATCAGAATGATTAGTAGGTATACATATCTCATTCAAACGCAAAAACGATAAAGATTTAAATATATTATGTTTTCTTTATTATTTCCATCGAACAATACGCCGCGAACGGCGAGATTGTTTCTCAATCGATGTCCTGACAACCTACCTTGCCAAAACATCGTTATTTTTACTCCAGCTGACTTAAAAACTCCAGGAGTAAAAGAAAACATACGTTACATTGCTTATTTATAGCCATTCCATCGTTAATTGGCCGATAAAAGAAAGGGAAACGAACGAATTTTTAAATCACGGAACGCTAATCGAAAAATACCGAGAAATTTTTGCGCTGTTCGAGATATGACATCATTTGACAGGTCCGACGAGGTAATGGGTCACTATTTATAAAAAATACTGATCGTTCAGTAGTCGAAATTCGACCACATTTTATTGAGCTGTGCTATTATTTATAAAATAACTGGAAAGAGTAAAATATTATTATGAATGAGGCGCATTAAACATTTTTATAAAATAACTTAATAACCAACCTCTATTAATAAAAATATCAAGGTTACTTTCATCAAATTCCAATAATTAAGAAAATATCACTAAATTAAAAATACTATAGGAATATATGACAATATAAAATTATCACAAGAGTGACAGGTCAATTGAAAAGTCCCCGGCCTACCATAGTAAAACACATCTTTTTGGCAAAATTAGTGTTTTTATTCAACATAATTATTTTCGAGAGTGATACACTGATTATAGCGACCCTCCAGCTTTTCGATACCATTTTTGTAGTACGATTTTTGGTCTTTGCTTCCAAATAGGTATCAGTTTCGGCGATCACCTCTTCATTTGACGAAAATTTCGTCCCATCGGGCATTCTTTGAAATCTTAGAACAGGAAATAGTCACTAGGGGCCAGATCTGGAGAATACAGTGGATGAGAGATCAATTCGAAGTTCAATTCATGGATGTTTGACACTGTGCATTGTCTTGGTGAAGCAGCACTTTCTTTTTCTTCAAATGCGGCAGTTTTTCGTCGATTTCTTCTTTCAAATGGTCCATGCTATGGAATAGTCGCTGCTGATGGTCCTTTTCAAGGTAGCCAATGAAAATTATTCCTATTCCACTAGTATCTGATATATTATGTTTCCATAACAATATCGAATATTATCAGTCCATAAGAAAACATAAACTTTCACTTCTATTCTGTGTTTTCCATATAACAAATTCAGACATTCTTAAAATTTCAAATGAATTCATTAATGTTTACATTATAAATCTAAATATCTTGTGAAAAAAGGTCAAATGATTCTTTTTAATCTCGACTGAAATCGACTATCGACTGTTTAGTAATTGACTACTTTTTACTATCGACTCTTTTCTAACGTTCTGGCTCTGTCATCCTAGCCGCGACCTTGACAAAAATGTACCTAATTTATGCTTACATAGATTTATATGTAATATACATGTTTGATGATTTTTTCGTAGATTACTTGTAAATAACAATAAATTGTATATTAATATAGCAGCATTTTGGAACGAAAATTTTCAAGATTGTTGATGTAATAGGGTAAAAAGATTAAAATTGTAAATGATAAATAATAAAGCACTTTTGACTATTGTGCGACCATTTTTAATTATGTTATGATTTAATTTTCTTTTCTATGATTAGGGATATGTTTAATGTTTATTTAATATTTATTGTTATTGTACATCTTTAAATTTTAGGTTTTGTTTAAGTTCTATTGTATTGTCTGTATTTATTATAGTATATTATTTGAAAGTAGCAATTAATATATTAAAATAAATAAAAGTTAGCGAAAGCGCCAACATGTTCATCTTCATAATTTGCTCCGGAAGAATGATGTGAAAAAAATGAAAAGATGATGAGCACTATAAAAAACTCTCAACTAGTATGTTGATTGTATGAATGATAAAGGAAGGAAGGTGAAGGATATATGTTTCTACCTCCATGACCTCTAATAGTTCCAAAAAAATTCTCTAAGATATCGTGGTTAAAATTACGTAAATAAATGTAGTTATTTATAAATTTAGACAAAATAGATTTCTTTAAGGAAATAAATCCCCTAAAAGTAGCAATTAAATACTTAATTCATGGTACCGTAACAAATATTTTCTTAACAAGGCAATAGAATTTGGAGCTTTTTAGATATACATTTAGCTCTACTCCAAAATTATTGAACACTGATTGTTGTTCTAAAAAATGACATAAGTATTACATAAGTGTTTCAAATATTTTAAAGATTTTACAAATAGAAATATTATTTATTAGTATTAATTATCCAGTTGACTTAATTATTACCTTCTTGCAAGATTTTTTATAGGGTGACATCATATTGACAGCATGCGAACAACTTGGTAGAATAACTGAATTCATATTCTCATTATTACCATTAACATCTTCATTAGCAGGTTGTTTTTCTGTAAACAAACAATAGATAAACAAATATGTAATAGATAGATAATTTTCTGTGTACCTGATAAAAACAATGTTGGATATGCATTTGCCCTAATACCTGTTCGTGAAGAAAGGGTAATTCTAACTTCTTCACTAAAATGTCTGTGATAGACACGATGACGTTGATATATTTACATTGTGGTTAATCCATATAATTTACTACTATTTATATGATCAACCCATTTTTGGAAGAGAGCGAGATCATTCTTTGGGCTATGTCTAATTTCGGTAGTAGATTTACACCCAAGTACACTACATCTTTTACTACACGGATGCATTGTAATCAATGTTTATATTATTACTTATATATTACTACTAACGAAGATTTCTTAACATAAACAAACACAAAAATTTTAAAAAACAAACTTAAAGATTGATGCCCATATAAAATGATGGCTTCTCACAATTTGACCAACTAATAACGTTCCATTTTAGTGGCGGTTCCAGCAATTTAAACTAGCCAATCACAATTTGCGATCGCAGCGTTACCGTCGGTTGAACTAAGCAAAACATTTCCCCAAGGTCGCCTATACCGTGAATTTTTTTTTCTATGATTTAGGTACAACAGAAACGTTGAATAATCTATCGAATTTAATTAGGCGCTGGCAACGAGACGATCAGAGAATCACATATTTGTTTATGTATATTGTGTCACCGATCTGACACCTGGTTTCTTAATTTTCGCGCATTTCGTTTTTTTGGAATTTATTTATTTATAACAGCAAAATGTTCGCTAAGCCGACTAGTATATAGAGAAGAAGATAGATAATGTTTTCTTTATTCTATCCAATGAAGAATACGCCGCGAACTGCGAGATTGTTTCTCAATCGATGTTGTGACAATCTACTTTGCCAAAACATCGTTATTCTTACTCCAGCTGATCTGAATAATCCAGGAGTAAAAGAAAACATTCGTTACACCGCTTATTTATAGCAATCTCACCGTTAATTGGCCAATAAAAAAGCAAAACGAACGCGGAACGCGAATCTAGATATACCGAGAATTTTTTTCAGCGTTCGAGATGGTGTTGGAGCCGTAGAAAGGGGGAGTGGTGTAATATATGATCATTAGACGGCTTCGGCGATTTAATGGGTCACTATTTATAAAAATAAAATGCGACAAAGCCGCTACATGACACGGTGATGGAGTTCAAACGAATTTCGCGACAATCTCATTCTGGAAACTTATCAGGTTTGTCGAAAAAATGTGGATCAAGGTTAAAGAGTAACAGGAATTATCGCAATGTTAGAGTCGGAGGTGATTGGGGATTTTATTTATACTTCCGCTTGTCTCGAAAATAGTGTTGCGTTATCATTTATAGTTCATCGGTTAGTGATCGCTAGTTAGGTTGGTGCAGAATCAATTTACCTGTTAAGTGTTATCCAGACGCTTAGAAACAAATAAATAGTTAATTAATATTTTGTTCTTTTTATAACTCTACGTGGTGTAGTGTTTTTTTTTTGATAACTGGTAAGTATTTTTTAATTCTACTTTAGTTGAGTTGATAAACTCATTTAACTCAATATATTTCTTGGCACATATTACAAATACATTACATTGTATTAATCATAACATACTTATTGAAGAATTATTTTTTCTTACACCGTGCATAGACCCAAAAAAAACCCTCAAGCACCGACTTCAAAGTGCAATGGGACCAGTCGGTAGTAATTAAATTAAAATAGCAAATAGATAAATATGCAGGTAGTAGATATTAAGCTAAATAGTGTGTATATCACTACATAGTATAAAACAAAGTCGCCTTTTCTGTCCCTATATCCCTATGTGCGCTTAAATCTTTAAAACTACGCAACGGATTTTGATGCGGTTTTTCAATAGATAGAGTGATTCAAGAGGAAGGTTTATATGTATAATACATGCATAATATACTAAGGCAACATTGCTAATTTTAGAGGTTTATAACGTGATGTCGTAAATTAACCTATTTTTTTAGGCTTATTTAGCAATTAGCAAAAACGCTGCCTAACCCTACGAGTTAGATCAAATTAATGTACTACAGTATTGTACACCATAAAAAGGTCTACAAAAAAGTCCGCGATGGTATATGTTTATCTTTTAGGGATAACCCACATTAACCATTTTTATTGTTTACTTTTTACGTGAGAAAATGGCTTATTTACGAAGCTATTTTAAGCAATACGGCATTAATCCTTATCGAATTAAGTACATTAAATACAGTGTGCAATTAATATAGATTAATATGGTTCCTTACAGCATGTAAATTATACAAATATTTTCGGAGATATTACAAATTTAAAATTTGCGTTTAAAAATGTGTAATGTAATAAAAATTGTATGAATTTAGATATTCCAAAGATAGCAGGAAATCTTCATAGTAAGTATAGGGGAAGAGGAATTGTTTTACTCCAAATTTAATGCGTGCAGGCCAAGGGCAGTAATGAATGAACCAAAAATACTGGATCGATTTTAATCATGTTTTCATTGAGTGACATAGGCATATATATTTTATGCCCGTGCAAAGTCGGAGCGGGCCGCTATGTTTTTATATAAAACGTTCATATTTTTTCTGTAGTGTATTTAATTTAGTATCAGCATTGCACCCGTGCGAAGCCGGGGCGGGTCGCTAGTGGTACAATATAAAATACGTGTAGTAGATAGGTTAAATAAGATTTTTGTTTATTTTTTTTGTTATTATAACGATTATTATGTACATATTTTATTTTAAAAATTTTTTTTGTTAAAAATCTGTATAATAATATGTATAAAAGTTTTGAGACTATTCTATATAGAATTTCATATATACGTAAATATAATAGTTCATTGACATCGGTGACTAATTTTACAGATTAAAAATAAACTCATATAGTTTATTGAATTTTAGACAATTTTGGTAAAAAAATATAAACATTATGAGCTGTTACACACAGTGTTTTTATTGAATATAAGAAGTTGGACGTTTATATAAATGATGTCTTCTCACAATGGCAAGGATTGGAATGGTCTAGTTTTCCATGACTCTGCATCATAAATCAAAATGCGTTTGACCGATGTTTTGGGTTGTCAATTGTGTGCGTCAATGTCAATTTTTAGCGTAGATATGCAATTTCAAAAATCTCTACCAGAAAGTATGTGTAAACGTGTTACTCAATAATGTAATTTGTTACAGTGATTTGATGTCATTAACTGGCTAATGAACAACAAGTTAAATAGATAAGTCCAAAATAACGAGGCCGCAATAGACACACCCTTGTTGAAAATTCCACGTATTAGATTAAATTGAATTATTTCAATTTTTTTCTACAGTACTTTGTCGTAGAATTTTAAATAGATTACTTATTTTTAGTCGTTCAATTTGATTTAAAATACATATATTCTGAAATTTTAATTATAATACAGAAGGATGTCGAAAGACTCTGTCACGGACACTTCTACTGCCCTACACTCTCTGAGATATATGCCTATTCCAAAACTCAGATATTATAATAATGACGTAAGTTTATTATTCTGTCAGTTTGTTTCCCAAGAAACTAATGCTAATACCTGTTTATGTGAAGTCAATTCAAAATAGCAGTGAACCCACGTGATCTGTCAAAACGTCGTAAAGTTGCCGTAGCGACTTAGAGTTTTAGTACATTTTGGCTTTAACATACAAGAACATTTTAATCTAAATAAAATAATGTAACAAGAATGTTATGTATTATAATTTATTTTAACATTATAGTACATCTAAAGCATATAGTATCGAAGAAATTAAAACTGTAACTAATTATACAGCCACAATAATTTATAGGTTTATATTTTTATAGGTTTACATTGAACTTTTTTCCTCATTATTATCGATAGAGTTCTAGGCGCTTTTTTATGAAGTGGTACCCCCCGAAGGCCTAATCCACTTATTTAACAGTAGTATGTTATATCCGAGTAATGTGTTTTACTTTCATTTGAGATCATATTTACCTTTTACGATTAGTTCTTGTTTCCTTCGATGCAGTGTTTCCTTGTAAAGTAATTTTGATATTATTATAATTCACCTTAGTTTGTTTTGTTGCTGCCTGTATACGTTTTTTTCCACCCCACATGTCCACCATTGAATATCAATCATCGTCAACTCCCCCAAGCAGACCAAGTTAAATATCTTGGTATGCACTTAGATCGACGCCTAACCTGGAAGAAGCACATGTTCTATAAACGAAATCAACTTCGACGAAATTATATCAAATATATTGGCTCATCGGGCGCAAATCCAAGTTATCATTAGATAACAAGGTGTTGCTGTATGAGTCTATACTCAAGCCTATTTGGTCATATGGAATCCAACTATGGGGTACCGCTAGCAAATCTAATATATCCATCATTCAACGGTTCCAAAATAAAGTGTTGCGTGCCATTGTTGATGCTCCGTACTATATTTCAAATAAAGTGATACAACGCGATATTCCTCTAGAACCTATAACGAGTGTAATTCAACGTGTTTGTGTGAAGTACTTCGAAAGGGTGTGCATCCCAATGTACTCGCTAATCAGCTAAATATGCGACGTGATAGTGAAGTGCGTAGACTAAAACGTTTAACACCATCTGATCTGATTACTGGACATATATAAACTTTAGAATAAGAGTAATTAATTAAGATACTAATTTATACAGAAGATTGCTTAATGAAGTAATTTTCTGCATGCCATGTAAATATAATATAGACATAAGAAATACTTATTGCCTATAGGGAAGATTGTGGAATCACAAAGAGTAAAAAAAAATTAAAACAAAGCGTTAAAACAACGTTTGCCGGTTTATAACCCGTAATTATAATATTTTGAAGAATATTGCAGACGTTTGACAAAGGGACAACTTTGGCAGGTTCATTCGGTTACATGTTCGAACTTCTCTAACAGCATTCTATCTCTTTTAAAATAGAATAAAATGAGAAGGAATATATTGATGACTAATGTTTTGAACAGACTTTAGTAAGTAGAAAGATAAACATTTTTAATAACTTTTAATGATACATTCGTATATATTTACATATATTGTGACCGAATATTGTTAACATTGCCTAATGATGTATAAAAGTTTCTACAAAATCTAAATATTCAAGGTTTTACTTCATTTTACGATGATGCTATATTTGTTTTATGTTGAATAAAAGATATCCGGCAAAAAGCCACTTCATACACACCAACGCGCGCCCATCTCTCATTTTAGTGTCGTAAATTTCGGATTTGCTCGGATTTTCCTGCAGTTTTCCTCACACAATTGTCCGTCTAATGAAAAAAGATCTCTACCCGACAAAAACATTTCCCAATTTTGTCGGTTTTCTATTTACGGTTCCCCCTTTTTGTTGGGGCGCTCTTATTTGAACGCTTACCACAGTTGGTTTAAATACTCTTTGAGCGATTTACGTAATTTAATCTCAATTATATCTGTTAAAAATGTAATTATGCATATAATAAGAGTAATTTCCTTCATTTTAATTAGTATCAGTATTAATTAACCGACTTCAAAAAAGGAGGAGGTTTTATATATATATATATATATATATATATATATATATATATATATATATATATATATATATAGGAAATCGATTGTGTATGATCAGATTTTAACAGCACGAGACGATTTATTAAAACCATCTATTGGAAAGATAATGAATTTCTCTTTACTAGACCTATATGTAAATCATATTAAACATAACATATGGGAATGTATATAATTTGCTTACGTAATAACTCAACTTTATTAAATTGAGATATAAAACCAAGCACAAATATACATATTTTATTATACTGGACATTACTCTACCATATTAAAATTCTTTAATAAACGTAAAACGTTCTCTATCTTCAAAGGCATTCTGGACGCGTCACACCGTATATTTTAAGGTTCCGAGTAATTTTTTTGATGAATAAATTCCAATTTAAACGTATACGCAAAGCGTTAGCCTGATGATCACGTCGCAAAATCCTTTCTTGTGTCATTTTATCAAGACCCTATCTTTATGGTTAAATAATATTGGTGGGTACTGGTTGTAATACGACATTTTTATTAGACGCACTTTGAATATTGTTGTAAAATGGTTATGAGATATATACAAGGTTAACTGGTAGCAGAATAATTCTTAAATATTTTGATGACGGAGAAAGTGTTGAAATTTTGTTGAGTTTTTCTAAATAATCATGAAATTATCAGGCTAATTTTTGGTCATGGTCATGATATTACGTCTATTAATGTCGTATTTTGATTTGTAGTTATATATATTAACGACACACCTCAAAACAAAGAGGGTTCTGAACAGCCAAGAATATTGAAGAATTTAAATTTTAACTGAAGATTTGAAGGTATTCCTCAATGAGACCATCATTGGGGATCACTATGCGTGTGAGCTGAGCATTACGCGATAAACGATCGGAATACGAGTAAAGACACAACAGTGCTATTCTTCAGCATGGCAATAGGAACAACATGAAGTGTGTTGAGATGTGAAAAAGAAAATGAAAATGTGAACAACACTTGTTGCAAAATCGGTGAAAGGAGAGACATGGAGAAAATGGGATGTGCTACACTACATTCCGTATTCTCCAGATATTGGTCCTTGTGACGGCTACTTCTTCCGACATGTGAGTGGTGACTTGTCTGAGCAGCGCTTTACTTATGAATATATCAAAATGGGTCGAAATTATGTGGTTCCTTTTTAAAAAATTAAGTCGCCATTAGCTCTTAGAAATTCTCTGAATATTCCTTTGGATAATACATTAACATCAATACACCATTATTTTTTTAGTTCCCTAATCTAAAGAATAAGATAAATTCCCAGATCAATTGAGAGGTGATCTATAATGTTATATGAGTAATATTGTACCATAAAACTCGAGATATTTTGACAAAAAAATCGACCTCACTTATATAGAAAGCCTCCATATAGCCAAAACTATATAACCATATCGTTAAAACGATAGCAGGAAGTATATTTCAGTATTATATGTGGTATTGAGGTATTTTATGTCGACTATTTTCTACATCAAATAATGGTCGGTCTGAGATCTAAAATATTGTATTATTATTCATAATGTTTGTTTTAGTTATACTTGCTGTTGCATATTGTTTTAAGCGTAAGTTTAATTCAAGTTCATTCAGAACAAAAGAGGACTTTTGTTTACTATGTGTTAATATAAAGACAAATACTATAAATAATCTATAACTTACAATGTAACGTGACGAGGACTGTCATAAATTAATTTAACATATATTAGGAAAATAAACAGTTAGGGAAATATTTAAAAAAAAATTTAATAATATCTTAATTCTTAGCTTGCAGACAAAAATTCATAACCTTTTAATTAGAAAACATTGTTTTTTGAGCATGGAAAATAAAAACATCTGACTCTAAAAACAATACACATTTTAGACATTGTTATGTTTATTAATGATGGTACGAAAAATACTAACTAATTACTAAGAAATTCTAATTAATACTGACATGTTGTACCTATCAATCAAAGATTAGAGCAGGTATTTAAGCCTGTAGTTTAAACAAAACGAAAAATCGATTATGGAGGGTACAAATAAGGTTTGAGGGTACCTTTCATTTTTAATTTTTATTCCACTATATCCTTTATTTAGTTAACAGGTCAACTGAAAAACCCTCAAAAGATGCGTGTATAAATTTTACAGCTGTCGGATCATTTGTTTGTGAATTATAGCATTTTGACTGAAGCAATTTTTGTTATTGTTAGAAAAATGTATAAAAAATAATTTCGCGTGTTGATAAAATATTACTTTTTGAAGGAAAAAATACAGTTGATTGGCTTCATGGAATAAGTATACTAGGGATGTGTGACTCTTTCTCTGATATTATCTATTAATACTATTTAAATATTATGTTGTTTTTGTATATGACAACAATCTAGGCTATAATATTTTAAATTAAACATCTATTATTAATATAAGAATTATATTGTCAAATAATGAAAAATTACCATTTTGAAGCATTTTTTTCCTATATTTTTGCTAATACTAAATTATTTAATGAATACTAACAGCTTTAAAGCTTTATCATGCAAAATCCCTGAAAACCTATATCAAAATACTTAAAATAAGAAGGTGTATCTCATAGCCGTATTCTCGATTTATAGTTCTTTTTGATTATTTACTTGTATAAAACAATATCACATTTTTCATATTATCACAGCTTTTTAACAACATTGGATTAGTTAGAGTCCTTGAAAAAATGATAAGGATTACTCAAGAAAATGATTTTTCCAATATAAGATTTGTATTTATCTAAATACCTAATATTATTAAACTCGATGATTTTGATATATATATATATATATATATATATATATATATATATATATATATATATATATATATACATGAAATAATGGTTTTTCATTGAATATAGTGTTACTTTTTTTTTGATTTGAATAAATCTGTTGCCGATGGCCATCAGGCATACTTAGAAACTCATGGTGATGCTATTCCTTCATATGCCAATTCTCGGTATTCGTCTCGGTGATTTAAAAGTGGTAATTTTTGGGTCAATGGAGAATTGAACTTGAAAGATTAAACAAGTTGGAAGATAATGATTTGAAATACTTATTGGATGATAACTCAGTTGAAAAGACGATAACTCAGAAGAAAGAAAGATCCAATAGAAGGAAAAAAGCTTACCAAATGAATTGACTATAAAGACGCTGTTATTACTAAGTCTATAAACAACTAAAATCACAGTTTATTATTTGCTAAAGTTAAATAGTTAGGCAAAGGCAATAGTGAGTTTGATGCACATTTTAATTTCTGTACACATAAATATTTGATGAACCGAAATCGTGGGTTAGGGTCCCAACATATATGATTAGCGATGAGAAGAGTACGAACCATAATTTTAATGTCAAAAAATATTATAAAAGACACTCTGTTGCAGTTTTAATGGGAAGTTCTGCCACTGAAATCTGATGTAAAACATGTTCAGTTCGATGAAAATTCAAATGCTGAAGAAATGCGATTGATGAATAGATCTATCGATGATGGGAAAAAGTTGTAAAAAATTATGGAAAATATTTTAACTCGTATATATTTCGCTATATTTCTTGACAAAAGCTTTTTTTATGCGGAAAAAATTACCATAAAAAGCACATATATAGTTTAAGTTAAACATCTATATAAACGGTGGGGCAAAAGTACAGCTACCATTTTGATTGTGCTCCATTTTAGTTATGTAACGTTTAGGTCAGTTTTCATTTAACCATTGTGTTGTGTAGATGTCCAAATTTTATTGTGGTAAATATATGCCACAAAAACTAGCATACGTAGTGACAACATTTATTTAAAATAATCGTTTCATTATTGCCACTCAGCAGAAATTGCGTCAAAAATATCCTAATCGTCCAGTGCCTCATAAAGCCACAATTTATCGTTTACGTGCGATTCCTTGACAGTACGGTACGACAGCAGACAGGCCTCGTTCTGGAAGACAACGGACGTCTCGTTACGCTGAAAATGTGGCTCTGGTGCGCGATAGTGTTGCAGGGTCTATAGAAACATGACCAAGGTGTTGCAGTTACTGTTACTGCTGAACGGTACATGATTCGATTTTTTCTGTGCCTGAAATGGAAGAACACGGACTAGAGGACATGAGGTTTCAGCAAGATGGGGCCCACAGCACACACAGCTGGTTCAACAATTCAAGTACTGAATGAGCCAGCCAGAATTTAGCATGGCCAGCCAGATCTCCGGATTTAACAGCACCAGACTTTTTCTTATGGGGTTTTTTAAAATCAAAAGTTTATGTGAGTAAGCCCCAAACGATTCAACATCTTAAAGACTATATTCGTCACGAAATTGAAGAAATTCAGCATCAGATGTTGCAGGATGTCATGAAAAAGGCCTTAAAAATGCCGAAATTTGCATAGAAAATCGTGGTCACCATATAGCCGATATAATTTTTCAATAATAACGAAAAAAAAGTAAATACCAAATAAAATTTTTGTGAAAATGGTAGCGGGACTTTTGCCCCACGTTGTATAATATATTTTAAAACGAACAAATATTAAATTATGAGTAGATTGGTATTTAAACCCGCAATATGACATCGTTAGAATCGACACCACCATCAATCGTTTCTATAAAAATAAGTCAAAGCCGTCATCGTTCCTCAGCAAAGCGCCCACATTTCGAAATACCACGGACTAGAGAAAGACACGAATAAACTGTTTCGCCGTTATAAAAAACTGTATATTTTGCAGCCGGAGTTTGTTTTTTGGGCTATGGCCCAAGTTAACAAACACATTAATTGGGTATCAAAAGCCTTTGCCTTGATATGTTCAGGGGACTGGTTCTTTCTGCGCAATAAACCTTTCAAAATTTCATTTTTATCTTTCTATTTAGTGTTTGCCGGCCTCGGTCTGGATAAACACCCGCTTGTTTATGCTGGAAAGTACGAGAAACTAACTTTAAATTTACTAGTTTCTAAAGAAATAGATAGAAAACAACGACCTACATATTGATAGTCCATCTCGATGTTTTTAGTGCTGAATGTGGAATAGTATTGGCTTAAAGAATTATAAGAAATATATATCAGGTTCCATAAGTATGTTATGTTATCGTTTGATGCATATGTCATTTTATTCGACTGACAACCTCAAAACCGCACAAGCTTCGCCAAAATAACAGCGTTATAGATTTATAATTTTTTTGAAAATGTAGAACTTTGTGCCTGAAAACTTGGATTTGATCAGGCGTTAACTTTTCTTGTTCCATCAAAAGAAAAAAGCCACTGAAACTCATCGGTAGTGACTTACGGTGAGCCTGCTTCAACCAGTAGAACATATAAAACGTGGTTCAAATCAATGAAATGCGGTGATTTCAATATTCAGGACAAAGAAGGTCCTGTTAGGCCGAAAACGTTTGAAGATGAGGAATAGAAGGAGCTGGATGAAGGCCGAACGTGAACCATTGCAAGCGGTGGGAATGATCCAAAAGATGTTAAGGTTCGAAATCGAAAATTCGTCAGTGAACTGCTGCTTCAAAGGTACAAAAGGAGGTCATTTTTACATCGATTTGTAAAGAGTAATGAAAATGGCTTTATGCGGATTACGTGTTTTCTTCAACAAGCGAAAAATCGGAAAGGAATTACCGACCCACCTGGTATTTTGTAACAAATTTTTATAACGAAAATATTAATGGTGTTTATAAAAATACTTGAATAATAGACTGGGGAAAATGGAACTTGGGGTATTTTCAGATTCACGAGAAGATTCACTAGTCGAGACCATAACAAATGGTAGGGATGGCAAGAATTGGCCAAACCATTCTTCTCCAATCGCACCAAACAAAATTTGAAAACATTTGATTGAGTAATTGCTACCTTTCTATTTAGAATGTTCTACTGACGCGCTATACTATGGCTTCATTGGTTTTTTTTTGATAATATCTTTATTAGATATGCTTAGTACAATATTAATTATAAATTAATTTATTACTACATTTCATATGTACTTGGATTAATTCATAAGCAAGACGAGTGCGACATAAATACATCAATATGTATTCCTCAATTATAAAATTATAATAACTTAAGCTATAGTTCAACTAAAGGTATACACTTTACATAAGTTCGTATGGTTTCGTTCGCTTCAATCTTCTGATATCCTGCGCGTTGTCCAGTAGTTGTATTGCTTCCATGTTAGTATGATTTAGTAATCTTCTTTCGTGTTTCAAGGCGAAATCTTGGATAACTTCGCAAATCCATTTGATTTCCGGGTCATCGTGCAGTTCTTCGTTGGTTACGTAGCAATAGGCATTCATAATTAATCGAAAAATTTTGTTTTGACAGCGCTGGATGACTAGTTGATTTGAATTTTTAGTGCAGCCCCATATTTGCACCCAATTTGTCCAAACTGGCTTTATGATTGTCTGATCAATCTATTTGATTTTAGATCAAGTTGAGAGTATCTTTCGATTAACCAGTATAGTTATTTTATGTTGGTTCTAATGTGTTTTGCTTTTTGTCCAACATGATGTTTCCAATTTAATCTACCGTCCATTGTGATACCATTGAGTGATATAATTAATTTTTTATTATTTCCCCGCAATGCAAAATTAACGTGAACAGATTTGTAGCTATTAAGTTGAATTTTCCAATCTTTCGTCCATTTGTAGATTTTGTTCACTGCCACTTGTACTTTTTCTACTGTCCTAGGCAGAGATATGTCGTTTGCCATAATAATTGTGTCGTCAGAAAAGGTTCCAAGTAGTGTTTCTTTTGTTGTTGGGATGTCAGCAGTGTAGAGCAGATACAGGAGAGGTCCTAAGACGCTATCTTGTGGAACTCCAGCCGAGATAGCTTTAAATGTCGAGAACGCCATTTCGTGCGAGACACAATTGACAATAGTTACGCGGTAACAATTTGCTGATCTTACAGATTAATTCCAAATGCCAAACCGAATAAAAAGCTTGTGAGACATCCAGGAATATTGCAGGGCATTATTTCTTTTCCTGAAACGCATTTTCAATAGCCGCAGTTACTCTCTGCACTCTGTGCATCGATTGTTGAGTGGTAATTTCGAAAACTAAACTAGAAATTTAGTACTATTACAAATTTTTTATCACGTTTGAATATTAGTTTGAATATTTGTATATGAAGTATTATACAGGTTTGTCAGGTTTTTTTGAGCATAGTTATTTGTTCTACCTTAAAGCATTCCGGAACATGCTTCAGTCCCAAACAATCATTAAATATATATGTCAACATGATGATTGCTTTTCGTGGCAGTTATTGGGTATTATTGAGCTATAATAGTATATCCTTCACAACTCTTGCAATATAGAGCCGAGCTTTGCTATGACTCAGAATAGTATGGTTTTGCATTTGTTACTCGCTATTGCTGGACTTTTTGCAACAATAAGCCATTTAACTTCTTCATTTGATATCGGTAAATATCTGTAGTAACAGTTTCAATCGGTTTTAGCCGATCGTAATACATATGCATTGAATTTTGGACATGGTGATGGACTGAATGCAAAACCGCAATAATAAAACAGATTAATATTGCATTTCAATTTTAAATTCTTATGATAGCAATCTTCCCCCTTTTTGTATCTTTTATACCACATGTAAAAGTCTATAAACAATTGGTTTCATCAAGTGCTAAGCTGTCTGAAAGTTTGAGCTGGGTTTTGTCTTGTCCACTAAGTCTTCGGACATTTCTGGTCCTCTAGGTCACTCTTTCCTCTTACTTGGTTGAAATTAAAACCGATAAATGGGGTATAACGAAACGCCATCATCATAAGTTTCTAAAAATGTTTGATAGGCGTAATAGGTAATTGAGGAACTATTATTTGTTTGCGGAGAAATGTCAAAACAATATGATATAACAGTTGTTTACAATGATATTTCGTATTTTCACCAATAAATTTATAAGCACCTAATGTATAACATATTTTCTTGTTGTTTTTTGTATCTGCCATTAACTTCAGTGACTGCCGGATGACTGAGACAATCCCAATATACTTGTAGAACAGATAATTTCAATATTGATGCCATACAATCACTTCCCAATAACAAATTCTTTACCCATATATAATATTGTCGATTTTGACGTTCCTGATGATCTAATCTTTCCGAATAACTCTCGAACTTTTTTTTAAGGGCGAAAGACAACAATTTCTCCCGATATCTTACTTCAAGCCATCAAATGTAAACGTCCTAGGCCGATTTTGATTTGTGTAAATCTGGAACAGGAACTGTTCTCGTCTTTCCGACGAAATTTATTTGTCTAACCGGCGGAGAGCGGACGAAGACGGTTTGGTAGGTCGATGGCTTTCGGAGGTTTGAAGAGGGTAAAGACGGAACGATGAATAGAACATGGCAAAGAAACCGTCCGAGAATCTGACACAAGTTATTTATTTGGGTAAACATCGAATATAACGGCGGAAGAAGTTCGGAGATGACAAATGCGTGGTATTATCGGAGCAAAAAGAACGTATTAGGCAGCAAATTGGAGTTCATCTAGCGTCGGTTATTGGTTATCAATGGATAAATCGAATTAGTGTAAAATTACGCTGTCATAACCACATAATAAAGAGACACAGAATGCGATGTAACAGGTCAATTGAAAAGTCCCCGGCCTACCATAGCAAAACACTTGTATTTGGCAAAATTAGTTTTTTCTATTCAACATAATTCCCTTCAAGGGTGATACACTGATTATAGCGACCCTCCAACTTTTCGATACTATTTTTGTAGTACGATTTGTCCTTTGCTTCAAAATAGGTCTCAGTTTCGGCGACCACCTTTTCATTCGACGAAAATTTCTTCCCAGCGAGCATACTTTCGAGATTTGAGAACAGGAAATAGTCGCTGGGGGCAGATCTGGAGAATACGGTGAATGAGCAAACAATTCGAAGCCCAATTCATGGATTTTTGCTATCGTTCTCACTGACGTGTGACACTGTGCATTGTCTTGGTGAAGAATTTTTTAAATGTTTTCGTCGGTAACAACTTCTTTTGGGCGTCCAATGCGTTCACCGTTTTCGGTGCTCATTTCACCACGGTCTAAACTTAGCATACCAATTCCTGATGGTTAATTTTCCTGGGGCATTGTCCAGAAACTCGGCATCAAGCCAAGTATTTGCATCAACTGTATTTTTTCGCTTCAAAAAGCAATATTTTATCAACACGCGAAATTCCTTTTTATCCATTTTTTCACAATAACAAAAGTTGCTTCACTCTCATTGTTCAAAATGCTATAATTCACAAACTAATGATTGAAATTTATACACGCATCTTTTGAGGGTTAGGGCTAATTAAAAACTATCTATGTGTCAGCCCGGGGACATTTCTATTGACTTGTCACCTTGTAGAAAGTTGTAGCCCAGTATTATTCGTCTAAAGTACCGGAAATAAACAAAAATAATTTTAGCCGGCATGGTTGGCGTAGTGGTAAGCATAGTTGCAGGAGTGCAAAGTCCGACAAAGAAAATGACCCCAGTCACGCCAGTAACCAGGCTATGTAAGGCCGGATATTTTCTGGTATTTCCAAGTTGGTCACTTGCTAGTCGGTAGGCTTAATGTCGAGGACTGTGGTTCGGAAACCACTTTAAACTGTAGGTCCAGTCCAGATAAACCCATAGTTGGTAAAAGGATTCCTTTTATTTTCCTTTTCTTATCTGTCATCTTTAACCGTCTAGTGACTAAGACGCATAGCGGGAACATGGTTACGAGTGTGCCCATTTAAGTTCCTATTTTTTATTTTTATGCGTTGTGATTACAACTAAAATGAAAACTGAAAAATCAGTATATGTCACATCGTCACCACAGAATAGACAGATTTCCCCTGTATAAAGTTGTAGCCAAGTATTGTTCGTTCCAGTCACCTTATGGCGCGCAAAGTGGGTTTATTTATTACAGGGGAAAATTTAAAAAATAAATATAAAATGGGGGAAATAAAAATAAACATATACAACATAAACAAGCAATAACAACTAATCATAGCAGAATCATATAAATATATATAACAATTCTTGCTTGCAATATTTCCACATATACACTTAATTCTTAGTATTTTTGGTGTTTTACTGTCTGGCTTTTATGTATGTGAATTTTAAACGGAAATTCGTTGTTCTGTTGCAAAATCGTCTGCAGAGAAAGACATTATAATTTTCAGTATCCAACCTCTCAATTTATTATCGTTGAAAAGAATATTATATTGGTAAAATTCTAATGAGAACTGAGCAACATATCCCATACAGTACCTTGTAATTAATCCTGACATCGGAAACTTCTTTGGAAGGAGCATAACGAAAACAAAGTAAAGAAATAGAATTATAATACAAAAAGCGTGTTGTTTATTTGAAATGAAGTCGTAATAGAACCTGTATAGAACTACAAAATTCAGATATGAGGATGGTCTGTGAGAAGTAATATGAACATAATAAAATTATTTCAGAATAAAGTCCTAAAAGGTATTGTGGCTCCATCCAGGTGCTATGGAAACAATTACTTACACCGAGCCCTTTGGATTCTGTTACTTCTTGGGAACTGTTATAGAGAAAATTAAGAGATTCGAATCAAGACATGAGGAGAACTCCATTCCTTTGTTAACATCAAAGTCCTGCAGATCTTGGATAACACTGAACTAGGATGCAGACTGAATATAACCAAACCCTATGATTTTGAAGCATTGTGTAAAGAAATGTACTAAGTGGAAAAAACACTGAAAAGTAGCTAACTTTTAGACTAAGTACCTAGTTTTAAGACACTATGCAGAAGAATTGTAAGTTAGTCGGCAACGCTTAGTACTAATATATTAACAAACTTTAAAAAATAGTGTAAAATTACGCCACTACTACTAAAATAAAAACATCGCTGTTGGTCACGTCGCCACATAATTGTCATTCGACAGATTTAGGTTATGTTTCGCAAACAAATAGTCCCGCGGGTACATCAATAGTATAATAATAAATAAAATAAATGAAAACATTTGAAAATAAATCGCGTTCCTCCCGAACTAACTTTGATGTTTCATGAAACCACGCCGTCGATGTAAAAGCTTAATAAATAATGCGAATCAAGTAAGTTGTGCTATTTAAAATAGTAGCGTCGATATCAAAGAAGATATTTTTTAAATTAATTATCGAATATTCTGTATGTCTTGTTGTGTTTATGTGTTTATATAGGTTAAAATTGCAAAAATATGTTTTTAAATTGTATTTTTAAACTCAATGACCTTCCTAAAAGACAACCGGTCTTACCCAGGTTGGTTTCAGGCATCACTGGATTAGTTATTCTCTTTACACTCTGCTCTATGACTCTATGATGTAAACCTAACATCAATTTTGAAGCATTCACTAATATGAGTTCGAATATCTGCGGTTAATATTCGCAAATTATAATATCCAGCTTTAAACTTGTCGCCATTTATTTATGGTTCGATTTTGACTGTTGATATTTTCCTATCGTTTTCGTCTATATAGTGTTCATTTATTTTTCGATAGACCTCATGAGTAGTCAGACAGAGAAAGCGATCTCCTATATAAAAAGCTGTAACTAAATTAGGCCCTTTAGAAGCGCAGAGATCATCAGAAACATCAATAATCAATATATATGTTGATTAAATATTTTCATTGGTAAAAATAGATACATAATAATAACAATATAAATACTACTTAGTATTTAAATAATTAATAAAATACAAAATCATCAAGACAAACACAACCGGTGTGGGTAGCAGCTATGCTCGGTTCTGTCCGCAGTGCCATAGAGTATACATAGAGGTTTTACTTAAATAGGCTAAACCGAGCAAATGTTTTGCGTGGTCCCATCGATACTGACTCTGATACTCTACACTGCTGACATTCCAACAACAAACGAAACACATCTTTGAACCTTTGCTGACGACACAGTTATTATAGCAAAAGATATATCTCTGTCTAGGACAATAGAAAAAGTGCAAGTGGCAGTCAACAAAATCTACAAATGGACGAAAGATTGGAAAATTCAACTTAATAGCTCCAAATCTGTCCACGTTAATTTTGCATTAAGGCGAAATAATAATACTTAATTATATCACTCAATGGATGCCCGATTCCTCAAGCAGAATCATCTAAATACCTTGGAATCCATCTTGACGGTAGATTAAATTGGAAGCATCACGTTAGACAAAAAGCAAAACACATTAGAACCAAAATAAAACAACTATACTGGTTAGTCGGAAGATACTCTCAACTTGATCTAAAATCAAAGAGGTTGATCTATAATACAATTATAAAGCCAATTTGGACCTATGGGGTGGAAATATGGGGTTGCACTAAAAAATCAAATCAGTTAGTCATACAGCGCTGCCAAAACAAGGTTCTTCGATTGATTACCAATGCTTATCGCTATGTAACCAATGAAGAACTGCACAATGACCTGGAAATCAAATGGATTTGCGAAGTTGGGCAGGATTTCGCCTTGAAACACGAAGTAAGATTACTAAATCATACTAACGTGGAAGCAATACATCTGCTGGACAGCGCGCAGGATGTCAGGAGATTGAAACGAGCAAAACCATACGAACTTGTGTGAACATTTAGTTTGTACTATTAGAGTAAACTATAGCTGTAAGTTTAATAATTAATAAATAATTATAATTTTATAATTGAGGAATACATACTGATGTATTTTCTCGCACTCGTTTTGCTTGTTAATTAATCCAAGTACATAGGAAAAGTAGTAATAAATTAATTGTAAATTAAGATTGTACTAAGCCTATCTAATAAAGATGTTATAAAAAAATTACTACATGAAAAGTTTTTGTTACCCTTAAAAAAATGTTTGTAAAGTGCCATCAATTTAAAACTTAATTATTAGGGGTTCATTTACTTGAACAAACAAACGTATATTGTTTAAGATACTTATAATTAATATTTTGGCTTAAGGCTCCTTAATCGAGATGATCTTTTCAAGAAGGATGTTAATAAAATGCATTAATACATAATAATATAATACATGTTTTAGACCAAGAATATAATTTTATAGACAAGAGATTATCATGCTTGTTTTATTTTATTGTTAATAGATGCTTAAGCTGTTCTTTTAATTCCTCTATTTTACCTTAATAAAAGCACAACTGCAATTATTATATATATCATACATTTTAATTTTTTGTTGCTGTTCTTTAAATTATTACTTTTTGGTATGTTTTCTCCATTTTGACATGTATCATACGATTTATCTGTTTTAATTATCCGTTCCATAATTTCCATAAAAACATTGTAAAAATAATTATAACTTGCCTCAATACATTTTTATGCTTGACAAGTAAGTAAAATATTAACAAACACAGACTTTTAGGTGTGCCGCTCTGCTTTCAGTATGAGAGAACAGAAAGATAGAAACTTTAATACATCTTGTTTGAGTTGATGGCACTAGAGACATGAAAAATATACTTATATTTTAACTTCGTCTGTTACATAACGCATCATCCTAAACTATTTAACGAATAAAGGCCATTTTGGAAAACAGTACACTCAGAATCGTTTTTTTCAGAGAACTCACGGACGAGCGAGAAGATCCGTGCTTTTCAATCCATCATCACTAATCAACTTGGCTTTATAGAAACACACCGCGGTTTTGATAAGGAATAAATTGGAAGAAATACGCTGAGAAACCCTCGAGCACTCTCCTTATAGCCCTGACTTGTCACCTTGTGATTATTTTTTGTTCGCGAAGAGAACTTTGAAAGAATCACTAGGAGGCAAAATATTTGAGAGCAATGAAGAAGTTGAGGAGTACGTACGCAATTGGCTCACAACTCGCCCTCAAGCTTTTTATGAAGAACAAATATTCAACTTTCCAAATCGCTGTAGAGATTTGAATTCACACCAATATAAAATTTTAATAGAAAGTTTTGAAAAGCAATAAATCTACATTAAAAATAATTGATAATTATATATGCTTGTTTGTGGATATCAGGCACTGAAAAAAAAACCTCATATATATTCTAAAATGTTTGTTGTTGAAATTTTGTTTTTTTCTGAGCACGAGCTAGCCTATTCGAAATAAATACGCGGAAAAACTTATCGAGTACCTTAACGATGAATCGTCGATGTTTGGTGATTTATCTCGAAGCCGACGTACGTACGACAACAGATAAATTCGACGGGAAAATGGAAAGCGAAATTGCGACACGTTAAAAATAGACGGAATTCCGTCGAAAGCGTCGGGCTAATTTATAATTTTCGGGAAAATGAGCGGGCAGGCGGCCCGAGCCGGCCGACAGACCTAAAAAATCAGCTCGCGTCAGATTGAAGTTGGAAGTAAACGTTTTACAAATCGCCGAGGTGTCGACGGCTCGAGAATTGACACGTTAATCATCGTTAAATGCGTGTAGGGTTCATCAGCAGCGGACGTGTTGCCAGTTTCGGTGTTTTTCTGCACGCCAAACGTATGATTTTCGTAAAAAAAATTCGGAATCGTATTGTTCCTTTCAAATTTTAACAGAATTTATTTAAATAGTGATCTTCCGGTGGTCGAAACTCATATTTCCTCGTCACAGAGTAAACGGAATAATTTAAAAATGACATGTTACTAAAACTTGTTTTAGAAGAACTTCGCAATATAGGATCAGAAATCTATTTGATATATAACATTAATTATAAAATATTTTTAACAAGACAATTGAACCGACTTCAAGAAATAAATAAGGAACTCACTAAGAATTAAAAAATAATCAAACTTGGATTTTTAGCAAAAAAAAACACATTTTAAAATAAAATATGTACATAATAATCGTTGTAATAACTAAACAAAAATAAATAATAAAAAGAAACCAAAAGCTTATTTAAGCTATCTACTACACTTATTTTATATTTTAATATATACACACAATTTACCTTAATACCTACTTAAACCTATTTATCTATAAGTCGGTGCCAAGCCCAAACAATACACATATAATATAATTATGTGACATATACAAAAAATTCAATTAACAACTACGCAAATCTAAATGAATATAAGTATTTGTGTATCTTATAACTATAGTCACTTATCTTATAACATTAGTCATTAAAAACGTTAATTTATTATGCTTTAAAGTGTACATAAAAATTTCTTCTATTTGTCCTATGTCATCTATTTCAACTTGACCTAGAAGACCTACCTAGAATCAAAGATATTGGTTTATCAGTCAATCATTATGCCAATTTGGACCTATGGAGTGCAAATATGGCTTCGTACTAAAACATCAAACCAACTAGTAATCCAAGGCACACAAAACAAAGTTCTACGATTAATTACCAATGCTTATCTGTGATGTATTGTTTGATTTTGTATGATAAATAACCAACGAGGAACAGCACGATAACCTAGAAATCAGGTAGATTTACGAAATTATCAAAAAATTCGCCTTGAAACATGAAATAAGGTTACTGGAAACAATACAGCTACTGGATAACACGCAGGAAATTGGAAGATTGAAACATGGCAAACCACACGAACTTGTGTAGTGTATAAGTGTATTCTTAACTTTAGCTTAAGTAGTTTAGTTTTATTTAAATTTGGGAAATACCTACTTATATGTATTTGTAATGTACTCGCTTTGATTGTGTTAATACAACAGAATAGTAGTAATAAATTAACTTGTAAATTAATATTGCGCTAAGCATACCTAATGTATGATTTTATTAATAAAAAATATGGGATCCTTGGGATACTCTTGGGCTGGGAATGATAAAGATATAACCGAAATTTTTATCCAAGTCAGGATAATCATATTAATATATAACGGAAATCATATAATAATAGTTGTTGCCCACGGGTTTATTGGTTCATCAGTCAATTATAAAGCCAATTTGGACCTATGGAGTGCAAATATGGCTTCGTGCTAAAACATCAAACCAACTAGTATTACAACGCACCGAAAACAAATTTCTAGGACTAATTACCAATGCTTATCTGTGATGTATTGTTTGATATTGTGTGATAAATAACCAACGAAGAACAGCACGATAACCTAGAAATCAGGTAGATTTACGAAATTATCAAAAAATTCGCCTTGAAATATGAAATAAGGTTACCGAGTCCAAGCAAAGTGGAGACAATACAGCTACTGGATAACACGCAGGAAATTGGAAGATTGAAACATGGCAAACCACACCAACTTGTGTAGTGTATAAGTGTATTCGTAATTTTAGCTTAAGTAGTTTAGTTTTATTTAAAATATGGGAAATACCTACTTACATGTATTTGTAATGTACTCGCTTTGATTGTGTTGATATAAGTACAACAGAATAGTACTAATAAATTAACTTTAAATTAATATTGCGCTAAGCATACCTAATGTATGATTTTATTAATAAAAATATGGGATCCTTGGGATACTCTTGGGCTGGGAATGATAAAGATAAAACCGAAATTTTTATCCAAGTCAGGATAATCATATTAATATATAACGGAAATCATATAATAATAGTTGTTGCCCACGGGTTTATTGGTTCATCAGTCAATTATAAAGCCAATTTGGACCTATGGAGTGCAAATATGGCTTCGTACTAAAACATCGAACCAACTAGTAATCCATCGCACCGTAAACAAATTTCTAGGACTAATTACCAATGCTTATCTGTGATGTATTGTTTGATATTGTGTGTTAAAAAACCAACGAAGAACAGCACGATAACCTAGAAATCAGGTAGATATACGAAATTATCAAAAAATTCCTCTTGAAATATGAAATAAGGTTACTGAGTCCGAGCAAAGTGGAGACAATACAGCTACTGGATAACACGCAGGAAATTGGAAGATTGAAACATGGCAAACCACACGAACTTGGGTGGTGTATAAGTGTATTCTTAACTGTAGCTTAAGTAGATTAGTATTATTTAAAACTAGCGACCCGCCCCGGCTTCGCACGGGTGCAATGCTGATACTAAATTAAATACACTACAGAAAAAATATGAACGTTTTATATAACAACATAGCGGCCCGCTCCGACTTTGCACGGGCATAAAATATATATGCCTATGTCACTCAATGAAAACATGATTAAAATCGATCCAGTATTTTTGGTTCATTCATTACTGCCCTTGGCCTGCACGCATTAAATTTGGAGTAAAACAATTCCTCTTCCCCTATACTTACTATGAAGATTTCCTGCTATCTTTGGAATATCTAAATTCATACAATTTTTATTACATTACACATTTTTAAACGCAAATTTTAAATTTGTAATATCTCCGAAAATATTTGTTTAATTTACATGCTGTAAGGAACCATATTGATCTATATTAATTGCACACTGTATTTAAGGTACTTAATTCGATAAGGATTAATGCCGTATTGCTTAAAATAGCTTCGTAAATAAGCCATTTTCTCACGTAAAAAGTAAACAATAAAAATGGTTAATGTGGGTTATCCCTAAAAGATAAACATATACCATCGCGGACTTTTTTGTAGACCTTTTTATGGTGTACAATACTGTAGTACATTAATTTGATCTAACTCGTAGGGTTAGGCAGCGTTTTTGCTAATTGCTAAATAAGCCTAAAAAAATAGGTTAATTTACGACATCACGTTAGAAACCTCTAAAATTAGCAATGTTGCCTTAGTATATTATGCATGTATTATACATATAAACCTTCCTCTTGAATCACTCTATCTATTGAAAAAAACCGCATCAAAATCCGTTGCGTAGTTTTAAAGATTTAAGCGCACATAGGGATATAGGGACAGAAAAGGCGACTTTGTTTTATACTATGTAGTGATATGGGAAATACCTACTTACATGTATTTGTAATGTACTCGCTTTGATTGTGTTAATACAAGTACAACAAAATAGTAGTAATAAATTAACTTTAAATTAATATTGCGCTAAGCATACCTAATGTATGATTTTATTAATAAAAAATATGGGATCCTTGGGATACTCTTGGGCTGGGAATGATAAAGATAAAACCGAAATTTTTATCTAAGTCAGGATAATCATACTAATATATAACGGAAATCATATAATAATAGTTGTTGTCCACGGGCAGATTGTTGAAGTTCTAAGAGATTAATTTAAATATACTTTACTCCACATTAACATGTTGGGTGCAATAACATTTTTCTTTAATTATATTGACATTGTTTTAAACAATGAAAGTAACACGAGCAGCAAAGTTTAAATTACTGCAATTAATTGTCTAGGTGTGGAAATAAATATTTCAACTCACGTGTTATGTCAAGCAAAATCTGAGATCTAAATATAAATTTCTGAAATAAAAAATATTATTATCAACAAGAAAACGAGTCGTCGAAAACAAGTTTGCCCGTTCAGCAACCAAAAACGAATAAATTTCCACGGTCTCAGCTTAGGAGGGTGGATCTGGGAGTCCACAAATCACGAGTCCCCCCTCGTCGTCCTCCCGCTATGTCTTCGGGACCTGGCCGCTTTTTGTTCCGACCTCCTCCCATATGGTATTATGGGGAATTTTAATCAGTAGAAAAATGTTATTTATATAGCGACAACGCCGCAATGAACTTGTTGGTTCTCCGGTTATAAATCGCGAGAACTAGACGACGACGAAGGTCTCGGCCTATAGATCAAGAGGGCTGCGGAAAATTGTTAGAAAATTGCGCGCCTTCTTGTGGTTGCTGTGTTTTACAGGCATAAAATTTTTACTGGCTTAGAGCCATTATACGCCTCATTCTTTAGTTGTAAATCTTGATATACAGGGTGGAATTTAAGATGTGTATAGTACACTTAGTGTCCGATTAAATTATATGGACTATGAATAATTTTTTTATTAATCCCTTATAACTTCAACAATTTTCCTGTGGGCAATAAGTATTATTATATGATATCCATTATATATTATAACCATCCTGACACGTAGAAAATCGCTTCAATAGGTACAAACTTATAAACTAAATCTTATTCTAGATACTATTCTAACTTATTTTAAAGTCTATCCTAACTTATTCTAAACACCATTCTAACTATTATTTTAGAGATTATTAAATCTCACTCTAACAGGTTAATTGAAAAGTCCGCGGCCTGACACATAGATGGAGCTACTAGAATTAAATCAATACGTTTTTTAGTTAGCACTAACCCTCCAAAGATGCGTGTATACATTTGACAGCTGTCGGATCATTAGTTTGTGAATTATAGCATTTTGAGTGAAGCAACCTTTGCAAAGTTTGTTGTGAAAAAAAATGGATAAAAATGAATTTCGCGTGTTGACAAAATATTGCTTTTTGAAACGAAAAAGTACAGTTGAAGCAAAAACTTGTCTTGATACTGAGTTTCCGAAGACTGCCTCAGGAAAATCAACCAAGACAGTGAACGCAGTGACGCCCCAAAGAGGTTGTTATCGACGAAGACATTTTAAAAAATCCACAAAATGATTGTGAATGACCGTGAATTGAAATTGAATGAAATAGCAGATACTCTAAAGATATCAACTGAACGTGTACATCATATGATTCACGAATATTTGGTTACGAGAAGCAAAAGTGGGTGCCGCGCGAACTCACTTTTGACCAAAAACGACGACGAGTTGATGATTCGGAGCAGTTTTTGAAGATGATCAAGCGTAATAAATCCGAGTTTTTGCATCGATATGTGACAATGGATGAAACATGGCTTCATTATATCACTTCGAAGTCCAATCGACAGTCATCCGAGTGGATTGCACACGATGAATCCTCTCCAAAGCGTGGGAACAGGCAACAGTCGGCTGGAAAAGTTATGGCGTCTGTATTTTAGGACGCGCATGGAATAATTTTCATTGACTACCTTGAAAAATGAAGTACTATCAACAGCGACTATTACATAGCGTTATTGGACCGTTTGAAGGACGAAATCATTTAGAATTTGTAAAAAAAGAAGGTATTGCTTCACCAATACAATGCACCACACCGTGTCGCAAGTCAGTGACAACTATGTCAAAAATCCATGAATTGAGCTTCGAATTGCCTCCTCATCTGCCATATTCTCCAGATCTGGCCCCCAGCGACTATTTCCTGTTCTAAGATCTCAAAGGGATGCTCGCTGGGAAGAAATGTTCGTCGAATGAAGGGATGATCGCCGAAACTGAGGTCTATTTTGAAGCAAAGCACAAATCGTACTACAACAATGGTATCGAAAAGTTGGAGGGTCGCTATAATCAGTGTATCACTCTTGAAGGGAATTGTGTTGAATAAAAAAACTAATTTTTCCAAAAAAATATGTTTTACTATGGTAGGCCGGGGACTTTTCAATTAACCTGTTACATGACATTTGAGCCAATCAAAGAAATATTAAAGAATTCCTATAGACAATCAAAAACATGGAAAGGATTCAAGCATTTATATATAACTAAACTGTTTACTTATTAACGTTTGACTTATTTGACAATTATGAGTACATTTTACAGACGATTTCAGTAAAAATATGTTAGAATCCAACCATATAACGTTCCAACACATTTAAAAATAGAAACCATCGAATATCACCCCACTCGAATTAGGAATCGTTCGACAAGTTCCCACCGTCTCTCCCGCTACCCTCCGTGCCCGGCCACCCCCTGCCTTTCGATTCGTTCCCATTCTCCGTAAAACCGAACACCATTTTAAGGGTAATTTCATTTAAACTGTCTACCTAAACTCCCGCAAGTTGAAATTATTGGATATTTGATACCCAAACGGACCGCCGTGACGGAGGGGGCGCCACCTGTTACACCCCGGATTTATTCCCCTCCGTCGGGGAAAGAGCATTAAATACATCTCGCGTCGGAATGAACGGTTACGAATCGCATTTTCCGTTTCTGGTTTCCTCGCATTTTTAATATCTGCTTAATTCGTGTAAACGTAGCTTGTTTGTAGGCTTCCTAACTTTGGGATCATTTGAACGAATTCGTTTGAGTAAAATGTTCGAAATACAATAGTTTTAATATGTTTTATATGTTAAGAAAGATACATTTCCTTTATATTTTATGGTGTTATTTATGGTAACCATATGAACTGGATGGAAGAACCATACAATGTTGAAAATCTACATGCGAAATTGTGTCATATTTTTTCTGATATCAGAGTTTTATAGTCCGGTCAGTTTAGCCGTAAAATTAGTGATCAAATCACCACAATTCTGACATAGCTGAATTTTGGCAGAGACCTTGGGGTCACCATTATAAAGAAACAACCAGAAAAGTCCTTATCATATCATATTCCTAGTTATTGACATATAGCAGATGAAAATGGGTGACTTTACAATGCCCCAGCATAAGTTGGTTTAGAATAACTGGGAAGGATCTGGATTTGGATAGGACAATAGAGGTGAAGAAATCGTATTAGCCATAACTTGGTGCTATCTTACAATTGAGTCACTTCGTTTAAGTTTAGATTAAATATAAGGGAATATATCTTTATATTGTATGATGTGATAATAGTGAAGGTCAGTTATATTTTTTATTAATCTCTTAGAACTTCAACAATCTGCCCGTGGGCAATAAGTATTATTATATGATTTCCGTTATACAATATAACTATGCTGACATGTGGAAGATAGCTTCAGTAAGTGATCTGCTGTACAAACTTATAATATAAATCTTATTCTAGGTACTATTCTAACATATTATAAGGTATATCCTAGCTTATTCTAAAGGCCATTCTAACTTATTCTAGAGATAATCATATCTCACTCTTTGTGTCTATTAATCAGTTCGTATGGTAGTTTACGTTGCGTTTGAGCCTACACACTTCACTGTCATCGCGCACATTTAACTATTTGGCGAGTGCATTGGGACGCACTAACAGTCTTTCATAATATTTCGCACTAACACATCGAGTCACAATTGTTGTGGGTTCTAAGGAGATATCGCGCTGAATCAGTTTGTTGGACACGTAATGTGGGACATCGACGATGACTAGCAACACTTTATTCTGGAACCTCTGAAGGACAGCTACGTTAGATTGCCAGTAGTACACCAGTTAAAATGGCTACCTAGGCCATTGGATCAATAATTTAAGTATCGAAATTTGAGAAATAATTTGTAATTTGGCTGGAAGGTAGTTGATGGTAGATAAAAAAGAGATATTGATATTTTATTGTGATAATAATATTTTAGTGTAGTTAATAAGCATATTAGTGATTGTTGCGAACTAAACTAAACCAGTTTTAACAATAAAAACATATCCACACACACGCATAAAACCAATGCTACAGTAATAGTTCCAGTATTAAATCTATTTACAAGCCCAAAACCGAAAAACGCGGTCGAAAAAATCGACGAGAACATAGAAAACACAATGAACTTGATGGTAACGGTCCGCCGTTAGGATTTAATCGCTGTTTCCTTCTGATCTTAATGAGCTTTCGTCTATATTAGCTCGCAAAAACGGTTCGCGTTTAGCCGCCGAATCGTTCCGAACTTTTAAAGCAGGGTTGCTCGATGGGGTTGATGGTTTCGTTGCTGTTAGAGCGAATTGCATGTAGAGATAGTTGAACCTCTGTTCCTTCAAACGAATAGGCGTTCATAAGAGTGATATCGTTATAAAATCAGTAGAGATATTTGAGATTTAAATTGAATGAAACGGATAGATTATTTCATTACATACATTGAGTAAATTCATATATAGCCTATTATATAGTCTATTATATATAGTAGATTCAAAGTTATTTTTTAACATACGTCATCTAAATTTGTGACGTCAAAACGTCGCAATGTTGCCGCATCAACTCTGAGTTTTAGTTCAGTTTGGCTTTGACAAACAACAAAACTCTAATTTCAATAAAATAATTGAACAAAAATGTTATCAAATATAATTTATTTTAACATTATGGTACATCTAAAAACTACAGTTAATTATACAGCCACAATAGTTTATAGGTTAGAGTTATAACCTTTTATCACTATGGATTTCAAGAATTTTGCATACGTCTGACAACCGGACGACTTTGACAGGCACATTCGTTTACGCGCTCGAACTAATCAGACAGCATTGTGTCTCTTTTTTACTAGAATAAATTGAAAAGGAAAATATTGTCTGATTCTGAAACGAATTTACTAATTGCGGGAAACAAACATTAAATATCTTGATGACGTATGTACAAAAAAGTTTGAATAGACTATGTATATAGTAACATCAATAAAACAGTGAACTCACGCCATTGATGTCAAAACGTCGTAATGCTGGGTTTTAGTTCATTTTAGCTATGACGTCCAACAAAATTCGAATCTAAATAAAATAAGGATGCAAGATTAAGCCAATGTTATTGCTGTCTCTTTTACAATAGATATCTTTAAAAATCGCTGATGTAGGAGGTACACTTCCACCTCGGCCTGTTCGTGAGAAATCGTGGTTTAAATGAGTCTATTTATAGTCATATTATGTCAACCGTTTGAGGATTGTCAAATGTCTTGATCGATGATTGATCAACGTTGGTGAATTATGTGTAATATATTTTTTTTAGTTTCTATGCCATTAGTTATGGAATATTAATTGAAATCATCGATTATATCATCTTTATAGGCAAATTGTCGTAGGAAAACAATAAAACTGCTTTTATTTTTCAGACTGTCATTGTTATTTTGGCGAGCCGGCCGCCAAACTTGACCGAACTATGATATGATCTCACCAATTACGGCGCTTACTACGCCATTGACGCTCAATACCAGCTCCATCTCGACGGACCTCAACTTAACAACCGCCAGCTACAGCTACCTCTACACAGCCACTACATCGGACCTTAGCGGAGTGAATACGACGTTTTACGCAGGAAATGGCAGCTACAATGGGAGTTTGGAATATAGCGGGTTGCTGTTTCCCAGTTATATACGAACTACATCAATGGTATGCCAATTTACCCTTTATTTTCAATAAGGGCGTGTCGAGGTTGAACTGGGGTTCACTCTATTCCAAGATGTGTGTTATGAAACGGTCATGTATGCCTTCATGTATAGATTATAACATGATTGCGTAAATGTCTGTCATCGTTGCCTTAATCATCCGAGTGCTTCAATATTCAATAACTTTACCGCATATAGCCGGCTAAAATTGAGCAACCATAAAAAATTACAAATGTACCAAAGGTAAAGAAATCAATAATACCATTCTGTCGATCAGTATTGGACCTCTCCAATGGCTTTTTCGAAACAGGTTCAAAATCCAAACTTTAACGTTTTGCTTTTTGCTTTTGTATGCTTGTTTTGTGTTATATATTTGTTGATATATGTTATGGTGTTTGTGATCTTTCCGCGGGTGTTACTGCTGGAGTAGTATTCTGGTCTTCTATCCGCATTTGATTCCAACAGGTTCTAGTTCAGCTCGTGTAACTAAAGCATGCAAGTCCTGAAGGTGATTGATAAGATTCTGCCGAAACGTCGTTAAAATATTAAAGTTTCTTTTAAGAACCAAACTCTCCAACTGCATTATATAACATATATGTGTTATTTTGGATGCTAGCGCGGGGATTACATGTTGGAGTAGTTTGTTATTTTAACTCTTCTTAATATAAACTGTAATAAATTATGTACCATTACTTTGACCATTACCTTTTGACTGTATTTTAATTCCATGTTGAAAAAAACAAAAGTTTTTCAGAAGCTTTCCAAGAAATGACTCATTTTCACAATTTCAACAATCAGTAGTAATTTTGTTTAATGAACTCAAAAAAACTGCAGTTAAACAGTTCAAATGTTTTTCTTTATGACTTACTCAGTTTATTTGATGAATTTTAATAAAATCTTCTTTTAAGAATTTGAAATTTTAAAATTGAATATGCCAAAAAAACATAACATATCGTCAACAATTGAAAGGTTCAAATCGCCACTAACAGACTGATTAACATTTTCCAGGTTTTCTACGCGCTTAATGACTTTGATCTTTCGCTTTCTCCTATATTGTATCGGCTTAATAAATGTCTGAACCTGTTTTTGCTTAGTGCATCATTTAAGTGGTGAAAATATAGAATATCTCGGAATCTTGTTCAACACCCCACACCTGTAAAAGCTAGCTGCAAGATTCATAAACTATTAAAAAAAAATACAAACAACACTCATTACGATAACTGATATTTTCATTTGTTTCAGGTGTTTTGCATCATCATAATGTGTCTCGGTGTGATCGGCAACGTTATGGTGCCTATAGTGATCTTTAAAACTAAAGATATGAGAAACAGTACGAACATCTTCTTAGTAAATCTCAGTATCGCCGATCTGATGGTGTTATTGGTATGTACTCCGACTGTTTTGGTGGAAGTGAACTCTAAACCAGAGACGTGGGTGCTAGGAAAAGAAATGTGTAAGTAACAATTTATATATTATAATACTCTGAGCGCATATGGTAACGAATTGTTGTGGAATCATCGTGGATCTCCAGTCTTTAGTTTTGGAATAATCAGTGTAGTAGTTACATTGATAACTAAAATATTATATATGAAAATATAATTTTCCCTATATCTAGGTCAATAATATATATTTTTTAATATTGTGAGAATGCCTAGTGGAAATATTTCCTAGCCAGTGTAAATAAACTAATAGTTAGGGACACCATTTCTATTTAGAAGCTTATAGTAGAACCATCTGGAGGACTAAGAAAGTTTGAAGACTTGTTGCTTGTCTCAGGTCGTTTACATGCAATGGGAAAGATTCAAAAAGACGAAGAATGATTGCCATACTAATTTGTTAAAAATTTGCTTTTGGACCCTTCCAACATAATGACTTTATTACTTGCCAGGCAAAAAACAAAAGGTTTCCTCAATATATTGTGAATGGTAATGCAAAGCTGATTGACTGCCACAATCTCAAACGCACAATATCATGGATTAGGCCAGGAGGTCACTACCAATCTCAATCTAATATCACTTCAATACCCCAGAAAAAATCAAGTAAAACCAGTAAAATTAAGTTATAAATCTTAGATTTGTGTTTTAATAATACATCGCACCCTAGTAAGAAAAACGTCACATTTCAAAAAACCTAACTTTTCAACATAACATAAACAAACTTTACAAAGTCCATACAATCAAAATATACATATATCCGAAAAGAGAGTTTTTAAAATATTAAGATAAAATGTCACTATTAATATAGGGAAAACAAAAAAAAATCTAAACGATATGTTGTTTAAAATAGTAGGGATATTTTTACATATATTTTAAAGTCTCCTTTTTACCGACGAGGGTTTATCTGGATTGGATCTACAGTTTAACGTGGACTCCGAACCACGGTCCTCGGCATTAAGCCTACCGACTGGCGAATGACCAACTTAGAAGTCATTCCAAAAGACATCCGGTCTTACCCAGCCTGGTTACTAGTGCAACTGGGATGATTTTCCTTGTCGGATTTTGTACTCTTGCCTAAGGACTATCACAAATGTTAAACAACCATGGACATAAATTTACGACCATGCCCCAGCAGGATTCGAACCCGCGAATATCGCAACAGTAGGAGGACCGTCCTGTCGCCTTTACCACTACGGTCAATCAAGCCAGCAGTAGTGAGATTAATACTTGGTTATAGGTATAATAAATTAAAATAATTATAATAGAGTCCTCCTATCTTTATTAAGCTATGAATATATTTTAATTGAATATAAATAAGGACAAAAACTTTTCTTTAATTTAAACAACAATCTTTAATTTCATCTTCTTGTTAATAACCTTTTTATATCTGCTGCAGAATTTTCTCGATAACTAAAAATTCATTCATAAACGATTTTTAAAATCTAGGTAAGTAGTTTCCTCTGTTTATCGGACATTGGACTTCTTTCATCCACTTGCTAAAACATTGTGGTAATTTAGATGTACACAATTTTCATAGATAGAAGCCCTAGGATAAATAAAATAAATTAAGAAATAGTAACAATGTATTTGTAAATATTTTAAAACACTGATACATTTTAAGCTGTTTAATTTTATTCTTAGAACCTTGTATCAATTATTTTGATTATTTACTTTATATACCTAAGTTTTGCAAAATCAATAGTTAATTTAATGATTGTAAATACATTCCTTTAACATATATTTCCAAATTATAAAAACTAAATTACCTAAGTGTATTCGTGGCATAGTAATTTATACTTATAAGTAATTTATATTAATTTATACTATTAATAATTGTTAAATGTCAGTGTGTTAGAGTGTTTAATACGCAAACATTTATTATTTTAATAAATGTAATGTATCAGTCACATTTTTGATCTTATATTGAAAATATTGTCAAAACAAGTTTTAGTAACTTAAAATTTTTACTCTGTTATCAGAGAACCTCAGACATGATTAATTTAATACATTGTGGTCGAATATCGGCCACAGGGCGATGACTAGTTCGAATTACTTCTGCACCCTAGTATTTAATTATGTAACAGAAGTACAGAAGCGTCACTATTCCAGATATGTAGAGCAAAGAAGTGTTGTTCGTGACGAACTATTAACCCAAAAATTCTAAATTCTTAGTTTGTTATTGTTATTGTTCAATAAATCAGGATTTTTTACGACTCTACCGCTATTTAAAAAATCCTAATAAAAACCTGGATATGCCCTATTTTAATATACGAATGAATTTCAAACGAATCGATAAATCTTACTAAAACAAATAAATCATCTATCAATTTCCGTCCCATCCGTTCCGTCTTCATTAAACTAATAAAGCAAATAAACTTTGTCGGAGATTAAGAAGTATAATGGGATTTCCTCCGGTTTTCTTTTTAGAAAAAAAAGCGCCAAGCATACGTCAGTAACCTCTGAATTATCATCGGTGGCTTCTTCACCGACAGGAAAGTTGAAAGTTCGACGATAAAAAATGAGTGAAAATTGTCTGGAACCTTTAATGTTGGTTTCCGGTCTAATGATTCGCGATTAGATTTGGTTAATATATTAGGTTCTTGAATAAAATCCCGCTATTTCCTTATTAAATTTATTTAAAAATAATTCTTGTTATACTTCATTTGGATTACGATAGATACCGTACATGGATAGTTGTGGTATATTAAGGTCTTAATATATTTTTAACTACCGACTTCAAAAAATAAATAAGAAACTCATAAAAATAATAAAACTTAGATTTTTAACAGAATAAAATGTTTTAAAATCAAATATGTACATAATAATCGTTGTAATAACTAAATAAAAATAAACAAAAACCTTGTTTAACTTATATACTACACCTATTTTATATTCTACTATATACACACAATTTAGCTTAATACTAGCGTTGGGAACTATCGACTGAAAACAGTAGAAACAGTCGGTAGTCGCAAAACAGTCGAAACGGTCGATAGTCACAAAAATAGAGACTGAAAATAGTAATTACTATTTTCAGTGAAAGGCACGGTTCGACTGTTTTTTTCCATTCGTGATGTCAAACGAAGATGTACGAATTCTTGTCCGTATAAAATATGAGATAGGAAAGGACGGAGATAAATGCTTAGATCAGTTAATTTTAAATGTCTTTATATTCTCCAATGGTAGTGTAAGCGAGACAGAGATGTATATATATACATTCACTTGATAACTTTAAAAAAGAAAAGAAACATATACCTAATCATTGAAAAATCTAATCCATGATGAACCTAAAAATGATCATACAATAACTACCAGACCCTTTTTAAATAAAAATTGTATTTATTTTTGAACGAAAATATTTTTAAATTATTGTGAATATGATCATGTTCAACTTTTCTCCCGTGAGGCGATTTCTTCGATACTTAATTATTTGCCCAGATTTTGAAAAAACTCGTTCCCAGGGGACAGATGTTGCGGGTATAGAGGAATATTTTACGGGTAACTGATATAATTCAGATATCTGTTGAAAAACACTAAGAACTTATTCAAGATTCCAATATAATTAAGAAAATATGAGTTTTCGGTTACTATCCAAGCAGATACATGTTGCTACCTATTTGTCTTTTGACAGCTTGTCTATTGACGCCTCGAGGTTGTTGATATCTAATTCGAACAAAGTTCAAGTCCCGAAACTATTGATAATATCGTATTACAAATAAAACAATTGTAGCAAAAGTATCGGTATGTCGAAATGCATAATTTCAGTTCGTTTTATATGTGCAATTTTGCTGCCTTTTATTAGGTGGTCGCGTGTATTTAAATCAATTTTTTACTTTAAAAACATACTTTAACACTTGTTTTCTACAAACCGCCGTATTTATTTATGGATGGTCTCAAAAGAATCCTATTGCCTGCTTCCTACAGACAAGCATGAGTGAAGTTCCGTTATTACTTCGGTGGATATATAGTGGTGTTCAGCTCGGAGGACACTCTCATCACTGGTCGGATTACTGCTAATTATTATCTCGACACCTTCAGTGATGAAATTCTTGCTATGACTATTGCTACCACTGCCATATCTAGAATGATAATACGCCCATATATATGACCAAAAAGAGTATCAGAATATCATCAAACATCTTCCATAGTAAGTTCAATTTATCCATAGGTCATAACTACATATCAGTAACTGTGGCTACTTTGGTGTTAGTTTTTGGTTTATAAAATAGTTATAATTTATATTTACAATTAACCATAAAATTATTATCTTTGATTTATCATATTTAGGGGGATTACCCGAAAAAATAATAAAATAGAGTAGAATAAAATAGATAACGATAGATGAATAATAAATAAATAATTATAGGTCAATTAATAGAAAATAACAAATATAAATTACTAAATACAGAATAATTAATGAAAAATAATAAATAGAAAATAATAAATCGAGATAAAATAAATAATAAGGGGGAATTAAAAAGATAAAATTGGAATACTGTGTGAATAATCTCACCATTTGATGAAACTTAGGTTGTGCGGCACAAAACATAGAAAAATAAAATGAATAAGACACAAGCAGTGACTTTTAGTGTCGCGTCTTCAGAAATTAAATTTTTTGAAGTTCTAACATCCCTCCACATCTGGAAAATACGGCCCTGTAAGAAACGTCAAAAATGTTGCCATTCATGATAATTATTCCTGCTGCGAAGTATTTGTAAAGATGAAGAAATTCTATATTTAAAAAGAAGCGGCAATCCAGCAAAGTTCCTTTAAATTATCGTTAATATCTTTTTTAAAAACAAAAAAACCAAACGACCAAAATTAAAAGGTCTAAAATACCGAACTACCATATGAAAGTATTGTACCTGGATGGAATGGTATATATCTTTGTATTTTAAGAAAATACAAATGATATATAAATTGTCTTGAAGCGTATTTTAAGCAATACTAAGTCTTAGATGCAAGAAATAGTGGAATGTCGTTGACTCTCGTATTCTGTGTTCGTACATTTGATTTGTAGACATCTTCCGTTTCACTCCCTCGCTATTCAAATGATGTAAATGACGTACTTCCTAGTTTGCCCCCGTATCTCGGTGATATCTCTATAAATACGAACGCGACCGGCATTGACGTTGAACAAGACGTATTCTTCTCGTACACATGAATAAAACATCTTGATACAGTCAGGACGTTTACGTACCACCAGACCGATCCAAATCAAAATCGAGCTAAACCAGCCGCGGTCCGACAGCTATCGTATATTTAAAATCTATCGCCGCGAACACGGACGCATTCCTATATCGATATCCTCCTATTTGTCTACTTTCTCGGGGAACGGCGCACTAGTTGAATTTAAAATCGCCGTTTTACTAGATAAATTCGTCGTGCTGCATCTACAACTGGAAAATAATAAGAAGGATTTATTGGAGAGATGTCGTATATGAAATGAGGAGACTTGACTGAGCCTGCAAATGTATAATCAGTTCGATATTGTGAATGAATCTATATAAATATTAACTTATAACGCATAACTTCAGAAACACTATACAAAATTGGATAATTATGTTTTTGTTGTGTCCGTTATTGAAATATTTTTTATACTTAAATCTCATGATATGAAGAGAGCTTGTTTTGTCTGTTGATAAGATATTTATTAATTGACGTTTTCTTTAAATAGGTTTACATTAATATAGTGAATATAAAAACATATTAACGAAAATATATAAAATGTATTTATTCAAAATATTGAACATTTTATTCTATACATCTTGCCCAAGTTCCAGGCAATTTGTGGATGTTGTCATATAAAAACGGTTTGTCCCTTGAGCAAAATCATTAATCGAGTCATTTTCTATCTTCTTCGAAATTGGTGAAGTGTTGTTCTGCAAGAGCCTGTCCCATTGATGCAAAAAGATGATAGTCTGACGGGACAAAGTCTGGAGAGTACTTCGTTGGTCGAATTTGAATGATTCAAATTGGTCATTTGTTATCGGTAGCGATCACTATTAACTGTTATACACCACGCTACTCTGGTCCCACCAAACACAGAGCATTGGCTTGCAACCTAAATTATTGGCCATTGGAACCGATAGGCTGGCTTTGCCAGATGATCTTCGAAATATATCCACTTTTCATCACCCATCACTATTCGATGCGGAACTGGTTTCCGCGAATACCTTTGAAGCATAATTTCACAGGCGATTTTTCGATTTTCTATTTGCCATTTATTTAAATGATGTGATATCCACCTTCCAATCTTGTTTTCAAGACTAGAGTATGCTCACCGAAAATTTCTACCAACAAGCGATGACTTTCAGCAGCTTTTTTTCCCTTAAGAAAAAGAAATGCGTGCGCGCTTTCAGGCAAGAAACTTGACATTTTTAAAGAGATATAATATCTATAACTTTGAAACTGATCTGTTAAAAAATCGATAGACTTTCCTGTACACCTGGTACGTAATACATAATAAAAATACATATTAATACATTTATTGAAGAGCAAAAAATAAGAGAGAGAAGACAAGCTAATTCAAAATATTATCAAAATCACATTGAAGAACCTAGAGAAGCTACTAAAAGATATACGCTATAAAATCATCATTAAGTACATAGAAAAGTTATTAACCATTCAAATGATAAAACGGTAAGTATACGAAATGGGCTGCCCTGTATTTGGTGTCGTGATTTAAAATAGAAGGACGAACATTCAAAAATTTGCTGTAATAGCTGTCAAGTTGCTATTATTGAGCCGTGCCCTAAACCTTTGGATTATATCCTTATCCATCAGGCTCTTTTCTCCGAACATTTTCTATCTATGATTCGTAAATACAATGCAATTTATGAAATGGCATCACTCGAAACAAAAGAAATCAACATTTTAAATTCCAAGTTTGGAATCCAAATAAAAACTTTTTTTACGTTACGCAAAATCAAACAGGCATCAGCTATGTTGTAGACAATCAGTGCATTCAAATTTTAAAAGGATTTTGTTCATATTTGACAACTAGGTTCCACAATCAACTATTATGCTGTACTTAGCTCGTATTTGTTAAACAATTCTATGGCGTCTGATCATCATATCACATTACAAATGAATTTCTAGAGAACATTAACTAGAAAACTTAGGTCAGCCAAGCCACGCTGCATCAAACTGACCAGGCGGTAATTACTGTCTGGTGAGTGCGCATGAATATTCCGCGTCGGTTGATTATGTGGATAACTTTTTTATAATCACTCACAAACTGTCATGGAGAACTCTTACACATATATATGATTATTTCAGATAAAAGATATATGAAAACTTTGTACGAGCTGTTGAAATTTAAGCGTTTCGCTTAATTTCCCCCCATTCTGCTCAACAGATCATTTTTATATCATTTAATTATTATATTATTACTGGTCGTTTCCGACTAATCAACAATTTGTCTTTATGATAACTTAAATCTAGGTATATAACTAGAAGGACCTATCGGCTCTATATCAATCTCTTATGAAATAATGTTTATACATATCACTGCTGTATTTTTTATTATTTGCACCTTACTACACAACACTACATAAGATGGTTTGATTCTTTTGACTCTGTGTCCTGCACTGGTGGTATACAAAAGTAGCAAAAGCAAAAAGCAAAAAGTAGCAATAATTTAATATTCTCACGATGATGAACTCTTTCCTCATGCCCCTTTGCAATTCTCTTAATTTTTTGACGGACTGTGGGTATCTAATGGTCTCGATATAGGTAGTCAGTCTTGTAGTATTTGAGTGCGCCCACAGTACTTTTCAGGATTTTGTTCTAGAAAATTTGTATTTTGGTTATGTAACATCCCCATAATTGTACACCATATGTTCGTATAGGTTTCAGTATTTGCTTATATAATAGCAATTTATTAGGTACTGATAATTGTGATTTTATTCCAATTAGTCAATACATTATTCTGTATTTCAAATCCAGTTCTTTTCTTTTCTTGTTTATATGTTCCTTCCAGCGAAGTTTTGCATCAATATTCTTCAAGTAAGCTTCTTCTTGTTTAACTCTAAACATTTTGGCTGTAATGTACGATTTTAGTAATTCGGTGTGTTGTTTCGGTAACATTTTCTGTAGTTTATGAACAAGATCTTCATGCCAAACCTTATCGAAGGCTTGTGCTACATGTCAGAATATGGCTGAGCATACTTTTTTCTTTCGTAGGCTTTTTCACTGACATCTACTATTCTGTGGACCTGGTCAATTGTTGAATGCTTGTTAATAAATCCAAACTGGTGTGTTGGTAATAGGTTTTTTACATCTATGATCGGTTTTATTCTTTTCATCAGGAGTTTTCCAAAAACCTTAGATATTACTGGCAACAGTGATATAGGTCTATAGGCTTTTATTTCGTTAGATGACTTTCCAGGTTTTGGGATCACTATAATTACCGCCATCTCTCCAAATGCCTGAGACATGTTTTAATCTAAATGCTGTATTGATCAAGTTATTGAATCATAGCCTGGTGATTTCCTAGGATTAATGTCAGTTTTAATAACTTTGGTTAGTTCTTTCGTCGTGACTAATACAATCATCGAATTTTCAGCTTCTAATCGACAGTTCCTGATTTGGTTCCAATGGAACCACCTCGGAAGTGTACTCTTTCGAATAAAAATTTTGAAAATCGGTCCGTAATTGACGGAGATATCGGCAAACATACATTAAAAAGTGTATATACAGCCGAACTCCTTTTTCGAAGTCGGTTAAAAATATATTAAGAATTACATGTGCCCGTATTTTTAATAAAGTAAAACAGTTTCATCCACAAGTTAATTACATCCTCCTGCGACCTATTAAGAACTTCAAAATTTTTCTTATGGGAGATATACAAATTATAATGTATCATTTACATTTCTAAAGCAGAGTTAATCGATATTTTTTTAAAACATATTTTTTTAATCGTTGAATCTCTCGTCAGGAAATACAAAAAACATTTCTCCATTTCCTCATTTATATACCGGGAGAGACTTTTTATTCGGCCAAGGGAAAAGAACAACCGACGACTCGAAATAGGAGAATTAGGCAAACGAGAGATGTTTTTGCCACCGATTCCAAGAAAACCATCGTATAATTGTACGAAACGGATCTAAAAGTCGGCGATACGTGAAGAAAATGTCTCCGGATGATGATAACTTCGATTTAATTCTACTGTGCAATTGGGATGGGAGTATATGCGATTACAGCGGTAGTGGGTGGAGAAACTATTGTTCCGGGGATATTTAATGCATCTGGGGGGCAAAATCAAATTTAGTTTTGCTTGTTGATTCTTATCAACAATATTAAGTTATTAAATATAATTAGTTATTAATTATATAATCTGTAAAATAAAACAAGATAGTTCTAAAACAAACTATTTTAATTTATCAGTTCAATTAAAAGCCTCCGGCCTGACACATAGATGGCGCTACTAGAATTAAATCCAAACGTTTTTTATTTAGCCCTAACCCTCAAAAGATGTATGTATAAATTTGACAGCTGTCAGATCATTAGTTTGTGAATTATAACATTTTGAGCGAAGCAACTTTTGTTATTGTGAAAAAAATGGATAAAAAGGAATTTCGCATGTTGATAAAATATTGCTTTTTGAAGGGAAAACACATACATACAGTTAAAGAAAAAGCTTGGCTTGATGCCGGGTTTCCGGACACTGCCCTAGGAAAATCAACCATCAGGGATTGGTATGCTTAGACGTGGTGAAATGAGCACCGAAGACTATGAATGCAATGAACGCCCAAAAGAAGCTCTTACCGACGAAAACATTTTAAAAATCCACAAAATGATTTTGAATAATCCTAAATTGAAATTTAATGAAATAGCAGATATTCTAAAGATATCAACTGAATGTGTACATCATATCATTTACGAATATTTGGATGTGAGAAAACTCAGTGCAAAGTGGGTACCGCGAGAGCTAACTTTTGACCAAAAACAACGACGAGTTGATGATTCGGAGCAGTGTTTGAAGATAATCAAGCGTAATAAACCCGACAGTCATCCGAATGGACTGCACACGATGAATCCGCTCTAAAGTGCGTTAAAACGCAACAGTCGGCAAGTTTATGACGTCTGTATTTTGGGATACGCATGGAATACTTTTGATTAACTACCTTCAAAATGGAAAGACCATCAACAGCGACTATTACATAGCATTATTGGACCGCTTGAAGGACGAAATCGCCGAAAAACGGCCGCATTTGAAGAAAAAGAAAGTGCTGCTTCACCAAGACAATTCACCGAGTCAAAAATCTATGAATTTGGCTTAAAATTTCTTCTTCATCCATCGTATTATCCAGATCTAGCTACCAGCGAATATTTACTATTATCAGATCTCCAAAAAATACTCCCTGAGCAGACATTTTCGTCGAATGAAGAGGAGATCGACGAAACTGAGGACTATTTTGAAGCAAAGGACAAATCGTACTATAAAAATGGTATCGAAAAGTTGGAGGGTCGCTGTAATCAGTGTATATCCCTTGAAGGGAATTATGTTGAATAAAAAAACTAATTTTGCCACAAAAATGTGTTTAACTATGGTAGGCCGGGGACTTTTCTCAATTGATCTGTTATATCTATATATTAAGGATGCATTACTTAAAAACTATTTTCAGATTTGGCGCATGTGCACTATCCTGCATAGAAAACCATAGAGAAGAATAAACTATATTGCCTTTCTTTTATAATAGCGGTACAATTATTTTTGAATCGATAGGTACAGTCGATCAACAAAAAATTTAGAATATTTAGATTTTGTGTTACAGTAATAAGTCTATAGTAATAACAATTAAATTGTTGTGTTATTCTTGGTGGTTTAACATACAATGGTTTTAAAGTATAGAAGAACAAGGGTAAGTGCAGAATGTAAGGTTAAATTCTTAAAAGTTATAAAATCCAAACGGCATCAATTTTGTTTATAGTGAAAATGTTAGTTAACAGTGTTAACGAAAATATAATGCATTATTATATAGAGTATAGGTAAATAAATTATTGTTTTGTAAAAATAATGATGGATTAACTGAGATTTCTTCCCACTTAAAAGTGCGATCATGCATTCATTTTACATTAGTAAATGTAAAATATGTTAATCGAAAGCTCGAGGTAGTCAATTTATTAATGAGGTTTGTGGATCAAGAATAGTAGCGGTCATAGTTGATCATATTTGAAAATGTTTAGAATTTCACTTATTTTATATATAGTGGTGGCTTTTTCGTTTGATTTTAACTATATTGGCTGGCTTTAATCTAAACGATTTTGGTAATGTTTTTTTTATATGATTATTGGAGTTCTTGTTAATTATTCAAGTATGTAAATTAATATATGGTGTTTTTGTAAAAATAGGAAGGCATGTAGAAATTATTTTTATTATATCATTTTATTCAATATTATTTTATATGTGTGTTATTTAAAAAAATCAATGTTATGTCCCTGTTTATATGTAGTTTCAACATTAAATGAATCATTTATCAAATTTCTGTATATTTGCTTATAAAAATAATTTATATAAAAAAGGAGTAAGTAAATTAAGCTATATACAGCTTAGTTGTTTTAAAAATAAATAGAATCCAGTATGCGCATGCGCCAAATCCGGAGATATTTGTTAAGTAATGTACCCTTATATATCAATCGACTTAGCGACAATTTTGCCTCCCTTTTTGATGAAAACGGTGGTACCTGGGGGCAGAAAATTTGGGACGGTTAAGCTTGTTAAGGTTAAGACAAATATAAAATCAATAATTTTACAATAAAATAAATGTACATTTTAATCAAAATATTGTCCGTTATTGACTAGTTTTCTCCCGACTCTCGCTGAATACATTTTCAACTAGTAATGCTCCTAAATCATTTATCTCTGTTCTTTTTCATGATTTCCCATACTTATTATCACCTGTGACAAAACTGTCATCTTAATAATCTCATCATAATTTGACTCGTATTTCAGCAGATAAAGGTTATGAGTAACATTGAATGGGTTATAACTATCAATATTTATACTTTTTCAAAATTTGAAGTACTTTAAAACAGCTTTTAAACTTACAACTCAGAAAAATTGCAAAGAACTTCACGATAACAAAATGAAAACAAGAAAAGTCTTCAAATTAAACCGATATAATTTGTTATCAACAACAATTTTGTTGTGAGACAGTGAGAAGTCGATTAGAATGTCAGAACGAACCATGATTAGTAACATAATCGCAGTTCCACCCAATAATTTATCAAAATCCGATATTTTGTCAACGAAACCAAAAACTACAAGATGCTGGGAAGTATTAAATGAATTACGAACTTCCTTCGAACTGAGACGTAAATTTATAATAGCTTTGGTCGTATATTTACAAACATGAATGATATTATATTCTCCCCTGATGGCGGTTTATTTATACTTGGTTGTATAATAAAAGAAGGAGCACAAAGACTCGGCTAATGTCAGCGAACTATTCCGGGCAGAAAGTTTTGTAAAGGCGTCGGAACAACTTTTTTTGCGGATATTAACGATGCTGACGGCAACTATTATCCCAAGACTTGTATTAATAAAACTTGAAAGTTCTTTGTAGGAACTTTAACAACGTAGAGTAGGTGTTGGTGACCCTCGAAAGTTTTGACGACGATTTTAATAACATCACCGGTATTTGCGATGGCTTGAGGATGACAACAAAGTAAAAGGGTCATTTTTTTGGTGACCGTAATAACAATTGGGTTTAATATCCATGTTGATAGTATCAACACTCTCTTGATGTTACTTTTGATAATAGAACCAGATTACTTATTGGAAATACTTTTATTATTTAAGTGGCTTCAAGATTATTGTGTTAACACTATATTTGTCTTCTATATAGGATTTTTCAGTCCGGGCGGATCGATGTTAAACAAAATTCGAAAATAACAAGAATCATCTGTCCTCTTTATTTGCAAAGCATTTGTATTTTCGCTGGCAGCTTCTGATTTTATTTTATGTCTGGTGAACACAGAACAGCTGAGAAAAATTGTTCTTGCTTAAAAATTGGTTGTAATTAATATGGTTCTGGAGACATAGTATATCATTGAATGAAAATTCTAACGATTATTAAGATTTTTTTGTAAATATTAGTGGTACTAACTTCTAATTCATTTTATGTTTTATTGTTAACTCTATTTCCCAACAAAACATTAACCAAATATTGGTAATAAATACGTTCATTGGTGCAACAAGAAATAAAATGAATGTTTCAAAGAATATTAAAAATTATAAAATATCTTCATTGTTAGATCCCACGTGGGACATAAGACAAAGTAGAAATGATGACAAGTTAGATATACTACATTAACGAAATCGATAGAAGGAAAATTCGATATGAATTACTTTAAATTACTATGAACATTTTATAATAGAACCAGATTACTTATTCGAAATACTTTTATTATTTAAGTGGCTTCAAGATTATGGTGCTAACAGTATATTTGTCTTCTTTATAGGATTTTTCAGTACGGGCGGATCGATGTTAGGCAAAATTCGAAAATAACAAGAATCATCTGTCCTCTTTATTTGCAAAGCATTTGTATTTTCGCTGGCAGCTACTGATTTTATTTTATGTCTGGTGAACACAGAACAGCTGAGAAAAATTGTTCTTGCTTAAAAATTGGTTGTAATTAATATGGTTCTGGAGACATAGTATAACATTGAATGGAAATTCTAACGATTATTAAGATTTTTTTTGTATATATTAGTGGTACTAACTTCTAATTAATTTTATGCTTTATTGTTAACTCCATTTCCCAACAAAACATTAACCAAATATTGGTAATAAATACGTTAATTGGTGTAACAAGAATTAAAATGAATGTTGCAAAGAATATTACAAATTATAAAATATCTTCATTGTTAGTGGGACATAAGACAAAGTAGAAATGATGACAAGTTAGATATACTACATTAACGCAATCGATAGAAGGCAAATTAGATATGAATTACTTTAAATTACTATGAACATTTTATAATAACATTTTGTGCTAACAGAATATTTCTTTCACAAGTAGGGGTTTTCAATAAGGACGAACAAGCTATGAAGTATCAAGTTTTTTTTTAAGTTAATAAGCTTATAAAAACGTGTAACTATTTTAATGTCCATTATTTTCTTTTCTATACTACTCCCAAACTGCAACTACACTATAATTTTTTTGTAACCTCATAGATGTCCCTTTAATTTCAGACAAGGTTTCCTTAGGTTTGTTGTATATATCATATTCTCTATTTTTTATGTGTAATATCCATTGTGACTTCATAGCGATGTATACTGTTACACATATATATTTCATAGCGATATATAGCATGTATGCTGGTAAAAAGTGATATAATATATCTATACGTATTATATGTGTATTTAAATAATAAAATATGTTTTCTTAGATTTACAAATTAACCTAAAATACATTTAAAATTAATACAAATTTAATAAATATCCTAAAATATCCTATAAATTCAAGTTAAAATATCGATTAAAATATTAATATAAATATAAATATCAGCTTCTAGAATATACTAAAAGTATATTCTTATATACTTATCAATATTACAAGTAAAATCAAAACTTTTTATAAATATCCGATAAAAATATTCAATTTTAACATAGGTTCTCTTATAGATAGCCATAACGTTGTTTTCCTTTCAAAAACTTCAGTCGAGTCAATTTTCAATGTTTCTGGTTTACTTTTCTGGCTCGCACAAAGCAGATCGAGTAATATTTCTTGGAAAATTTACACTCGCAAACTCAGTTTTGTTGAAAATATATTGAAATTGTTGTAGAATTGCATAATCCAAATGAATAATACACATACTCATCTCGATGAGTGAGGAATTTCTCCATTCATTATTGCATACTATTTGAAACTAGAACAAATAATAATATAACACTTGAGCTATATATAGCTATATATATATATATATATATATATATATATATATATATATATATATATATATATATATATATATATATATAGCTATAAATACTGTAAACTATATATAACTGTATATCATATATAAACAAGCCATTGAAGCAACTTAACTCATCGGATTCAACAACTAAACATAAATAGCGGTAGGGATTCCGACAAAATATCGATATTTTTCAATATTGTTTTATATATATCGATAGTTGTAAAACAATATCGAAATTTGAATTTCAAAGAAAAATATCGCTGTTAAAGCTGAGATATTTTGAAGTATTGTATCGAACTTTTTCTTCCATGGTGCTTAATTTTTTGGTGAAAAGTTGGTTTTGTTAAAAAAAGTTCGATACGAAGATCTACGGTTCTTGAAGGGGAGTATCGAATTTGCTTTCCAGATTTCGTCCACTACTTAAACGACGGTATTCGGTTAGTTAGATTTTTGGATCTCTCAATAGCTTAAAAATGCTTCATAACTCGCGAACTTCCGAAGTTAACCGAATACCGACAAAGCGCCACTGAAACTAGCCACTATTGTAATTGTCATGTTTCAAAAGTTATATTTGTCTCAGCCGGCTTTCTTCAGCGCAGCGGTCAAGGCGACAAGACGGTGCTCCTACTGTTACGACAGTCGCGGGTTCGAATCCTGTGAGGCATAGTCGTAAATTTATATTTGTGATTTTCCAAAAGGTAAAAGTGCAAAATTCGACAAGGATAATGGTCCCGTTCATGCCATGTATCCAGACCGGGTAAGACCGGATATCTTCTGGGATGATTTCCAAGTTGATCACTCGCCAATCGGCTTAATGACCGTGGTTCGGAGGCCATGTTAAAGATTTTTTTTAAAATAAGAATAAGTAGCATTATCATCTGTACCGTCGATTCAACAAGTTGCCCTTTAAAGTATAAAAATCTTATGAAAAGTACAATTGTTTGTTCCCTTATATATGTTCTATGTTCCCTATACTCAAAAAGGAGGCCGCTGCTATCGAGCTATCGCGTTTCCTGCAACATCGATACATAACTAACCGACCACCAGCAGTCATCAGAAAGTAATTTCGCTCGTGGCCTTAATTTGGGTGGAAAATTATGCGTAATTCCAATATGGTCCCGTTCGAATCGTTCTTTTATGGACGGGTATCGATCTCGAGGAATTATACGATGCAAGGGCTCGACGCCCGAACTTCCCCCCAACCGCTGCCGTCTTTCGATGGACGGTAACGTTGTGGTTTCCTATCGGTCCGTCTTTTGAATATGCAAACGACCTAGTTTTTATTCTGTAAAAACGTTAAATATCGTTTGGTTTGGTTTCGTCTTTAATTCCGTTGATATGCAAAGTAGCGGAACTAATGTTTATCGCTCGGTTTGGTGATTTGGCGAGCTGTGGTACGCGTATTAACGACGAAGTCATAACGTTATTTTTTATTTTTGTTTTGGAATTAGTTCCGGATTAACATTTTGTGCATGTCAGTACATTAAATATGAATTGGTCACCATTACATACTATTTCGCATATAGACTTATCTAATCTTGTACCTAGGGTCTATAGACCGATAATCTTGGAATGGCGAATGACGAAGGTCAAGGAAAGCGGAAGGCTAAAATGCTAACAGATTACTATTGGTTTATAATCAAACAGAGTTCTACTGTTCGAAAGGAAAGTCAACATTTCGTCATTTTCTTTCAGAACCTGAGCTACTTTGATTTAAAATGTTCATTATTTTTTATTATTTTAAAATGTTCACTCTTTTTATTAATAGTACTTTACTTTATCATAACTTCAAAATGGTACGTGCAACAGATCAATTGAAAAGTCCCCGGCCTACCATAGTAAAACACATTTTTTTGGCAAAATTATGTTTTTTATTCAACATAATTCCCTTCAAGAGCGATACACTAATTATAGTGACCTTCCAACTTTTCGATACCATTTTTGTAGTACGATTTACCCTTTGCTTCAAAATAGGCCTCAGTTTAGTCGATCATCTCTTCATTCGACGAAAATTTCTTCCCAGCGAGTATTCTTTTGAGATCTGAGGACAGGAAATAGTCGCTGGGGGCCAGATCTGGAGAATACGGTGGATGAGGAAGCAATTAAAAGTCAAATTCATGTATTTCATTCATGTCTTGGTGATGCAGCACTTTTATTTTCCTCAAATGCAGCCATTTTCGGCGTTTTCGTTCTTCAAACGGTCCAATAACACTATATAATAGTCGCTATTGATGGTCTTTCCTTTTTTAAGGTAGTCAATGAAAATTATTCCATGCACATTCTAAAATACAGACGCCATAACTTTGCCAGCCGACTGTTACGTTTTCCCACGCTTTGAAGCGGGTTCATCGTGTGCAGTCCACTCGGATGACTGTCGATTGAACTTCAGAGTGAAATGATGGAGCCACGTTTCATCCATTGTCACATATCGATGCAAAAACTCGGGTTTACTACGCTTGATCATCTTGAAACACAGCTCCGAATCATCAACTCGTCCTTGTTTTTGGTCAAATGTGAGCTCCCATGGCACCCACTTTGCACAGGACTTTCTCATACCCAAATACTCGTGAATGATATGATGTACACGTTGAGTTGATATCTTTAGAGTGTCTGCTTTTCATTCAATTTCAATTTTTACGGTCATTCAAAATCATTTTTTGGATTTTTTAAATGTTTTGGTCGGTAACAATCTATTTTGGGCGTCCACTGCGTTTACCGTCTTCGATGCTCATTTCACCAGGTCTAAACATACCATACCAATCCTTAATGGTTGATTTTCCTGGGGCGGTATCCGGAAGCTCGGCATCAAGCCAAGTTTTTGCTTCAACTGTATTTTTTCCCTTCAAAAATCAATATTTTATCAACACGCGAAATCCCTTTTTATCCATTTTTCATCATAGTAACAAAAGTTGCTTCACTCAAAATGCTAAAAACTAATGATCCGACAGCTGTCAAATTTATACACGCATATTTTGAGGGTTAAGGCTAACTAAAAGAAATATGGATTTACTTCTAGTAGCGCCATCTATGTGCCAGGTCGGGGACCTTTTTATTAATCTGTTATTAAATACTGTGACAAAATAAAATGTCTCGTATCTTCCATTTTCCGTTCGCCTTTCTTCTCGAACGAGCATCACAGAACTTTGCAATCCGTATTGTCAACTGACACTTATTATATATTCTTAAAAGCTGTATTGAAAATGCTCGAACTTTATTTATACAGGTTCAAGGAATACCGAGCTTGTCGCCTTATTATTGACAACTTCTCTGCCCACTCTTTATGGATTTAATATCTCCTAAAAAGTTATAATAGCTTGGGGAACTTTTTTTCTCCAATAGTTGGGTTTTTGTTGAAGGTTTTCTTATTCGAAATTTCATTTTGTACAAAACTTAGGTATTAATAAATTATATAGACATGGTAATAATCAAATATCAAAGCGAATTGTGTAATAATATTCCAGTGTAGGAATGTTCTTCTGGTCGATCGGCCGGAATGTGTGGCTGTCGATGCGATGGTTTGCTCGAACACTCACTACTATTTTGTGGAAAGAATTTTCCGGGAACTAAAAATATGAATTGAAGAAATACTTGTTTATTTCGATTTAAATTGAAATATGTGGTCGACGGGAGAATGAACAGGATATTAAGTTAGTTAGAAGAAGTACGGTAGCGCCGTAAAAGTGGTACAAGGGGGTAGAGAAAAGAAAAGAGAGCGAGACGTCGTCGTGGTGGTATTTTGTAGCCGGCAACTGCATCCAATCCACCAGCGTTACCAACCTTTGACTTTGATGTAGGTGAATGCGTGGTGGCCTAATAGGTTGCACCAGTACCAAAAACAAAGTTTATGTATGCCCATAACTTCAGAACCGCTTCACCAAATTGGATAAGTATTTTTTGTTGGGTTTGTTATAACTACGACAAGGTTAGTACTTAATAAAGCTTACGGAAAACTTTTTTAACTTTAGGTCTCATATCATGTAAACAATAACTCAGATGACAGTACAGAATACACTGACAGATTTTTTTTTGATAACATTTTTTTGAGATATGCTTAGTGCAATCTTAATTATAAATTAAATTATTACTACATTTCATTTGTACTTAGATTAACTCGCAAGCAAGACATGTGTGAGATAAATACATCAATATATTGAGAGTATCCGCAATTATAAAATTATAATAATTTAAGCTATAGTTTACATTCTTTATAACTTCGTATGGTTTCCACTTTAGTATGATTTAGTAATTTTCTTTCGTGTTTTAAGGTCAAATCTTGTAACTTCGCAAATCCATTTGATTTCCAGGTCATCGGGCAGTTTCTTCGTTGGTTAAGTATCAATAGGCATCGGTAATTAATCGAAGAATGTTGTTTTGGCAGCGTTGAATGACTAGTTGATTTGAATTTTTGATGCACCCCATAGGTCTTACATTCGCACCCCGTAGGTCGAAATTGACTTTATGATTGACTGATAAATCAATCTTTTTGATTCCAGACCAAGTTGAGAGTGTCTTACCAGTATAGTTGCTTTACTTTGGTTCCAATGTGTTTGGCTTTTTGCCTAACATGACCTTTCCAATATAATCTACTATCAAGATGGATGCTAAAGTATTTAGTTGATTCTGCTTGAGGAATCGGGCATCTATTGAGTGATATCATTAGGTATTTATTATTTCGCCGTAATGCAAAATTAACATGAACAGATTTGCAGCCATTAAGTTAAATTTTCCAATCTTTAGTCCATTTGTACTTTTTGTACTGCCCTATTCAGAGATATGTCGTTTGCCATAATAATTATGTCGTCAGCAAAGGTTCCAAGTAGTGTTTCTTTTGTTGTTGGGATGTCAGCGGTGTAGAGCAGATGCAGGAGATGTCATAAGACTCGACCTTGTTTCACTCTAGCCGAAATAGTTTTAAATGTCGAGAACGTCATTTCGTGCGAGAATTGACAGATTGACGTTATTTTTAAATTGGTTTAAATTAAAATAACGAACATACGAAATTAAATTAATACATTTAGTCAAATTCAAAAAAAAAAGAAATAAAAGTTTTACGACCTCTGTTAGAAGTAAAGAATTAAAACAAGCTGATTCGAAATATTGTAAGAAAATATAGAACGGCATTGTTGAGGAATTACGTAAAGGGCATCTGATGATTCATTCGGGACCGGGCGATGGGAATGCTGAGATGTACACTTTTGGATATAAAAGCCGGTGCCTTGACTAAAAATGATATAGTTTCTTAGAGTCTCTCGAAGGGTACTTGTTGACGTAGTTGATAACCGAATGTTATTGTAATCACCGTTATATAACCTTGTATAGTATATTATCAAGATAATGACCAATATAATGTTTTGCTGAATATTCGTATTTAATTTAGCAAGAAATAAAAGTATTTCCTACAATATTATCAATGGTACACTGAAGGATTTAGAGAAGTTCCTAGAAATCCTTATAGAGTCATCATGGGGTACATAGAGGAGCTCTGGGAACATATAGTCCTGTCCTACAACATAGAAAAATTATTGTTTTTAAATGACATGTCTCGAAGCAAAAGAAGTCAATGCTTTAAATTTCAACTTTCGAATCTAGAAATAATGCTTTATTTATGTCACCCACCAGCAAACCGACACCAGCTATATTACATTCAATTAGTAAATTTAAAATGTATCTTAATTATTGTTTTAGATATTATACTAGGATATAACTATATTCTTAATATCTAAAATGTTAAGATAATATTAAAAGATAGCCCTTATAAGTATGAATCTTATAGCTAAAGGTTTCTTTGAAGGTATATTGTTATGGGCAAAAAATTCCCATCGAACTATTTTTAGATTATTTGTTCAGTGATCGAAATTTTCTGAACAACGTCCTGATATCGCTGATGGTGGCATTAGCCAAGGTCAACTTACGGGTCGTCTAACGACGTCCCATTAGGAAAAATAAATAGTGGATACTATTGAACAATATCCTAATTATACAACATTAATTTCGCTCACAAATATCGGGATAATTTATGGAATAAACCGGGGATTGGGGATATAAATGGATCACAGGATAAATGGATTTTCACATAAAAGGAAAAATATGGGGGCATTATTCAGATTGTCTCTGAAGGTGTTTTAGTAAAATTAATCATCAATTCATTGATGTTACGTCTTCTAACTAATCGTTACTAAAAAAAGTTTTTGGGTATTTGCGCCGTTTTCAAGGCGAATATATTCATATATATTTTAAAACTTAATCATTTATATATATATATATATATATATATATATATATATATATATATGTATATATATATATATGCTGTTTTGATCCATGAATATTTTTCCTTTTTCTGGCAAAAACCAAAATTCAGCGTCACTTTTTACAAGCATTTTTCGAATCCGTCTTTGTAGGACTAAGAGTTGGAGGGAGCAAGTTCCACACTGTACGAAGGATGTATTACAAGTTCAGTAAATGAAGTGTTTGATTTTAATTCAAACCAATTTACGAACTGCTTTCGACGTCATAATGACATTAGTTCACTATTGTTTTGGTCGGACTATATGTAGAATATTTTATATGTTATAATATGGCTTCATTGAATAAATATTACTAGAGATATGCGGCACCAGCAGTTCAGTAGCCACGCAAAGCTTTGGAAATTGCTGTCGTTATATCATTTTATAATGACTGGGTAAGACCGGATGTCTTGTAGAATGATCTCCAAAGTCGGTCACTTGCCAGTCGGTTGGCTTAATTCCGAGAACCATTGTTCGGAGCCCACGTTAAACTGTAGCTCCGATCTCTATAAACTATCACTGGCAAGAACGAAGCTTTAAAATACTAAAAAAAAATAATTGCAACACTTTCATTTACTTTTACTTAATCTCAAATAATGATAGTGAAATTTCGCTTTAACAAAATGACAGTAAAAGTCACTCAGCGATTCATAGATACAGTTAAAAGTTATTCTGTAAGTGTTCATCGAAAAACATCGGTACATTTTTATTCTCTTTTGATCCGGAATCAGAATGGCTTGTTGAAATGCCAATGTCGTAAAGTCTTTTGAATATACTGGACAGTATTCTAACTACATAGCGGGCAGGCTTTGTATATGCGTGTGGTCCTATCAGTTAAATAATGTTGTAAGTTATTGTGTTTTTAAATATTTTTTTAGGGTTAGCAACAATGATTAGCATTTTTTTCTGTCAAGAGGTTATTAATGATTCTATTCTCGTCAGCTTCATATCTTCTCTGAACTCTAGTCGGTTACGCCGTGTCTATAGTAATAGCGTGTTTTATGATAAATATCTAAAAGAGTAGTCGCTACGTATGTCTACTAAAAATAGACTTAAATTGATAGTAAATTAATCCTTGACAATGAGGAATGAAACGGTTCGTTATACTCCAACGCTGTTCTGTATGTTTTCAACGGAGTGGAAAAACGATCTATTAATTCATAGTGGGCAGATTATTTTCTGCCAAAATCGAAACCACTTGAATCTTGGTTATTAAACTATACTATATCAGCTAGATTATTTTTTAGGATTTACATAAAACAGAACTAGATCGATACAAATGCGAATACTACATAATAATTATTCTTTTTATATTTTATTTTTAACTGAGTGTTCTATTACTTATGAATGAATAGTTTTCTTTGCAAGCAGTTAATGAATGAAGAAATTTAAGAAACTATTACTCTCCAGGAAGTTATTTTTTGTAACAATTTTAGTAAATTTTATTTTTATAGTACTTGCTCACCCAGTAGCGCACGGCTCACCCAAATTAGAACTAAATTAGGGCTTTCATTTATATTAGAATATATTTCTCCACTTCTTTCCGCAAAATAATACAATTAAAAAAAATTGTTCTGAATTCTTCAAATTTTTAGGACTTCTTCATAACTTCACATAACTTATATAGAAAATAGATTTACTATCCGATATAACTTTGTTATTTCAACTGATAAGAGTCCAATAATCGTCTCGCTATTATGACAGGACCGTCCACTTTATATTCCTTCATTTATTCAGGTTTATTTGTTAATTTGTATAGGACGGCGTGATAATCTAAACGGGAACCCTTACCCCGAAGAAGCTGAAAGGCTCAACACCGCTCAGTCCATCACTAAATATCTCTCATTAATTGATTGACAAAGGTATACCTGAAACCGATCCGGATGAACATCCGAACTGGCCCTGCTACCGACGACTAACCGAGTTAGAGGAGAGAATAGCGAGGCGGGAGACAATTTCGGCGAATTCAATTTGACAGATCCCGTACTGCGACCGAGATCCCGAAATTATATTCGGGAGGAGGTCGAGTAGGACGGTATTAGATGCGAATTTGGTTGTTGGGATTAGGACGATTGGTCGAAGCGTTATTTCGAGAGGGATAAGTTCCGATATTAAATGAAGTAGAACTTGTTGGGTGCTGATGGGAACTAAATTTGACGTTTCTTTGATATATAGATAGTTCGCGTGTTATTTTAAAGTTAATTATTTTAGAAAGTGTTTTTCCTCGAAAATTGATAACAGTAAATATTACTATTTAAGTAAACTTAAGGGGCGAAGACTAACCTACTAAGAATTATTTATTATTCATTCATTCATTTATTTCATTTAACATATATTTTGAGAATATATTGTACATGTATTTAAGAGTTTATAACCAAATCCTTAAAAGTTTTTTTAATAAAACACGAGAAAAGTTTTTTTAATAAAACACGAGAAGATATAGACTGTCGCGCGTTATAAGTATTCATTCAGATAGGTGATTTGGAAGCTTCTGGAAAAGCTACTATCGGTCCGCCATGATTAATTCCCCTCCCCGATCATTAACAACAATAATGTCCTGGAATGCATTTTCCGTGCTTGATAAGAAGGAGGAACTTATACCGTACTGTCGACATATTGCTTCTCCAGGAAACCTTTCTAAAAATCTCCATCCGATTGAAGATTCCGAATTATTCGATTTATCGAAACGACAGAACAACAGGCCACGGCGGTGGTACAGCCATCGCTGTCAAAAACAACATCAAGCACATCCTACTGAAATCGCAGTCTTTATCAAGTCTTGAACACACCTCTATAACAATCGTGTTGAACAGCAGACAAATTCAAATCACATCAATCTATCGAAAAAAAAAATGGATTCATTGCATATGAATTTAAATCATTATTTCAAGGAAACATCTCTAAATTCGGGATGATTTTAACGCACACCATCCACTTTGGAGTACAAGCAGACTAAACATTGATGGTCCAGGCATCACCGAGATAATAGACGAGATGAAACTTAGACTAATTGCTCGAAGCGATCCAACTCATTATTCTTCCAATCAACCAACAATAATTGGTTTCTTCATTTATCAAAATGCGAATCAATCTTGCGACTTGCAAGTACAGGCCAATCCTCCTTACTATCAGTGTCTTTCCCCTGAGTTTCGTATCTGCTAGACCCAAGAAAACTATCAACTGGAATTTGTTTCAACTCGAGCTTCAGCGGACACGACTTATCCCAAATATAAATTCTCCAGACGATCTAGAAAGGTCAGTCGCTCAACTCACTCCAGATATTCAATGAGTCGCAGACAGAGCTACTAAAACAAACAAGAGAAACAAAAGAACTAATCAGGTACAAGAACCGATTAACGAGAAGAGCTCGCACCACTCTGGATCCTGAGGATAAACGCGTGGCATAATTTGAAATTGTAGACCATTTGTCTTTAGCTCTGGTGCTTGTTAAAGCTATGAGATGGTCGTTCCTACATAAAATCACCGTAACAGTTCACGGATGAGTTTCCGAGCACCTGTTTGGTACCGTCGCGACGTTATTGCGATTTTTATTCTCTTAGTTCCCTGTAATGTTCAGTCCCTGATCTCTGGCTTTCTTGCGTGCCATTTCTTCAAAATAACCGGACATCGCCTTGACAAATCCGGAAATCCGAGCTTCTCGCTAATTCATTCCAGAACCAAATGAAATGCAATCCATGGCCTACCTCAACAGACATTGTCCATCATCAATAACATTATACCCTCGCTAAAGAGGAAATACTTACAGTCTATTTATCTTCTGAAGAGCATAGTATCTCCCAGAGACCTTAAACTTTCCATAAAACGTCTGTCTTCTAAAAAATCTCCAGGCCCAGATGGTATAACAGCAAACCATCTGAAAAACCTTACTAGCAAGCAAATATCATAACGCAGAGGTGTAGTACTACTGCTTGAACCACCGTGCTCATTTTTCGGATACGAAGACATTTTTTGTATAAATGAAACCCACGCTATAAAAGTTAAGTTAGAACTGATTTTAAAATGTAAATACCCTTGTCTGAATCACTAATACTTCTGTACATTTATACCAAAAATCTCAAAGATTAAAAGATTAAAAGAAACAAAGAATTCTTCCAAGACCACAATACGTCACGCGCTCTATTAAATTGTTCGGAATTTTACTTTAATATTTTCGAAAAATTCTTGAATAGTTATGCTGTCGATTTATGAAACAAAAAAATTTGAATTTTTTGGATCTTCTACGCCTATTTCCTTGCAAGTTGCAAAAATAGACGGGTATATTAAACAGGTTATTGACGACAATATTCTATAGTACCAAGTGACATAAACTGTGCGCTCCCTTGACTATGTATTTTTCTATCAGAATATTCTTCATGGTCCGGTCGTATAAGCCAAAGAGGTTTAATCTCGGAATGAAACTTAATAAGCTGTAAGTCCGTGTAAAGGTTTATTTTGACATTCTAAAATCTATCTCTGATAAAATCTCATACCCACGTCTTGAGATATTAAAGGCCAAAGGTCACAAAAATCAGTTATTGCAGGTATTTTGCTTATCATGGGTCTAATGTTATTATAATTCATTTATTATACATATGGCAGCAAATAAAACCCTCTACAATGTTTGTTTCAATCATAAAGACTTTTAAGTCGTTAATAACACTACAAGACACGTCAAAGATGATGCAGATGTTCTTATCATAGAAAGAAATCGAATAATCACAATGTCAAAGGACTGATGTCATAATAGGAGATATATATTTGCTCATACTTCCCAAGAAGTTTTGATAATTATTCTCATTTTTCGTTTAATATTCTATTTTTGTCCGCATTTAGTGGCTGATGCGACTTCTTTCGAAACTTTCATTAGAATGCTAGAGAAACTGCCATTTTAGATCAACCAGTGATAAAGCCGTATGGTGGCTTAATAATTTTTTTCGTAGCCTGATTAATGATCCTTTCTAGGGAGGATTAGGAACTTATTAGGAGGTCCTTATACATCCACCATATAACCCGGACTTAACACCAAGTGATTACCATTTGTTCCTGCCCTTGGCGAACTATTTTACTAGTAAAAAAATCGTCGCAAAAGAGGTTTGTGAAAATTTAATTGTCAATAGAATTACACGCAAAACGGCAACAAATCATCAAATAAAACGGTGCATATTTGACCTAAATCGAGTCATTCTAAGTATATTAAATAAAACCTTCAATTTCATGGATCGCAAGGATAACGGATTTCTTTTTACTGCATTTATTAATTAATAGAAGACAATAAAACATTTAATTTTTATTAATTTAAAATTTATTGCATTTTTTATGTAATAAAATAATAGAATAATGAATTCGTATTAATAATTGGGTAAGTGAAGTTCTTAACATTTATCTTTCTACAGTTTTTGATTAATCATTATAATTTCTAACCGACTTCAAAAAAGGAGGAGGTTCTATGTTCGAGTGTATTTTTTCTAATGTATTTTCACCGATTTCTCCGTCAATTATGGACCGATTTTCAAAATTCTTTTTTTATTCGAAAGAGTATACTTTCGAGGTGGTGCCATTGAAACCAAATCTGGATCTGTTGGGAGGAAGGCCAGGAAATCGAGGAAAGCACGTACAAAATTTTTACATATTTTTTATCTAAAATAATCAGATAGTTGTGTATAATGTTATTGCTGAGCCATTCAGTTTGTTCTCTAAGCACTAACTATATATAGCATATAAGACGTCGTAAAAATCTTGTAGACAATTGCTTCTATGGTGTAATTATTAAAGCGTTTAACTCCTAATCGGAGGTCGCGGGTTCGATTCCCGATGCGGAAAATAATTCCTTACTCCAGTTTAGTTAGAACATAGGGGCGCGATTTCAAATTAATCAGTTGGTAGTAGTTAAAAGAATATTGTAAATAAGTAATTAGGTTTACGTAGGTATTTAACCTAAATTGTGTGTATATAGTAGAATATAAAATACGTATAGTAGATAGGTTCAATAAGGTCCTTGTTTATTTTTATTTAGTTATTAGAATGATGGTTTATTTAAAATGCGTTTAAAATTTATTTAAAACTTGACATATTTTAATTTAAAATGTGTTTTTTGTGTCAGAAATCTAAGTTTGATTATTTTTTAATTTTTAGTAAGTTCCTTATTTATTTTCTGAAGTCGGTTCATTTTTTTTGTTAAAAATATTTTTTATGAGTGATTTTTCAGTATTCTAGATACATGGTTGTTTGATTTGGCATAAAACTTTATATCAGCCTAAAATGGGAAAACAATCTCGATTCTTCCAGACTATCTACGGTTTTATTACAGTTAATTTGTTTATTTCTACGGTCAAGGATACCGTAATAAAAATACAAACAATAAAATTGCAAAAACAATAAAAATAGACAGTGTAATATGAAGATAAGATGTTAATTAGATCAAGGTGTCCATAATAACGGTTTTATGGCTTTAAGCGCTTGTGACAGGATATTTGCTACCATTGCAAATATGTTTTATTGCCATATAACAATTAAAAATATTACTTAGAGACTAATCATTTTATCATAAAAGATTTTTTATATAGCATACAGACGATATTATGAGTTAATCTAGATTTTAAAAAAAATCGTCAGAGCTTAGAAGTTCCACGTTCGACAAATCCACATTATTAAATAACAGGTCAATTGAAAAGTCCCCGGCCTACCATAGCAAAACTCATTTTTTTGACAAAATTAGTTTTTTTATTCAACGCAATTCCCTTCAAGGATAATACACTGATTATAGCGACCCTCCAACTTTTCGATACCATTGTTTTAGTACGATTTGTCCTTTGCTTCAAAATAGGCCTCAGGTTCGTCGATCACCTCTTCATTCACAAAAAATGCTTCCAAGCGAGCATTCTTTTGAGATCTCAGAACAGGAAATAGTCACTGGAGGCAAGATCTGGAGAATATCGTGAATGGGGAAGTAATTCGAAGCCCAATACATGGATTTTTGACACTGTACATTGTCTTGGTGAAGCAGCACTTCCCTTTCCTTCAAATGCAGCCATTTTTCGGCGATTTCGTCTTTCAAACGGTCCAATAACGCTATGAAATAGTCGCTGTTGATGGTCCTTCCATTTTCAAGGTAGTCAATGAAAACTATTCTATGCGTATCCCAAAATACAGACGCCATAAACTTGCCAGTCGACTGCTGCGTTTTCCCACGCTGTGGAGCATGTTCATCGTGTGCAGTCCACTCGGATGACCGTCAATTAGATTTCGAAGTGAAATGATGGAGCCATGTTTCATCCATTGTCACATACCCATGCAAGAACACGGTTTTGTTACACTTGATTATCTTGAAATACGGCTCCGAATCATCAGCTCGTCGTTGTTTTTGGTCAAAAGTGAGTTCGTGCGCTAGCCACTTTGCACAGAGCTTTCTCATACCCATATATTTGTGAATGATATGATGTACACGTTCAGATGATATCTTTAGAGTGTTTGCTATTTCATTCAGTTTCAATTTACGATCATTCAAAATAATTTTGTGGATTTTTTAAATGTTTTCGTCGGTAACAACCTTTTCTGGGCGTGCACTGCGTTCACTGTCTTCGGTGCTCACTTCACCACGTCTAAACTTAGCATACCAAACCTTGATGGTTGATTTTCCTGGGGCAATGCCCGAAAACTCGGTATCAAGCCAAGTTTTTGCTTCAACTTTATTTTTTCCCTTCAAAAACGATATTTTATCAACACGCCAAATTCTTTTTATCCATTTTTTTCACAACAACAAAAGTTGCTTCGCTCAAAATGCTATAATTCACAAACTAATGATCCGACAGCTGTCAAACTTATACATGCATCTTTTGAGGGTTAGGACTAACTAAAAAACGTATTTTAATTTATTTAATGAATTTAATTCTAGTAGCACCATCTATGTGTCAGGCCGGAGACTTTTCAATTAACCTGCTATAAGGAACAACAGAAAATTGGGAAAACTGAATTGAAACACTGTAATTAAGAGTATTGAAACATCAATTGTCTGGAGCCTAAAACACATTAATCAGCAGAGATGTAAAACATTTTGTCATGAATCAGAAATAAAAAATATAGTAGGGCTTCATTCTAAGTATAATTTCAAATTACAGCAATCAAGTGTATATTAATGAAGGACTAACACACTTGACCGATAAAAAACAAAAAATGCCTAAAAATAATAGCAATAAAAACAGATTAGGTTACACGCTTTGATAACAATGTAATCAGGTCAAGGTGACTGATTTATAGTACAATATTAAAAAAAGATAAACAACTGCATTTTTCTAATATTATTTATCGACCAAATGTTCTTATCGTTAGCTAATACTACTGTAATAATAGGGTCACTTGGGGTGCATATATTACACAAGATAACGTTAAGTAAACTCGTTGATTTTATTATTGATATATTGAGGAAAATGACGATGTCATTTAATTACTATACCAGTCAGTCGTGTGGATGTTGATAAGTTATCAGAATTGTCTTTGACTAAGTAATTATCTAAAAGGTGTTAGTGTTTCTTATATCAGATTACTCTGGAAGAAATCCAAAATACTCATTTATCACCCATTATCAACAAAGAACATGCACATCATCAAATTTGGTATTACAAAGTTTACCGGTCTCCAATTATTATCACTAATGTTCTGGAGAATTTTATAGACATTTTATAATAGGGTCAAGCAATACCAAGACAAATTAATTTTATAGACTCGGTTAAATATTCCGACGCATCAGGAAGTGTTCTGTCCCCTTTTAATTGAAATAAAATGAGAATCCAAGTTTTAAACAAATTTTAGATTGTAAAAACTGCATTTTGGTAGTATATACATTTATGACATGCATTGGTTGTTTTATTGAAATGCCTATATATATCTGGACTATATATATATATATATATATATATATATATATATATATATATATATATATAGATATATATATATATATATATATATATATATATATATATATATATAGATATATATATATAGTGTTGGGGGTAAGTTGAACACTTACTATATATGGCATAGGATTAACCTTGTTGTTTAGAATAACTTGAATAATTTATGAACTTGGTTTATTGATTTACATGGCTTATGATGAACTGAATTATTTGCAAAGTGGTAAATTATCATCTTACAGCACTGTAAAAGTTGATGTAATAATTGTTTTATTCGTTAAAATATTTGAAGTCTTTTAACCGGTCACAATACAGGGTTGATGGGACATCCGTCGTACAGTCCTGATTTGGCACCCCATCACCATTTTTATTACAGTACATAAAATATTTTTGTAAGGAATTGAACCGACTTCAAAAAATAAATAACAACAACAAATTAGATTTGTTTTGTTCGTAATTTAATTTTATGAATACGTCACAAAATTATATTATTATTCAAATATTGTTTGAGCTTAGCACCAACTTCAAACTGATCAGTTCATAGTAGTTAAAATAAAATTGTAAATAGATGAATAGGTTTAGGTGTGTATTAAGCTAAATTGTGTGAATATAGTAGAATATAAAAAACTTGTAGTAGATAGGTTAATAAGGTTTTTGTTTATTTTTATTTAGTTATTCCACCGATTGTTATGTACATATTTTATTTTAAAACGTTTTTTTTGTGTTAAAAATCTAAGCTTGACTATTTTTTAAAATTTTTCCTTATTTATTTCTTGAAATCGGTTCAATTTTTTTTTGTTAAATATGTTTCATTTTTCTCTTTTTGTGTTAAATATTTACTCAATAAATTACGCAGTTATTTTATTAAGTATTACAGTGGATAGGCCAAGTGAAATTGCAGGCCGTATGAGGAAAAATAGGATTAAAAAACAATGATTGAAAATAAGGAACGGTGTCCGCTACTTAACCTAGAAGATTTGACAAATGTGCTAACCAAACTAGAACAACAACAAAGAGTAGTTACCCACGCCGGGAATCGAACCCGCGATCTTCGTGTAGGAGGTGAACGCTCCAGTCACCACATCATAGAAGCAGTAGCCCGCAAAATTTCTATGTTTTCTAATATGATATGGTTAGTGTTTAAAATTCAAACTCAACGACTTCCGTTCAGCAATAACATTGCACACAAATATCTGATTATTTTAGATAAAAAAATAAGTGAAAACTTTGTACGTGCCTTTAAAATTTGAGGTTTTTCCTCGATTTCCCCCCTTCCCCCATCAGATCCTGACTTGGTTCCAACTGGACCACTAGGAAGTGCTCTTTCGAATAAAAAAAGAATTTTGAAAATCGATCCGTATTTGACGGAGAAATCAGCGAACAATATAACTGATAACCTTAAAAATTGTCATGAAAAATAGTTCCAAGTCATCGGAAAAATGTATTTATTTTGCTGGAAAGTATTTCGAGAAGCAATATACTCAGTTTAGATCGTCAACTTTCATTATCAAGCCAGAAATATAATTAGCAACCATTGCACTGTATGATTTAAAAAAGAAGTATACTAAGAGGTCGAAAAGGACCCTCCCGTTACATTTAAATCTGATTCTGATAAATAACCGAGATCTAACAACGGTGAGACGGTGGAGTTTTCAGGCAGACTTTTACTTTATGACCCTTGTAACTCTCGGTGAAGTTTGAGATTTATTGTTTGCATTTGCCGTTGTTGTTCTAGTTGTATCGTAATAAAATGATGGAATAAATTTACGATCTTTTTAGTGCCGATGAACGCTAAACACTTTTTTGCTCTAATTATAATAATAGTTATACTTGTCTCATATATTTGAGGATACTAGTTCTGAATTGACTATATGAGTTTTTATTCTAATTATATAATAATAACTGTCAAGGGAACTTAATAAATAAACTTTACTAAAGACTAACAGGTCAATTGAAAAGTCCCCGGTCTACCATAGTAAAACAATTTTTTTTTATTCAATATAATTATCTTATAGTGACCTTCCAACTGTTCCATACCTTTTTTGTAGTACAATTTGTCCTTTACTTCAAAATAGGTCTCAGTTTCGGCGATCACCTCTTCATTCGACGAAAATCTCTTCGCAGCGAGCATTCTTTTGAGAACTGAGAACATAAAATTGTCGTTGAAGGTCAGATTTGGAGAATATGGTGGACGAGGAAGCAATTCGAAGCCCTATTCATAGATTTTGGCCATCGCTTTCATTGACTTGTGACACGGTGCATTGTCTTAGTAAAGCAGCACTTTCTATTTCTTCAAATGCGGCCGTTTTTCAGCAATTTCGTTCTTCAAGCGGTCCAATAACGCTATGTAATAGTCGCTGTTGATAGTCCTTCCTCTTTTTGTTAAGGTAGTCAATGAAAATTATTCCATGCGGATCCTCAAATACAGACAGTCATAACCATTAACATAGCCGACTGTTGCGTTTTCCCACGCTTTGGAACGTGTTCATCGTGTGCAGTCCACTCGGATGACTGTCGATTGGATTTCGGAATGAAATGATGGAGTCATATTTCATCCATTGTCACATATCGACGCAAAAACTCGCGTTTATTACGCTTGATTATCGTCAGACACTGCTCCGAATCATCAACTAGTCATTGTCTTTAGTCAAAAATAAGCTCGCGCGGCACCCAATTTGCACAGATCTTTCTCATACCCAAATATTCGTGAATGATATGATGTACACGTTCAGTTGATATCTTTAGAGTGATCCGACAGCTGTCAAATTTATACACCCATCTTTTGCATTTAGGGCTAACTAAAAAACTATGTGTCAGGCCGGGGACTTTGCAATTGTCCTGTTATAGTAAACTTGTATAAAGGAACTTAATAAAGTCAAATAAAGTGAAGATGGTCGAATACTGACCGTTATTAATATGTAGTTTATATTGATTATTTGTGTTAAATGAACATCACCTAATTCATTATTTCGAGTACGTAATAGTTTTAATATTAGTATTAATCAATCATCATCATTATAATATAGCTGATAACATAATCCCAGAATTACTATCAAATTTGGAGGATTTGTAATTGATTGCATAACTTATTATAGGGTTTTCCAATAAGGGTAGATCTATGGTGTTATTTTGACGAAGTCTATTTCACTAACTAATGATAAAATTATAATTTTATTGAAATGAACTTCGTTAAAGGATCTAAAATCGTTAAAAATGTGTGTATATATTTTATGAAATTAATTTGGTTAATAATAAAAAAAATAACTTTGGATCAAAGCTCATGTCTGTATTTGGTATATAATATTTCCACTAATAGTTATTTCAACATAGCAAAACTATCACTGGTGAGTTCTACTTAACACATTTGAACAAAAAAATGCATTTTGTCATCAATGCTTAAAAATAACTTCTTTCGATTTTAGATTTGGTACTGATTATTATTAGCTTTTAAAGTAGTACCGCGTGTACTGACAATAATCCAATGCCAATGTCTTGAAATCGTTACAGGTTATATCTTCTAGGCGAAAGTTCAAGTGATCAACAGGTTAAAGCAAAACAGAGAGGGTTGATCGTACAGCCCTATATTAGGTCTTATATGGGCCTTCCTTGATATTATTGATATGGATATTACTTTGGTGTGTATAGCCTTGTAGAGTTCTCTTAAAATCTCGACTTCATTGAGGTGAATGTTGTCGCCAGTATTTAAACATCTCTATCCAAAGTTGACTGCACCGCGTGTCCATATCTCAGACGTCGTTTATGTTCATTGATGAGTCACTTATCATCATCCCAATTTCTCTTCTGCGCACCATTCCTTCTTCAGTTTCAAGGAATCTTGTACACAGCAATTATATTTAACGAATCCATTTTAATTTTCGGGTTAGAGGGCTTCTGAGAAACCTTCCTATGCCGTTCGAATATAGCTTTATTATTTCTTTAGTATCCAATTTGGTCTGTTGTTCTTATTTTACTTTACAGCTATCAAGCATTGGATCTAATTGGTCAATTGGAGGATATTTAACAGGCCAATTGAAAAGTCCCCGGCTTACCATAGTAAAGCACAATGTTTGGCAAAATTACTTCTTTTATTCAAAATAATTCCCTTCAAGGGTGATACACTGATTATGGCGATCCTCCAACTTTTCGATACCAGTTTTGTAGTACGATTTGACCTTGGTAATAACCTATTTTGGCCGTCCATTGCGTTCACCGTCTTCGGTGCTCATTTCACCACGTCTAAACTTAGCATACCAATCCTTGATGGTTGGTCTTCCTGGGGCAGTGTCCGGAAACTCGGCATCAAGCGAAGTTTTTGCGTCAACTGTATTTTTCCCTTTATTAACACGCGAAACTCCTTTTTATCCATTTTGTTCACATTAACAAAAGTTACTTCGCTCAAAATGTTATAATTCACAAATTAATGATCCGACAGCTGTCAAATTTATACGGGCATCTTTTGCGGTTTAGAGCTAACTAAAATCATATGGATTGAATTCTTCAATTGACCTGTTATATCCATAAAGCTGCATTCTTTTTGAGAAAGGACATAAAAGTGCCACTGACTTATTAAATATTGTTGGTCTTTAATGTTAACATACTTAACATAATCAATATTATAGAGTAATATTATTATAATTCGAAAAACAAATACCTTCAGATATTAAAATAATTGTCACAATTAATTTAACAATCTAAACTGAAGTATGGCTCATATGAGTATTAAGAATATTTTATTATACATATGTAATAATAAGAATTTTTGATTGAAAATATCTATTATCTATAATATAAGGCCCATACAATGCCCTGGAACTTTGCGAGAACAAATAACACGCACTGTCTAATACTCAATAGAATGTAACATGTATGTTATGCAGACCATGTAGGTGAAAAACAATTTTTCTCCAGGATGGCACTTGAAGCACCGGTCACATCGATAGCCATCAGCTTAAGCATGAATCTTAACAAGCCCCCTTACCACAATTATTTATTATAGATGACGGTATTATATATATGCGCATATAATATCCGACATTCTATCGAAATGGGAGTCGTGAGACAATAAGCGTGACATGTGTGGATACGTGACCAAGAAGGAACATTCTTATTAAAATGTTCGCAGTCTGTTTCAATTTTACATTTAACACTGTTAGAAAATGGATTTGTTACGTGTTTGAATCAGTTCGTAACTTTTTTTTTCATAGTTTATCTACTTTGTAATCAAGAAAATATTGAAAAATTCAGGTTTTATCTTGGCCAAAAGAAACATTTTAAAAAATAGGAAAGAACTGGAGTTAAAATATAGGAAATTATACAATTTCTAATGAGAAACTTACAATTATCAGTACATAATAAACATAGAGCAATATATAGAGTGTGAACTTAATACAAACTATCATACTGGGTTTCGCGCCTATAGCCTCCAGTTCGACCATACCTCGGTCTCCAGTTCGACCGATTCCAATGGTCAGCTGAAATACAGCACGCTATTTGCAAAGGCAATGGCGTGTAAAACCTATTATTTCCACTTCTCTGCAGAAAAAGTAAACTCATAATCCCCCAGAAAGCTACTCTGTACAAAATGTTAGTCCATCCAGTCTGCCTCTACAGAGCACAGGTGTGGTACAGATAAGTATCTGAGAGACAACTTGAACTACTTCAAGTGTTCATTCATTCATAAACCTCGGTAGTAAACCAACTACGACAATCCCATTGTCTCTGTCACCCGCAAAACACTCACATCCCGAGCCCGAAGCGACACCAGCAAAATACCATTTGGTTCTAGCTGGTCATCTTGGAATAAGAGAAAAAAATACAAATTATTTCAGAAATGTTTTGCGTAGCCTCAGCAGGAAGGCGCTGAGAACGTCATTTTGCTGCTTTTCATTGGTTAGTTTAAGTTACAAGCACCTGCAGACAAATTATTTTATTAGGAAAGCATTTCATTGGTCGTTGATATGCATATATGCATCACGTGACTGACCTCTGACGTCCCATTCTACTGTCCAACTAAATTTGAAATAAAACCCAAATATAATTTTTCAAAAAAATGTATTAAAATAAACTTCTATACAAATTCAAATATTATAAAATATCAAAAAACTAAAATATAAGTACGTAATGAATATATATAATGTATATAAATAAAAAATAATGACATAAATACAGAAATAAAAACTAATTAAATGTAAAAAAGGCCGCAATCTAATTGAAAACATAAGATATCTCCTGGCAAATATAATCAAAATTGTCTATAGATATTTTCCCCTTTTCATATTTCTTTAATGCTATTAATTTAAATAAGATGTATTAAAGTTTCTATCTTTTTGTTCCCTCATACTGAAAGTAGACCAGCACAGCGAAAAGTCTGTGTCTGTTATTATCTTACTTACTTGTTCAACACAAAAAGGTATTGAGACAAGTTATAATTATTCTTACAATGTTATAGTAAAAATTATGGATCAGATAATTAAATTGATTAAATTATATGATATACTTTAGAAAAGAGAAACCATACCAAAAATTAATACTTTAAACAGCAACCAAAAATTGAAATTTATGATATGTATCAAAATTACTGCTTTGCTCTTATTATGGTAAAATTAAGGAGTTAAAGGGACAGACTAAGTATCTATTAATAATATAGTAAAACAAGCATGATAATCAATTGTTTATAAAGTCAAAACTCGTCTTGCTGGTCTACTAATTGTATTATTTTATTTTGTATTAATATATTTTTAACGTCCTTGTTGAAGAGGTTATCTCGGTTAAGAAGCCTTAAGCCAAAATTTTAATTATAATTTATTCATTTATTTCAAATAAATGAAATAAATAAATAAATTGGTCAAGATACTTATAATTAAAATTTTGGCTTAAGGCTTCTTAACCGAGATAACCTTTTCAACAAACCTTCAAAACCTTCAAAAGTATTAGGTTTTTAACTGATGATACTTTACAAACAACTGTCTAAAGGGTAACAAAAAATTTTCATGTAGTATAATAATATTTACCTTAAATGTAATTATACCATTCCCTAATTGGGACATATTTAGGTTTTAAAGTGTGGGTAATATTTTCATGATTTCTTCCGTTGTATTCCTGCAAATAACAATATATATGAACACAAATGCTTTATATAAATAACTGTATACATACCAAATAAAAGCAGTGCTAAGTCACACTCTTAATCTAGCTAATTTGGATTGTTTTTCCAAGGAAAACAACGTCTGGTGTTTTTATTTCCGCACATACCCTGGATACACAACACTTTTGAGACTGAAGATATATTATGATCAAATAATAGTGATTATAATTAAGACACAAAAATGGCGTTATAAAATTGGAACAAGCAATCGCGTTATAGAAATGAGCCAATAAAATGCCTTTGTAGGCCAATTCAAATAAACTAATGCAAAAAATGGTCTCAGAGCCAGTTTGGTTGGACCTCGCAAAACATTTCCTCGGTTTCGCCTATTTAAGTAAAACCTCTGTGTATACTCTACGGTAATAAAGAGCTGTTAAACAGTACAGATATTCCGCGAAAAGTAATATAAAGACAATGCAAGTTTTCCAGAACAAAGAACTATCAAGTATTGTAGATGCACGCAGATAATATAGGACTGACTACTTACACCGAGACCTTCAGATACCGACTGTCACTAAAGAAATCAAGATAATTGCAACAAAGCATGAGGAGAGGCTCCATTCACATGTCAATATCGAAGGATAACAACTCGTGGATAACACCAGAATAGAAGACAGGCTGAAAAGAATTCATTTCAGAAGTCATTTGATCTTGTGTAGTATAATCTGGTAGATGCATATGAACATTTTTACACCAGAGACTAAGATATAGTCGTTGTGTCTTCCTAGATATATATCTAAATTTACGTTATAAGTAATAATAGAATATATAGATAAAAACATTGAGTTTTTTCCAATTATCTTTTGACCGTTTTCCTTCAATAATATGAATGTATTTTTAATCCTCTTTTATTGATATGTTAACTTCCAATGATTTAATCATTCTTAAAATATGTAATACCAATCTCCTGATTTAACTTCATTGGACTTCTGGCCGTTACTTAGATTGATAGTGGTGTGTACTAAAAATAGATATAAAACCCACAGAGCTTTGGTTCAATGAATTAGGTAAAAATACAATTTTATTGGTTTCCCATCTGTCCGATCCTGTAATATTGACTTGTTTTTTACCACATTTACTATCTCTATAGATAATAATTGTTTATTAAAGCAATGTATTTGCGAAAATAGTCGTGCGACGCGAGAAGTGATTTATTTACTGATTGTTAATATATACAACGTGTAACTACAAAGTGCGGCACATTCTACAATAACAGAGTAGGTAGCTGAGATTGAAAAATACACTTGATTTAAACAACTGTTCAAACAACCATGTCTTAGATATAAGTTTAATCATAATGCAGGTCTAGGAACAATATCAATGATTAATTATGTTGTTTAGCAATAATAACTAGTGGTCGTTCCAATTCAATTTTTAAAAAAATTATGTTAGTTACCGGATTTTAGTAATCAGGTTATGTATATTTTAATATAATGTCCTGTACTTAATTGTTTAATGTATCCAGTGGAAAAAATTACTTTTCGGTGTTCATTAATAAATCGAAAGCAAATTTAGGAAGGTATTATATGTTAGATGCACTTTAGAGCAAGATATTTTTGTGAGATATTATGTGAACGTCATTTAACTACAACAACTAACAGGTCAATTGAAAAGTCCCAGGCCTGACACATAGATGGCGCTAATAGAATTAAATCCATTTTTTAGTTGGCACTAAGCTTCAAAAGCGGCGTGTAGAAATTTGACAGCTGTCAGATCATTAGTTTGTGAATTATAGCATTTTGAGTGAAGCAACTTTTGTTATTGTGAAAAAAATGGAAAGTTTTTGAAAGAAATACTGTTGAAGCAAAAACTTGGCTTGATGTCAAGTTTCCGGACACTATCCCAGGAAAATCAACCATCAAAGATTGGTATGCTAAGTTTAGACATGGTGAAATGAGCACCGAAGACGGTGAACTCAGTGGACGCCCAAAAGAGGTTGTTACCGAAAAAAATTTGAAAAATCCGCAAAATGATTTTTAATAACCGTAAATTGAAACTGAATGAAGTAGCAGACACTATAAAGATATCAACTGAATGTGTACATCATAACATTCACGAATATTTAGGTATGAGAAAGCTCTGTGCAAAGTGAATGCCGCACGAGCTCACTTTTCACCAAAAACAACGACAAGTTGATCATTTTGAGTAGTGGTTGAAGATGATCAAGTTGAAGATGATTAATATTAAACCCGAGTTTTTGCATCGATATGTGACAATGGATGAAACATGACTCGATCATTTCACTCAGAAGTCCAACCAACAGTCATCTGACTGGACTGCACACGATGAACCCGCTCCAAAGCGTGGGAAAAAGCAACAATTGGCTGGCAAGGTTATGGCGTCTATATTTTGGGATGCGCATGGAATAATTTTCATTGACTACCTTGAAAAGGGAAGAACAGCGACTATTGCATAGCGTTATTGGACAGTTTGATGGAAGAAATCGCTGAAAAACGACTGCATTTGAAGAAAAAGAAAGTGCTGCTTCACCAAGACTATGCACCGTATCAAAAACCCATGAATTGGGTTTCAAATTTCTTCCTCACCCACCGCATTCTCCAGATCTGGACCCCAGCGACAATTTCCTGCTCTCATATCTCAAATGCTCGCTGGGAATAAATTATCGTCGAATGAAGAGGTGATTGTCGAGACTGAGGCTTATTTTGAAGTAAAGGACAAATCGTACTACAAAAATGATATCGGAAAGTTGTAGGGTCGCTATAATCAGCTTCACCCTTGAAGGGAATTAAGTTGAATGAAAAATAGTAATTTTGCTAAAAAATGTGTTTTACTATGGTAGGCCGGGGACTTTTCAATTGACCTGTTATATTTCAAAAAATAGTTTAACTTTTAAAAATACTTTTAAGGGCATATTCTAAAAGGCTTAACCCTTTTTCAAATTTCTAGACTGGAATACCTTCTTAAAATACCCCAATAACAAAAAGTCAATTCACCTTTTTAGAATACCTTTAGTTTCTTTTAAACCAATCTAAGTTTCTTTTTGTTTTTAACAGAAACTATTAGACTATATTAAAGTTTATTCAATTTATCCAGTGGAATCTGGAATCCCCTATAATGTACGAAATATTCCTTTTCGACACTTGTAGCCTTTCTCTATTGGACTGTTTTGATTTTATTGGTAAATTCGCAGGAATATGTCTCATATAGAGATACTCTGAATACTCTGATAGTTTGATATTCGATATATTGATATTTTAATAAACCTATCGATATATCGATATTTTATCGCCATCTTTCCTCTGAACTTCTTACATAACGTTCCAATATTGTAGGACTTTATAAGAGACGGTAATCAAAATTGAAATAGAATTCCAGGATCGTCTTAAGATGCGTAATATGGCTGTCATAGGACATAATTCGCTGCCAGTATAACTTGATAGTGAACTGAATATTGTAACAACGAACTAAATATTAATATTATCCATTATTATAAATCTTTTTGAGAAATGGTGAATGCGCGACGGGAAATAATTATACCATTTGTAAAGCATGTGGATTCGTGTTAAATCTCCGTCAACTTTTCTATGTTCGTTGTGTTGCACATGAACGTTCCACTTATAAAAGCCAGTTAATCTATGCGACGTGTCACATTGACGACACCAGTCAATTCGTCGTCGATTGAAATCAATTCGCCGCCATTTTTTAATGCGCTAAATTGGTTCGATGCGGACCGCGTATTTTCGCAGGCTTTTAACAAGTGGTTTAATTTACATCGTCGAATTTACGATCTAGCGCTAACGTATGCCCCATTTATCTTTTTAATGTGGCCGCCGTTCGGTCAGATCGCCCATTATAAATTGCCGTCTTACGGCTCGTTTTCCTCGTGTTTTGCATGCCGTAACTTGTTTATTTCGCGCCTTTTTTCGCACCCCGCCCGTTCCTCAGGGAGTAACGCCGTTTCCTGGTTCCGTCGATTGATTTTCGGCGTTTTAATACAAACCAAGAGATCCGATAACTATGATTAAAAGACTGGTCTGGTTTAGAAACATGTTTTATACTTTCTTCTGTTGAAGCTCAGCATTTTTAAAAAAGATCAGGTCAATCAATCAACCACTTTCCGAGATTTGCGAAGATAAATATTCGAAAGCTGGATTATTTAAAGAAAAAAAATTATTTCCCTGACTCAATGGTGTAATTAGCTCAATAATTTAAATTAGTTTGAGTCTTTAAACTTAACATAGCTGAATTATTTTGAACTAGTGATCGCCCTGTGACCGAATTTGTTAGGTTAATCATGTTTCTCACATAACAAAGTAAAGGGATTCATTTTAAAATGATATGTTACTAAAACATGTTTTAACAGTAAATTCAATATAGATCGGAAGTGTATAAAAAAAACTGTCTCAAGAAATAACCTCTTTTAAATGTATTTTTAACAATTAGTTGCTTCTATTTGTCCTATATGTTCCATCTATGCAAATTATGTAGTTAGTTTCATTTTAACTCAGGCATATTTTCATTGCTGCATTCATGTATTCATATATATGTATATATATATATTAACAATAACTGGTCTATTAAATGGTCCCCGGTCTGACACATAGATGGCGCTACCAAAATAAAATCCATATGTTTTTTTGTTAGCTCTAAGCTTAAGCTTAAAAGATGCGTGTATAAATTTGACAGCTGTCGGATAATTCATTGGTGAATTATAGCAACTTTTGTTATTGTTAACAAAAATTGATAAAAGGGAATTTCATGTGTTGATGAAACATTTCTTTTTTAAGGGAAAAATACAGTTGAAGCAAACCCAGGAAAATCAACCATTAAGGATTGGTATGCTGAGTTTGGACTTGGTGAAATGAACACCGAGGACGGTGAACGCAGTGGGACCGACGAAAATATTTAAAAAAAAACACAAAATGATTTTGAATGACCGTAAATTGAAATTGAATGAAATAGCAAACACTCTAATGATATCAACTGAATGTGTACATCATATCATTCACGAATATTTGGGTATGAGAAAGCTTTGTGCAAAGTGGGTACCGCGCGAGTTCACTTCTGACCAAAAACAACGACGAGGTGATGATTTGGAACAGTGTTTGAAGATGATCAAACGTAATAAGCCCAAGTTTTTACGTCGATATGTGATAATGGATGACACATGGTTCTATCATTTCATTCCGAAGTCCAATCGACAATCATCCTAGCGGACCCCACACGATGATGAACCCGCTCCAAAGCATCAGTCGGCTGGCAAGCCTATGGTGTCTGTATTTTGGGATGGGCATAGAACAATTTTCATTGACTACCTTGAAAAAGGAAGGACCATCAGCAGCAACTATTACATAGCGTTATTGGGCCGTTTGAAGGACGAAATCGCCGAAAAACGGCCGCATTTGAAGAAAAAAAGTGCTGCTTCACCAAGACAATGTAGCGTATCAAAAATCCATGAATTGGGCTTCGAATTGCTTCCTCATCCACCGCATTCTCCAGAAATCGCCCCCAGCGACTATTTCCTGTTCACAGATCTCAAAATAATGCGCGCTGGGAAGAAAATTATCTGACTTTGTTTATATTCTTTGTGTCACTGATCTGACGGCCAGGTTGCTTGATATGGACGTTTTTCGTTTTTCGTGCCAAATTTTACGCCTCCAGGTGTCCCCGTTTTCTTCAGAAATAGAGGCAAAATTTTTGCTAAGCCAATTAATATATAGATACTGAATATGAGAAGCCTTTCAAGACAATGCGATTTCTATTCGCTTTTTTGCGGAGTTTTCTGGAGGTTTCCGAAGTAGTGTTGCAGGAAAAGAGGAAAGGGTCCACGAACACACTAATACGTTTATTAACAGTCTCCACCCTTTCATGTGAAAACTTCGAATTTTCAACCAAAAATTACCACTTCTTGACCGCAAAAAAATATACACTACATAAATTACGCCTTTTGTTGTAAATCGACAATACTAGAAAATTGAGTCACCCAACTAAAATCAACCCACTAACTATTATTTCTTACAACTTAATTGTCTCCTTTTCGATGTGACATGAAAAAAAAACTTAATTGTTTTTTCTTTTAAACTAATATACTTTCCAAGACCATATAGGTTAGATGTTAAGAGGCCGATGACTCTCTTATAAGGCGATTTCGTCGATAAAAATCGTTACCGACCAGTGAACATCGGTAAAAACTGCAATCTGACATTCGGCTGGTATATCTGCCTTTTTCTGAAATAACTACGTTTAAAACTACGACATAACGAGCCACTGAAGGTTTCAATGATGTTTTCTTAGGTGTTAACTAGAGTTCCTAGGAGACTTCCGAGGAAATGTCCGTCTGGTTTAATGATAAAAATTCGATAAGTAAGAGATCTCACATAGTGGCGTGGTTATAATACCAATTACATATACAGGTTTTGTTATATACATATTATCTTTATTTAAATAATGTTGAATTACAGCAGTAAATGAATTATGTCTGAATAATCATTTTAAAAATCGTTTATACGGCTTGTTAATTATTTTTGACACCTAGTGACATAAATGTCACCATAACTGATATGAGTGATCCGGTGTTTGAAGATCATCTGTCATTTAGCTCTTTTACAGTACTTAATTTTGTCAGTTGATCTCGAATATGTTGGTTTTGTGTTGAAAAAATATCGAACTCTTTTTCTTTCCTTGCCCCTTTTCTTCTCTTTCCCCTTGTCTCTTTCTTTCTATCTATATCTCTCTCTTTCTCTGCTTTTTCCTTTCCTTCTTCTGTTATAGTAGTAGTTCTAGACATCACCATGATGCCAAATGTTAACTTTTTGGTGTAATATATATTAATTGGCGAAATGAATGCATTTTTATTTATAGTCCATTCAAAGTTTTTCGTTTCAGAATCAGACTATATTTTCCTTCTCATTTTATTCTAACTGAAAAGAGACATAATGCTGTCTGATAGTTCGAACACGTAAACGAATGAGCTTGTCAAAGACGTCCAGTTGTCAGACGTATTCTCGACAGCAATAATGAGAAGAAGTTATAACTCTAACCTATAAACTTTTGTGGCTTTAATGCTTTTGTGTTCTATAATGTTAATTAATAAATAATATTTGTTAACATTTTGGTTCAATTATTTTATTAAGATTAGAATTTTGTTATATATCAAGGCCCAACTGAACTAAAACTCAGAGTTTGTGCGGCAATATTGAGACGTTTTGATGTCACAAATTTAGATGGTATAAAGTCAATTCAAAATCGCAGTGACACGGGAAACGTCGCAATGTTGCCGCAGCTATTCTGGGTATTACAACGGTTAGGCTCTGACATAACAAAATTTTAATATAAATAAAATAATTGAACAAATATTCTATTAAATATAATTTATTTTAACATTATAGTACATCAAATACATTTATTATTGAAGAACTTAAAATTGGAATTAATTTTACAGCCACAATAAATTATAGGTTAGAGTTGTTTTATTATATATACATTGAGCTTTTTTCCACACTAGTATCGGTAGGATTCTAGACGCGTTTTTGTATGTAGTGGTATCCCTCGAAGGCCTTATGCACTTAATTAACAATTGTATATCTGAGTAATGTACTTTACTTTCATTAGAGGATTATTAGATATTTATGTTTTACGCTTAGTTCTTGTTTCTTTCGATGCAATGTATCCTTGTAAAGTCATATTTCTCTTTAGTTTGTCTTGTTACTATCTGTATACATCTTTGTTGATAAAACTACATTTAATCACTGCATTCTTCTTAATGCATTTGCCATATCTGCAAGACAGTGTTATTTCTCTAGTTATACATGTTAACCAAACGTTCATGTATAATCTGAAGAATAACACACATGCTCATAAAGCTTTCACGCTATAATACAATTCCGTACAATTAAAGAATATTAATTGTATACTTACCTTTAGTGGTTTCCTCTTTCATCACCCTGTCTTGGTAAACATCAGCACTAAATCAAAAACCAACATTCATAAAGTTTTATTCAATCACAGTCACTTTCAGAAACACTTGTCAAGTTAATAACCAAGCTGTTTATTTCCAGTCTATTAAAATTCCAGTCTTGTTACTATCTGTATACATCTTTGTTGATAAAACTACATTTAATCACTGCATTCTTCTTAATGCATTTGCCATATCTGCAAGACAGTGTTATTTCTCTAGTTATACATGTCAACCAAACGTTCATGTATAATCTGAAGAATAACACACATGCTCATAAAGCTTTCACGCTATAATACAATTCCGTACAATTAAAGTATATTAATTGTATACTTACCTTTAGTGGTTTCCTCTTTCATCGCCCTGTCATTCATAAAGTTTTATTCAATCACAGTCACTTTCAGAAACACTTGTCAAGTTAATAACCAAGCTGTTTATTTCCAGTCTATTAAAATTCCAGTCTTGTTACTACCTGTATACATCTTTGTTGATAAAACTACATTTAATCACTGCATTCTTCTTAATGCATTTGCCATATCTGCAAGACAGTGTTATTTCTCTAGTTATACATGTTAACCAAACGTTCATGTATAATCTGAAGAATAACACACATGCTCATAAAGCTTTCACGCTATAATACAATTCCGTACAATTAAAGTATATTAATTGTATACTGACCTTTAATGGTTTCCTCTTTCATCACCCTGTCTTGGTAAACATCAGCACTAAATCAAAAACCAACATTCATAAAGTTTTATTCAATCACAGTCACTTTCAGAAACACTTGTCAAGTTAATAACCAAGCTGTTTATTTCCAGTCTATTAAAAACTTCCTGAAAATTCTACCATTTGTAAATTTCTTCTTCAATGTGTCTGATCGAGCTCATACAAATAGAAGGTGTTATTTTCGACAATGCCTCTTCCCATAAATCCAGACTTTGCATAATGCGTTGATACATTATGTATACATTATGTATACATTATGTATACATTATGTATACATTATGACTAACAAAACCTAATCGATAGTTATTCTGACGATTACTTTTTTCGATGAACCTTTGTTGTCTTTACACTATATTTATTATCATTTTGCCATGAGCAAACGAATGTATCTTTCTGAAATATTCATGTATCTTTTAAATATATAAATGAATATAATTCTTCCCTGATTTTGTTATATGTTTTTAAAAATTTTATTCTTTTAAAAGCAATCCCTGGATCATCAATGCAATCCATTAAACCCCTTCGTGGGTTATCTTTACACCACTTAAATCCTGTATTATCCAACAATGTATGAACGGATGTTCTACATCTGTCAAATAACTGCATATCTTTTGGATCTTTGTGGAAGATACCCAGACTAACAATTTTCTCTCAAATAATTGTATTAAATTATGTTTCGATTGAAAAAAACTACTTACTGTTTTATACATTTCGTATATTTGATCTCTGGCACACCAAGATTGAGCTTGAATCGTCACCTGTTTCACATAAACACGGTTTCTTTATGGCGATTTTAAGGTTAAATTGTTTTTTTATTTTTTAAGATATTTTAGTGGCCGTATCCGTACTAATATACAGTACAGCTGAAAGGCAGTGAAAAAAATATTTTCAATAAAAACCGCGGCGATTTCAAATTTATTAAAACAAATCGTTAAAACAACGTTTGTTGGTATATAACCCGTAATTATAATATTTTGAAGAATTTTCGGACGTTTGGCAAACGGACAACTTTTGCAGACTCATTCCGTTACATGTTCGAACTTCTCTAACAGCATTCTATCTCTTTTTAAATAGAATAAAATGACAAGAATAATATTGGCTGACTGTAAAACGAATTTACAAATTTAGACAGACATATATTGATACTCGTGTCACTGCTATTTTGAATTGACTATATGTACAAAATAACTTTGAATATACTATATTATTCATTTTGCCTCATTTATTATCATTTATTAATATCTCGCTAAAAGGGTCTAGAGACTTGTCTTGGAGTTGGTAGGATTGTGTCAACATTCTTGTTCATCCTCCATGCGTTTATATCACAGAAGTATTGTCCACGTATTCGAGCCATAGGTATGGTTTATCTTATAAAATTTCATTTGAAATCCTAAAAATAGATGGAACTAAGTAAAACTCATGGCACCCCATTTGCTTTCAAAATATTAATAGAATATTGTGCGATGTTTCATCAGTACTACATCAGGTATACTAACCAGAAAATAGGCTAAAAATTGGTTTGAATATATTTACAAACTTTTTAAAGAAACATAACATAAAATAAAAAAAATAATGTATACAGAAAAATAAAAAAGGTACTTTCCGATGTTTTTCGCATATTCTAACAATAAATTCTTTGAAAATTTTCATTTTTGGGCTAGATATTTCTTTAAAACGAAAAAAATAGAAATGATGTGACCCAGAGAGTTGTGATGGTGCAGGTTGTACACAAAAATCTAACATTTTTCGACTGAAATAACGATTTTCAGTCAGCATTTCCTTTATTTTAGTGATGTTTTTGGTAAAGTCGTTCTGGAACATCTTCAACGAGTCGGTGCACGAAATTCCCTATACAAATGCAAGATTTAGAATAAATTCTTTGACTTTGACTTCACGTCAATATAGAGGACAATTATGTCAAATCACTGCGACAAAAATAATTTTAAAAATCTCTTTGATCGTATTTTTTAAATAATTAATTTCCAATACTTTTTGGCAGAATATAAACCTTCAATATTTTTTTTGAAAACCACCGAGTAGTTAAAAAAAAAACTCAGTTATCGGAAAACAACGTTATAAATATAACCCCTTAATATAATAGCATACATAAAACATTGTTCATGATGCAACACGGTATAAGCCTGACTTAAAATGGCCACTCTTAAGTACAAAACATGTGCTTGTCCGACCCGAGAGACCTACTGCTCGTAGTTCAACGCCAGCAACAAGCAATTAGACTGTGACTAGCGGAACCCGGTATATTTTGCCCGTTTGTCGTATGAATCAACACCGATAAAACCTTCCGACCAACGCTACCGTATTTTTTTTCTCGACGAAAGATCGGTGACAAAGCGTTGGCTTCGAACATGGCTCGCTTATATTTCAAGGGCCTACAACGCCTCACAGATTGTTGTGCGAATATATGTTAGTCGCGGATACGTTACCCGCACGAATGCCTTTATGATCGACGCAAACGAACGTTTCCTTTCGGGCGTTGAAAGATTTAGCATACTAGTTTCGTTATCTTGGCTCGCTGTATGGTGAAATTTAATGACCACCATCGTGTTATACCGTCCTATTATTCATCCAGGTTTTTTTTGCGGTTATTAAAATAAGTGACCTTGGTGTATAACAGAGCCACCTACGGATACTTGTCGCTGATCAGTTCTTGTGGTCATTAACTGGCATTTTTAGTAGAGTGATTCAGTTTCATTCGGTTTGCTATGGCGCCTTCATCATTTTCCTATTAGACTTTTTAGTATGACTAATATGACTAATTTTGAGAGACTACGGTATTTTTACGAATATACTTTTCTAGAAATGACAGAAGTGATTTCTCAAATATGATTTTAAATGCGCGCCAGAAACGCCCCATCTTCATTCATGTAGGTGTTACGTCGCACATGACTGTTTATATACATGACTGATACTATTTTAATAATTTTGTGTTATAATTAAATAAAAATCAATAAAAAATATTTTGTGTAACAGGTTAATTGAAAAGTCCCCGGCCTATCATAGTAAAATTTTTTTTGGGCAAAATTCGTTTTTTTTTTTATTCAACACCAATTCCCTTCACATACAGTGATTATAGCGACCCTCCAACTTTTCGATACCATTTTTGTAATACTGTTTGTCCTTTGCTTCAAAATAGGCCCCAATTTCGGCGATCACCTCTTCATCCCACGAAAATTTCTTCCCAGCGAGCATTCTTTTGGGATCTGAGAACAGGAAATGGCTGGTGGCCAGATCTGGAGAATACGGTGGATGGATGGATTTTTACCATCGTTGTTCGATTTGTTTTCGTCGGTAACAACCTCTTTTGGGCGGCTACTGTGTTCACTGTCTTCGGTGCTCATCCCACTATCTTGAAATTTGGTAATTTATTTTTGGTAAAACCATTTTGACATGAGTTTTACTTTATTTATTATCTTCATGTAGTTATGTTTGACGTGTCTCAATAATATATATCGAGTAATTTACAGTCGAACTCATTTGAGATTAGATTTTATTAGTTTTGCTTATTGTAATCACAGTACCATATGCGTATGTGAGCAACCAATAATATTTTTGTTATTCCTGTTATCAAATAATATGGAAATATATTTAAATTTTCAGTGTCATTTGATGGATTCAATTTAACAAGTATGCATGAAGTCAGGATATATTTTTAAAAGATGTTAATACCAATAAAATAGAAGAAAATGAGTTTTTAAAACTCCCTAACTGCCAATCTTAATCTTAAAAAGTATCAGTCAAGCATTAAAGAGCTCAAAATTTTAAAAACTCCAATATCATCAAATATCTGGTATCTTGTACACCAAATGGTTTAATGAGTGGATGGATTTATATTTTACATTTTTATTTCGCACAAGTTATAGTCCTTCCAATGAAACAACCAACGCTCGTCATAGATGACATCAAATATACTGCCAAATATTGTTAATAAAAAACTACCTAGTTCTCTTTTCGACATTAGAAAACTTCTTTAATAGCTCTCGTAGCGAACTGCCGTTGGAGCCCTTTAATTTGTTTGTTGTTGCTAATTCACTTTGCGCTCTGGTTGCTCACAGCTGACGATTTCAACTAGACGTTCTTGCGAATTAATGAAACACTTTACTGTAAACTACTTAATTGGTTTCCATTAATTACTATTTAAATAAACCAAGGCGGTCTTTACTATGGGTTTTTCTATATAGACCTCTCGATTTTGACCTCATGAATAATCGCAAATTGTGGGGTTATCAAATTTAAGTGAAAGAGGATTAACACTTTGAGAATCTCGATTGGACTTATTTAAGATGTTATGTACGTCACGCCTACTTTGGAAGTCTACTGCATTTGCCAATCGGCTTCTCTTCTAGCCAGTAGTCAATTATAATGATTTTTCCATATCCCAAATAAGCCAGAGGTCAAGTAGCGGTAACAACATGATGATCTCAAACAATGATCAAATACTGACCGACAAAATGCCGGAGTGATCAAAATACCTCCATAAAGCTATAAAAATGTAGCTATTATCAAAGCTGTATTTTGTAAAATGACTATTAGAATAACATAATTAACTATTTTACTCATTCTCTGATATCTTTAACAATGTAGTTTATAAAAAGTACTACTTTTAAACTCGAAGGGAATTTCTTTTCTCACTTTACCCTAGATAAAAAAAGACACAATGCTGTCTGATGAGTCGGAACATGTAACCAAATCGGTCTGTAAAATTCGATTTGTGTTCGCACTTGTCGACACTGTTGTCAAATTTCTACAAAATTCTTGGAAACATAAGCGATATTTACTACAAAGAAACAACGTTTACTGTATTTGTACATACGCCATTTAAATTTGTGACATCAAAACATCGCATTGTTGCCGCATCAACTTTGAGTTTTGGTTCAGTTTGGCTTTGACACACAGCAAAATTTTAAGCTAAATAAAATAATTGAACAAAAATGTTATCAAATAAATTTATTGTAACATTATAGTACATTTAAAAACTACAATTAATTATACAGCCACAATAGTTCATTGGTTACTGTTATAACCTCTTATCACTACTGCTTTCAAGAATTTTACATACGTCTGACAACCGAACGACTTTGACAGGCTCATTCGTTTACGTGTTCGAACTGACCAGACAGCATTGTGTCTCTTTTTAACTAGAATAAAATGAGAAGGAAAGTATTGTCTAATTTTAAAACGAATTTACAAATTGGGGCAGGCGATACATTAAACATCTTGAAGGCGTATGTACAAATAAACTTTGAATAAACTATATGTTTTTGCAGTAAAAAATAGATATTATAGATTTTTATACATCGTATTATGTGCATTGGAATGATAAAATTATGTAAAATACTTCATCTAAAAATTAAGTACTTTACTGTATTATCTTTGTGTACAAATTGATTATAGATTATATTAGACAGGAAGAGAAAGAGAAGATAGAAGCAGATATGAAGAAGAGGGCTAAAGAGGGAAAAAGAGAGAGAAATTTGGATTTTGAAAAGACAGTTAGTTTTTGACAAATCCATGATGCGAAATGTCCATTTTCTGGTTCATTCATATTTTTGGTGAATTTTAATTTGCGAAACTAACGCGTTTTGATTTATTATTCTCTTATTTTTGTGTATTATTTATACTATATCCAGTCATTTATTGGGAAACGTGTGTCGATATTAACCGAGTAAAACACACAATGGCAATAGAAATAATAGAAGCAATAAAATGGTAACGCGGCAACGAAAAGAATAAATATCCTTTCCGTCGTCTACGGGGCGGTATCGAAGGTCAGAACCGTAACGATATATTAACGAAACATTTATTAAAACTGCCCTTTAAACGTTCCCAGATCTAATTTCAGGGTCTTTGCCTGGCAGGACGTATCGGGCATTCCACGTTTCCATTGTCGCTTTATTGGAAAAACGTTACAGTTTCCCGATGGGGTCTTTACCGGATCGATCCGATACGGAGAGCGTAGAGCGGCATTCCATCGCGAATAACGAAATCCTAATTCGGCGAAAATTCGCCGAGTTTCAATTTTTCCGCCGGAGCGGGTACGCGGCCGTTAGTTAAAAAAGCGGGAAACCGTCGATAATCCCGGAATGAGTCCTTATAAGACGGCGTTCAAGGCGAGGAAACATTGATATTGCTTATTTGTCGTCGAGGATTGTGGGAATGAAGGTTTTAAGCTTCCCAGTATCGTAAAAAGATGACATGAAACAGCAATATTGACAATTTCCTTCCTTAAATGGATTTTTATTGTATGTCAAACAATAGTTAAAGACTTTTTTAAAATAGCTAAACCGTATTATATATTTTTCCATTTATATATAATAGGATTTTCCTAGCATCTGCGAAAGTAGCTCTAGTAATAATGATTCTCGAACCAGGGAAACACAAGAAAATATCACCTCCAACCGGCCTATAAGTTTATCACCAATAATCTCAACAAATATTGAGAGACTGTACATAAAGGGGCCCAATTTTATAACAGAAAGGAGAAAGATCATTCCAGAATACCAATTTGTATTTCGAAATAAGCATGGAACAACAGAACAAGTGCATAGACTTGTTAATAAAATAAATATGGACTTAAACGCCAAAACATTTTATTCAGCTGCATTCCTAGATATATCTCAGGCCTTTAATAAAGTATGGCATACGGGATTGCAGGATAAATTAAGGAAAGTTCTCCCACATCCGGATTACGAGCTACTAAAATCTTACTTCCCAGATCGTCATTTTACTGTAGAACAGGGCGATGAATCTACCGAATTACATGCAATATATTCAAGAGCTCCACAAGATAGTGTACTGAGTCTAGTACTATATCTTCTGTACACAGCCGATACCTGCAACAAAAATAACCATTGTAGCAACATACGCAGACAACACAGCAGTCTTAGCCTCTCGTAAAGACCCAGCCATAGCATCAATTAACCTACAAACACACCTGAATCAAATACAAACGTGGCTGAAAATAGCGTATAAAAGCCAACGACTCAAAATCCAGTTTTATAACTTTTACGCTCCGTAGATGCATAGGTCTACCAGTCAATATCACTAATTATCAACTCCCTTAAGCAGAGGACGCTAAATATCTTGGTATGCACCTAGATCGATGCCTAACTTGGAAGAAGCACATACTCCTCAAACGGAAACAACTCGGACTACTCTACAACATATATTAGCTTATCGGGCGTAAATCCAAGTTATCATTAGATAATAAGATATTATTGTATAAATCTATACTCAAGCCTATTTGGTTATATGGAATCCAACTATAAGGAACCGTTAGCAAGTCTAATTAGTGTAGCGTTGTCGATGCATTGTATTAAGTTTCAAATGAACTAATACGGCAGGATATTTCTCTAGAACCAATAACGAAAGTGCAATGTACACACTAATCAGGTAAATACACGATGTGACAGTGAAGTGCGTAGACTAATATATTGAACACCATCCGATGTGATTATTGAACATATATGGACTTTAGAATAAGCTTTGAACTAAGACTAATTAAATAAAATAGTATTTTATACAGGACACTTAATGAAGAGATTTTCTACATGCCATGTATATATAATATAAACATAACAAATACTTATTGCCCTCTTGGCAGATTGTGGAACTACTAAGATTAATAAAAAAACATATAATAGGCAACTCTTGAAAGGATTTTTTTAGAACCATTCTCATAGAATTTCAAAATCTACCCTATGGGCGATAAGTATTTGATGGAATTTTTGTTATATAGCGACATGTAGAAGATCTCCTCAACAAGTGATCTCTTGTTCTTGTATGCTATCCAGAAAACAATTCTAGAGTGCTTCCAAGAAAATAGCTAATGCCCGTCATCAAAATGTAATGTTGCCGAATCAAATTTAAGCTTTGATTTATTTTGACTCTGACGTAACAAAATACTAATAAAAATAAAACTATGAAACAAAAATAACGTTACCAAATATAATTTATTTTAACATTGTAGTACATCTAATGCATATATTTCATAAGAACTTAAACTACTTGTAAATTAAACAGCCACTATAGTTTGTAGTTTAAAGTTCTTTTATTATGTATATATTTAACTATTTTCTACACTACCTATGATATAGAGTTCTATATTTTTTTATATAATGGTATCTCTTGGAGGCTTAATTTTCCTAATTAACAATTCTATATCTAAATATATTTTACTTCATTAGAGAGCATATTTTTCTTTTTACGTTTAGTTCTTGTTTCCTTCTTTCCTGTATTTTCTTGTTAAGCATCTCCTGAATTCCTTCAGTTACTGCCTCTATGATTTCCTTTATAAAATTAGATTTAATCTCAATATTCTCCATAATGCATATTCCATATCTGCAAAAAAATTTCTATGAGAATTAATTCTCTACTAAATTCTAACCTAATGCTAATGTATATTCTAAACAACTACACAAATATCTATGCACATAAATATATATATATATATATATATATATATATATATATATATATATATACTGAAAGCTAATAAATGAATTAGCAGTAAATTATTATATATTTGAGAGCTATAACGTTGAGGTATTTTGTTATAACAGGTGTTATAATATAAACTATACCATTCCAATCAAACATCATCCATAAACCATATTCATCTATTTTAATAAATTACTATGTCCCAGCACAAGAAAATATCGATTGCCTAGCAATTGTTTTCGAAGAACTCGCTCTGCCAGGCATCGGTGATTGTACAGCTCTATAGTCCGGCAGGAATTCACCGGATTTTTCCAATTCGGCCACGAAAACTTATTGGTATCTGGGGATGTGGTATAAGAAAAGGTGTGGGCTTCCTTCTAATTTACTAACATATATTTTTTGCCCACATATGTTTGTTATAGTGATTTAAATTATCGTCAGTTATATAAATTACAAATCATAAGTTATTCTAAAGTGAAGGTTATGGATATTGATCAAGATTTAAACTTATTGAATTTAAATTGAACTGGAACATGTGCGAACAACATAATTTTTTGACCCTAAATCATTTTTGTACTATATTTTTTGATTATTCTACATTTGTAGCTCTAAATCTCCAATTTGAACTATTAACAACAACAGTAATATAAACAAGAGGAAAATAATTTTATAAGTATATTTATGATATTTAACATAATTTCACTATAATTTATATGGAGAAGTGGTTTAGAAAACGAAAATATATCTATTATATGCGTTATAAATAATGTTGCGACTGTAAAATGTAAGTTAAGCTAATTGTAGAATTCTTTCGGTTCTATTGTTAGAGGGTATAATTTATTAGACCTGTTAACTAAAGTTTTTAATATATATGATATGGAAATGAATTATGACCTGATAAAAAACATAACGTTCACATTGAACTGGTAAATATAGACAAGCAAAACGATTCCAAGTAAACAGAACAGACGTGTTCAACAAGGATGATTCCCATCGGCTCGTTGTCAGGTGTTCAGGATAACGAGGGTTTAAGTACCGAGGCTAGACGAAACGTGTCGGATGTTAGACCTGGTAGAGGACTCTTTATGGCGCCTAACCATAAATATATCAAGAAGACCCGAAATCGTGGAATTTTTGGGAATTTTTTAAGTGTCCGAAACGCACATGTTTTATCAGTGTGAGAAGTTCCTAGCTGGCAGAGTGTTTCCCACTCCGATATTTTCAACGAATCGGAAACTATTGAATTGAATGAAGAAGAAATAATTGAATGAGCATTAATTGAAGAAATCACTGTATTAATTGAAAGCATAGAACTCCTGTCTATATCAGCCAATCTATACCATTCTTTAATAGTAAGTACATGCGATTTCAATCATAATCCTTTTCCCTTGACGTATTAAGTAATATCCTTTAAATGTATATATGTGTATTCTTTATCATCAATTAAACAACCCGTCTTTGGATATTAATTTACTCACGGAAGAGGGAAAATAAATTGTATTTAATTTACAACCTTGTTTTCTCTCCCGCATCTCAACAAATACCGTCTTCAGCTTTTTCGTGAAAAACTTATATTTATAATGTCTTAATAGCTTTACGATTTTTTGTATTTAAGACGTCATCATAGATCGATTATATTAGTTACAAAAATTATATTGATAGCTCAAAATATAACCATTAGAGTGCTCTGTATGAATTAATATTTTTGAAAGTCTTTAGATTTGTTTTCTTTACAATTTTACAATTGTAGAATAAGAAATCCAGGGAATATTTCAATAGTAACTCCTTTGAATATATTCTCACACATTGCAAGCTTTGAGTTTAGAAAAAGTCATATATAGTAGAAATTAACAGTGTGATATTGAAAAGAACTTTCTCAGGTCTAGTCAGAGTGATTGAAAAAAAATATATTGCATTTACTTCTACATTTTAATTTTTCTTAAAGACTCCAATGATGAGTTGAGTATGTTGTTCTAATGTTGAGTTCTAATGTCTAATTGCTGAGCAATTGCTGATTCCAATATTTAACTTGCAGCAATATTTTCCTTTTCGATAGGTTATAGGAAATATCCCGTTAATGTACATATATTATGTATTTCTATTCAATTTTCTATGTAGATTCTTGGTAATCATTTGGTTTGAAATAAAAAGAACAAACCTTCCTTTCCAGAAGCTTGATGTGGAAGCTCATGAAAGGTTGCCATTAATCTTTAATATATTTTCCTTTAAATGAATCTTATTTACCATAAGTGCTACAAAAACGATTAGGAAGTAAATTTGAAATGGCAGAAAAGAGAACCATCTTCCAGCTGTACTTGTTTTGTCTAGCGCCCTCTATTGGTTAAGATGCACAGTCGAGGCATGCTTACGGGTTTGCCCATTTAAGTTCCCATTTTATATCTCTATGTTTTGTGGTATAGATAATATCTAAGATACATAAAAATATATGTAAAAGAAAAAAAATAACTTAATAGATTACCGTTGAGTTTCTACCAATAAATAAACCGACTTGGTTGGTGTAGTAGTAAAGGCGACAGGACAGTCCTCCTACTGTTGCTATAGTCGCCAATTCAAATCCTATTGTCCTTAGGCAAGAGTGCAAGACCTAACAAGGTCAATTGAAAAGTCCCCGGCCTAATATACTAAAACATATTTTTTGGCAAATTATTTTTTTTTGTATTCAACATAATCTCCTTCAAGGGTGATACACTGATTATAGCGACCCACCATATTTTCGATACCATTTTTTAGTACGATTTGTCATTTTCTTCAAAATAGGCCTGAGTTTCGGCATTCATTACCTCTTCATTCGACGAAAATTTCTTCCCAGAGAGCGTTCTTGTGGGATTTGAGAACAGGAAATAGTACTGGGGGCCAGATCTGGAGAATACGGTAAATGAGGAAGCAATTCGAAGCCCAATTCATGGATTTTTTACACGGTTCATTGGCTTGGTGAAACAGCACTTTTTTTTTCTTCAAATGCTGCCGTTTTCAGCGATTTCGTCCGTCAAACGGTCCCATCCACTTTGCACAGAGCTTTCTCAAACCCAAATATTCGTGAATGATATTATGTACACGTTCAGTTGATATCTTTGGGGTGTCTGCTATTTCATTTAATTTCAATTTACGGTCATTCAAAACCATTTTGTGAATTGTTTTAATGTTTTAGTCGGTAACAACCTCTTTTGGCCGTCCACTGCCTTCACCCTCTTCGATGCTCATTTCACCACGTCTAAGCTTAGCATACATATTGATGGTTCCTTTTCCTGGGGCAGTGTCCGGTAATTCGGCATCAAGCCAAGTTTTTGCTTCAACTATATCTTTTTCTTTTCAAAAATCAATATTTTATCAACACGCGAAATTCCTTGTTATCATTTTTTTTTCACTATAATAAAGGTTGCTTCACTTAAAATGCTATAATTCCCAAGTGACGATCCGACAGCTGTTAAATTTATATAAATATCTCTTGACAGTTAGGGCTAACTGAAAATATATGGATTTAATTATAGTAGCGCCATCTCTGTGTCAGGTCATGGACTTTTCAATTGACCTGTTTTATATACAATAAATAAGGCACTAATAATTTATATCTTATTTGACAGTGTAAACTACCAATTAAATTTCATGACATTAAATTTACAATAAATAATTGACACTAATAAGGATTAATTTCTGATCCTAATAAACTAGATTGTTCAATTATAATCATAGACATGATCTTACTGCAAAAACAAACTTTTTCAATACATTTTAATTCTACTGCTTACGAGGTGATAGCACTCGTCAAAATTATAAAACAACCTAGAATATAAATATATTCGAATGAATGGTATCTCTTTCACGCTGTTCTCACTTAACGTCACTCGTGACCATTCAGTTTTCCGTTATACCGTTCAAACAAAAGACATTTCGAGCGCTAAACTTCATCCCCCGCCTATTTAAAATTCAACGAACGTCCCAGACCTGTTCCGCTTTACATTTTGCCCTTTGCCAAGCAGCCGTACGAAAAAAAAATCGTGAAGTATTTGTATATTTTTATCGTGCGTTTTTTTTCGCAATGCCTAAGAACGGCTATCACGGTGACCTCCATATATATGCGACTCAATTTGTCTGCGAAAAAACACACACAGGGTAGGTAGATCGGGAACGCAGGAGAAACGGGGACTTTTATTATGTTTTTATTTAAATTATTCGTCGATCCGTGCTTGGAATGCTTTTAGCAAATGAGGTAAATAATCGAGTGGTAAGGAAATATTGTCATCCATTAGCAGACAAAAAACTAACGGAAAATGCCAACGATCAAGTTATCTTAGGGAAAAACTTGAAATTTCGACAATAAACAGAAAAACGTTTCTGTATTCTTCTTCGACTTTTTGTCTGGTTCAATGATAATCTGTAATAATCTAGTCAGATGGAATATACCATCTTAAAATACTTTTTTAGTAGGTTTCCTCATAGAGCTGACCTCAGATTTCATGCAAACTTTGCTGAACAATTGCATTGTTCAAAAATATGTAACAGGTATTCACAGCCGGGCAATATACATGCTTTTTTTTAAATACGAAAAACAATACATTTGTCGTCTATTTGAAATATACATTATACTACTGTATTTTAACTATTCATATTTAAAACATAAAATACAAATGATAAGATACAGTCATTTCTTAGGTTATGTCAGTCTATTGGTCATTAAAAGAAGAATTTCCTTTCATGAACACTAGATTTTTAAATGTACTATCAGACAAACAGACTGTTGTTTTTAGGAAATATATACAGTCTACATTTGTGTTATATTGTATGAACGCTTTTTTTATATTTTTCTTATAGGGTTCAAAGTTGATAAACTTTTGCTTCTATTGTTTATATAGCTGACTAATTCTAACTCTATTTTTGGTATCCATTACAGTTGATTACTATAATTATTACGTAAGCTTCCTCTAGCTCATATATTGCAACATTTTGAATTATTTACCTTTCATCTGTCCTGATGCTTTCTGGTAAACAATTCATTTTGTAACGAGAGTGGTAGCATGACGCCAATTATTTCTAAGCTCTCTTCTAGAGAAGTGAGTGAGTGTGAGAAGTTAACAGTAAAATGTCTCAAATTTCAATCCTGTAGCCGATTATATAATCACTAAAGCATGCAGACGCTTGCGATAAATTAGTTTCGCAATAGTCTTCACTACTACAATTAGATTTACTTCTCATAAACTGCACTATAAAATCACCTAGAGAGTTCCATCTTGTGAACAGAGATATATTAATTGATTATCTCTTAATTCTATCTTTTGGGACAGACATATATTGATGATGTCTAAGACAGTTTTTAAGACTTCAGTCGATCTGAGCTGAATCATAAATGTATTTATGTTTAAATATATTTTGAGGTCGTAAGTATTTGAGATACCAACTACAAAATACCTCAGTAATTAGAATACCAATTATACGTTTTTAAAAAGTAATTGGATGACAAATACCAAATATGTATTTCACACAAATACCAAATATTGGTATTTCACTAATACATATACGTTGCAGTAGATTTCAGGGTTTTCAAGCGCTCTATTTCTTAAAACTTTCGTCTTAAAGTAATAAGCTACCTTAATAATCAGTTTCAGTATGTTTATGTCCGGAAAACACCCAATTTAGTTAACTAATTTGCATGGAAAAATGCTTCTATATACTTTCTCATTCTAAATTCTAACTAAAACTAAATATTTAAGCCTTTTAAATTGATAATTTAATAAAATTACATTGCCCCAGTTATCATTATCAACGTATCCTCATTATGGAAGAAATTAAAATAGCGATTACAATATAATCTTTGTAAAAAACAATATAATATTTCGGTCTATAAAAAACTCTATTAGATTTTTAGAGATCAACTGAAATTTTAACATGGCATTCAAGGGTTTTGTGAGCCTTAAATAAAAAACGCCTGAAATAAAAGTAGAAGGATTAAAAATAATTTCTTATATCCAACGACCATTAATGGTAGGATAGGCTTTTATTACTTAGTAAAAAGGATTTAAAGGATTAGAAAGAATTCAATTGGGTGGAAATTAGTAGTTACATATTTATAACATTTTTTATGAGTTTTAGTGGCTTTTTTGTCCCTTTGATGTTTGTTGTCATTTCGCGACTAACAATACTGCGGTGTTGATATAGAGGGGACGGAGATAAACAGTGTGTCTGTAAAATAATAAATTAATAAATAAATAAAAGTAATAACACAAACAGGGACGCTAAAAATATAAATAGTGTATATATATAATTTGAAAATGAACACAAATACAGGACTACAAACACAACCATAACGAAGTAGAGGCTCTATCCAGATAGCACACATCAACACCCACACCAAAGTGGTAATGGTTATTACAAAATTCTCGTAGAAATCCGAGGAGTCTGTCTGTATTTTCTCCTGTTAAAGCATTTCTAAAATGTTGCAGCTCGTACTTAGTTCTAATCTGGGCGAACCGTAGACAGTCGTTCAGTATATGAGACTGAAATAAGTTATCAAGTGACCGTGCGAGAAATGACAGTGGCCGTCGATTCAGAGCTACGGCATGGTGACGAAGGGAATGAACGGGAAAAGAGGTGAAAGAATCAGCTTTAACCTAAAAGAGCCTATTGAGGTTGGCCTTCTGGGCCTAACGATGTTGTACCTCGTTCTTTGTGAAACAAGAAACGAATGGGTAGACAGTCATTCAGTATATGAGACTGAAATAAGTTATCAAGTGACCGTGCGAGAAACGACAGTGGCCGTCGATTCAGAGCTACGACATGGTGACGAAGGGAATGAACGGGAAAAGAGGTGAAAGAATCAGCTTTAACCTAAAAGAGCCTATTGAGGTTGGCCTTCTGGGCCTAACGATGTTGTACCTCGTTCTTTGTGAAACAAGAAACGTATGGGATAAAGATATGGACACAAATATCCGTGATGGGGAGGGGAAAGGAGGTTGCCGATTTAGCCGCACTATTTCGTTAATACCTCAGCTCAGGTTGTTCATTACATGTCCAACATCGAACTTCTCTTATTCAAAACCCTATATTTGATCTTATTTTCTTGAATTTGGATTCTTCTAGTGTTCGCATTTTATAAGGAAGTGAGGTCGTCTGAGATCGAGTTAAGCTGCTTTATAACAGGATACAACCCGATCCAGAGCTATAAAACATGTACTTTCCCTCGTTCCTGACGACATCTTAAATTACCAGGACGACGATGATGGCAGCTGGCCATTTTTTTTCGGTTTTCATCCTATTAACGCCCGAACCGTCGACAATCAACATCGTCGTCCAATAAATTGCCAATAAACCTCACAATCGGACACGTCAAGCCTAAAGTTACATAAAACCAAGACCCTTGGATCCCATTATCGAGCAATGTTGGAGCGCAGCCATTTTAATCGCTTACTGAACAGAAAAAAATGAAAGGGGAGAGAACAGAGAGATCAGTCATCGAAGGTCAGGGCAAATGGAAGCGGCCGGCTCGTCGAAGGGTCGCAGGAGATGCAAGGGAAAGGGACAGGGTCAGGAAAAAAATGACGTAATTGAATAAAAACTGATGGCGATTGATGGCGCGGATGCTGCGAAGCTATTTTAAACTCCACTGATGTTAAATCTGATATTTAGTTGAAGAATAATATTTATCAACAGTATTATTTAATAAATACATCCATGGAACTCTGTTAAAAGTTAATTTTCTCGCTAATACCTCACAAACAGATTATTTTCGTTCCATTTCTACCCACTTTTATTGAAAATCCCTATATATAAAGTTATCTTTTGATAATTCTATTGAAATAACATATGTATATTTTTAAAGGATTGTTTATTTTTAATTACTACTATTTTCGAGTAAATACAATATTGACCCAAGGACACTACCTTGTGGCACAATATGTAGTAGTTATAACTATGATTGAAATACAATAATAATTAATAATATCATAATGTAATTGTATTTTTGAACATTTCCTTATATTTAGAAGAAAAAAACATTCTCAAGTTTTTTTCGTAATGTAACTTTAACTATAAAAACAGAAACAATTCATTCTGCAATAAAAGTATTAATTTCCATTATATTTTCAAAATAAAAAATCAGCATCAAAAGTATTTCAAACCAACAATGGTGAACTTGAAGAAAGAAAAATAAATATATGTGCCTGAGAAAATTTTATCTACTTACCTTAAAATTTCTATAGTTCAGAATTTATGATAATAATATTTACAATTAATATAAGTTTGTAAATATTTTGTTTATTTTCACACTACCGAAGTAATGAGATAATAATGAGTTTCCGATATTATACTCTATAATATATAACCTACCTTCATTAATTAAATTCAAGATAAATCAACCTTAAACTAACAACCAATTTATATCTATAAACACTTAGCTATTAACATTATTACCATGAGATATTATCAGATATTAATCTTAGACGTATACCTGAACTTAGTTTGTCAAAATAAAACCATAATTATACATAATATAATTTTTCTATTCTCGGAAAAAAAAACAATCATCAGGTGCACAGCTCAAAAAATCAATGAAACTCATAAATTAAAACACAAACTTTGAAAAATTCAGCTCATTTATCATATTTAATATCCTCTGAGATCTTGTTCGTAGAAAATATTCTACTGTAGAAGGAGGATATACAAGATGAACTCTGTATACAACAAGATCAATAAAAGAAGCGTTGAAATCACTTGGATGGGAAGTTTTTTCGCACTCGCCGTACTGTCCAGACCTGGCTCAATCCGGCTATCACTTTGCATCGAGCATCGATACGGAAGACGCGCTAGCAGATCAACAATTTAGGCCAAATGAGAAACTGTTTTTCTGTTATGACATTGCTTGAGATATGAACAAAATTTATAGATTCAAATGGTCAATAGTTTGACTAAATACATTTTAAAAATTCATTGTAAACAACGTGTAATAGAAAAACTAACAAGAAATTAATTTCGACACATTATTTTTTGCTAAAATAGTTACCCACTGTTCAAACAACTTGTATTTTTAAACTTAATCAAATTAAATTTAAATGAATCGCGAAATTTATATTTATTTATTTTATTATTTATTATAAGTTTATAATATTTATAAATATAAGTTTATATTTATTATAGCATCATATTTATTTATTTTTTTATTATTAGTTATAGCAAATTAACTTTAATAAGCTATTTGTTTTTATCCTAATTTGCTATGGTTATAAAATTACAAAGTACTTATTCTACACACATTGGGCTTAACATCTACGTCGCTATTTTCTAATATCCAGTGACTTTTATTTATCACTCCACTGATCTAGATCAAATAGTTTTACTCTCTATTATCTTCTAAGTGATCATTATCTAGGAGCTAGAGAAAGAAAACATTGATGTGCCGATGGAACATCTCTATATTTTTGGGTATAGTTCTTGATTACGTTATCGACAGTGTCTACCTTCAGATCCTTATGAAGATTGATGTTATGAACGTAACATGGGGAATCAACAATAACTCGAACTATCTTATTCTAGAATCTTTATGCAAAGATTATTATATACTGACAGGATTGAATATCAACCCAATAACCAATATTTTTTTGTATTTCACCTAAGTTTAACGTCAAGGGTCATGCCAAGATATTTGGATGTACTTCAGCTTTGCATGTTTATAACCACAATTAATTTAGTACGAATCAAGTAGCTATTATAATTAAAATAATAGAGACTCTGTGACAGAAATTGATGTGTTTTAAGAGGACCAATGAAAAAATACGAGAATAACAGAAAAAAATACGATATCTAACAAATCCATTCCCAAAAACAACAACCAAATACCCTTATTAATATTAATAGAGTCCTGTCGTCTCAATCTAAATATAGAGAAGTTTTTAGCTAAACTGAAAAAGTCCCACCCCAGGCAGTCGGATCGCGAGATCGGCCCGACAGAGGGAAAGAAAGGGGTCGTCGATGGAGTGGCTGAACGAACAGGGCTAACTAAATATCCCGGCAGACATCTGCTGGGGCAGCTCTGGGGGGAGACCGACGGTGAATTGTTCATATTTCCGGCGACGTCTAATTTCTAATTATATTTATAGGCGTTGAGCTTAAAATCTCATTCGAATCGTAAATGTACTTGAAGGAAGGGACGTGCATCATAAATTACGGAATTATGAAACTCAGAACGACAATTCCCGAAATTATTCATACTTTTATGTTATGAATGAGTCTTTAGTTTTAATGTTCTATGAAGGTTTACTTTGGCTTCTAAGGTAGCTTTATAGAATATTTTGAGTGAATCAGCCTAGTTCTCATTCCATTCGACAGTTTGAACTTTCAGATCCTTATGAAGATTGCTGTTGTGAATATAACATGGGGCATCAACAATAACTCAAACTATCTTATTGTGGAGTCTTTATACAAAGCTTATTATAGACTGACAGGATTGAATATCGACCCAATAACCATTAATTTTTTTGTATTTCACCTAAGTTTATCGTCAAGGATCACGCCAAGATATTTGGATGTACTTCAGCTTTGCATGTTTATAACCACAATTAATTTAGTACGAATCAAGTAGCTATTATAATTAAAATAATAGAGACTCTGTGACAGAAATTGATGTGTTTTAAGAGGACCAATGAAAAAATACGAGAATAACAGAAAAAAATACGACATCTAACAAATCCATTCCCAAAAACAACCACCAAATACCCTTATTAATATTAATAGAGTCGTGTCATCTCAATCTAAATATAGAGAAGTTTTTAGCTAAAGTAAAAAAGTCCCACCCCAGGCAGTCGAATCGAGAGATCGGCCCGACAGAGGGAAAGAAAGGGGTCGTCGATAGAGTGGCTGAACGAACCGGGCTAACTAAATATCCCGGCAGACATCTGCTGGGGCAGCTCTGGGGGGAGACCGACGGTGAATTGTTCATATTTCCGGCGACGTCTAATTTCTAATTATATTTATAGGCGTTGAGCTTAAAATCTCATTCGAATCGTAAATGTACTTGAAGGAAGGGACGTGCGTCATAAATTATGGGATTATGAAACTCAGAACGACATTTCCCGAAATTATTCATACTTTTATGTTATGAATGAGTCTTTAGTTTTAATGTTCTATGAAGGTTTACTTTTGCTTCTAAGGTAGCTTTATAGAATGTTTTGAGTGAATCAGCCTAGTTCTCATTCCATTCGGCAGTTTCAACTTTCAGATCTTTATGAAGATTGCTGTTGTGAATGTAACATGGGGCATCAACAATAACTCAAAGTATCTTATTCTGGAATCTTTATACAAAGCTGATTATAGACTGACAGGATTGAATATCGACCCAATAACCAATAATTTTTTTGTATTTCACCTAAGTTTATCGTCAAGGATCACGCCAAGATATTTGGATGTACTTCAGCTTGGCATGTTTATAACCACAATTAATTTAGTACGAACCAAATAGTTATTATAATTAAAATAATAGAGACTCTGTGACAGAAATTGATGTGTTTTAAGAGGACCAATGAAAAAATACGAGAATAACAGAAAAAATACGAGGACATCTAACAAATCCATTTCCAAAAACAACAACCAAATACCCTTATTAATATTAATAGAGTCGTGTCGTCTCAATCTAAATATAGAGAAGTTTTTAGCTAAAGTGAAAAAGTCCCACCCCAGGCAGTCGGATCGAGAGATCGGCCCGACACAAGGAAAGAAAGGGGTCGTCGATGGAGTGGCTGAACGAACCGGTCTAACTAAATACCCTGGCAGACATCTGCTGGGCCAACTCGGGGGAGAGACCGACGATGAATTGTTCATATTTCCGGCGACGTCTAATTTCTAATTATATTTATAGGCGTTGAGCTTAAAATCTCATTCGGATCGTAAATGTACTTGAAGGAAGGGACGTGCGTCATAAATTATGGAATTATGAAACTCAGAACGACATTTCCCGAACTTATTCATACTTTTATGTTATGAATGAGTGTTTGGTTTTAATGTCCTATGAAGGTATATTTTCGCTTTTAAGATAGCTTTATGGAATATTTGGAGTGAATCAGCCTAGTTTTTATTCCATTCGACAGATTCTACCTTCAGATCCTTATGAAGATTGCTATTGTGAATGTAACATGTGTAAATTTTTCATGACATCAATGCAACATCTGAGATTGAATTTCTTCAATTTCGTGACAAATATTATCTTTAAGATGTTGAATCCTTTGGTACTTTTTCACATAAACCTTTGATTTTAATAACCCCCATAAGAAAAAATCTGGTGCTATTAAATCTGGAGATATGGCTGTCTATGTTAAATCGCCTATTCGCGAAATTAGTCTTCGTGGAATACCGTCATTTAATAATTGAATCGTTGAACGAGCTGTGTGTGCTGTGACTCCATCTTGCTGAAACCATATGTCATCTAGTCCTAGCTCGTCATTTTCAAAAAAAATAGGCGCCAATGATGTTTTCAGCATGAATACAGTTATTTTTAGTGGATGCAATGATGTTTCATGAATTAGTTGAGGATTTTCTGTTCCCCAAAACAGACTGTTCTGTTTATAGATGTGGCCACTGAGAAGAAAATGGGCTTCATCGCTCATTATCAATTTAGAGGAAAAATCAATTCCACCAGACAGCCTTTTGAACTGTTAAATTTTGTATGGGAACATTTTCAAATATCAAATGTCAATCAAAACAATCTAGAATGTATTATTTGACTTGGACAAAATTTTATATTTTACAACTTTAGAAAAAGAGAGAGAGAGGGGGGGGGGAGAGAGAGAGGGAGCTTTTGTGAATACGTAATTAATTTTCTTTATTTGTCATATTAGGTTAAACGTCAATCATAAACGCGTGACGTCACGTCTCGTAAACATCATTTCGGCATCAGTAATATATGGCTTGTTTTGCTCGTTTCTATATTATTTCGACCATTTCTCAATTATAAAGTTTTGTTTTAAGAAAAGTAGGAAAAAAGATTAGTTGGAAGAAGAATCCATCAAGTCATGTAGTTCAAATGTACCTAAAATTGCATAGTTGTTATTGGTTCCTTCTTCTAATTTTTGAAATAGTATCATTATATTATTTCTTATTCACGATCTATGTTCGATTCGAGTGATGATAACACTATGAGTTATAGGCTCAATATACTAAATCCGTTCTATATTCCGTTATATATATATATATATATATATATATATATATATATATATATATTACTCCATTAATGAATCATGATTATGTCATCATATCATGAATATGCTTCAAGCTAAGAGTTTATATCATGTATTTTGATACAACATAAAAAGGACCACCCCTGATATTCAAATTACCCAACTACGTAGCTAAAAAGGTTTTTTCCTGCAAAACATAAAGTAGCTGTTAATCTGTAGGAGTCTTGTTTCATTGCCAGTTAAGGAAGTGCTACTAGCAATATTGTTTTTTATGTTAACTCATTATATTTACATTTAGTCATATATTCAGCAACATTCTATTAATAAAGTTTATCGTTGATTGGAATTTTCTCATTCTTTTTCTTTATATTTCATAATTTATAATTATAATTATTTATATAGTTCTCTACTGTTGTTTTTTGTATTTCAAATACCTGTTACATAATTCTATTCCGATATATCTGCCAAACTATACTAACATATTATGTTCAATAATCTAAAGTTAAACTGCGCTCATAAAAATCTGAAATCATAAAATCTGCTGCGAACTAGCTAAACATTTCACAATTTTAATTCTGAGTGTTCCTGAGTTTCACAATTTTGATACATAGTTTCATGAATAAACGCCGTTTATTTATCTCAAAACAAAACTAGAGTGAAGATCCAAAAAGTAAAACCTAAAGAATTTACAATTATTATTATGCACTACTAATTTACATTATATATACAAAGGAATTTGTATACGTGAGGCAAAAGTCCCGGTACCATTTTAATTGCCTATGACTTTGCTCAAAGAAAAGGTAAGTAAGTTTGTTTTTCATAAAAAGTTTATTTGGTCATTTTTTTCCGTTATGAAATTAGATTGGTCAAATGGTGACTGCAATTCGCTATGAATTTCTTGAATTTCGTGGCAAATATTGTCTTTGAGATGTTGAATCATTTGTGGCTTATTCACATAATCTTTTAATTTAAAAAACCACATGAGAAAAAGTCTAGTGCTGATAAATCCGGAGATATAGTTGGCCATGCTAAGTCGCCTCTTCGCGAAATTAGTCTTCGTGGAAAAACATCATTCAATAATTGAATTGTTGAACGAGTTGGTTCTAGTCCTCGCTCTTCCATTTCAGGAAAATTTCGAATCATGTCTTGGTACAGTTCAGCAGTAGCAGAAACTGCAACATTGATCATTTTCAAAAAATAGAGACCAATGATGTTTCCAGCATGAATACCACACCATACAGTTGTTTTTAGTAGATGCAATAATGCTTAGTGAATGCTGTGTTCTCCAAAACCAATGATTTTGTTTATTGACGTGGCCACTGAGAAGAAAATGGGCTTCATCGCTCATTATCAATTTAGACGAAAAATCTTCAATTTTACCAGGCTGCCTTAGGATTACTCAACTCGTTGATCAGGACCTCTCGGTAGCAATTTTTGGACTAATTGAATTTTGTAAGGGAACATTTTCAAAATCAGTTTCCAAAATTCGCCTTAAACTGCGTGCAGAAATATGTAACTGGGAACCACGTCTCCGAATTGATGTTTCTGGAGAATCTGTAACACTATCGCACACCAGGGTCATATTTTCAGCATTACAAGACGTTTGTTATGTTCCAGAACGAGACCTGTCGGCTATCGTACCGTACTGTCGAAAATTCGCATGTAAACATTAAATTGTGCTTTTGTGAAGCAATGGACGATTAGGATATTTTTGACGTAATTTACGCTGATGACAATAATGGAACGATTATTTTCAATAAATATTGTTTGTCATAAATATTTCTGCCCGTTCTTGCGACGTATATATATATATCGTATATAGTATATATCCATAATAAAATTTGGACGCCTACACAATGGTTAAAGCAAAACTGAGCTAAACGTCACATAACCAAGATGGCGCGTAATCAAAATAGCAGCGGGTCTTTTGCCCCACCTGTTTTATACAATATAATATCCAAGCCCATGTGCAAGAAATTTTAATTTTTTGTAGACCAGTATTACATATCATGACTATAAATATCTAAAAATTCCTAACAATATCTCGAAAGAAACCGTACTATAATCGAATATATGTTGCCTAAATACTTCGTAAAATGTAAGCTCCAAGGTTTCCGATATACCTCACCTTATTAATTATTCAGTTTTCGCAAACTTTGAATTTTATGAAGCCACCCGCCAGACTCAGTCCGCACGCTCTCTATTCTAATTGGGTACGTTCCATATCAAAACGACGCGATATTAACCCATCCCAGTTATTGAATTCTAACGATTGCTAATTAAGTTTTCGCTGTAAAACGTTCGAATCGATACCAGGCGTCATACCGTACCTACCGACAGAACCGTAAGAGATTACCGAGATTTATATAGACGTATTAACGTTATAAAGATAGTTTGTCAACGATAAATTTTGTTTAGTATAGCAATAAAGATATTTACGATAAATTTTGTTTAGTATAGCAATAAAGATATTTACGATTGCAGTTTATTTATTACGGCTTATTTGATTTCTTCTATGAGTCCGCCTACTCGGCGGGAAAATGGCGGCGATTCGTTGTCGTTGAAACGGCGTGTATTTGCACCAAAATTATGGGACGGTCGACTTTGTAACCAGCTTCATCTGAATAGTCAGTTAATATATCCTAATTTTGTTTTTACTGGCCAGATTCTCAATGAAAAGTAGTAAAAATAAAAAAGGACATGAACGTTAAATTAAATGGATTCATTGCCAACTGAATTTCAACACAGTGAATCAAATTTAAATTGTTATTACAGTAATTTTTCTTTCTAACAACTTAACAAAGCTTTATTAACAATAAAATTGTTTTGTTAGCAATAAGAAGTATCTATAGTTAGTATTATTCAAAGTCTTTTTAGTAATGCGTCATGGATATTTGTGACGTCGAAACACAGTTCAGTTTGGCTTTGATATATAACAAAATTCTAATCCAAATAAAATAATAGAACAAAAATGTTATCAATTATAATTTATCTTAACATTATATTACATCTAATACATATATTATCGAAGGACTTAAAACTACAATTAAGAACACAGGTATAATAGTTTTTAGGTTAGATTTGCTTTGTTTACATTGAACGCCACACCATCCATGCGGTAGAATTTCTAGGCGCGTTTTTTTATATAGTGGTATCCCCATGGAGGTCTAATCTACCTAATTAACAATTGTATATCTGAGAAACCTATTTTACTTTCATTGGAGAGAATATTTACCTTTTTACCTTTAGTTCTTGTTTCCTTCGATGATGTGTTTACTTGTCACGTCATCTTGGTATCAGTATATATTTTATTTCTTCTGCTACTATCTATGTACACTATTCTTCATAAAATTAATCACTGAAACTGAATGTATATACACAAAACAGTTAGTATTCATTATCTCCTCATACGTTCTAACCTAATGCTCATGTTTAATTTTGAACAAATACAATCATATCTATGCACACAAATCTTTCACGCCCTACAGTACCAGTCTCTAGAGTTAATTATGTGCACACCTTTAGCTGTTTCCACTCTCATCATTCTGTCTCAGGAATTTCCAGCATTGTACAGCATTATCACATCTCCTGAAAGTTTCCTTCAGTCACTTTCACTTGCCGACTCACTGTCCAATTGAATCACTAAAATGTTAATTTTTAATTTGCCTGAAATATGTTCACAATTTCACCATTTATCAATTACTTCCTGTGTATATCTTATCTAGTACATCCAAACCAAAGGTGTTGTTATTGACGATAATTCCTTCCACATATCCAAACAGTCTTTGATGGAATATCTTCCTCGACCAACAATATATCTGCATATTAGTTATTAATAAATATAATGACCAACAAAACCTAATCGAATGCTATTGTAACTTTTACCTTTTTCCATCAATTTTTGCTTGTTTTGGCAAAAGTCCTACAATGAACCATTTTGAAATATTCAAGTTTCATCAAGATACACAAATTCAAATAGTTTATCTTCCTGGGTCTTATTTTAAGTCTTAAATTGAATTCTTTTTATGGCAATGTCTGTAAGTTCCATTAAACCTCTCCGAGGGTTATCTTCACACCATTTAAACCTATGGCCTATAAGAGTATATGAAAGTATGTCTTACATCCCTCAAAAAGTTGCATGTCCCTAATTCTTTTAAGTATACCTCCCAGACAGACAGTTTTCTCTAAAATAATTTTATTAAATTATGTTTATATCGATAAAATAGATTGTGTACTTACTGCTCTTGTACATTTCGTATATTTGATCTCGAATAGAGCCAATATCAAGATGGCCAAGATTCGTCACCCACTTTGTATGTAGATGGGTTTTCTTGGGTGAATCTAAGGTATTATTCTTCATTTTGTAAGCGATATTATTCATAGTACCCACACTAATATTTAGCGCAGCAGCAACCCGCTAAAACCATTTTCAATAAATTTGTAGGGACTTATATTATTTAATATCATCAATAATTATCTCCCTAACAGAATTTACCCGCAAAAGAGGGCCTCCATTATATCGTTCCTGTTCGAAATAATAAATTAAGGCCGCAGTCTATTTGTGACCCTGAATATTTATAGTTTTCGGCATTTTTAAACAAAGTAATATTATATATTACGGAGCGACTAAAAATATATCAAAATAATCAAAGGGCTAAAACAATGTTTGCCGGTTTACAACCTGTAGTAATTATAACTGATATTTTGAATAATTTAGCGTACATCTGACAACTGGACGGCTACCAGCTGTCAGCCGTAAGCAACATTCTTGAAAGCAATAGTGATAAAAGATCTTAACTCTTTCCTATAAATTGTTGTGGCCGCATAATTAACTGCAATTTTTAGATATACTATAATGTTAAAATAAATTATATCTGATAACATTTTTCTTCAATTATTTTATTTAGATTAGAATTTTTTTGTATGTCAAAGTCAAACTGAATTAAAACTCAGAGTTGATGCGGCAACATTGCAATGTTTCGACGTCACAAATATCCATGACGCATTACTAAAAAACTTTGAATAGACTATACTAACATTTACTTACAAATCTTTGTCACATGTAGAAACGAGAAAGGGGAAAAATAATACCATATATTTTATTCCTTGCCTGTCTGGTTCTATACGAATTGAAATGCGATGAAAGATTCTTCGTTTTTTGATTCAAGAATCAACCATTTTCGGCGTTCTCGTAAGAAATGACGCCATAGAAAGGAACACTCGAATCGAAAACTCGAAAAAGGACACAACGATCAATCCCACGTTTTTATAGAATTCCGACCATCTACCACGTTATTTTCTTACCGCACTCAATGTCGTTAAGCCATTTATACCAACTAGTTTCAATTAATTTAGCATTATCATGTGTACAAACAATCGAAGTATCCCCTACGTAGATTTCTTCAAATTACATAAGTAAGCTGTCTAAGGGTAAGACACTCGTTTGTACGTCTCATGTTAAATTAACGAAAATTGAGCAAATAGTATATATTTTCATAAAATTTAGTTGAAATATCTAGTAACCTATATCGCATAAATAGGTATATAAATGTATTCCACCCTAAGACTATATCTCCTCAAAAACAATCAACTTTTTATTTTTAACTCTTAAAAATATTAGAGTGAATTTGCACATCACATAATTAAACACATTATTATGGCACTTTGTACGTTTTACAACCCAAAGTTTTAATTTACTACCTAACATAATTTTTATAATTAACGGTATTTTAGAGCAAAACTAAATATATATCTAGCATTTGAAAAGTGGCTATATTTCAATTTTTCAACATTTTACGAGCGATAGCATTCACGATAGCGACTCTATACGCAAAATATGCTAAAACATCATCAGCGAAGAGGAATAGTGAATAGTGACAACATAACATTATCGCGGCAAAAGTGACAGCAGAATTCAACACTCATTTCATTAATATTTAATACTTATATTTCGGCAAAAACAGTATAGCTTACTACAGTATAGCTTTACTAAAACTTACTAAACTATACTAAATAATTGTTTTTTCTGATAAAAATCAAATGAATCCATAGAGTCCATTAATCCATAGACCCATTTGAACTTATGGTGTTCAACAGCTGTGGAGTACTACTAGTAAATGCAACATAGCCATTCTTCAAAGTTTCCAAAATCAACTGATATACTCCATTGTCAATGACCCATAATACGTTCTTGAAACCCATATGAGCTTCACCAAATGTGGCAGTTTGAAGTGCTCTAAAAGAATGTCAATGCACTCGCCAGAGCAGATAAATATGACTGGACTGAATGTCGATTCGTAATTCTTAGAAAATAAAAAGTAATCATACACACTTAATATCCATAAAAAAAACTCATATATTATCAAACACTTACGGAAGATGACGCGAGATCCAATTAACGTTCTAAAGATATTACAGCAAACTGTAAAGATAAAAGGTAGGTATTTAGGTTAGCTTGATGCTGATGGTTATTTAGTAACATTATTTTTATCCGAAATGCAAACAGTTCGATCAAGAGGTGATACGATGTTATGAATGGTATATTTTGTGAAGATATTTTAATTTAATGGCTTATGGTGTCGTTATTATTATCTCTTCAGTTCGTTTCGGACGGAATCACGTATCGTTAACCGCTAAAATACCAAATATTTAAAGGTAAAAACGTCGTATAATCAGAATTTAAATAAATGAATATTCGTAAGAGTTAACACGGTTCTTATACGCAGATAATGTTAAATATTATTCGGTATATCATTAAAATATTTCGCGTACAACAATATTTTTTGCAATTTACTTTATTATCGACTGTTATAACTGAGGCAATATTATATAAAGCAAACTTTACGACCTGAGAGATTTCCTGCTATACCGACCTATATTTCCACGAAAGTTGCCGCAACAATTCCGGCAGAATTCCTGCCACACCGGCACTTGTCGAACGTTAAAGTTGGCACGAAAAGAAATTTAATAAAAATTAATTAAATCCCAACAGACAGGAAGTTGATAGTGGAGATCGCAGATGCAGGCTATGAGCAGGGAGGAAATTAAAAACGGGCATAGTTCATTCCTGCAAAATTGCATTTTATGAAATTTCTTTTATAGTATCTTAACAGTCATATTCTGGACGATTAAGAGGGTATTCTAGTCTAGAGGTATTTTTTTCCAATGAATTAAAAAACAAACAATATTTGGCCTATCCCTTTTATATTTACAGCTCTGTCAGTATATAATAAGCTTTTACTTTACCAACAAGTCTTGAAACCAGTGTGGACTTATTACAAATCTGGGATCTGGAGTCAAAGCAACAAAAATATTATACAAAGGTTTCAAAACAAGGTACTGCAATATATTGTTGATGCTTCATGGTACATTCGTAATGACTATCTGCATTAAGACCTGAAGGTAGAAACTGTCGAGAACGTTATCAAGGACTATGCTCAAAGACATGAACAAAGGCTTCATGAGCACATCAATGTTGAAGTTCTCCAGCTCCTAGATAGTGATGGCATAGTCAGAAGATTAATGAGAAGATAAGAGTAGAACTCAGTGCATATTAAAAATAGTGACATATAGTTTAAGCCCAAAGTGTCTATCGTAGAAGTGGTTTGTAATTTTAAAACAGATAGGAATAGCAAATGAGGATAAAACAAATAGCTTATTAGTGTTAGTATACTACAATAAAAATAAAAAATTGCATTTACTAGATGTTTATTAATATTTAAAGAATACATAAATGCAGTCGAAAATATTAAAAATTCAAAAAATTTTTTTTTAATTTCTCCAAAAATGATTTAACGTTAAGCTTTGAAAATATAAAAAATCGACTAGAATACCCCCTTAAACGAACGATTACAAGAATTTAATTAAAAAATTAATTGAGATATCTTAATAAAGTATCAGAAAATTATAATATTTCTAAGAAATGTGAAATAATTTTCGTGGACAACAAATAAAAAGCCTTTGGCTCAAAAATAGCGTATTTAATTGAAAAATTACTATAAAAGTGACATTTACGGTGTTACTTTCTATTTTTTAAATTTCCAGTTTATAGAAAATTAGTTGTGTTGACTACCAACCTATGAATTTATTTCTATATTTTAAAACATTAGAGTTAAAAGGGTATCTCGTTCGATTTAAAATCTTATGCGGACAAAATCTATACTAAAACAAAAAATACAAATATAATACCGTCTGGAGACTGTAAAAATTGACAAGCGTAGAAAAACCAGAAGGTAAAAAGATAAAACTTGAAAAATCTTTAAGTAAGTATATAGTGAAAAAGCTTCTTATATTAAGTACGTGCAAATATTCTGATCGATGTTTCACTTCGAAAATGTATATGTTGAGAAAAACTGGCTCGATATATGTTAAACTAAATATTTTCCATCATTTTCTACACATTTTTCTGATAACAGCGACACCGTTTCGAAAGAACGATTTTGTTTTGGCAGCAGTACATTTTCCTTAGAATTTCGGAGCAAATGATAATCAGAAGGTGCCATGTCTGGTGAATACGTAGAGACTGGGTGTATATATATATATATATATATATATATATATATATATATATATATATATATATATATACGGACAGAATCTATACTAAAACAAAAAATACAAATATAATAGTGTCTGGAAACTGTAAAAATTGGCAAGCGTATATATATATATATATATATATATATATATACGAATAACAACAATAAGAGTAGAGCCAACTATACATACAATAAAAGTTGAAAAAACCTTTAAATTGACGATATAATAAAAACCTTCTTAGACTATGTATTTTAAAAAGTACTTTAAAAAGAAATAATTTGAGAAAAACTGGCTACTAAAAACCAAATATTTTCCATCATTTTCTGCACATTTTTCTGGAAACATGACGAAATACCGTATCGAAAATAATCCATTTTTGCACTTCTTCAGTATTTCGGAGCAAGTGGTAATCAGAAGATGCTATGTGTAGTGAGTACGTGGAGTGTGGGTGTGGCAGAACTTCTCATTCGAGCTATAACAGTATATCCTTCACAACTCTTGCAATATGTGCATTGTTGCGTGACATTGCGTCTATTATTCGATATTGTTTCCCAGGCATTTGGAAGATGTCGGAAATTATAATGATCCCAAAACCTGGAAAGTCACAAAACTAAATAAAAGCTTATTGACCTATATCACTGCTGCCAGTAATATCTAAAGTTTTTGAAAATCTCCTGTTGAAAAGAATAAAACTAATCATAAAGCGAAAAAACCTAATACCAATTTGGGTTTATTAACAAGCATTCAATAATAGCTCATAGATCATCAGCTCCATAGAATAACTCATGAAAAACCTATGAAAGTAAAAACTATGCTCAGTTATATTCTTAGACGTAGCACAAACCTTCGATAAGATTTGGCCTGAAGGCCTCGATCATAAACTACAGAAAATTTTACCAAAGTAGCACACCGAACTACTAAAATCGTATATTATAGCCAGAATGTTTAGAGTTAAACAACAAGATGCTTACTCTACAATAAAGAAAGCTAAAGCAGGTGTACCACTAGGAAGTGTACTGGGGCCAATGCTTTATCAACCTTACACTTGTAATATACCACAAATGGAGAATATTACGAGGGCTACATTTGCTGATGATACTGTGATTATGGCTGTAGGAGACAATAGTGAAGAAGCCACACGAAAATTACAACAGGCAAGTGACAATATAAATAATTGGACACAAGCTTGGAAAATAACAATTAACGAAAGTAAATCTTTGCATATGCAATTCACCTACAATCGTACAAGCACCAATAACATTAAATAATACTATCATTCCATATAGCAACCACACTAAATATCACAGAATGAATCTTGATGCAAAACTTCGCTGGAAGGAACATATAAAGAAGAAAAGAAAAGAACTAGAATTGAAAAATAGGAAAATGTATTGGCTAATTGAAGGAAAATCACAATTATCAGTACATAATAAATTGCTATTATATAAGCAAATACTGAAACCTATATGGACAGACGGAGTTTAATTATAGGAATGTTCTGCAAAAAGTAACATAAACAAAATACAAATTTTTCAGAATAAAGTCCTGAGAAGTATTGTGGGCTCACCCAAATACTGCAGGCCTGACTACCTATATCGAGACCTTCAGATACCCACAGTCAGTCAAGAAATCAAGAGAATTGCAAGGGAACATAAGGAAAGACTCCACTCTCATCATAAGAATATTGAAGTATTGCAACTTTTGGATACCATCAGAGCAGGACACAGACTCAAAAGAATCAAATCTGATCTTGTGTAGTGTTGTATAGAGAGGTGCACTTAATACAAAAATACAGCAGTGACATGTATAAACATTATTTCTCCAGAGACTAGGGCCGATGGATTCTTCTAGTTATATACCTAGATTTAAGTTATCATATAGACAAATTGTAGGTTAGTGGGAAACGACTAGTAACAATGTAATAATTAAATAATGAAAAAAAAATCGATATTATTGGTTTTTTTGCTACAATAAGTCGTTCAATTTGTTCAATTGACATCGGTACATAACTGCAGTAACAGCTTCATTCGGTTTTTGGAGCTAGTAATACATTACGCCTTGCTGATCCCACCATATGAACAGAAACACTTTATGGTTATTAATGTTCAGCTTCATTCAGATATGGATGACTTTCCTGGACTAACCCATAACTTTTTAAACTTGGAATTATCATAATAAATTTACTTTTCATTGTCACTCGCAATACACTACAAGAAACTCTTCCGGCAAGTAATGAAACGTTACACATTCTCATTGCATGTAAACAAATGGAAGCAGTTGGTTCATCAAATGTTATATTATTTGAAGGTTCATTGAGAGTTTATGCTGAGATTTTGTCCAATAAGTCTTACGATTCCTTGTCTTTCGATTGTTTTGTTATTCTTTGTCGCTGAAATAAGAATTATCAATTATTCTCAAATTATCTTCAAAATCGTTGAAACCAAAACTGACAATTAGGATATTACGGAATGGCATCAACATAAGTGTTTAATGAGCAGATTTCTTCGTGGAAGATGTAATTTTGAACGTTCCAGAGAAATCGAAAACAATAATTTTTTGTAGAAAAATGTCCCATTTGACAGTTATTTACATTGATACTTCGCATTCTTACCAATAGACAGACCCGATAGTTCAGTAAACAGCGAAAACCTCCTTATACCACATTGGCTTAAGAAATAAGGTAAATAACCTCGTCCTTTTCAAAAGGTTGATAATATATTAGGAAAAAAAGGTAATTTTCCTTCCGACTAACTTCATTAGGACCTAATTACGATCTTATTTCGGCGGCGAGATGAAACAAATTAGAAGAAATTACCGAGTTTTAATCAATGTTGCCATCGGCCTTCTTTCCGCTAACCGGCACAAAATGATTCCCTTTAAATTTGCCCCGTGTTGTTTCCCACGTTAATTGCCATCAAAACGTCATCGTCCCGCAGTAATTTGGATTTATAATTCGCGCGCCCTATTTAGATACGTTTCTAGTTGGGCGGATTTAGTAGGTGCATTGAACGTTTGTTGATTCTGAGTTAATAAACGGCGTTATTATGATTATTGGGAAAAGTGGAATCTGTATATATCTTTATTAGCTGACAAAATATATCGATATTTTTGCTAGGCGATATATTTCTTTCAAAAATATATATGTTGAGAAAAACTGGCTCGATACATGTTAAACTAAATATGTTCCATCATTTTCTACCCATTTTTCTGATAACATAACGACACCGTTTAGAAAGAACGATTTTGTTTTGACAGCGATACATTTTTACACTTCTTCACAATTTCGGAGCAAGTGATAATCAGAAGGTGCCATGTCTGGTGAATACGTAGGGACTGGGTGTAGAAGAATATATACGTGTGGCCGAGTGTTACCATACAAGAGGATGACATTGAGAATGTTACTCGATATTGTCGGTCTTTTGCTACAATAACTCGTTCAATTTGTTCAGTTGACATCGGTGCATAACTGCAGTAACAGCTTCATATATATATATATATATATATATATATATATATATATATATATATATATATATATATATATATATATATATATATATATATATATATATATATATATACTAAAACAAAAAATACTAATATAATAGTGTCTGGAAACTGTAAAAATTGGCAAGCGTATACATAGAATAAAAGTTGAAAAAACCTTTAAATTGAATATATAATAAAAACCTTCTTATACTATGTACTTACAAATATTCAGATCGATGTTTCACTTTAAAAAGATATATGTTGAGAAAAACTGGCTAGTAAAAACCAAGATTGTGCGTTTCGGTACTTAATTTTAAACTTAATTGTAGTTTTTTGTTTTCTTCTTTCTAGACTTTTTTCTGTTCTTTGCCTTTATTTTCCAAAAGTTGAAAAAAATATATTCTTGCAAATAACATTCATTCACATCACGCAGGATATATATATATATATATATATATATATATATATATATATATATATGAAATTGACCAATCAAATGCCCTGTGGTTCTTAGCATAACGATTTACACAATATATTCAAAGTAGTGACATCTAGATATTGGACGTCGCAAAACATTTCTCCAAAATTACCTATATAGTGAAATTTCTATTTTCTCTTTGTTTACCTTTAGCAGATGGTTATATTTGACATATATGTGATTATACTTCCCTTAATTTGTTACTCAGCCTCATGGGTGGTGTGGAAAAGAGTTAAATGTAAACAAAACAAATCTAACCTACAAAATCTTACACCTGTGTTCTTAATTGAAGTTTTAAGTCCTTCGATAATATACGTATTAGAAGTACTATAATGTTAAACTAAATTGTATTGAATAACATTTTTGTTCAATTATTTTATTTAGATTATAATTTTCTTGTATGTCAAAGCCAAACTGAACTAAAACTCAGAGTTGATGCGGCAACATTACTAAAAATTAATATTGGATAAATTATTTAACACGAGATATAATAAATTAAAGATGCGTCGTAAGATACTCTCAACCAATGAACAGAGGCGATATATTCACGTAGAAACAGCTCTATTGTTCCCAGAACTCCTTGCTGTAGTGGAAATAAATCTGTCGTTAGGTTAATTTGGTTTAGTTAGCAGTTAATTTAACGTAATAGTTTGCGAAAGAGTTCGCCCGAGGTAATTGATACATCTGATCGATAATCCCAAGTGTGTGGAGCATATTTTCGCTGAATTTTCGATAAAACGCGTTCTCTGGATAATTTAGGAGCTCGCACGTGTATCCGCAAGTTTGTGGCGGAGATGATGAGGTTGTTATCACTTTTTAAGCTAGATAGCAACTCGAGAGGGATAAACTTGTTTGTTTAGGATGCAGGGTTCATTTTGATTGTACGCGTTTTCATATACTAGGATAGTGAATGTATTAGGAAAGACTGGCTGATTATTTTAGACGTTAGATATTTGAGTTCAGAACTATATAATAACCACAGTTCCGAAATAATAGGAAAACAGTTGACCCTATTCCCGATTAAACTGGATTGTCTATATGACCAGAATTTAATTTGAGTTTTTGGATCATTATTATATTCATGTACAGTTATTATCATCAATATGATTTTCATTATCCACGCCTAGCAGACTACATGTTGAAGGCAATATTCCATAAGTCTGTTTTCATAATAGTTTTCTTCGGAATTATTGTATTATTACAAACCCGGTAAAATAAAGTGACCTTGACTTTATAAAGTTCTAATATCCTAAGAAACTGCCGAAGCAATGTTGCCATTCGTGGCAATTATTTATGTTGCTAAATATTCGTAACGGCGACACATCATACAATTAAAAAGAAGCGGCAATCCCGCCTAGTTCTTTTATATTACTATTTAAACTTTTTTTAAAAAACACTTAAACGACCCAAAATGAATAGATCTAAAATATCGAACTACGAGATAGAATTCTAAATACCATAGAAATTTGGAAAGATTTATGACTTCCTATTAAATATCTTTAACAAAAAAATTGAATATGTCATTGTCATTGTATATGTCACAAAATTATATTATCATTTTTGTATTTTTTTATAAATAATTAACGTTATTTTATTTAGTATTTATTTAGAATCGAACCCGCGATATCAATTTGAGAGCTAAACGGTTTAACCATTACACCATGGAAACAGTTATTTATTGCCTATTTCTACAAGGTCCTATATGCTATAGTTAGTGCTTAAAAGGTAAACTGAATGGCGTTTGCACTAAACGACTTCTTATTTTCCGTTACATCAGCTCAGCAATAACATTATACACAAATATCTGATTATTTTAAGAATGTGTGATCACTACATAGTATAAAACAAAGTCGCCTTTTCTGTCCCTATATCCCTATGTGCGCTTAAATCTTTAAAACTACGCAACGGATTTTGATGCGGTTTTTTTCAATAGATATAGTGATTCAAGAGGAAGGTATATATGTATAATACATGCATAATATACTAAGGCAACATTGCTAATTTTAGGGGTTTCTAACGTGATGTCGTAAATTAACCTATTTTTTTAGGCTTATTTAGCAATTAGCAGAAACGCTGCCTAACCCTACGAGTTAGATCAAATTAATGTACTACAGTATTATACACCATACAAAGGTCTACAAAAAAGTCCGCGATGGTATATGTTTATCTTTTAGGGATAACCCACATTAACCATTTTTATTGTTTACTTTTTACGTGAGAAAATGGCTTATTTACGAAGCTATTTTAAGCAATACGGCATTAATCCTTATCGAATTAAGTACCTTAAATACAGTGTGCAATTAATATAGATCAATATGGTTCCTCACAGCATGTAAATTAAACAAATATTTTCGGAGATATTACAAATTTAAAATTTGCGTTTAAAAATGTGTAATGTAATAAAAATTGTATGAATTTAGATATTCCAAAGATAGCAGGAAATCTTCATAGTAAGTATAGGGGAAGAGGAATTGTTTTACTCCAAATTTAATGCGTGCAGGCCAAGGGCAGTAAGGAATGAACCAAAAATACTGGATCGATTTTAATCATGTTTTCATTGAGTGACATATGCATATATATTTTATGCCCATGTAAAGTCGGAGCGGGCCGCTATGTTTTTATATAAAACGTTCATATTTTTTCTGTAGTGTATTTAATTTAGTATCAGCATTGCACCCGTGCGAAGCCGGGGCGGGTCGCTAGTATATATATATATATATATATATATATATATATATATATATATATATATATATATATACAGCCGAACATGGAAGCTCCTTCTTTGTCGAATTCGGTTAAAAATGGTACATGTCTCTCTGTCTGTGTTTTAGCAAAAAAATATCGAGAAAATATAAGCAAATAAAATTCGCTTTTACAAATAGACTGCGAACTTAGTGATCAAGTTGTGATGGACATGCTTAATTTAACTTTTATTCCAATTTATATCACTTGAAAAAATCTACAACAGTTCTATTGACTTCATGGATCAACACTAGCGATAAAAATAAGTCTCACATATAAATTAACCTGACGACAATTGTATAAACAACTAATCGATGGAATTTAACACACCCACTCAAAGAAAAAATCTAGGGAGTATCGAAACATCTCGATCAATGTTACCGTATCATTAATCGTTCTTAAATTCTCCACCGTTGGCTCCTTTAAAATGTCAAGTTGTTTTATGGTTAAATTAAACAGAGAAGCCATCGGACAAGGCTTGTCGTCGTCAGCGTTTCGATGTTTATTATTTTCTTTCTATCAAGCAAATCGTTTGGAATAAGTCGAATATGTTACCTGTTTGAATTAAAGCGTGAAAACGTGATGATTTTGTCCAAAGCAGTTATATATTCCCTTAAATTAGGTAAGTAAATTAAAAATTCATACAAAAAATATTTTTAACAAAAAATTGAACCTACTTTGCTTCAAAATAGGCCTCAGTTTCGGCGATCACCTCTTCATTCGAGGAACATTTCTTTCCAGCGAGCATTCTTTTGTGATCTGAGAACAGGAAATAGTTGCTCGAAGACAGATCTGGAGAATACGGTGGATGAGGAAGCAATTCGAAGCCCAATTCATAGATTATTGACATTTTTCAAATGCCGCCGTTTTTCGGGGATTTCGTCCTTCAAATGGTCCAATAACGCTATGTAATAGTCGCCGTTGATGGTCCTTTCTTTTTCAATTTACTCAATGAAAATTATTCCATGAGCATCCCAAAATATAGACGCCATGACCTTACCAGCCGACTGTTGCTTTTTCCCACGCTTTGCAGCGGGTTTATCATGTGCAATCCACTCGGATCATTGTCGATTGGACTTCGGAATGAAATGATGGAGCCATGTTTCATCCATTGTCACATAGCGACTCAAAAACTCGGGTTTATTACGCTTGAACATCGTCAAACACTGCTCCGAATCATCAACTCGTCATTGTTCTTGGCCAAAAGTGAGCTCGCGCGGCACCCACTTTGCACAGAGCTTTCTCATACCCAAATATTTGAGAATGATATGATGTACACGTTCAGTTTATATCTTTAGAGTGTCTGCTATTTCATTCCATTTCAATTTACGGTTATTCAAAATCATTTTGTGGATTTTTTAAATGTTTTCGTCGGTAACAACCTCTTTTGGGCGTCCACTGCGTTCATCGTCTTCGGTGCTCATTTCACCACGTCTAAACTTAGCATACCAATCCTTGATGGTTGATTTTCCTGAAGCAGTGTCGGGAAACTCGGCATCAAGCCAAGTTTTTGCTTCAACTGTATTTTTCCCTTCAAAAAGCAATATTTTATCAACACGCGAAATTCCTTTTTATCTATTTTTTTCACAATAACAAAAGTTGCTTCACTCAAAATTTTATAATTCACAAACTAATGATTCGACAGCTGTCAAATGTATACACGCATCTTTTGAGGATTAGCGCTAACTAAAAACATATGGATTTAATTCTAGTAGCGAATGTCAGACCGGATACTTTTCAATTGACCTGTTACTACACGTATTTTATATTCTACTATATACATACCATTTAGCAATATTATTATTTTAACTACTACCAACTGATCAGTTTGAAGTCGGTAAGAGCAACAAAATAGATTTATTTTGTTCGTAATTTCATTTTGTGCATATGTTACAAAGTTTTATTATTTTTGTATTGTTTGGGCGTCATCGAAACCATTATTCACATTTTGAAATCGATGGAGCCTCGTACTATAAGTCTGTATTCGATGACGGCCTTTTTCTTCAAAATGAAGTAACATAGTAAAACCTCGCGTAAATGCTAATTTGCATTCGGTAAAAATTAATTTTCCACATTTTCAGAAAAAAAAATCTTTATACTTTTACGAGATGACACATACTGATAAATGAAGCATCTTAGTGAGGTTTCAATGAAATTGCTTACAAATGTATCCAATGCATTGGAATATACATTAACACCGTCTATTGCAAATCCTTTAAAGTTAATGTATAGGCCTGATAAAATCCAATCTACTCTAAGGTATAAAGTTTTTAATGAACAAATGATTGGCTAGACATGCCACATAGTGGGTCACTGTTATCTCCCATTCCTATTTCTTATAAATCATATTTCAATTTGCTTATTATCTTTACCTTGCATAGAAGAACATGCCCGCCAATGAATATGAATAACGTCTAACTTGGAAAAAACATATACTTGGCAAAGGACAAACAGTTTGGACTTAAACTAAACCAACTATACTAGTATAGATAACTAGATATAAGCTCAAAAATCCATACTTAGATCCGTTTGGTCTTACGAAATCCAACAATGGGCTACTTCTAGCAAATCTAATATAGTCATCATTCAACGGTTCCGAGACAAAGTATGACATGCCATTATCTTCATCATAATGCTCATGATGCTCCATATTCAACAGCTCTAATGAAGCGATACATTATGATATCCTCTTGGAATCCATAATTAGTATAATTCAAAGTGTTTAGTGTTAAGTGTACTCCACTTGTGCTTGGAAAATAAGTAAGCTTGATAGTAATGAAGTGCGTAGACTAAAATATTCATCTGATTAATGGACAGATACAGACTTAAGAGCAAGGTTTGGAATAAAATACTTTATTTACACAAGAGCTCACTTACTGAAGCGATCTACTACATTTCATGTAACTAACAGTTATTATAAGAAATGCTCATTACCACTGGACATATTGTCGAACCACTAGAGATTAGAGGTTAAGACGATAGGACATTCCTTCTACTCCTGCGATTGTTGCGAGTTCAAATCCCGCCAAGGACGTTACGAATATACTTCTGGGATGGTCTCTAAATGGTTATTCACCAGGTGTTAGACTTACATTTAAAGAATATGGTTCGAATATCAAACTAACTATAAATATCAGTCGGGATGAACTCTAAAATACATTAAAAATACGTGTTGCCGGCTTGATTGACGCAGTGGTCAATGCGATGGGACGGTCTGACTGGATCGACTGGTCAGACGGACTATTACTGCTGAAATTGTCACGGGTTCGAATCGTGGTGGGACATGGATGCACTTTATTTAATGGACAGATACAGACTTAAAAGTAAGGTTTGGAATAAAATACTTTATTTACACAGGAGCTGACTTACTGAAGCGATCTACTACATTTCATGTAACTAATAGTTATTATAAGAAATGCTCATTACCACTGGACATATTGTCGAACCACTAGAGGTTAGAGGTTAAGACTATAGTACATTCTTTCTACTCCTGCGATTGTTGCGAGTTCAAATCCCGCCAAGGACGTTCCGAATATACTTCTCGGATGGTCTCTAGATGGTTATTCACCAGGTGTTAGACATAAATTCAAAGAATATGGTTCGAATATCAAACTAACTATAAATATCAGTCGGGATGAACTCTAAAATACTTTAAAAATACATGTTGCCGGCTTGATTGACGCAGTGGTCAATGCGACGGGACGGTCTGACTGGACCGACTGGTCAGACGGACTCTTACTGCTGCGATTGTCACGGGTTCGAATCCTGGTGGGACATGGATGCACTTTATGTTTGTGATTATAATTATAAATGTCTTTATAGGCAACAATAGAACATTCGACAGGCAATAACCATCCCAGTTACACCAGAAACCAGGCTGGGTACTACCGTATTCACAGTACTGAGACATACCTTATTTTTGTAAACAACACACATATAAGCATTGCAATGCCGTGGCAATCATTTAAAAAAATTACGAAAACTTATCGTGGCTGCCGACATATCAAATTCAATATGCGAGCAATCGACCCTAAATCAGTTGAATATCTCCGAGATTTCGTGAGATTACCGCCCCACTACACCACATCATTACGACCAATTAAACGGTTAATGAAAGCCACATTGCCGCGCGATTAAAATCATCCGAACAGTTAGACGGGATCACGGAACGGTTTACTATCACCTTCGAAGGTCGAGATCGATGACAGAACGGGGGTTTGGGGCGTCATTTCGGGGCGGCGCTCTCCACGAGGGGGGTGCCTCGTTGTCATTTAGTGACGCCGACGCTAAATTATGGCTTTAATAAAAGGCGCATTTTTTCCAGTTCAAGAAACCGAATTGTTTTTCTTTTGTCGCACGCTTTGTTAGCTTAATAGTATCGTCTCAATTGAGGGGGAGGCGTCCTCTTCATTCAGTCGATATTATAAAGTGAGAAACGTCGATATGGTTCGTTGTTTTCTTTCTGGAGATGTTATTATTATTTTTTATTAATGTTTTCGACGTTTATTTACTAGATATTTAAATACTGCCTCATTAATTGATCATTTTTTGTTATGTTTAACATTATATATAGCATTTATTCAGTTATAATCATCATCATGAATCCATAGCCCCAGCGCTCGGGAAGGGTATCTGTTCCTCAATCAATACAAATACACCAATATTGTTTTCGTGCTGCAAAACATTCTTTATTAAATTTTTCCATATGTGGCCGTTTTGATCCTTATATTTATCAGAAGTGTTTTCTGTATCTCTCACTCAAAAGGTCGATTTCGCTACAGAAATTCTGATTGTTTCATCTTAAACAAATGACTTAATTTCTAATACAAACTCGAAAATATATATCAGATGAATTAAAAAGTCTCCGGCCTGACACATAGATGGCGCTACTAGAAATAAATCCTTTTGTTTTGTGGTTAGCCCTAACCCTCAAAAAATGTGTGTATAAATTTGACAGCTGTCGGATCATTAGTTTGTGAATTATAGCATTTTGAGTGAAACAATTTTTGTTATTGTAAAAAAAATTGATAAAAAGGAATATTGCTTTTTGAAGGGAAACAATGTTAAAAGTTAAAGCAAAAACTTGGCTTGGTGCCGAGTTTCCGGACACTGTAACAGGAAAAACAACCATCAAGGATTGGTATGCTAAGTTTAGACGTGGTGAAATGAGTACCGAAGACCGAGAACGCCATGGACGCCCAAAAGAAGTTGTTACCGACGAAAACATTTTAAAAAACCACAAAATGATTTTGAATGACCGTAAATTTAAATTGAATGAAAGGGCAGACACTCTAAGTATATCAACTGAATATGTAGATCAAATCATTCACGAATATTTGTGTATGAAAAAGCTCTGCGCAAAGTGGGCGCCGCGCGAGCTCACTTTTGACCAAAAACAACGACGAGTTGATGATTCGGAGTTCTTGCGTCGATATGTAACAATGGATGAAACATCGCTCCATCATTTTACTCCGAAGTCCAATCAACAGTCATCCGAGTGGACTGCACACGATGAACCCGCTCCAAAGCGTGGGAAAACGCAACAGTCAGCTGGCAAGGTTATGGCGTCTGTATTTTGGAATACCCATGGAATAATTTGTATTGACTGCCTTGGAAAAGGAAGGGCCATCAACAGCGACTATTACATAGCATTATTGGACCGTTTGAAGAACGAAATTGCCGAAAAACGACCGCATTTGAAGAAAAAGAAAGTGTTGCTTCACCAAGACAATGCACCGTGTCAAAAATCCATGAATTGCGCTTCGAATTGCTTCCTCATCCATGGTATTCTCCAGATCTGGCCCCCAGCGACTATTTCCTGTTCTCAGATCTAAAAATAATGCTCGCTGGAAAGAAATTTTCGTCGAATGAAGAGGAGAGAAACTGAAGCCTATTTTGAAGCAAAGGACACATCGTACTACAAAAATGGTATCGAAAAGTTGGAGGGTCGCTATAATCAGTGTATCACCGTTGAAGGGGACTATGTTGAATAAAAAAAAAGTATTTTTGTTAAAAATGTGTTTTACTATGGTAGGCCGGGGACTTTTCTATTGACTTGTTATATATAGTCATGCAATCGAATCAGCCTGTAAAATTCAACCGATTGTCAAATGTCTTCAAAACATTAGTGCTAATAATTAGAGGTTATAAAACGGCAACCGTTGCTTTTGCACTTTGCTTCTGTTGGTGAATTTCAAATCGCTGCTTAATACTTCTAACTATTCTAATTGAAAACGCCAGAAACGTCTGGAAATTACGCCTAGAATTCTACCTCATAGGGAAATACTTCAGTGTAAATATAATAAAACAACTCTAACCTACAAACTATTATGGGTGAGTAATTAACTGTCGTTTAAGTCCATAATATATGCGTTAAATGTACCTTAATGTTAGAATAAATAATATTTGATGACTTGTTTAGATTTTGCCTTCGCATGTGAAAAACCTCAAGCTTACAAATGTCAGCCATACAGAAGGACTGACAAGATAAACGTTCAAAAGATGCTAATTTTAGTATTTATTGAAATACTTTATCTCTTCTATATGAACCATATTAGAGAAGCAAAAGCCACTGTAAAAACAGCTTTTTTCACTTTATTTTCCTGTATTACTGATCCTAAATACGTGAACTAATTTCCTTTAACTGAATCCTCGGATTTATAATAGCAGCCGTAAAGCCGTGTAATAATATCAATCCATTAGTTGTGAATATTTTGTTCTTCTCTTTATTAATTTTCAAGATGTATGGTTCTGCAGTGCGAACTATATCATGAAGAATGCTAGAAGCCTCAACATCTCTATCACCGAATAGAGCGTTATCATCAGCGAACATCAAATCGATCAACGAGCTTGTACCATCGTATTGAGCTCCATATTTGAAAAAAAAATCCCATAATAGTTGCTCAAAGCTCCAAATTTGACCGCTCTACGTTATTTCTGTGAAAATTTAAGCGCTTGCAACTGGAAATACCATTGATATTACAGACAAACTGTTCCTGGTAACAAAGGGATATAAAAATAAATTACTTATACCGAACCTCATTGTTTCTACGATGGTAGACAGAAGGGTGGCGGCAGTAAATCTATCGGGACAGAATGAATTTTTTGACGTGGATTTATGGGTGCAGAATGCATTCCCGGCCCCGCGTTATTTAGGGAGCTTAAATTTATCTATTTGACGTGTTAGAATCCGATGCAATCGAAAACTAATATATCTAATGGATTAAACTGTCCGGTAGGATGTTTTTTTCTTGGGAGCTGTAATGGATACACCAAGAAAAACTATTTTCTGTGATTGTTATCGCGAAGGCTTCACATTTCCACTGATATCATTAGATTCGATTTTCTGATGTACAGAGAATAGACAGTTTTTAGACAGCATCTTGTACACTTTGATTTTGAATACAAAATTAACAACGCTTTACAAATTTTTGCTCATATTCACTGGACTACTTGACATATACAATTGCCGTTTAAAATGGCTAGATCAAATCCAACAACTACCGACTGGCGAGTGACCAACTTTAGAAATCATCCCAGAAGACATCCGGTCTTACCCAGCCTGGTTACTGGCGTGACTAGGATGATTTTCCTTGTCGGATTTTACACTCTTGCCTAGAACATTCACAAATTTTAAACAATCACAAACATAAATTTACGACCATGCCCCAGGAGGATTCGAACCCGCGGCTATCGCATCAGTAGGCGGACTGTCCCATCGCCTTTACCACTGCGCCACCAAGCCGGCAGCCAACAGGATATTGTCAAAAATGTTGGCGTATAAAAACTCTTCCCTCTCCTGTGTAGATTAAAACCCTTGATTGCGGTTTGCAAGTATGGTTACTTTTCCTCAAACCAACCAAGGTCAAAAAACTGTCAGTTCAAATAAAACAGCTTTCATGCAACATAAAGATGTAGGTGTGTTGCTTAGTGTATATTCCCTTTTGACTCAAGTATAAGTTCCTTTCATTTTTCCTGTTTCTGCTCATCCTCTGTTTTTGTTCTTCTCTCTTTCTTCTTCTTTATCTGTCTTGTGTCCTACGTGCATTGTAAGTATCCCCATCGACTGAGTTGTGTCGTTAGTATGTCCGCTTCCGCTGATCTAATATTGAAGTATTTCCTTATTTCTTTACGTCTCATCCTGTCCATCATTGTTATACCACTGACTCTTCTGCTTGTATCTTATTTTTATCTCTCTTTCACAATACACTGGTCTTGCAAGCCAATATCAGGACTGGACTGTAATTGTAAATCGCTTTGTACACTTCTATTTTAGTTTTGCTTAATATTTCCTTTTTATGAACGAATTTGCTATTTAGAACCACGAACCGATTTAGATATTTATTACTAATATATTTATATAACTTTCGTTTTCTTTTTATTCACTATCACTCTATATTATCTTGTTATCATATTCCACCTGTTTAAGATGTAGGTTTGTAGATTTTCTGGTTTGTCAGTTGTTATTATTATATCATCTGCAAAAGCTACCATCGGCATTTCTGTGTTTTCCATATTCTTGTACCCCATTAACATAATAAACAGAGTTGGTCTTAATATTTACTCTCCTTGGATTTTTAAAGTTTTTAATATCATGTTATTTTAATTTAATATAACCCGTAGCTTTTTCCCCTCTTATGCTCTGTCAAATGTATTTTCTAAATCAGTAAATGTTTTTTTTCCAGCGTTGAATTTTTTCAATTATTTGTCTTATACTAAACATATGATCTTATGATATATTTCTGGCCTTTTGTAATACGCTCTACGATTCTGTTAACGACTTATCTACTACGGATTCGTTGTCATGTTTTATAATATGCAACATTGTACCAATTAGTAGCTAAGAAAGTTTTTTATATATTTCCGACGACTCTTGGACAATTATTTGGGTGTCCTACCAAAGTCCCGACTCCACCCAGTAAATTACACACTGCAAGATTAAACAAAAAGGCTAATCACTTTAGGAATACTGTTTTAGATATAAAATTCTACTATAAAAATGACGCAAGTATTAAAATAAAACATCGAACTGTCCTGTACAAGGGTTTTCTGTTTATTCATATGCGGCAATGGTAGCGATCTCCATTTTTACGATCCATAAGGTAAACCATTCGCTTTTTTCCAGTATAATTTACAGGTTTCCAGATCCATATATTTTGGCGTATGTTTTTCCTCTGCGCTCAAATAAATCAGTGCTCGCAAAATATTTGCTACGACCATGCGTAATTGGGAATTTTCTCGATATATCACACAAAGCAGGCTTGAGAAAGCGATGATCTGTAAATATACAGATAACAAGGAAGTTATAAATTCCTCATATCGCTGCAAATAGAATTAAACTATTAGAATTACCAGATTATACACTAGGTTGTTTAATAACTTCACGGAGCAACATTATCATCATTGTTTATATATTGTACAAGTCATTGAGTTATTTTCAAGTTCAGAAGTTCAGAATCAAAATGTACATATAGAAAGATGTACATGTCCCCAGCGCTTTATTGTAAATATATAAATTTCATCAGGTTGTAGACTTTTTCATTATTTAATTGTTACATTGTTACTAGTCGTTTTCGTCTAACCTACAATTTGTCTTTATGAAGACTTAAATCTAGATAAATAACTAGGAGAACCCATTGAGAACCCCTATCTCAGTCTCTGGTGAAATAATATTTATACATGTCACTGCTGTATTTTTTTATTATATGCACCTCACTACACAACACTACACAAGATCAGATGGTTTGATTCTTTGGAGTATGTGCCCTGTTCTGGTGGTATCCAAAATCTGCAATACATCAATATTCTCATAATAATGGAGTCTTTCCTCATGTCCCCTTGCAATTCTCTTGATTTCTTGACTGACTGTGGGTATCTGAAGGTCTCGATATAGTAGTCAGTCCTGTAGTATTTGGGTGCGTCCACAATACCTCTCTGGACTTTATTCTGAAATATTTGTATTTTATTTATGTTATTCTTTGCAGAACATCCCAATTGCACTATGTCCATATAGGTTTCAGTATTGGCTTATATAGTAGCAATCTATTCTGTACTGATAATTGTGAATTTATTCCAATTAGCCAGTACGTTTTCCTATATTTCAATTCCAGTTCTTTCCTTTTCTTCTTTATATGTTCCTTCCAGCGAAGTTTGGCATCAAGATTCATTCCGAGATATTTACCGTTGTTGCTATATGGAATGATAGTATTATTTAATATTACTAGTGCTTGTACGGTCTGATTGTAAGTAAACTGCACATGCACAGATTTACTTTCATTAATTTTTATTTTCCAAGGTTATGTCCAATTATTTATATTGTCACATACCTGTTGTAATTTTCGTGAGACTTCACTATTGTCTCCGACAGCTATAATCGCAGTATCATCTTCCCAGTATACTTCCTTGTTGTACACCTGCTTTAGCTTCTTTTATTGTAGAGTAAGCTTCTTCTTGTTTGACTCTAAACATTCTGTTTGGAATGTACAATTTTAGTAGTTCGGTGTGTTGTTTTGGTAACATTTTCTGTAGTTTATGAACAAGGCCTTCATGCCAAACCGTATCGAAGGCTTGTGCTTCATCTAAGAATATAGCTGAGCATACATTTTACTTTCGAAGGCTTTTTTATAACATCTGTTATTCTGTGGATCTGGTCAATTGTTGAATGCTTGTTAATAAACCCAAACTGGTGTGTTGGTATTAGGTTTTTTCGCTTTATGATCAGTTTTATTCTTTTCAACAGGAATTTTTCAAAAACCTTAGATATTCCTGGCAGCAGTGATATAGGTCTATAGGCTTATATTTCGTTTGGTGAATTCCAATTAGTTTGGTGATCATTATAATTTCCACCATCTTCTAAATGCCTGGGACATGTTTTAACCTAAATATAATTATCCTGTTATTAAATCGTAGCCTGGTGTTTTCCTAGGTTTAATGTCAGTTTTACTAACTTTGGTTAGCTCTTTCAGCGTGACTAATTCAATCATCGAATGTTCAGCAAATTATATTCAATATTAGATTGAAAGTTTTTTCTAGATATTCAGCAAATGCTTCTGTTTTTTGGTGATTGACACGTGCCCAATTCCCACATAGATCTCTTATAAATGGACTGTGTAGATATGAGTGCTTTACATGTTTTGTGGCTTTCCAGAGTGAATAATCAGTTTCTTTATCATGTGTTAAATTTCTCAGATAGTCCTTTATGGTTTTGTTTTTAATTTCCAGTATTTCCCTTTTCAGTCTTTAGGTTATATTGTTTAAAATATTTTTATTTTCATGTAACTATCAAGACTGATAAAAAATTCTAAACAATTCTGTTTTGCAGGCAAAGCAGTCCCTTTCGTGGAACTGACCGTGGCTCACGCATCAGTCCTCACCATCCTGGCCATCAGTTTCGAGCGGTACTACGCCATCTGCAAGCCGCTGAAGGCCAGCTACATATGCACTAAAGCCAGGGCGTCGCTCATCTGTCTCCTGGCCTGGTTCGTTGCCGCCGTCTTCACCAGGTACATTAACACCTTCCCTGCCAAATCCCCTCAGCTTGAACGCACGCCGACATAGCACACTGCGACCAATTCCACACTCTATCGATTCGCAGCACGTTGTTCCGTGTGCGTCAAACGAGACGAGATATCAACACCATCAATCTCCAGTTTAATAGCTAACTATATATCCAGACGAGCCCATAAATTTCGCCCTAAAAATCTATTAGACCTAATCCGGAATGAGCTACAAAACAGTGTCGATGTCCCGTAGATTTTACGAGGGTATTGTGAAATGTTGTCGGTCTTGCTGCGATACCACGTACATTATCATAAAGTTTTTTCTGTTCGGGTCATTTATGGTTTTTTATTCAGTTGTTGACGTTGAAATCATAATGTAAATCATTATCATATATGTATATATACTAGCTGACCCGGCAAACGTGGTTTTGCCACGTAAATAATTTCTAGAGGATTTATAGAGGTGTAAGGATGTGGTATATGAATGAAAAAGGCATGGAGCGCTGTGAACAATGAGGGAATATAAAAATAATAAAACACCAAACATTAATTTTTTTAATTTATTATAATTTATTTTAAGTAATAATTATTTATGTCATTAATACATTACATAATATAAATCTGTTAATGCTACAGCGTGAACAATATTTTTCTTAGTCCGTCTTTGTTTTGTTCTTGACGCAATTGCGCCATTCTCACACGCCCTCTGGTATTTTCTTCCTGAACTTGTTCTTCGGTTCTTTGGGCTGTTCTATTTCGAATGCTTCTAGAATTATTTGTTGACTGTACAATACTAAACACACATGAATAGAACTGATTGAATTATTTAATAATGAAAGTTTTATATTAATAATTTATTTTATCTTTGCTTACATTAAATATACATGTAAATATTAATTTCACGAAAGCGATCTTTTTCTTAATTATAACGAAAATACATATTGTTAGAAATAGTGAAAAAAATCTGTAGAAGTTAGAGCTCTTATAAGTAAACACAAAAAAATTTTCACCGAATTCGTTTTTCACAATTCCCAACAATATTTTCGTTATAAATAAGAACGAATAATTTTTGATTTTATAATAAACGTATACGAATAATTCATACTTACAACTCAGTAGCCGTTGTTTGCGGGAACTCGTGACACGTGCTGAGTATTTTAGAGGTTATGTAAATCACTTAATCAGTTAATTAATTATTGTGCGAATTACACTCAAAATTGACAATTTTATTATTTATTAATAATAAATTATATTTCATAATATTAGTTATTAATAAATAAATAATAAAGTTACTTGATAATATATTTGATACGAGAGTTACACTGAGATAGCAAAATTGATTAACCACTACGCTTGTCGCATAAACTAATAGTAGCCGAAAACTGTAGAGGGAGTGAGGGAAGACTTATTGTTTGAGAGAAATAGGAGACCATATTCGTTGTCATCTCTACTCCGTGATGTTTACTGGGTGAGAAGTGACACCGGTAGACACATGGGGGAATAACTTACCAAGTGATAATTATTGATATTATCGAGCGGGATAAAAAATGATAAAATTATTAAAATTACTATTAAAAAGCAGGGGTTGGTTATAGAAAAGTGAACATTTAGGGTTGTATGTATTTTTTACTGCTACAACAAAAAAAAATTATTCAAAAAATTTTTTAAAAAAATGGGGTGGACACCCCTTATGACTTAGGGGTTTGAAAAATAGATAGTAGCCTATTCTCAGACCTACTGAATATGCATAAAAAAATTTCATAAGAATCGGTCAAGCCGTCTCGGAACATTGTAACATGAGAATTTTATATATAAGATAGTCAGTTCAAAACAGCAGTGAACCCACGTGATCTGTCAAAACGTTGCAATATTGCCGCACCAACTATGAATTTTAGTACATGTTGACTGTGACATACAACAAAATTCTAAACTAAATAAAATAATGAAACAAAAATGTTATGTATTATAATTTATTTTACTATTATAGTACATCTAATGCATATATCATCGATGAACTTAAAAGTATAATTGATTATAAAATAATAATAATTATTAGAGTTATTTTATTATATTTACATTGAAATTTTTTCCACACTAGTATAGGTAGATTTCTGGGTGCGTCTTTTTATGTTTCACTAGAGAGCAATTTACCTTTTACGCTTAGTTTTTGTTTCCTTCGATGCAATGTTTCCTTGTAAAGTCATTTTGATATTACTATACTTTTCCTTAGTTTGTTCTGTTACTAACATACATGTATACATCTTTCTTGATAAAACTACATTAAAATCACTGCATTATCCTCAATGCATTTGCCATATCTCTCCTCATACATTTCTACCGAACGTTCATTTCACACTCTATCATACAATTTCCTACAGTTAAAGTATATTAATTACATACTAACCTTTAGTTGTCAGCACTGAATCATAAAACAACCTTTATATAGATATATTCAATCACTGTCACTTTCAGAAACACTAATAAAGTGAATAACTAAGCTGTTAAATTCCAATCTAGCTAACATTTGTTCACAATTCCATCATTTGTCAATTTCTTCTACATTGTGTCTGATCGAGCTCATCCAAACCGAAGGTGTTATTTTTGACAATGCTTCTTTCCATAAATCCAGACAGTTCAGGTTTGGATATCCTCCTCGGCCTGAATGTTCATTGTAATAATTCTTTGCAATACCCCATATCAACTCAATTGGCTTAAATATGCATTGATGGGGGAAGACGTAATACTCTGTGGCCATAACCTTGATGATAATTTTCATAGTTCAAATTACCATGGATTCATATAAGTAATGGATGCAAATCACTAAACCAACTTAGTAAAAATCTAGCTACAGCTCTCCTACTACCATATCAATCTGAGATTTGAATTTGGCGTTAATTTAAACCTGCAGCTGCACAAGAGAAGCAATTATAAAACTAAAACTCAGTAGTAGCTGCAGACTCTAAAGGACAACAAAAAGAGTCGTATATTCACTAACTAGGTATCGGAGTACTTATTCCATATGAGACTGATTATCAAAATTCTGAGTGATGACAAATATAAGTCAGTTTTTTATCAGGTTGCCAAAATATGAAATATAAGAATACGGAGTTGAAACAAGATGGCTTCTAGCAATACTGCATACGACGTGCTTCACTTATGCACTTACGTGCTTAACCAGGCTGGGTCAGACCAGTTATCTTCTGGAATAATCTCTTAGTTAGATATTCGGGAGTCGGTAGACTTAATGGCAAGGACCGCGGTTTAGTGCCCACGTTATTCATTAGGTCCATCCCAGATAAACCCATAAATAAAATGGGGGCTCCAAAATATTTCCTACTGGAAACTTTCACCAAACCACCACAAAAGACAACAATCAAGACGTGATATACACTCTATAAAATCCAAAACTCATTCAAATTAAGATACAACAATAACTTGAAACAAATAAAGTATTTTACCATTAATTTGATCCTATAGAACAAGACAAAACGAATGACAAACATTTCACAATACCCTGATTAAGCTCAATAACTAAATACCTCCCTTTTTATGGAACTCTCCCTCCAAATTGCCGAATATATTGGTCAGCGTGCTTTTCAACACACTACTATTGCTACACAATCTTCATAGAATGCATGAATTTGTGGTAACAGCATGTGACATAACCATAACCAAAAGAAACACAGAGAGAAGGATATTGGTAAAGTTAATCTCCCTTTCAGTAAGGTTGCTCCGAATCTAATGAACATTCAACGAGATTAAACCCGCATTTTAAATACTCAGAGTTAAATAATAATGTTACTAATTCAATACCATATATTGTTACTAATAAATTCTGAGTAGCTCCAAATTGTCTCTCGTTTTAATGTATATTGACTATTAATGAAGATACATTATTTTGTCGCCCATTAAGTAAATGAAACGATGATCATTCAATAAGTATTGGTCCTGAAATAGAGATGGTTCTCCTAATGTGCCTAAAGATAATATAGCAATCCTATATGCCATAAATTGATGGCAGTCTGGTACTTAGTGTACAAGTTTAGTGATTTTAGTGAAGCAATTTTCGTTCATTTCAAAACAGTAGTGATAAAATTGAAGTAGATTTGTTTAAAAGTGTTCTGGCACCCACCAAATTGCCCAGACCTCGTCCTCAGTGACTAATAGCTGTTTGCGTTTTAAATTTTGCCTAGTTAATATATTTCATAGCCTTGATAAATATATTTGCTCAATTTTATTTAATTATTATAATTTTACTCTGTTACTTACTTAAAAACTAAGTATATATTTAGGACGATTCATAACATTGTTGTTTATATGCTTATACAACGGCAACTTATGTACGACTAGTTGAAATTTTGTTGAGATAAATTACCAATACAATGTTTATATATCACGTTATATTTACGTCAAAAGTTACTTTGCGTTACTTTCAAAGTAAGCTTCATTAAATGCAATACAACCACAAAAACGCTCTACAAAATTTTCGTAGACTAATTCATTAGAAACCTTGAATTCTTCCAAAAAAAAATATTAAAAAAATCCTGGTGACGTCTTTTAAATGATAAATTCTAAATACGGACGATGACGATATTAATCCCAATAGTTGCGATTTTAATTACCCTACAAAACCCAACACCAAAATAAAAGTTTAAACCTTGTTAATATACCGGTTTTCTACTATATCGGCGAAAAAAACCCATACCATATAGCACAATATATGTAAACTATAAAAAAACAAGTTACTGACATTCATCTCGCATAATAACGCTCGTTATCACCAAAATCTTTCTCATCAGAGTGATCTCAGCTAGTTCATGACATGTCGTATATATGGTAGATGCCATATACGGAGGATATTAACAGATTAAGGTCCCGTTAAAATCGCACAATGCTAGAGGATGGAAAAAGGAAACACGGATCATAAACAGGTCGAATAAAAAAAAATTGTGTTCGATAAATCAAAATCGCTTGTTAGTGAATCGGGACTAATGGGTTTTAAACAATTTTGGAGCAGTTCGGTCTGGTATTGTTACAGCAATTTTTATTCTATTCAGATATCTGCAAAATCACGTACGAATACTATGAAAGGTATATTAAACATATATAAGTATGTATGAGAAGATATTCACATTAGCTGTTGTATTATTCTACTATTTGAAGATATTTTCTTAAGTATCCTGACTTTTACTTGACATAAATACGCATTTTCATTTTTTTTAATTAATCTCTTAGAACTTCAACAATCTTCCCGTGGGCAATAAGTATTATTGTATGATTTCCGTTATACAATATAACTATACTGACATGTAGAAGATCGCTTCAGTAAGTGATCTGCTGCACAATCTTATAATCTAGATCTTATTCTGAATACTGTTCTAACTTATTCTAAATCTATCCTAACAAATTCTAAAGACTATTCTAACTTACTAGAGAACTAGAACTTCTAACTAGAGATTATTATATCTCACTGTATGTGTGTTTTAATCAGTTCGTATGGCAGTTTGCGTTTGAGCCGCATTGGGATGCACTAATAATCTTTCAGAGTACTTTGCACTAAAACTTCGAATCACACTAATTATGTGTTCTAAGAAGATATCGCGCTGAAACAGTTTGTTGTTGGAGACGTAATATGGGGTATCGACGATGACTCGCAACACTTTATTCTGGAACCTCTGGAGGATAGCTATGTTATATTTACTAGTAGTACCCCACTGTTCAATGCTATAGGTCCAAATGGACCTAAGTATTGACTTAGACAACAAAACCTTGTTATCTAAGGATAATTTAGATTCATGCCCTATAAGCCAATACATTTAGTTTAGTTTACGCCCAAGCTGTTTGAGTTTTGTTACTATACCTTTTTTCCATGTTGAATGTCGATCAAAATGCATTCCCAGATATTTAACGTTGTCTGCTTGCGGAAGTTCATGACTATTCAATGTTACTGAGTGACATGTTCTTCTACAAAGGGTGAATGTCACATGGGTAGATTTTGACTCATTTGCTTTGATACGCTACGTTTTCAACCACAATTCGACTTTGTTAAGATGAAGTTGGAGGTTTCTTGTGGCTGATATTGGATCCTTGTGTGATGATAAAAGCACTGTGTCATCAGCATATGTTTCAACAGTAGTGTGTCTTGAGGTCCACAGGTCAGCTGTATACAATAGATACCAGAATGGGCCAAGAACACTGCCCCGCAGAACACCCGAATATATTAGGTATAGGTCATTGTATTCGTCACCCTGTTTGACAATAAAATGTTTGTCTGTGAGCAGCAGTATTTTAGCAGTTGAAACTGCGTATGGCCACTTTCAAAGCCCATCTAAGCTTTTTCAGTTTAACATGCAGTCCAGTGAGCCACACCTTGTCGAAGGCCTGAGAAATATTTTTTATCGTTTAAGTTTTTGTTAATTTGGTTGCCTAATCTATATATTTGTTCTGTTGTTCCGTGTTTATTACGGAAGCCAAATTGATGGTCTGGAATAATAAATCTCTCCTCTGCGATTATTTGTCCTAGGGATATCTGAACGAAAAAGATAGATAAAGCGGGTGCCAGGAGGGTACCTTGTGGTCGATGGTTTTCCGGCTGGAGAGAGTATCTCTGATTTTCACCTGGAACGGCCAATCAAAACGGTACATCACCTACATCTATCATTCTCATCGATCGTCTCATTATGATCGTCAGATAGCATCCGATCCAATGATATTTTCGTTATTATCACTATGATAATTGTCTCTTGTTGGCCATCAGTGCGGTTAGATGGAGAGGTAGCTCGTCGTCTACTTGAATGCCGGTGATTTTAATCAGGATTCCACAATTTTAGTGACAAATTAAATTTCCGAACACACTATATAATAATTAATAATGTACTATGTTAAACAACACTCGAAAACGGCTGTATTAGTTTTTCCCGACCTTATATTAACAAGTGTATAAATTTTAATATTTTATGAATCATTACCTTACATTTTTTGAACTAGTAAAAACAAAACAAAAATTGTATCGTAAACAACATCGAATGTAAATATCAACGCTAAATAAATGAAAAAAAAATTGGTGTTTGTCGAGAGAAACTTGTTCACGATATATTATGAGATAAAAATTCATCAGTTTCAAGCTTAAGAATAAAAGTTTAGCGTAGATTTTCTCCTATTCTCCTGTAACCCTCGTAATTTTTGCGCATAGTAAAATCGGGAATTTAATTAATATTAATCTAAGAATGAGACGTATATTTTAATCATTTCACCTACTTGCGAATATAATTAAAATTGTAATTAATATGACGCAAATTATTGTAATTAAGATTAAGTAAACAAGCCTTAACGCCACACAATAAATCTAAATAACTCGACAACTGACATCTTTCAAGGTTATTTTCACCGAGCCGTCGCCTACGTTGACTTACACGCAGTCTATTTTGCGCCCCCCATATCCTATTTTTCTTTTTTATAGACTCCAGCGAAGGAGAATGAGGTTCTAATCTTCCAAAAGCAGTCCCGGTGGATGAAGCGGTGCAAAGTTCCCGGTTTCCTTGCCCTAAAAGCAGTAGACATTGTCATTGTCTCTAATATTATCGATTTAGATGCAGTTAACTTTAGAAAAAGGCATTGCAATTTTATATTATTTAATTTATCTCGTTTTAGAGTTGTTCCCTCTTTGTCTTGTTGAATTCATAGCCATTCAAAGTTATTTTGTGCATATGTCATCTAAATTGGTGACGTCAAACGTCACAATGTTGCCGCATCAACTCTGAGTTTTTGATCAGTTTGGCTTTGACATACAACAGAGGTCTAACCTAAAAGTGTTATCAAATAAAATTTATTTTAACATTATAGTACATCTAAAAACTACAGTTAGTTATACAGACACAATAGTTTATAGGCTAGTGCTATAACCTATTATCACTATTGCTTTTAAGGATTTTGCATACGTCTGGCAACCAGACGACTTTGACAGGCTCATTCGTTTACGCGTTCGAACAAATCAAACAGCATTGTGTCTCTTTTTAACTATATATATATATATATATATATATAAACAATGACACAGTTTATTAATTATTCAACATATACCACATCAAAAAGTACTTGGAATTCGTCATTCTAAAAGAAATTGCATGAAATGGAATTTCATGTACTGAATCACTGGAAATATCACAGAAGGATGTGGAGGAAGAGTTGCCTCTCTCTGTCAACTTCTTTTGCTAAAGTTAGTATCGCTACTTTACTTGTTTCTAGCCAAAATTTATCGGCTAACCATCTTATTCGCCTTATATAGCTTCGCTCGATTTCTTTCTCTTTCCAGAACTCAAATTACCATCTCAAGTCGCCTGTTTTCAGTTAATAGAACACATAAAAGATAAATGGCGGCAATGGTCCATGAACTGAAGAAGTTATTTGTTAACCTAAATGTATTATTTCGAGAGACTTGCTTTGAAGGGGATATAAATTTGGATAAATAACAAACATTTTGTGTTTTATGTGGTCAATAACATTTCACACACTGAAATAATTTCACTTGATTGATGGTTTTTGTTCCCTTTATTATCCAGAAATTTCTATAAAAACGGGACATATTTATCAACAAACTTTAGATTGGTCATTGGAAAACGCTGTACCGTTCTGTAATCCCGATAAAGTAGGGGAAACTTAAAATAAAAGGACGATGAAAATACCTCAGATATAACTAGATAACATCGTCTAAACTCACCAGAATTGGTAGCGTGTAATTTCCATTTTCGAGTATACATATCTAAAAACTATAATAATGATCCCAACCGTATTTTGCTCATCTAGATATTTTCTTAATATAGTAAATTGTCACGACAAACATGATAAACCATCATTGAATATAATAACAGTCGCTATATCGTGCTTAACCAATGTGATGGATGATATGACTGATGTGGCTTGATTTTGGATGAATCTATTGACATTGTATGTAACATAAACCAATAAAATAATAACATAAGAACATTCCAACTTCCAAAATAAAATGGTGGTGATATTTTGTGAAGAACAATTACTGTGACCATTTTTAAATGAAAAGTCCTGAAAACTTTTGTCATTCTTCCTATTCTCAATATCAGACATAACTAATTTTAAAAAAACTGTTCAATAATATTTTGATATACTTAGTATTTCCAGAAAGTGTATTATTTTTGTAGGAAATAAATGTTTCAACAAAAAAAACAAACAAACAGGAGCTAATTTATCTAAACAATTTATGTATAGATGTGTTGGGTGTATTTCTTATGATCTCTGAAGTGTATAAGTGGTGAGTGGTGGCTCAATCTGATAGTGGGACAATAAAAACTTCTGAAAAATTTGTTTACGTCTCACACAACAAAATAATGCCCATTAAGCAGCTTAATCTCGCATCCATAAGATACAATAGCCATTAAACTAAATCCTCCGGTGGGCGAATATCATTTTGATGTAAGTTTATTACTTTATTTTTTATATTCTGATCTGGGGTGTGTTTATTTATTTATTTGAGTGTACTACGAACTTTTTGAGGGTAGATTTTGTCTCTTTCTATTTTAGTTATAACCCCATATTTGTACCCTATAGGTCCTAACGATTTTATGATAAATGAATCAACCAATATCTTTGATTTTAGCTCAAGTTGAGGATCTCCCGACTAACCAATGCATTTGCTTGATTTTGAGTCTGATCTACTCTATCTTTTGTCTAACATGATGTTTTCAATGTAACCTACTATCTAGATGGATGGTGAGGTATTTAACTGATTCTTTTTAGGGAATCGGACATCCGTTAAGTGACATAATTAGGCAACTCAAAATTAACATGGACAGATTTGGAGCTATTAAGCTGTATTCGTCTATTTGTAGATCTTGTTAACTATCACTGGTAATTTTTCTGCAGCGTTAGACAGAGATATATCTTTTCAATAATAACTGTGTCGTCGGAAAATGTTCCATGTACTGTTTCTTTTGTTGTTGGGATATCAACCGTGTGGAGCAGATATGGGAGTGGTCCTAAGATACCACCTTGGAGAACTCCAGACGAAATAAGTTTAAGTGTTGAGAATGCCGCTTGTTCTTTCCGAAAGATATGACCTCAGCAGTTGACAATAGTTCTGCGGTAGCAATTTGCTCATCTTCATCTTGTACATTGGTATCTTGTATCTTGTAGATTAGTCTTGTAGATTAGCAATTAGTAGCGTTGGGAACTATCGACTGAAAACAGTCGAAACATTAGATAGTCGCAATAGAGTCGAAATAGTCGATAGCCCAAAAACTAGCGACTGAAAATAGTAATTACAATTTTCAGACAAATGCACGGTTCGACTGTTTTTTTTTCTGTCAATTCGTGATGTCAGACGAAGATATACGAACCCTTTCCTGTAAAATTGTGAGAGAGGAAAAGACGAAGATAATTGCTTGGAACGGTTAATTTTATATGTGCTTATATTTTCCAACGGTAGTATAAGCGAGACGGAGATGTGCATATTCCTTCACGTACTAACTATAAAAAAGAAAAGGAAAAAAATTATTAGTGAATACTATCAACACGTAATTAATAATTTCATTTTGAAAGAGGTAGAATTACTTTTATATTCGAATGTTCTATGGATCTGCAAAAAGAATGGAAGTTCTCTATGGAATGGAATACTCCACAAATGTTTCCACAAAACGAAAATCGAGAGAGTAATCGAAATATTAGCTATTATTGCCATAAAACAGTCAAAAGTATTTTCATATAAATCTATCAGGAAACGAAAGTGATTCGTCACTAAAGAGAGTTTGAATGTTCTTTATAACACCGATTTTATTGTTGGTTTAGTATCAAACTGACACCATACACTTTACTACCAAAAAAAAAATACGAAAAGAGAATCTAACAGAAGACCCTATTAGCGAATATTATGAGCGCCCAAACGAACTGGTAGATCACGACAATAAAAAGGCCACTTTTGTTTCGTTGACGTCACTGGAAAACCGAATTTGATTGAAGCGTATGGCGATACGACGTCGCGCCTTTTATTGAGCTCTTTATCCGATGGTTTCGCTTTATGGTCGGTGAATTATTGACGCCTATGCGTGATGTCCGGGTCAGTTTTTCATTTCAGGCGGGTATATTTGGAATAGGCGTGTCCAGATCGGAGGCATTTACCGCCGGAATTGGTGGTGTTCGATTGACTTGCGGGTGGTTTCGTTTCCATAGCCTACCGGGTTTCTTTACATTTCCAGTTTAAATTTTGTGTTACGGCCTGTAAATTAATTTTAATGAATTTGAAGCTTTATCGTTAAAAATCGGTACACTGGATTTTATTCAAAGTATTGTCCATCGATAGCGGACACTTTTACCATCTTTCAGGCAATTTACGAATTCCATCTCGAAAGAATGATATATGTTTTGAGGTTATCCACGAATCTACAGACTCGATGGTATTTTCATAAGAAGTGAAGCCCTGCTCGAATAGGTCACGACTCATATGTCGAAACAAGGAGTATTCAGAAGAAGCAAGGTCTGGAGAACACGGCGGGTGGGGTAGAACTTCACATTTTCATGTTTCCATGTATGTTTTCGCCAGTTTTGTGACATATGGTCGAGCATTGTCATCTTGAAAAGTAACATCAGCCACATCAAGCTAATTCCACCAAATTCAGAACATTGAGCTTGGAGCTATTGATATTCGGCTTTGCCGTTGCTATTGATGCATAACCACGTAGTCTCCATAATTTTTCTCTCTTTGGATCATAATAATAGATCCACTTTTCATCACATATGCTGACGATACACACGAGGGTCCAATATCACCCACAAGAAACCTCCAACTTCTTAACAACTTAACAAAGTCAAATTGAGAGTCGAAAACATGGCTTAATAAAGCAAATGAGACAAAATCTACACCATATAACATTCACTCTTTGTAGAAGAACATGCCCTTCACTAAGATTGAATAATCATGAACTTCCGCAAGCAGACAAAGTTAAATATCTGGAAATGCATTTCGATCGACGTTTGACATGGAAAAAATGTTACAAAACGCGAACAGCTTAGGTTTAAACTAAACCAAATGTACTGGCTGATAGGGCGTAAATTTAAATTATCATTAGATAACAAGGTTTTGCTGTATAAGACAATACTTAGACCTATTTGGTATTTAACTGTGGGGTACTAGCAAATCTGACATAGATATCCTCCAGAGGTTCCAGAATAAAGGGTTGCGAGTCGAATATGTTAATGCGCCATATTATGTGTCCAACAAACTGATTCAGCCCGATATCCCCATAGAACCCATAACGAGTGTGATTCGGAGTGTTAGTGCGTAGTACTCTGAAAGAATATTAGTGCATCCCAATGTACTCGCCAAACCACATACCATGTATACATCTCCTGTTTATCAACCCGATGTAGATCTAAATCTAATTTCTCCATTAGAAGTTGCCACTGAAATTGACAACCTCAATCCTAAATATATACCTGGCGCCTGGTATAGATGACATTTCACCTGGATTATTGAAAAAACTGCCACGAAAAGCAATTGTCATGTTAACATATATATTTAATGCCTGTTTAGGATTGAAGCATGTTCTGGAATGCTTTAAGGTGGCACAAATAATTATGCTCAAAAAACCTGACAAACCCTCTGTATCTGCTCTACACTGCTGACATCCCAACAACAAACGAAACGCTACTTGGAACCCTTACTGAAGACACAATTAATATGGCAAACGACATATCTCTGCCTATCATGTTATGCAAAAAACAAAACGTATTAGAACCAAAATAAAACAACTATACTGCTTAGTCGGAAGATACTCCCAACTTCATTTAAAAGAAAAGAAATTGATCTATAATACAATCATAAGGCTCATTTGGAAATATGGGGTGCAAATATAGGGTTGCACTAAAAATTCAAATCAAATAGTCATCCAACGCTGTCAACAACAACAAGTTTCTTGGATTGATTACCATACCTATCGCTACGTAACCAACGAAGAACCGCACGATGACCTGGAAATCAAACGGATTTGCGAAGTTATCCAAGATTTCGCCTTGAAACACGAAAGAAGATTACCAAACCATACTAACGTGGAAGCAATATATAACTACTGGACAACGCGCAGGATGTCAGAAGATTGAGCGAACCAAACCATACGAACTTATATAAAGTGTATATCTTTAGTGTAAACTATAGCTTAAGTTATTATAATTTTATAATTGAGGAATACATATTGATGCATTTTCTCGCACTCGTCTTGCTTGTGAATTAATCCAGGTACAAATGAAATGTAGTAATAAATTAATTGTAAATTAAGATTGTACTAAGCGTATCTAATAAAGATGTTATCAAAAAAAAGAATTCCAGGAGCCATTTTAGGGCTTAGGGTGTTGTAAATATCTATGACAACTTCCACTGAAGAAACCAACTCTATAGTTACCTAGGGCTGATAAATTGATATACGGTTCTGTTGAAATACATTAACTAGATATTGTGAAAATGGATTAGCTTTGTCTTTGTTGAGATAATCTTTCCGAGCTTAGGCCATTAAAATGTGGTAGAAGTAGTTCTGTCTATATTCTCTTGTCTCTTAATTGGTCTGATTACTGACTCTATTAGACATTCTTTTATCTGCAGCGTTTCTGAGTCTGTACCAATATTTATTCTAGCCTTTCTCCTTTATTCTATCATATCTCTAATTTCGAGGGGGTAATTTACTTTATATAAATATAGTGACCAATACCGATCAATCCAAGTCGGTAGAGTCTAACGAACTGATAGTAACGATCTGTAAACGTCTTCGCAGACACCCTCCCCGACCAACAATCCTTTCGATACGTATATCGCCGAGCGGGATAGAGATGAGCAAGAAGAGACCGAACAAACAAAACAACCCGGCAGTAAGCAGATACCACGGAATCGAGGGAAAAGCGAAAATAAAGGGAAACCGGGAAAGCGTTTCCTTTTGTGTTTGGCCAGCGGTCGTAACTCTATAACTTACCATCCGAGATGTGCAAGTGTGCGTGCCTGCGAGTGTGAGTGTATGCGATGCAAAGAGACGGGGAAAAAAGTTGGTTAGAGTGGAGAGGAGACGGTGGGAGCCAGCCAGTCAGTCAGGTCAATAGCCGCAGCCTGGCGGAGGGACTGACGTCAGAAGAAAATAAATGGTATCTAAATATCCTGCTAAGAATTGCCGTCAACACGTGTGAAACTATGGGGGAGGAAGGGGGCAGCGAAGGGGACGCGATCTTAATATTCGGATGGGGACTGGGCCGGGCGACCCGGCGGTGGGGGAGAGACGCACCGGCGGAAAAAACGGGGAGACAGTAATGGAGGAAATATTAAATTTCGTGTAAGGAAATACAGCATACTTGATTGAAAAATAAACACGGAGACGGAGGACGTTAATAGAACCCGGACTTTGTTTTCGATGATGTTGTACCAAAGCTGTTTGGAAAATGGATGATATCCTGTTGATAATTAAGTTTACTCGGTGATACAACTTATAATTATTAGATTTTGTTGTCAACATATTACTTTTCCAACAGTCAAAGGTATCGTTTAACTCTAGTTGCTGGATATACAAGTAACATTTGGCGTTTCCTACATTCTACAGTTTCAAAAACTACCGGAAAACAAACGAGCGATATAGATATCTGTAACGCGGAAGTTAAATTTAGTTAACGATATTATTTACATTGACACATGGGCTGAAAAGTCCCGGGCGTAACAAAGGAGACTCGTTTTTTAATTCAAAATTGGCTTTATTCATCAACGTAATCTCCATCAAGAACCACACAATCATTCCAGCTCCGCTGTTTTTGGTCAACAGTGAGCAAACGCGGTACCCACATTGAACAGACCTTTCTCATTCTCAAATTCTCCTACAATGTAAAACCAACACGTTCTTTTGATATCTTTAAGATGTTAGCTTTAAGATTTTGTGGATATTTTCCATGTTTTCTAGTATTTGCACCTCATTTGGACATTCACTGCGTTCTGCATCATCGGTGTCTCTACGACCAAGTTTGAACTCAACAAACCAACGTTTTATTATTGTTTCTGATGTAATCTGACTTAACCTACTTACAAACAACTACAACAATCACTTAATGTTCCAACATTTGCAAGATAAAAAGGTTCTTTTCCATCTTTCCGAGACGTCTAATGACATTAACCACATTTAGAAGTCTGGAGGCTTCCGTATTGACGTGCTTCTGGAGTCGGCATATCTTCGGTCACAAATGCTTACATACCAAGGCGCATTGGCAATACACTTTAGCGCCTTATTTGGTAACCTCTGAAACACCTGGACGTTGGAGTCACTGGCGCAGCCCCAAAACTGAATTCCATAGCTCCATAATGGTCTCAGTATCTGCTGATACACAATAAGCTTGTTGTAAGTTGATAGCTCGAAGTTTCGGCCAAGCAACCAATACATTTTCCTGAACTTGATGATTGAGTTCATCGCGTTCTGTGCTACTTATGGAATTTGCAGTTTTGCTCTTATTAGTGTTTAATGTGTGTAGATATTACTTCATTTAATATGATTAACAATTCCCTAGTCCAAATAGCAACTTTATCAAGAGAAGATTGGAGTTTTCGATTGCAAAAAATACCAATTTTTCTCCATCTAGTGATCATGTGAAAATAGGGGAAACGATCTGAATTTAAAGGCTTATAATATTGCCAAACGATTATCATTTCCCCAATTGTGTGTCATTAAGATATTTAATGTATTGCGTGCCGCAATTTGTAAATTCGTTTCAGAATCAGAATATATGTTTCTTCTCATTTTAATCCAGTTAAATAGAGACACAATGCTGTCTGATTAGTTTGACCGCATAAACGAATGAGCCTGTCAAATTCTTGTTGTAATAATACACGTCAAAAATCGTAAAAAATCGTGGTCCAAATTTTATTATGTATGAATATACGCCACAAGAACGAGCAGAAATAGTGACAATATTTATTGAAAATAATCGTTCCGTTATTGCCACTCAGTGGAAATTGCGTCAAAAATATCCAATGACCCAGTGCCTCACAAAACCACAATTTATCGTTTACATCCGAATTTTCGACAGTACGGTACGACAGCAGACAGGACTCGTTCTGAAAGATAACGGATGTTTCGTTACGCTAAAAATGTGGCTCTGGTGCGCGATAGTGTTGCATAGTCTCCAGAAACATCAATTCAGAGACGTGGTTCCCAGTTACACATTTCTATACGCAGTTAAGGCGAATTTAAAACTGATTTGAAAATGTTCTCGTACAAAATTCTTTATTTTAATTCAATTAGTCCAAAAATTCCTGAAAATCCTGATCAACGGGTTGAGTACAGTAATACAATCTCAAGGCTGTCTAAAACATTATTAGTCCTTATTTTTTTTTGAAAATGGCCAAGGTGTTGCAGTTACTGTTACTGCTGAACGGTACCAAGACATGATTAGAAATTTTCTTGTGCCCGAAATGGAAGAGAACGACTAGATGACATGTGATTTCAGCAAGATGGGACCACAGCACACACAACTCGTTCAACAATTCAATTATTATACAATCCCCGGATTTAACAGCATTAAACTTTTTCTTATCGGTTTCTTTTTTGAATCAAGACTTTATGTGAATAAGCCCCAAACGATTCAACATCTTAAAGACAATATTTGTCACGAAATTGAAGACATTCAGCGTTAGATGTTGCAGGATGTCATCAAAAATGTGAAAAAAATAGAGCCGAAAGTTACATAGCGAATCGCGGTCACCATTTAACCGATATAATTTTTTAATCATACCGAAAAAAATAATGTGAAGACCAAATAAACTTTTTATGGAAACCAAATTTACTTATCTTTTCTTTGACCAAAGTTATAGGCAGTCAAAATGGTAGCAGGACTTTTGCCGTACGTAGTAATGGGTTGCCTAGATAATGTTAACAAATACAGAATATTATATGGTTCGAACGCATAAACGAATGAGCCTGTCAAATTCTTGTTGTAATAATCCACGTCAAAAATCGTAAAAAATTATGGCATGAAAATGTTCACGATTCAGTTCCATTTTTTTCCGAGATAAAACTTTCAATTAAATATAAAATAAACAAATAGCGCCCGTGCGAGAAAATGTTCTGAGTACGTATAACGTCAAAAATGTCAAACTTTACGATGTAGCTGTCAGATGGATCCACATGACAATAGTGTTGCCAATTACCGAAATATATATATATATATATATATATATATATATATATATATATATATATATATATATATATATATATATTGCAGACAGGAAACAAAAACTAATCAGCCTGTTGCACAACCCCAGTATCGACCATAACGGCAGATTGCAATCATCCCCGAATATCGCCCTGATTTGATTAGCTAATCTGATTCGTGGCGGGGTAGGAGGGTGAGACGGCGGCGGGGCGATGCGGGCGATTGAGGCAGTGGAGCAAAGCGAAAAAACCAAATTAGGGTCGCAATTCCATTAAGAGCGACCCCCTCGAGAACTTCCATTATCACCCTGTATACGTTGGAATGTCGTCGAAACAATTTGGGCCAATTACTATAAGGATTGCCCGGAGATAGGGGTTTGTCTCCTGTGGTCGGATGTAAGTGGCGAGCCCTCTTCATCCGTGACCAAGTTGTTTCTGTATCTTTGTCGTCTCCATTGTAATGCAACGGCTTTTGTTTATCCAATAGCAAACTCCGCAACATTTCAGGGGATTTATCGAAATAGATTCTGTAGACGTTAAAAACATTGAATGCTTATAAATATTATAGAACATAAAATACCACTTTCACTAATTCATTCTAACATCCACTCTGTATAACGTCCACAAAATTTTATTTGTCCATTCGTTAATGTAACTTCTTTATAAAATACGTTTCAGTTTTATCGAAAATGGTGCCCTTAATGTTAAAAAAATCAAATAATTAACAGAATTTAAACATTGGACAAAATCGCCATGACACAACATAACTTTATAAATCGATTGCGAATAAAGGGATTTTGAATTTGTTACATTCCAAAACGTCAGATCTGCTCATTTACATGTCTATTAAGATGAAATTAAGCTTCATCGAAAACAAGATACTGCCCAACGCCAAAAAAAAACCTCAATTTTCTTGTATGATGCTCACTTGTTATTTATCTATTCTTCTTTAGTATTTTCTTCAGGGGACATTCAGTTTTTCTCTTCCACAACCTTATTTTTATTTAAAAAAAACTATCGGAGTTTAAACATTTTTGTGTAAATAAACATATTACGTAAATTATCGGACATCCTTTATATGAACATCTTATAACTAACTATTGTGATGTTTCTAATGATATACGAGTTTGTTTTAATATAATCCTCCCACAGATTGATTTATATTACGACAGTAAGATGGAGATATATTATCTTGTACAAAAACCAACATAATTTAATAAAAAGTCTGATGTTCATCGGAGGAAAGATGTTCTCTTTGTCCATCTGGTCCGAAACATCCTTTTAGTCGGCAACAATAAATTAGACGAAATATTCGTCTATCCTTTTGTTCTTGTTTTACTTTTCCTCTACGGTCGATCAATTGGATTAAGTTCGATAGTTGTTTTAAGTATATTACTTTTAAAATCGATAGTATACTGATCTTGAGAGGTTTCTAACACTTTTCTTTTGTTAGTATTAGTATTTCTTTTTTAATATAAAGAATATTTGTCGTATATTTGATATGTATATTTTGTCGTATATCACATATGTAGCTAATATACCTACCATTTTGATTGCCTATAACTTTGCTCAAAAACAAGATAAGTAAAATTGGTTTTCATAAAAAGTAGTTCTTCACACTAGTTCATTTACAAATAGCAAAAGTTGCTTAACTGAAAAAGCTATAACTTTTAAACTAAGCACCAAATTGTCATGACATTTTGACACTTAAAGGTTAAGTTTACGAAGATTATGAGGTTACATCCTCTTTCATTTCAGGCCCGAAATTTATTATTAAAAGTTACTTATTGAAAATAAACTACTACCAAAAAGCACTCTATATAAAAAGCATCCTCATAGAAATTGTTAAAATTATAGTTAGTGATAGTTCCATGGATAAAAGCCATAGAGTAATAGAGAGAAAACTCAATGGGGTTTTCTGGAGAAAAGTTTCGCTACGTCCAATATCTAGATGGGGTTATAGTCGCCCATTCAACTAATTTAATTGGTCAATTTAAATCTCTATTATTCCGTCTTTATGTCTTTTTGTTTTACATGTTGAAAATAAATTCCCCATTCTTTTCTGTTAAAATTCTAATAACTATCGTCCATTTGTTAGTAACAAATTGACGAATAGGTTAACTTTCTAAAAATGTATGTTTTTAACAGTTTATGTATGTGTATACAAAAACCTTACGTATATAATTATAGCCTGTTCAAAGTTGTTTTGTACATACGTCATCTAAATTTGTGACGTTAAAACGTCGCAATGTTGTCGCATCAACTGTGAGTTTTAGTTCAAATGGACTTTGATATACAACAAAATTCTAATTTAAATGAAATAATTGAACAAAAGTATTATCAAATAAAGTTTATTTTAACATTATACTATATCTAAAAGTTACAGTTAATAATACAGTTCATAGTTTAGTGTTAAAATATGTTATCACTATTGCTTTCAAGAATCTTGGATTCGCCTGATAACTGGACGACTTTGGCAAGCTCATTCGTTTACGTGTTCGAACTAATCAGACATCATTGTGTCTCTTTCTAACTAGAATAAAATGAAGGAAAATATAGTCTGATTCTGAAACCAATTTACAAATTGCGACAGGCAATACATTAAACATCTTGATGACGTATGTACAAAAAAAAACTTTGAATAGACTATATATATACATACCAAACTATGTAAAAAAATTAAACCGAAATTCTTTATATATAAATCATATTGTTTCTATAGGAAGCATAGAATTACCAAAAAGGTCCAAAATATCCAGTAAATTTTTGATTATCTCCAACAAATATAAACATACGTACACTACGCCTTCTTATTTTTTAGAATAGTCTTCTGAAAGCAGAAAGTGTCAAATTTCATCTTTGCTACCAAATTTATACCTCGCGGAAACTACCTGGGGGAAAATTAAATAACTAAAACACTGTATCGCATGCGCACATTTAAGATACCCTTCTAAATTCTCAATATTTTATACTAGATGTTGGACATCGCGAAACATTTGTCTAAAATTGCCTATAAAGTTGCATATCTATTAGCTCTGTGACTGTTGCCACTTTTCGAGTAAAATAATTAATCCGTCTCTGAATAACTTAAATATCTATTTTTCTGTGTTAGCTTTTCAATTGCTAATTTCGTGTAAGTCACTGAAAACGAAATTGTGGCTTTTTCACTTCTTCTATTACGAAAATTGAAATTACTTTTTTCTTAGTCTCATTATTTTTATTGTAATTAGTTGCCATTAAACTTATATAAGAACCAGCTGTGTTTTCAAATGTTGGCGATGACGCCATAAATTTCAAAATCGTTTCCTGTGTTAACATCACGCCAATCTTTATTTTCCTGTAGTTACCGGTATCTTCCGATAAAACCTCCATTGGATCTCTATTTGCTTTTATTACGCGAAGTATTGTGTGTCGTCCATACAGCTCCGTCTTATTTTTAGAGGATACCGTCCTCTTCGTCCTCCATTACCGACCATCAGGTGCACCACATCCGAAAATATTCACTTACAGTGCAAACGCAGACTGCCGCTAGTCTAGACGGAAAAGCGCTTTGCCGGCAATGGAATACGCGAAAATAAAGCGAAAATATGACGCCGCCAGGTTGCCACCGTAAAATTTGATTGTTTCTCGGCACCTAAACGTTCACCCATAAAATCAACAAGTTCCAAATCTAATTTCTTAATATGTTCCATAATTGTTAGGTTATAAATATAAAATAATGTCAAATGTCACTCAGACGTCCAATTACGCCCACTTACATTATAAGAACAGTTAAATAGCTTTATTATTAAATACTTAAAATATTGTTTATGCTGTTTTATTATTTATACTGTTAAAATACAGTTTACGAATGAAATCTTATTTTATATAGAAACTAGCGACCCGCCCCGGCTTCGCACGGGTGCAATGCTGATACTAAATTAAATACACTACAGAAAAAATATGAACGTTGTATATAAAAACATAGCGGCCCGCTCCGACTTTGCACGGGCATAAAATATATATGCCTATGTCACTCAATGAAAACATGATTAAAATCGATTCAGTATTTTTGGTTCATTCATTACTGCCCTTGGCCTGCACGCATTAAATTTGGAGTAAAACAATTCCTCTTCCCCTATACTTACTATGAAGATTTCCTGCTATCTTTGGAATATCTAAATTCATACAATTTTTATTACATTACACATTTTTAAACGCAAATTTTAAATTTGTAATATCTCCGAAAATATTTGTTTAATTTACATGCTGTAAGGAACCATATTGATCTATATTAATTGCACACTGTATTTAAGGTACTTAATTCGATAAGGATTAATGCCGTATTGCTTAAAATAGCTTCGTAAATAAGCCATTTTCTTACGTAAAAAGTAAACAATAAAAATGGTTAATGTGGGTTATCCCTAAAAGATAAACATATACCATCGCGGACTTTTTTGTAGACCTTTTTATGGTGTACAATACTGTAGTACATTAATTTGATCTAACTCGTAGGGTTAGGCAGCGTTTTTGCTAATTGCTAAATAAGCCTAAAAAAATAGGTCAATTTACGACATCACGTTAGAAACCTCTAAAATTAGCAATGTTACCTTAGTATATTATGCATGTTTTATACATATAAACCTTCCTCTTGAATCACTCTATCTATTGAAAAAAACCGCATCAAAATCCGTTGCGTAGTTTTAAAGATTTAAGCGCACATAGGGATATAGGGACAGAAAAGGCGACTTTGTTTTATACTATGTAGTGAAGAACAACAAAAATTATTTGATTTTGTCATCAAACAATTCTTCATATATCCGACAGATGTCGCTGTAGTTCTACTAATACATTATAAAAAGAAAATATGTGAACTTTGAAATAAAATTAAAAATTTTATTTAGTGTCGTTTGAAGCAGTTATGTCAAATATTGAAATTATTTCCTAAATGGTTATATATAACACAGACTATTTAAAGTTTGTTTGTACATACGGCAAAATGTTTAATGTATTGCCTGTCGCAGTTTGTAAATTCGTTTTAGAATCAGACAATATTTTCCTTTTAATTTTATTCTAGTTAAAAAGAGACGCAATGCTGTGTGATTATTTCAAGCACGTGAACGAATGAGTCTATCAAAGTCGTCCGGTTGTCAGACGAATGCAAAATTCTTGAAAGCAATAGTGATAAAAGGTTATAACTCTAACTCTAACTATTGTGGCTGTATCTTAACTGTAGTTTTTAGATGTACTATAATATTAAAATAAATTATATTTGATAACATTTTTGTACAATTATTTTATTTAGATTAGAATTTTGTTGTATTTTAAAGTCAAAGTGAACTAAAACTCAGAGTTGATGCGGCAACATTGCGACGTTTTGACATCACAGATTTAAATGACGTATATACAAAATAGCTTTGGATAAACTATATGTTTATTATTTAAAAAATAATATATTTTTCACCATTTTCTGTGAATACATTTTGAATAAAATCAAATGTCGACCAATTTTATGTATATTTATGTATCTATGCCTTTTAATTATTTTGATGAATTGATTCGTTAAAAATTTATTTTTAAATTGAACTTTTTTTAAATTTATTTATTACATTTTTACTAGTCGGTACCGATTAACCGATAATTAGTCTTTACAAAAACTTAAATCGCCCGTATATATGTTATGTATACTCATCATTGTGATTTTCTTTCAATTAACCAATTCACTTTCTATAATTTCCTTTTCTTGTTTATGCTCATGTATATGTTCCTTCCAGCGTAGTTTAGCATGAAGATTCATTCCGAGATACATTATATTAAATAGAAGAAAACAATCCAAATAAAAGGTATTAGCCGTTAATATTAACAAGGATTTAGGATAAAGATAAAAGTTTAATAGACCATTAGGAATTTCGTTACAATTAAAACAAATTAAATAAAATAATTTTAATTTATTTCCTCAATTAGAACAATCTCCAATAGATGTCACACCGAATTCGTAAAATAATTTAATGTCATATAGACAAGCAGGAACAACGATTAAGGTTATGCCCGTTTAATTATCTAAATGATAAAAAATCCTTACAATCCTTACGTATTTTACTTATTGCTCCCTAAAGTCCCCATTTATCCCCAAGAGTATGTCTCTGTGCTTTAATGTCTTTGTGATGAAGCGACGTTTTGTCTGTAAATTGTTTACTAACTCTTATTTAGTTATTTGCCGAAATAATCAACGCGCGACAAACGAATTACGACGTCGTTTGTCCTTTCTAAATGTGTATAAACCTTCTCCAGTTTTGTCGAAGTATTTTGAGATTGTTATCAATCACCTTTACGCCACCGAGACAGAACTGGAAAAGGTCCAAGCTTCTTTGAACCCATGCATTGCGAACGTGAAGATTACTTCTCGTGATTTTTCGCAAACAGAATGTGCTATGGTGAAAGCTTATTACGGATGATTAAAAGTAGAAGAAATTCGAGGGGGCTTGTGTTATTTCTTTATTCGAATAATCGAACTTCTGTCCTATGAGTTGTACATATTTTTCGAGCCTCGATGTTAAGGTATTTCAACAGTTTGATTTATTTGAATTTGACTCGATTTTTTTTATCGTTTTTGATTAATAATTATTGGAAAATTTCGACTATATGACCACAAAATTGGACGTCAGTTACTGTATGTTTACGTATATGATTTCGCTTCTTTAAAATACGTTATGTTTTAGGTTATAATATTTATTCTAATCATAAATATATTATGCTAGGTTAAAAATTTAAAGTAAATTTATTCGGACAATATGTAATAACAGGTTTTTACATACGGAAAGTTATTGAAATAAAAGTATGTAGAGTTGGAAACATTAATTGATGTAGATTTTTCTCTAAAATTATCACAGTTATTAGCAGCATCATTGAATGCTACTTAACGATATGTTTCATAATATTTACAAAAGATGAAAAGGGTTCAAAACCTAATAAATACAATGCCAATAAAAAAAATCTCTCACATCCTATATGGGAATGTTAATATACACTGAGATAGAAACACAATATTTATTTAATTAGCCTAAACTGGATAGTATTCGCTTATGACAAATTGTATGATTATACGTTCATTTGCCAGTTTAATTCACATCCATTCTTAACCTTTTGTAGTGTAATATTGTTACACATATTTCCAATTTTTTTCAATATACCACTGTTCGTCTTTGGTGGCTTTTTACGTTGAATTGTGATGCATGTTTCATCTAAATTTCAAGTAGGTTACACTAATACCAGGAATTCATGGCATAAACTAAGGATTTTGAAAATCCAGTACTTCACAGTTAACTTTTTAGTTTAGTTAGTTTTCCATTAATTAGTTTTATTAGCTTTTATAACAACATCTTCTTTTATTATTTAATTAATACATTGTTACTAGTCGTTTCCGTCTAACCTACAATTTGTCTTTATGATAACATAAATCTAGGTATATGACTAGGAGAACCCATCGGTCCTACATCCCGGTTGTCTCTGGTTAAATAATGTTTATACATGTCACTGCTATAGTTTTATTATATACCCCTCACTACACAACAGTACACAAGATCAGATGGTTTGATTCTTTTGAATCTGTGTCTTGTTCTGGTGGTATTCAAAAGCTGCAATACTTCAATATTATCATGAGAATGAAGTTTCTCCTCATGCCCCCTTGCAATTCTCTTAATTTCTTGACTGATTGTGGGTATCTCAAGGTCCCGATGTAGGACTGATTCCTATAGCATTTGAGAGCGCCCACAATACCTCTCAGAACATCGTTCTGAAAAATTTATATTTTAATTATGCTACTTTTTGCAGAACATCCCCATAATTGAACTCTGTATGTCCATATAGGTTTCAGTATTTGCTTTTATAATAGTAATTTATTATGTACTGATAATTGTGATTTTCTTCTAATTAGCCAGTACATTTTCCTATATTTCAATTCCAGTTCTTTTGTTCTTTTCCACATGTACAGATTTACTTTCATTAATTCTTATTTTCCAGGCTTGTGTCCAATTATTTATATTGTCACTTACCTGTTGTAATTTTCGTGAGGCTTCTTCACTATTGTCTCCGACAGCTATAATCGCAATATCATCAGCAAATGTAACCATCGTAATATTTTCCATTCGTGGTATATCACAAGTGTAGAGTAAATAAAGCATTGGACCCAGTACACTTCCTTGTGGTACACCTGCTTTAGCTTCTTTGATTGCAGAGTAAGCTTCTTCTTGTTTTTGGAACAACAGAGATAGATTTATTAACACCAGGAGATTTGCCATACCATTTTGTCAAGTTACCAATGAAGTAGCAGTCGTGCTACACAACATTTTGTTGTATTGATGTTTGCTTGGATTTTGATCTACTAGTACTAAAAAGCGAAGTATCCATGGAAACAACTGTAGTTTAGCTATAAAAATGGTTCTAACGTATCCACTTTTATTTGATTTAACGAAATCTGCTACTGTGGCCCATCAAACACGTTTGAAAACTTACGATGATACTACTCCTTCATATCCCAAATTTTTACTACAGACATCTATCGATGTCATATGAGTAAATTGTAGCAAAAAAACATTTTTTGCATTACAACGCTAGGTCACACGTTACAAGAGTTGCGAGGAAGACACTGTTGCAGCTTGAATGGATTCTATACATGCATGCAAAGAAGCATTATTTGGCTACAATTAACTTCACAAAATTTTCACGTAAAAATTAGCCATACATTGTTTAAATTAAAGAAACAGATATCTATGATATACATAAAAAGAGACGGAATCATATTTGTACACCTATGATTTTACGACTCTCTATTTAATTATTACACAGAAGCATCGTTAGGAACTATTCGAATATATAGAAAATGCACGTCATGAAAGTGTACGACGTCAGCACGTCACAATGTTGTCGCCTCAATTTATGTTTTACAACAATTTCAAGTTTATAACTTTCAATTGTGATCACTATAGCCTTGAAGAATTTTTGAAGACATTTGGCAACATGGTTCGCCATTACCAATCCAATTCTAGTTTTATAGGATGATTCAATGACATGTTCCGATGCGTCAGACTCAGGCGTCAGATTCTATTTATATGCACTAAAACAGCCAATACACGTCATCAGAATTTCTGATGTTAGCATGTATCAATGTTGCCGCATCATCTTAGAATTGCAATTTACACCGTATGTTATTTTTTAACCTCTATTTACTATCACTAATGTTTTGAAGAATTTTGCAGACATCTGGCAACATGGATCATTAGTAATAACCCAAATCGAATTTTATATATCTTTTTAAATAAAGGATAAATTTAGAAAGAAAAATCTGATCCAAGTTTTAAACGACTTTTACATTTTTTTTAATTTCAGTTATCTATGACGCACATTGGCTCTTTTATTTGAAGGACTATATATAGTCCAGCCTTTGCAGTCATTTGGCAACATGGTGCACTAATACCAACTCAAATAGAATTTTATGTCTTGATTAGAAGTAACTTGAATGAGAAGGAAAAATCGGCTTCGAGTTTTGAATGACGAAACAGTAGCAAACTGCATTTGGTAGTATATTCGACGTCATCTATGACGTTCATTGGCTATTTTATTAGACGGACTATATATAGCCCATTGAATAAGCCAGCCAATAGGCATCATAAAAATTTACGACGTCAGCATGTCACAATATTACCATATCAACTTGGACTTTTGATTTATAACTTTTGCCAATGTTTTGAAGAATTTTGCAGACATTTGGCAACATGGATTATTAGTAATAAATCAAATCGAATTTTATATATCTTTTTAAATAAAGGATAAATTTAGAAAGAAAAATCTGAACCAAGTTTTAAACGACTTTTACATTTTTTTTTAATTTCAGTTATTTATGACGCACATTGGCTCTTTTATTTGAAGGACTATATATAGTCCATCCGATAAAACAGCCAATACGCGTCATCAAAATTTTTGATTTATGATTTGACTTTTGATTTATAACTTTTGCCAATGTCTTGAAGAATTTTGCAGACATGGTATAGTAATACCAATTCATCGACTCGAATTTCATATCTCTTTTAACTGAGAGATTTCTAACGTAAACTGGCAACTGCAATTGAAAATACGGTAAACTCTTGAAATGCCTTAACATAATAATCATTTGAGTCCGTAAGTGATAAATAGTTGGGCTTAAAAATTTAAACAAAAAAGAAATCTGCACGTCTCCACTGATCCTAAATTGGCCATGTTTCTTCTCTTGCAGCCCCATGCTAGGTATAGCCGAGTTCAAACAGGTCGATTACTACGACGGGACCAAAGTGCCGGCCTGTCACACCCTGGCCAACACTTTCTGGTCCGCCCTCTACTTCCTGGGCAGTATTTTCCTCTTTTTCATAGTACCTCTCATCGTGCTTCTCGTCTTGTACTGCGTCATCGCCAAAAACCTAATTTACAACGCCGCCAGCGAGATGCTCAACAAGCACCTGGATAACTACTCGATCCGGGCCAGGAGGCAGGTGATCCTGATGCTCGGCACCGTGGTGCTCAGCTTCTTCCTCTGTCTAATACCGTTTCGGGTCTTCACCATGTGGATCATCCTCGTACCGGAGGAGAACGTGTACAATCTAGGCGCCGAACGGTACTACAACATCCTGTACTTTTGCAGGATCATGGTGTACCTCAACTCAGCCATCAACCCGATCCTATACAACCTGATGAGCTCCAAGTTTAGACACGGCTTTCTTATTTGCTCAAATACCCGGAGAAAATTGCTGAGAAAACGAGCCAACGGAACGTTCAGTAGTACCCAACACTCGTCCAGTACCAGAAGCAGTACGTTCAGGACGAGTCATGAAGGATACCGCGTTTGCTATCGTCCTAGGACTTGCTCGGTGCTCATCAAGACTGACTCGTCCGAAACTAGAAGCCTGGATTCATTCAAGAACAGTCCCGTGAATAAACACTCAGCTACCAACAAGAAACGCGGTGAAAACAACGAGGATCCAGGCAAAAAACCGACCGGGAGCGAAGTCACCCAAATTAACGTCAACATTTTCACCGAAAAGGTGATAATATGCCCCGAAGCAAAACATCATCAGTCGGACGTTAACGACAGTCACCAAGAACCAAAGAAAAACGGTAAAATCGAAGAGGAAACGTTCGTTTAGATGCATCACGAACTCCCAATAAAAGATGTAATTAATCTTCCGCCAATGCCGCCAAGGGCTCGGCGTCAGAAAAAGTTCCCGAAGTATTATGATAATTAAAATTAATAACTTTCGATGCCAACAGGAGAGAAAGTTGGAGAAGACCCGACGGAAAATCTATAAATCAGGCTTCTTGTGCGTATTTGCTGTAAGACACTTCCAAATATCAGCCTCCGGTGCTTCCCATATCTAGAACATAATTAAAACGAATCCTTATCTATTGGTAACCAAAATATATCTGTCTATATCCACATCTAGTATTACCTCTATTTGTGTTAATATCCTATTTTGTCTAAGGATCATCTACGCATTTATAAACATATTTACCAAAGATTAAATATACGAAGATAAAAGCTTGTTTCAATTGTATTTTATTACACCCCCTTTATATTTTTCGATGCTAAATCGGAGCCAAACTATACTAACCAACTTAAAAAGTATTAAGGTTAACTTTAAAGTTTAGTTATTCTCAATGCAAAATATGATATTTAACTCTCATCTAAAAATTCTATAGTAATAAAATAAATACAAATGCTAAATATAACAATTACAAAATGAATTAATCCAAACTAAACTTATAACCGATCAAAACCGATGTCCTGAAACGCTTAGCCCGAACTCACCCGAACTAGAACTCACGCACTACTACTCGTACTCACACCTAATCATTTGTGAATGTCAAATCATCGATTCTAAGGCTCATCCTACCAATGACAATCAACCGAGGTCCCCAGAAAACGTAAGTACGTCTCATTTTTTTAATCACATTAAATTTATCGGTGTTAAACTTAATTTTTCGCAAGAATCTAAGAATACAATAGAATATACATTATTATTGTATTAATTCGTGTTTATCGTAGATAAATAAGTAGAACTCTAATTTTCTTAGTGATCATTGCAATGTCTTTTAAAGAAAACAAAACCTAAATTTTATGACAGTGACAGTGATAGCTACAATGATTTTTTTAAACTAATAATACCCCTATATTTATACCACTCAATATACACTCTATTTTATAGTTATATCTGTATTATAGATATTTTAATTGCAAATAATAATTTAATAAATATAATCGCTAATTAAGTTTAACACTGATGTAAAAAATAACACCTGCTTTTAGATGATACCGTGTTTAGATTAGTTTGATAGGCGTTAACAGTAACTTTTAGAAGAAACCCTTCTTCTTAATCGAAATCCACAGCCACCTACCCGATAAGCGAAAAGTTTAAATTAGATTTGGGGGTACGTATCAGTTGGCCGTGTAGTTTCTTAGTCTCGAGTTTGGCTAGCTCGTAAATAAATCAGATCATATTATTTAGCTGATGCTTGATAACATTAATTTTGCTAAATTTCCTCTATCGCCCGTTAACGATGAAACTTTTTTGTGATCCGTCGTAGGCTGTCGATTGTTGTTGCGCCTCCCGTTCGAGAAAGTTTCCTTCGATACGCTGACCGGAGTAGTTAGGAAGAGATAAAGTGTCAGACATGAAAAAAATCTACCACTTGTTCAAACCTACGTGGCGAAAAAATTATTGTTTGTTTAGTCGCGCCAACTCGATATAAAAATAGATATTTACTTAAAAAATAGATGAATTCTGTGTCACTATATAACTCTTGATAAAAATGTCTACCCTAAAATGTTTTTAATCATAGGCAACTAAATATACAAACAAAGCATTTTGCTACTTGGGTTTGAAAAAATGTATAAAAAACGCAATTCGTCAGAAAACAAAAACTATTATAATATTGTATTTTAGTCCCATCCTGGCCATTACCCAATACAGTTCCGAGAAGTATTATGACGGCACCATTGTGTTCGTTTGCTTCAGCATGGTGGAAGATCTATTTCCCTGTGTTTTCTTCATCAGTTCTGTCGTAGTATTCTTCATATTTCCACTGGCGATCCTTATATGCATCTACGCGTTAATTGCCAGAACACTGATGACTCATCCCAACAATTTGGTAAGTCCTAGTAATTTCTGTTCGACTACATTTAAAAACCACCTATAATATTCTGATTAATTTATTTATAACTACGTAATGGCATATATAAATTTAAACTAATATTATAAAATATAATTTTGTTCCCTGGACATATGCAACCAAATATATACATATATTTTTAGTATTCATTTTTACCTCATAAATAGCAGTATTTTACTAAAGCTAATATATTTATTAGACATTTTGTGGAAAAAGTGTTTAGTTCTCATTATATTATTTTTTCAGACTGGTCTTCAGAATAAAAGTGTTACAGTACCCAGTCAAAGTGTTATCAAGTACCGCAAGCAGGTGATGATGATGCTGGGCACTGTGGTGTTGGCGTTCTTCATTTGTCTGCTGCCTTTTCGAGCACTGACTCTTTGGATAATTATTAGTCCCGCGGGATTTAATTTTAATATAGGTAACATTTTTCTACGGGTTAATAATGAATGATTGGTTGCCTGTATTTCGGTGGATTTAAAACGCTTTTCCTTAACTACCATATAGTATTTGTTTCAGGTTTAGAAACGTTCTACAACATACTGTATTTCTCTAGGATAATGTTTCACATAAACTCAGCAGTCAATCCTATCCTGTATAATATAATGAGCTCGAAATTCAGAAGCGGGTTTTTAAAACTCTGCGGCATGAGATCGCTAAAGAGGAGGCTAAGAAAGACTGAAATTATCAGGTATTTGCGCTACAAATATATTTATATCTTAATGTATGAGATACCTGTATCCTTTCAGAAAAAGTACTACTAGTTCTACGACACCCAGCAGTCAACAAACATCAGAGAGCGCAGTAAAGAGCGGTAGGAACCAATCTAGGTAAATGTTCCCTCAGTCACCTGCAACTAGCAATACATCGCCTCAATTATTTTTTTAGGTATTCGAGTAGTTTGAAGGAAGTAAAGGAGAATCCCAAGGAGGAGGATGTTCAGGGAGGTCCCACTGCACCATCCCCAAGTAACTTAACCAAGAAAATTTACATAAGAGCGCCAGTACAAATCGCTGGAGGAGTGACCGGACAAAAGCTAACTTTAGGAAACGAAATATATGTTTAGATCTGTAAATGATTAATGAAAATTGTACTAACCTACAGGGTAGACTAACGTTACGGTAGCCGAAATGTAATGACATTTATGCCACTTGATTTTTTGTAGTATTATTATTTTTAAGTTATTTATTCTCCTTTTTAACGATACCGAGGGCCAATGTAACAATGTTTTTATTAATATTACTAATTTATTTACATTCCTGTGGATTTGCTATGCAGAAACAGGTAAAAGGGGACTCTACTGAATAACAAGCAAGACAGTTTTAATGTTTGGAATAAATGTTTATCGAATGTTATGCAACTTCTTATACAATTAACTAGCATTTGCATTTTACTATTTTTGAAAAAATGTGATATTGTTCTTAAAGTAGCTAGGTATAAAATTTAATTACAGTATACTATATTTTTAAAAAATTGGTAAGACATGCAAAATAATTTGTTATGTATATTCGTAAGTATTGTTGAGTATATTCCCCATTTTACTATACCGTACTAGTGCCAAATAAAACAAAGAAAACACTTCGAGCTTTAATACAAACGGTGATTCATAGTGATGAGTAGAGCTACAGTGTAGTAGAGACAATAAGATAAGGTATACTGCCCTTTCATAAAAACGCTTATATAGAAAGAGGAAATATAGTTCGATTTATGGTATATTTAAATAAAAAGACTTATATACCCAAGCCGTTGCGAATATATATATATATAGTATTATAAATCGAATATCGCCAAAATACTTTATAACGACACTTCTGTTATGGAGTGATTTTTTCTTTATTGTTAAAGACATTTTATGTTTTTGTTAGTTTGTCGTTTGGAATAATAATTATTCATATCGAGCTGTAGCGAGTTAAGTATCTGAAAAGCTATAAATTCAAAAGACATTTTATAATAAATTTTTCAATTTAATCTAGTCATATTTACAAATGTAACTTTTGTACCTCAAATAATATATATGAAAATAAACATTCAAAATACGTTGTTTTTTTATTACCATTCGAATTTTGAGAAATACAGTAATTAATTACTGGATATTTATATTACTTATTATCAAGGAACAAGAAATTTAAACTATTTGACATATGTCGAAACAAATTGTAAGCTAAACGTAAAAAAAATGATTGTGAAATTTCAAGGCGTTCTGGGATATACTAATAAGACTATATAATTCCAAATAGAAATATATTTTGTATAACATAGATAAAAAATCTTTAAAATATTCAAAGTTTCTACGTAACGCATAATTTGATGGTCTCATTGTTTACGATATTATAAATTATGCGGATATACATAATATATAGTTCCTAAATAATGAAATGTAATGCACAGGAAACGTTAATATTTACACAATCTTGATAAAAGATGATGTAGTCATTGGTCTGAAACGTGTTTTAGAAATCCAAAAGTATACATTTAATCGCTATCAGAATCATTGTTTTCTTGTCTCTTCAATCCCTCTTGTAACTGTAGAACGTGCTCTATGGGGTGAGGTTTGCCATCTGCACCTACTCTGCAAGGCTGAATTGTTCCTGACTTTAGGAGATTATTCATCAGGTGAACTAGCTTCATAGCCTCGTATTCTTTTTGTTCATCGGTCATACCTGGAATTGAGTACACAAAGAAACGATGGTGCTATCGACCGATCAATCTATAATATACCTTCCATGGGATTGGGATGAGGCTGGTCTAGGCATCCCAAAACGGGATTGATTAAGTGTTTTTGCTCGGCGTATTCCTCGGTCTCGCTGTCTTCATCGTCTGAACTGAAGTGAGCTTCTGCTTCGTCTTTCTTACCACCTAGGGATGGAAGTGTTTGGAACGATACACGTAATACTTAAATTTACTTACCTAGAAGCCCTCTCTGGGCAAATAAACCAGCTGCATTCCCATATCCCGTATATTTTATCATTCTGGCAACATTACATTTGCAAAGTATGAACAATAATTCTGCAGCTAAGTCCCTAATTTGAGTAATGGGTGATGTCAGCAACTTGCACAAATGTCCTCTCAGTGTATCAGTATCTTCAGGTCTTTTATCGACATCTTTTAAAGGTGGAAGGATATGCAATCTCAAATACTTCCTCATTGACCTATGAGTACTAGTTGCCTTCAATAATACTGTCAATACTGGAGAGAAAACTTCCAACTGTTTCGCCACATCCTTCTTATCATTAAATTTAGCTTCTAGGAACATTAAAATCTCATGTATCACGATCATGTTGTAATTTTCATATCTCAATGTCTTTGGCAGGGGCTTGGATTCATCCACTGGCATCAGGAGCTCTACATAACACAATGCTGGCACATTGGTTAGTAAGTTTATTATATCATTTCTTAGTTGCCAAGTCTTGTCCAAAGTTATTGTTGATGCAAGCAGGTAATTCCTTAAAATCCCCACCAACTCAGTGTATTGTTGAACACACTGATCTTCCATTGAAATTTTCAAGGTTATATTAAAGAGAGCCTTCAATGTTTCCGAAGCAATATCAGCTTTTTTATCATCTAATACTGCAGGTAGATGTGATTGTGCAATGCCTTCTGCTGCCTCCTTGAGAATCACTTTCAAAACACTTATAAGAACAGTCAAACCATCTAAATCTGTTTCTATTTTGGTCCTCACTGCTATAGATAAGGCTGATAAAAGAAATACTAATTTAATGTCATAGTATTTGATTGTATCAGACACATGGAAGTTTTCATATAATCTAAGATAAATATAATTAGATATTTTGTGCCTTTTAATATTTAAATCAAACATACTTTATACGATTAATGAGTTTTTCCACTATGCCATTGGTGACAGATTTTTCCACTAGTTCCTTGCTGTTAAATAAAGTGTTCCATAGTACTTTTTGTCCTTCCTCAATTTTGCACAATGTGTCCTCATCATAATTAAAAGATTTATCATTTAAACCAATATTTTGAATGACCAGAGATAACCATTCTTCACTAACTAAACTATTTACTGATGCTTTATCTCTGCTGATAATACGAAATACAGTGAAGACAACACCTAATAAACCATTGTCATTGATACTGGTAGCTAAATTAGTCAAGCTTCTCCACAACTTTGCGCGAATATCACCTTCTACAACCAAAACTTGAAAAACATGTAAAATTAATTGAGGATATACCTTTTAATTCGGCAATATCAAACTCCTTATATTCTTTTACCAGAAAATTGACCAAGGCTTGTTCATAAAGAGGCTTATCGTCTTTCTCAATCCCATTAATGATATCTTCGATGTTTTTTTTTGTTGGTACTGTTAAATCAGGTTCATAATGTTGAAGTTGATAATTAATCTCTGTAGCAGCCATTTCTAAAAACTGCTTTAAAAATGTACCTGGACACATTACAGTAGAGACAATAAATTACCAACTAATTAGTGAAAATAAATGAATGGAAGTATCATAATAATTATAATAAACACAATTAAATTATACCTTTTAGAACTACACACACCCAAACCACCAACTAACCTATAAAGCGTGTTAAAAACGTCATTATATACAGTGTTAAATAAACATAAATATTTTGGAGAAGTATTGATTACCTACGAACAGTGCCCTATTATTTTTCCAATAATTTTACAAATCTACATACAGAAATAAATCGATTTAAATAGATCTTTGTTTTGATTGCTGCTACTAAAATTACTTAACAGGTGGTGCTAGTATTGCGGAAAATATATATATTTTTTTATAGAACTCTATTTTTTATAATACATAAATATATGAATACAAAATTATTTGTTTTTAGTCATAATTGTAGACAATGAAACTTTTTTCTATAAATTCCGTCAGTAAAGTATATAATTCAAAGATCATATAATGTTATTAGTTTCCAGGGAATTTTAATTTTTTATGTTTAAAAATGTTTAAGTTAATTATTTAAGATAAATGATTGATTGTAATGATGCGCATTTATTTATGTTTTTTTGAGATACTATTATTATTATTGTGCACTAAAGTGATAATATTAGCTAGGTTTAAACTTCCCGGGATGTTGTCAAATGTCAGATGTCAACGCAATTTGGTGCGGCAGCGCCTTCATAATTATGCTAGGAGACTGCTAAACAGACAAGATCGTTCGTTAAAATTTCTTTTAAGGTTTTAAAGATTTGTAAGTACATCTACACACGTTTTACTCAATTTTGGCGAATAACGGTTCTAACTAAGCGGTTTGCTGCTTCGTTAGGTGCGGAACGCGGTTATTAAAATCAAGTAAAAACGACGATATCGGCGTTATCCACTGGACTTGGGTCTACAATGGCAGCCAGCGATTCTGCGGGCGACGATTCTTTGTATCCGATCGCCGTACTAATTGATGAACTTAAAAACGAGGATGTCCAGGTAATAATTGTTGTGCTTGTGCATTTTAACTTTAAATTCGAATGTTAAATTTGTCGAGCGTGACAATATGATTCATTTTCACCTACTTTTAGTCAAAATTTTACACCTGAAACGGTTTTTTATTTGGAAATATGACTAATTAATTGTTTATTGACAAGTATCGTATTATCTATACCTTTTACATATATTTTGGTTTTGCTGATAGTTGTAAGATTGATGATAATAATTATATGGTAAATATTTACTTGGTTAATTTTTCATGCATTTTAAAAGTTGTATGTGTAAGTTTGTTTTTTTTTATTTTAGTTACGGCTTAATTCAATAAAGAAGTTGTCAACAATTGCATTGGCTTTGGGGGTGGAGAGGACCAGATCTGAACTCATTCCATTCCTCACTGAAACAATCTATGATGAAGACGAAGTACTTCTGGCCCTTGCGGAGCAGTTGGGCCAATTCATTACACTAGTTGGCGGCCCTGAATTTGCATATTGCTTATTGCCACCATTGGAAAGTTTAGCAACAGTTGAGGAAACAGTTAAGTAGAAGTTTTTATTTTTAAGTGCTAGTATGAGTAATTTAAAATATATGTCTATTGTATGTAGTCCAAATAAAGGGGATTAACTAAATTTTTCAAATTTCATGTAGGTTGTTCGTGATAAAGCTGTAGAATCTCTCAGGGCTGTTGCTCAGCAACATAGTCCAGCTGATCTAGAGACTCATTTTGTTCCATTAGTTCAGAGATTGGCATCTGGTGATTGGTTCACATCAAGAACTTCAGCATGTGGATTATTTGCCGTAAGGAATTGATCATATTACATTAAAGTTATTTACATTTTAGCTATATGGTTCTAGGTATGTTATGCCAGAGTGTCAGCTGGGATGAAAGCAGATTTGAGGTCCCATTTCAAAGCGTTGTGCCAGGACGACACACCTATGGTGCGTCGTTCTGCCGCCACAAAATTAGGGGAACTTGCACAAGTCGTGGAACTGGAATATCTTAAATCAGATTTGATACCCATGTTTGTTAATTTAGCTCAAGATGAACAGGTTTGTGTTATTGTTATATATAATTTTGTCTTCATGATGACTCTTTTTAAGGATTCGGTTAGACTTTTGGCAGTTGAGGCATGTGTTAGTATTGCTACTCTACTGCAGCAGGAAGACGTGGAACAGTTAGTTATGCCTACGCTTCGGCAGTGTACCGGTATGTTTAATGTTATGCACACATGTTGGACCTGAATAAACAATGAGTTTGTGTTTTTGTTAGGTGACACATCATGGAGAGTTCGGTATATGGTGGCGGACAAGTTTACGGAATTACAAAAGGCGGTAGGACCCGAAATAACCAGAACGGACCTAGTACCAGCCTTCCAGGGCTTGCTCAAGGACACTGAAGCGGAAGTAAGAGCAGCCGCTGCGAATAAAGTAAAGGACTTTTGCCAGAGCTTAGATAAAACTCATCAAGAGAATATTATTATGACAAATATACTTCCATGCGTTAAGGAATTGGTAAGATTATTTGTTCCGATCCGGTAGTTTGGTGTTTTTAAATCTCGTGTGATGTTACAGGTCGCCGATCCTAACCAACACGTCAAATCAGCACTGGCATCGGTCATAATGGGATTGAGTCCTATCTTAGGACGCCACAATACTATTGAACACCTTCTACCTCTATTTTTGACTCAGCTGAAAGACGAATGTCCTGAGGTTAGATTAAATATTATCTCCAATTTGGATTGCGTCAACGAAGTGAGTTAAGAGGACGATTGTATTTTTATCGACGATTTTAACGTTGGTCGATGGTTTCAGGTCATCGGAATAAAGCAGTTGTCGGAGTCATTGCTACCTGCGATCGTCGAATTGGCAGAGGATTCGAAATGGAGAGTCCGATCAGCAATAATCGAATACATGCCCTTGTTGGCCGGCCAACTCGGTTAGTGCCACGACATTACCGGACTACCGGTCTTTTCTAATCGTTCTTGATTTTTGCAGGGAGGGAGTTCTTCGACGAGAAGCTCAACGCTCTCTGCATGACTTGGCTCATGGACCACGTGTTCGCCATCCGTGAGGCCGCGACGCTGAACTTGCGGAAGTTGGTCGACCAGTTCGGCGCCGAATGGGCCGAATCCACCATCATACCGAAGGTGTTGGCCATGTCCAGGGATCAGAACTATCTCTACAGGATGACCTGTTTGTTCTGCATAAACGTGTTGGCCGAAGCCTGCGGCAGCGACATCACGACGCGGCTGCTGCTACCCACCGTTCTGAGCATGGCCAACGACAAAGTAGCGAACGTTAGGTTTAATGTCGCGAAAACCTTGCAGAAAATTGCTCCACAACTTGACCAGGCCGTCATACAGCCACAGGTAAGTCAATCTCAAATTTTTGATAACTAAAAACTAAGTAAAACGTTACTAAAAACATGACATAATTAAAGGACGACCGCTAATTAGTAATTTGATTGTCCTTGTTAAGTATAAAGAGGTTCCTCGAAACAATTATGGTTTATTTGTTCATCTGGTCTAGTTGCCACATAACAAAAGTCGCTATAATACCGAATAGTGTTGATAACATATTCTAAAAGGTTTACACCTTAAAATTATGCAAAAAAACATGTTTTTTTTTTAAGTTTCTAGATCAATTGGTGAGCCTTAACATTTTGTATTTTTCCGCAGGTTAAGCCTATTTTAGATAAATTAAACATGGACGTAGACGTGGACGTCAAATATTCAGCATCCGAGGCTATTTCAGGTATAGCTGGTGAGTATCCCGTCGGTGCCCAGTACGAACACCATTCACAATTGGTCGTTTCAGCTTTAGGTTGAAAATCCTCGGGATGAGCTAAGACACGTTTAAATGTAAGTAATGAAGAACAAGAGAGCTGGAAAAAATTTATACATAATATTATCTCATAGAGTTTCATAATTGTTACACCACTTATCATTTATATATTTAAAAAAAACATCAGTATGTAAAATGGATGACTTAGAGTTTAGTATTAAATCAAAAAAAAAAACGAGAAATTGTTCACGAGTTTTGGTCTAGTAATGCTAAATAATTCTTTTGTTATGTAAGTATTTATGTTTGCCATAATTTAAACAGGTTTCTTAAGGCATTGGTCGAAAATATATGTCGAGGAGAAAAAGTCCCGATAGTCGTTGCGTTGTTTCTACTCACTCTCGAAATCTACTATTAGTTTCTCGATTGGTACATATACATAATACGTTTTTGTTTCCTTGGTGGCTTACCATCATCCCCGAGCATTTATTTACGTAATTTTAATTTTCTTGTTTAATGTAAATATTTAAAACTATGTAATGTTTAATAGTGCAAAATAAATTTTAATATCAGAAAAACGTTGCTGTTCTTTGCCTTTTATTTGCGGCTGCTGTTAGTAGTGTTGGGATCCCCCGGGTTGTGAATTAACTTATTTTGATAATCAGTGAATTACTTAGTGTTGGTATTCATGATTAGGTACTTACGTGTGTTCTTATATTTTTCACTTTAAAAGGTACTTATTGAGAGAAATTGGTAGAATATAAATTAATACAAATATTTTCCATAAAACATTTCTAAAGTTTTTTCGGCTCCTCAGGTCGTTCTTTGTCATTGACATCAAAATTGCCACTTTTAAATCGTTGAAAAACAAAATCAACAATTGGAAACACTACACTACAGAGCAGCATGACCATACGTTTCTAAAAGTGTTTGATGGGCTTTAGTAGCAGGTGTTTTCAAATCAAACAATAAATGTAATGAATGTAGGCAATTTTAAGCGTTTCATGATATACACTCTAGGTAACTAACTAATACTAAGTGGGAAAATGTTAAAACCATCCAATTTAACAGTTAGGTTAGCTTGTTTAACTGTTGCCTACTTTAACAATAACCAACACAATATATCAACTAAATCGTCCTTCAAATTTCCGGCGTTTTTTTCTCTCTTATATTCCATAGTCAATTATTTGTAATCTTACGTTTAAAAAAAAATTCAAAAATGTGTGTCATGTACGCAAGCATGGTAACTGATATATAGGTTTGTATTTAGGCAACCTTAACTTCACTAGAAAGCGTTTGGTTTGGTCTCGAAATCAGACAATAATAATCTCATAAAAATATATATTACTCTTATAATAAAAATGTATACAGTCCACTATTTGTTACTAATTTCTGTTTCCGTGACGCCAGCCGTGGTGGATTCGAGCTCATTCTTTCTGTTGCTACTATCTGGTATCGATTTTATTCGATGGAAACCAGACGAGTCTACTTCGCCGCTGTGGCGGTTCACTTTGCTCTTGCTGGATTTATCACTGGTCCCCAGTCTCTTCCCTTGCAATATTCTTTGTTCCAGTATCTCGTTAGTGATACCCTAAGAAGAGATAGTTCGGGTAAGGTACAGGAAACTGGTCTCGTGTTACGTACCATTAGCTCCGTTAGGGTTTTGCCCCGGGAATACCCACAGTCGCCTCTCCCGAATATCCAGCCAGGAGCAACTCCCTGTGGGTCGTATAATAAAACCGCGTTCCTACACGACGTGTACAGTATTCTGGACACAAGAAATATGTTGACCTATAGCGAGAAAACCACCTTTGAATTCTATTAGTATCGGACGATATAAAATACTGACATGAATCACCGCAACAATGACTATCAACATGATAAAGCCCTCGATGATGCATCCTATGGACCCCTTCATTTTCTCCACGCACCCTTTGGTGTTTATGGAGTCCGCGACTGTCTCTGGGGCGTCCACCCATAAGTTAGTAAAAGCAGTTTGTTGGATGGGATCGTGGAAACACTGCATGGGATACTGGATTTTACAACAAGACCAGGGTATGACCGGAAGGTACAGTTTGTTCTTGTCATATCGTAATCTTTAACAAAACCTGGCATGATCGAGAATTTATCGAATAAACGTACGTACTCGTCAACTTGTTTTGAACCCGAATTTATGATAGTCTTGTCCATCCACTCGATTTGGTGCCAATCTTTATATGAGTCATAGCCGCAGCATTCTAGATTATATTGTATCGTGTCTATTGTCTCTTTAATGTCCATGTCGTACAGATAATTCTTCATACCACCTAGAAAAAATGTCTATTTTTACCCGTAGATCACCACATTACATTCCTTTACTTTGTATAGAATTCTTCATTGATTTTTCTATATGTCTATTAGTCTTTTTGGATAGATTCGCAATTATTATCAGCATAATAACGGTATTGGTTCCCGCAAAGTACCACAACAAAAGTAAACTCCTTGTACTTTTTCTAGAGATAAACATACTTACTATATCAGATATATAGATTATACGCTAAATGTTATATTGTTTTCTGACTCACTTGTGAGCTTGGCTAAAACATTTACAGCAAATCCTGATACCGATTAACCAGTTAGTTACTATGTTGAACCCAAACAGGGCGTACACGACGAAAACAAAGTTAATTTCAGCCTTCTCCGTTAATATCATTGGCGAGATGTAGACACACACGTATATCGACACGCCAACAAACATACTCCCGATCAGAATTTCAAATATATTTAAAACTACAATAAAACTGTTAATGAGGTAGTCCGACTTCTAAAAAATAAAGGACACCGGTTTTTACCCAGAAATATTATCTTCAGTGTTTTTCTTTGATTGTGGCTTAGTTTAAATAACCCAATGCTCATAATATTGGAAATAAAAAGTGGTATATAACATTATAGTGTTTTTGACAGTTGGCGTGTCAATTTGACAAAGGGGACTGACAATAAAAACAAATGAAATTTTGAAGTGTTCTTTTTAAATACTGTATTTGTTTAAATTTCCATTTCAGTTACATTTTTATCTGTTTTATTTAAAATTATCTTTTTTTCTCTTTGTTTTGTAGCATTTTCTTGGAATTTTTTCACGTTAACTTCGGCGACGTCGTACAATATCGTTCTCTTCGGTACAGCACCAGACTGCAAGGCTTTGAGATAACAGCGGCAAAGAGATTGTTCTGTATCGATGGGATATATTAAATTTTTCCAATTAATCCATACCTAGAAGAAATATTTATGATCAAACAATGAAAGGACATCCAAGCGAAGACTCACATCCTCTTTAGTTACAGTGAATGTCTCGACGACGCCCATGTACTCGGACCAAAGAGTTTTCCTGTATTTAACATCGTGTCTTTTCATCAGAGGAAACAGTAAAACGTTTGCGAACACTTTGTTGCCGTAGCTGACTGCTTGATATTGTTCTAGTAACTGCACGTAAAAGTCTTTGAAATTTGTTAGACCTAGAAAATGATTTTTTTTGAAAATGTATTTATAATATAAGTAAAATATATGGTTGGTTAATAATATTTACCAGAAATTTCTTGTTCAAAGTTGAGTTGTGCCTCGGCTTTGTTAATGAACCCGTAAATCCGAACCAATAAGGTTTGTATATCGTCCAGGAGGAACAGGTTATCGCTACCCAGGAAGAGACAACTCAGCCTCACATATTTTTCGGTCACGCTGATCGATTGCGCCAACGTGTGGAAGTAGGTCTCGTAGATCAGGATCCACCTTAAACAGTTTAACACTATACGAAAGTCGGCTTGTTCATCGACGGTTTCTTCTTTGGTGCGTTTCTGTTGGTTCGCGTAAAGGAGAACTAGGGGCGTGTAGATCCAATCCATGGGAATGACGTTGCCAATGCTCATATCCAGCGAGAGTGTAGTTTCGAACGTTATGTTATTCTGGAATAATCACAGTGTGCTTTGATTAAATTCTATTAACAAATATTATCGTTTTACTTTGGTCAAACCTAGGACGTTGGCGTAGACGGTCTTGATCTCGTCTAAATTACTCCAAGCGTTTGTTAACTCATCATTTTTGTCACTGATCCTCGTATTTTGCAAGGCAACTTCAACAGGATAGAATCTACGATCAACAGCGATAAAATCACACGTAGATACGCCTCCAAGATTGCAGTTTCATACCTTGGACAAAACACGACGTTATCGAGCAAAAAGATCATGTCCCTCTTTTGTTCGGCACTGAAAACACTCAGTCCCTTAACAGCTATATCATAGTAGAACGTTGGATTCACGGAATCGCCAACTGATTTCGCGATTTTGAGGAGATTCATCACGAGGAATGTTTCACATCTGTTGAACCAATTACCCACATTGTAATAATGCTCGGCGTTTTTCAGTTTACTTGTGTAGGTTTGGATATTGGGATGATTCAAAAACTGAAGCTTCAACTAAAAATTATTAATATATATTTATACCATAAACACAATGCTGTTGAAAAACAAACCTGTGGGGAATTGTACGTCATGATGCTGGTAGTTAAAGCATACAGGAATGGCATGCAACTGTTTAATTGAAGAACCGGGACGATGTGATCCATAGTGTGCCATACTGCAGCTTCCAATGATTTTAAGTTCGCAGTGGTCTTGTGTGTCTCGTAATTATTAAGAAGCAACGAACCATTGCTAAAAATTATCTCGGGTAATTTGACGCAAGCGAATGTTTTTCTTTTACCTAATATCTTTAGTCGCTGTACAAAATATTTCGGAACTTATCATTCTTTCCAATGATCCGACATCTAAAACAGCACTGTAGTTGCAATTGTATGCTGCTGCGCATAGCAAAACAGACGAGGTAATTTGAGAATGTCCACACTGTAAAACGTGAATAACATGCAAAATTTCACATTACTCTACTTAAAAAGAGGCAGAATGAACTCTAATGTAACCAAATCGGTCTATAAATTCGATTTATTATCATATGTCAATGCAAATATAATAAAACAACTTTAATCTACAGACTATTCTGGCTGTTTAACTTCGAGTCCTTCAATAAATATGCATTAGATGTATTATAGTGTTAAAATAAATTATTTTTTATTCATTATTTTATTTGCATTAATATTTTGTTTTCAAAGTCAAAATAAATGAAAATTTAAATTTGGCGCGGCAACGTTGCATTACAAATTTTGATGACGTGTATTGGCTGTTTTATTGCCAGGACAATGATTCAGTTTTCAGGAGAGGAATAGCTAGTTCCGCTTTATAATAGTCTAAATTTAACTATAAAAACCACTAATCTACAAAAGACAATAGAAATATGATAAAAAGATCGATACGTTTTAAAGCACAAGGCGAAATTACAGTGGCATTACCATTTTTGCGGCCAAATATAAAGGAAATTACTTAAATATTGTTAAGATAATTATTTCTTGTTAATAATGACCAATGGTAACAAAAAAGCTCAAAATGTTACCTTGAAACTATCCATGGAACCAAACTGGTTAATCCATTTGATGAAGCACTCTGGTATAAGGGTAGGAAACAGATGGTGTTCCTTTTCGACAGCCTTGGATATCAGCAACAGTAAGGCAGACAGGTGACTCTGCCTGATGAGCGTTGTGGATACGGAGTTATCGGTGTTTTTGAAATGATAATCCAGGAGTTTTAGGAGCAAAGTTTGATGAGTTCTGAGTGAAAAAAAAAAGAATAACTATGATCGGGATATAAAAATCGTTTCAATCCAATCATACCGAACCGCGTCATCACCTAATCCGTAATGGATTAATAGTCTCCAGTAATGCATGACTTCAACCTGCAGACGCATTCCCCTGGCGTTTTGCGAGAACATTTCGTCATATAAATAAAAAACCACTATGTCCAGCACCTCATACCTACAACCGACAAACTCTTACATTTCTCTCGGAGGGATTATCATATCTCTTCATACTTTCTCAAAATATTTTCAGCGATTCCTCGACTTCTTGATGATACCACTCGTAGAAACTTAATCATTTGGGGCAGAGGCACGAAATAGTCGGGATTGCTTTTATCTGACTCTGAAACACAACACGTTCTCGTATTCGCTCAACCTAAAAACGCCGTTTCACTTAATCATACTTATTGTGGACGAAGAAGGCACAAAATACTTCATTAAACTGGAAAAGAGCCCATCGCACTGCAGAATTCTGTTCATTATAAAGTCCGAATCTCGAGCCAGTCGGGTGAGAATATCCAAACAATAGAGAATCGTCTCCAAGGAAGGCTTGATATTGTTTATTATGTACCTAAAATGATCCTCCCTTAGCGATTGTTTTATTATTTTCTTGCAGCCTCACCTGATTCGGATCAATATATCGGTCCTAGCCAAGCATTTGATCAGGTTAGTCTCGGCCAATTGTTGGTCGTTGACGGTATTATCATCCTCCATGATGTTATCAACCGCCAGTATCGGCTGAACGAACCCTACGCCGAAATTTAGCATATTATCAATGCAGGTTTCGTCTATCTGGAAGTAAATCAGGTTCCTCAGAGCTTTTATGGCGCCGTTTAATACTGACGGCGTATTATCATCCAAACAGAACCGTATGACAAAAAACACCTGTTCAATGGGTATATCAATGACCCTATCATAAATTCCTGTTTGGTCCAGGGACAGGATGTTACCCAAAGTGTTCAAGGCTATGATTTTCTGCTGTATCACATTGGATCTAATTATGTGTTTATTGTAGGATCTGTTACATTAAGTACAACAATATTACCTTGAAAGCAACATAAGTTCCTGCAAAGTATAACCTGGTCTTTCTGGTTCATCGCCATGGTGATACAGATGCCTGTTGGATTCATCAATTTTTGAAACACAGTATGGCAATAAATAACCATCAAAATCGAATCTATAATAACACAGAAACCATAGATGTTCATCATAAAACTACTTGTCCACTAACCGTGCTTCAAATCCAGTTGTTTTCTTCAAATCTCGTACTTTTATATCCTTCATCCAGGCAAGCTTACTAGCCTCAAATTTATTGAAATTCAACCAACCCTCTGACTCAGGTTTTGACAAAATCTCTTTAGGGGCATCTAACTCTTCCATAGCTATAGTCTCAGCAGCTTCATTTTGTTCATGTATAGTTGGATTTCGATTTTTGTTACCTTCACCTTTCCTTGCCCTAAGTTAAAGACCACTATCATTATTATGAACAACTGTATTAAATAAGTACATACTTTCTGGATCTTAAAAACTGTATTAGAGCTGGGTCCATAGATGATACAAGCTGTTCCTTTTCTGCAAGAATTTCTTCTGATGACATAGCCTTTAATTTGTTGATATTTTCTTCATGTATGGTTCTTTTATCTGCGGTTGTAAGAACTGAGGAAATCTGAGCTGTTGTTTCTATAAAGAAATGTGACTATTGTATAGGATTTAAAATACAGCAGCTTTCAGAATTCAAACCTTTCTGAGTTCTATTTTCAGCTTTCGTTACTATACAATCATCTTTCAGATTTTCTTTTACTACTAATGGCATCTCTTCTACATCCATTTTAGTTGTCACATCTTCGATAACATCCCTTTTGATTCTTTTAATATGTTGCGAAAATATACTTCCTTTGGTTGGTTGAATGCTTGGCTACAAATATCTCATTTAATCCTTGAAATACCTTTCAGTATACCACTCACATCTCTGCGTACTGCTTTAGGAAATCCACCACTATCGAATTTCATCCTTGATTTAAATAATGAAGTTCTATTTAGTTCCACAACTTCTTTTAGTTTCATATCTGTGGGTATCGCTTCAAATGTATTGGCAATTTGTTCCTGTATGTTAATTTGGTTTTGTTCTTCCTCGGAGTTATTTTTTTCATCTTTATTACTGCAAGCATTTTCTAAAAGATCGCGTTACAGACGAGATTATTACAATAGATTAAAATTACCTCCGATGTTACTACTAACTACGACCGCAGCAGGTTTTATTTTATTTTGTGCCTTCTGTTTGAAAAATTCTTCTTGCTGTCGTAAAATTTCATCTTCATCATCATAGGGTGTCGGTCTTTTTAGCATTTTAATAATTGGTTGCTTTATTGGTAAATAAATACTATAACCTTAATAAGTAAATTTGTTTAACCTAGAAATAAACAGATATGCCTACCAAAAATACAAAATATGTATTTTCCAAACCGATATAGATAATATATGATGTTTTTCCGTCGTCAATGCAAAAAAATTCTAAAATATATATCAATGTTCTTTTCAAAGTCTTCATACATGGATTTTTTTTAAATATTTTTTAACTATCGATATATATTGACGTTTCCGACATCCCTATCATATATTATACTTCTTTATTTTTACGATGGATTTAGTGTTGCCTGACCATGTGTTACCCTATTAGAACGTATCGATTTTCTAAAAAAAAAATAGATATCGATAATTTTCAACAAGCGATACCGATTTGTCGATATTAATTTTTGTTTGCATTTGTTTATATTATTCCAATGTGTATATATACAAAATTAATCACTGCCGTCCTATTGTGCTCAAAACTAATTTAGAGTGCAAAATCCCATAGGGAACAAACCATTAAACATCTGATAATGGAACTGATTTCCCGCCAAAGCTAATGGTTGGGTCACACTTGAACTTTTATATTTGTTTTTGTTTAGGTTATATATTCTTTTCAACCATAAGTTAGTGTTTTGATAGCGAATACAAATAATGAGTGAAAGTAATGATATATTTGCCGAAACTTTAAATCCGGATGAGTTAATAACGGACAGTGAGTTAGGTTCATCAAATATATTAACAGAAAACTCAGATTTATTAGATAACAAAAAAGACAGCCCAACAATAAATAAGCCAGTGAAGTATGTTAGACTACCTTTTTCAAAAATTAAACAAATTATGAAAATGGATCCTGATTGCGCTTTGGTGCAACAAGATGCAGCATTTTTAGTTACTAAAGCAACTGTATGTAGTATTCCTTTTGATGAATGGTTTATAACTATTGTGTTTCAGGAAATGTTTATAGAATTTTTGACTAAGGAAACTTATAAACAGTTAATGGGGAACAAAAGAAAAACGCTAACAAAAAGAGATGTTGATGCCACCATCGAGGTTATCCCTCAGTTATGTTTTCTGGATGGAGCCTTGGAATAAACATTGTTATTCTTAAAATAAAACAAATCTTTGTTTTCATATCTAATATTTCGTTTAATAAGTAAAACGGTACAGTCAAAAAAAATGTAACAGCGCAGCATAAGATTATAAATAAGCATTACGAAATGTATATTAAATTTAAACCAAAATGAAAAAAAGTCAATCTTGAGTGGTGGTGTACATATATATGCTTATATATACATATATAGATATAAACCGCATAAATGTACGAGATATTTCCTGATCTATTTTCTATTTCTAGTTTTTCTTCTTGTGTTGCCATTTTCACTTTGTCCATAGAGAGAGTTTAGTAAATTTTCTAAGTCGGGCCTGTCCATTCGTGGGGAGGAACTGTTCCGTCTGGGTTGGTTGTTTGGTTTGCCCAAGGCGATCCTGTACTGGACATGGTGAGAATCAGGCTTGAGATGTTTTAGGGTGTCTTTCTGGCACCCTGCCCAGTCCGTGATATCATAGACGGATCCTTCCATACAGGCATAATAGTGCCAAAGGAAACCAAAACATTTTGCTTCTGCCCATATATCGCCTGGAAAATTAATACATTAATAAATGCCGTTCTAAGGGGTAGATGTAGAGGAACCTTCTCGCGCAGAATGGTGTATTTTGCACATGTGACAGTTTCGCGCAGCATAACTTGGCCTATCTACTTTGATTCTTTTGTGTCGCTCGCTACAGGCACTGCATCTTATCGTATTGGCGTTCATTTCCATTTTTTGCTGTAACTTCTGGAGCAATTCCGCCATTTGACTAAAATTTTGCGCGACAAAGGCCGACTCGGCCACGCCTAAAATAAATAATCGTGAATAACTTTGATGAGAGCTCATTCTATTACTAGAGAGGGGTGAGGGCTACTTTATGTCCATTTGTATCGGCTATATCCGTTAGTCGATACAAATGGACAACAACAAATATCCTACATTCATCTGGGTTTTCAATATATACAATTTAATAATCCAAGAGTGCCTTTCAAAGTGTAAAACAAGTATAAAAATAGCATGTGCATGTGTAAAATTTTGCGCGACAAAGGCTGACTCGGCCACGGGTAAAATAAATAATCGTGAATAAATTTGATGAGAGCTCATTCTATTACTAGAGAGGGGTGAGGGCTACTTTATGTCCATTTGTATCGGCTATATCCATTAGCCGATACAAATGGACAACAACAAATATCCTACATTCATCTGGGTTTTCAATATATACAATTTAATAATCCAAGAGTGCCTTTCAAGGTGTAAAACAAATAAAAAAATAGCATATGCCCAAAATATAGAGAATCAAAGTTGACAATTTCAGACAATGTTTTAATGTTAAAAGAAGCGTTGACTGATCAATCCCCATCACTGATATACTAGTACTAGGAGTTGCTGTTAAGATTAGATACAAAATACAAGATCTATATTTATAAATAAAATGACGATGGAGTCTTGAAAATATGGTGAATGCGCTTAAAACAGATATTCCTTTATGGATTGTATTGGCTAAATATTTTTTAGTCAACTCATCAAAGTGAACCACTTACCTCTATCGTAAGCTACCCGTCTTTCTGAAGTTCCGATCATATCAAAGGCGTGCACCAAGATCTTAAACGCTTCCTCTGCACCCGGCTGGCTATTTTTATCTGGATGGACTAAGACCGCTTGTCGTTTGTAGTACTTTTTGATATCGTCATCGGTGCATTTTGGCGTCACTCCCAGTATACTATATGGATCCTTGCCTTTACAGGCCAATAACCTGTGGAAAACGCTTGATGAATATTGGATGTGTTTAAAAATACTTTCCTTGTACCTCTTCATTGCTTCATCGCCTGTCGTGGGCATATTGATATTGTTTTCCAAGCCATTGTGCAGGAAATTGTTAGTTTCTTCTTCTATGCGGGTCTTCTTTTTCTGCCCTTTGAATTTTTCCTCAATATGCTTCCATATCCAAGCAGACAGACGCCATCTCTTCAAAATAGCTTCACCAGTACTGGTGAAGGAATGCCAAAAATCTACGATGTTGTTCCATGAAGTCGCAGCACTAAAACATTATCTTTGCAACAATTATCATTGTATTGCTGTATACATACAATTCCTTGCCCAGGTGGACGCTCATGCTGCATATATCAAAAATTAAGAGATATAACCATAGGAAGAACACCACCAATACCTTCCACCATCTTTTCATATAAATTTGAACTTTTTCTCCAAGAATATCTGAAACAGTACAATAACTGAATGTTGCTAAAGCCGACGAATAGCACTAAACGGGACATTTCAAAAATAAATTACCGGAAAATGGCTGTACTTCCTTTTTCTTCGTTCTCTGATTCCTCTTGGACGATGGTCTCTCATTGCCACCTGTGAAACTATCGGTTTGTTTCTGACGAGCGGACATTTTATTTTTCTTCGCCGTACTCTTAGACACATTCAAGTTTTCAGCTTTAACGCTATTTTCAATTAAATGATCTGAAATATTATTTACACTTTTGTTTATTTTATTTTTTGCCGGTTTAGCTGGTTTATTGTTTACGTTAGAATCTTCTTGTTTCTTAAATCTCTTTGATTCATCCACTTTGACGGGATTTGGTTCGGAAATGTTATCCAGAGAAGCCCATTTTCTATTGAGTTGATTCGTTTTCGTTAACTTCTTATCGGCCTTATTATTCATAAAGACCTTGTCCATTGAAATATCTCTTATGTCATTATTGGTGTTGGATCGGTTCAAAATACTTCCAGATTTCTGAGTTTTATCGGTTTTACCATTTTTTCGTGACTCTTTCTTTACCTTGACATCCTTCGATTCTAGTTTGAGTTGTTTGATGTTGCTGCCTGATGGTACTGGCTTGGTTAAGACATCTGAGTAACTGGGACGCATTGGCTTCACTTCTGCTAAAGGTCTGGCTTTCCTGTTATCCCGATTGAAATTGAATTTGTCATCAATATGCTCACTTTGTTTAAACGTCACGTCTTCTGATGCATCAACGAAACTATTCTCACTGGTTTGAGTTTGGAACTCAAACAAGTTTGGCTTGAATGTATCAGTATTTCCAAACGGGGAATACGTCCCAGTATTATTGGGAACAGTCCAATTACCTACTAGATTTTCGAAAATCGGGGACGTCGGTGAATTGTGGTTGAGATTATTGTGCAAAACATTATCTGGAACGACATTTGGAGGAAAGGCATACATAGCTTGGGGAGCACTATTTGATCTTGAGTTGTAATTGTTATATTCGGGTATAATAGCTTTGTTAAAAATATCACACATTGCATTAGCTTCATGCATATACAGCTGTTGTCTTGGGGAGAGCGGTACTTTATTGAGATGAGGCTCGGCGTAGTGAAATCCCATATTGAGATAGGCGTTTGGCGGACGATGAGACTCCCAAGCTCGTTGATCAGGAACATTTGTTTGAGATGAAAACCTTAGCGGAATATATTGACCGTCGTTATTTTGCATTTCCGACGTCATATTCCCAATCATTTTTTCTACGGCGTCGTTAGACGACGACAACTTGTTATTTTCGGTCATCCTCTATTTCAAACGAATCAATATGCTCAGCACAATTCAAACAATTTAACAAATGTGCAAAATTTGTATTTTCTCATTGTCAAACTAAAACATATGCAACAATGTGACAAATGAAACGTAACAAGAATTTTTGTTGTCGAAAACATAAAAATCAAAAATAAGAAGTACTTTTAATGGAATATACAACGCCAAGTTGAATCTTTATAATTATATAAATTTGTCATGTTTCTGCAATAGTTTATAAAAGTTCCTGTTAGAACTGATATTACCGATACAATAAAAATCAAAGTTCATTTAGGTGCCATCTCTGCACTGCTAGGCGAAGTTGTAGTTATAGTGGTGTCACTAGATGGCTCTAGATTGCTTAGGTGCTACCATCTTTTGATCAATAAAAGCTATAGTTCGAATGATTAGCGTTAGATGACTCTGGCGGTCCGAGAAATATTGGTTGCCTAAATATTAAAGTTCCATCTTACGGTATTTTGACACAACCATAGTTGGTAGGACTTTTGTTAGATGACACCACAAATAACAGTTTTCTTCTTTTTGTTATTCATCAAAGTTATTGTTCGCTTTATTGGTGCTAGAGGGCTCTAGGGGCGAATGAAGAATATTAGTTGCCTGCATGGGTAGCTGTTATATTATTTGTTAATGGAAAAGATTTAATTGTTTTATTGACATTTGTAAGTTGCGATTTAAAACATGAATTATTGCCAATAATAATAAACATATATTCAAATACATATTTTAGTGTTGTGAAACCGTATATACTTTTAAAGAATTCTTTTGATAGTTATATACATCTTTTCGCTAGATTTTATACAACGTCAACTAGTGATTAAATGTTTTCGATAAATATAATTATGCAGGATTTGAAATAACATTTTTTGATCGATATTAAGAGAATCTATGGTATCAATTGCTTGTGTCTAAAGCAATCGCATAACTACAAAATTAATTATTTTAGAGTCAAAATACTTAATTAATATGACAAAAACCTATATATAGGTGTGTTTATGTTTACATATTATTGATTTTACGAAATTGTAGCATTAAAACCAGAAAATTGTCTGGTCCGCTAGTTTTAGATATTGTCGGTAGATGTCTCTGGTTGTTCTTTTTGGAAACTAGCTATTAAATAGTACGGAAAAAGGGCTCAGATATTAATCAGTGATCAATCTTTTCGTTTTGGTGAACCTACTTTATTAGCACGGTGGATTTAACTTTGTTTAGATCCAATCTGCATAGAAATTCGCCTCTAATCTTTCTCATTGATCGCACGGCGGTTATTTAACACCCTTTATTTCTAGGTTGTGCTCGTGTGAATAGTGTATTATTATTATTTTTTCACTGTCGTTTCGTCAGAACGGTGGCCCGCACAAAAACGTTGTCGGTGTCTGCGTACGGGTGCGGGATAATCTGCAAATCAAATGGCAATTAATCAAGCGACTTCTCCATTAGCATACGGACACGGGCAGATTGCATAATTTATCCATTATTCAGCGGGGCTCTGGAACGGTTCATGACTGATGTTTAATGACTTACTCTGGAGTAGTTTATGAAACGATCTTGCCAATACATCAAGTCCTATCAAACGGTCATGAATCTGTAATAGCAAATGACTTTATAGGGGCAACTATCTTGCCGGCCGAGAGCTCGTATCATGAATATATTATTGAGCCGGATACGGTACTGATTTTTGTTGCCTGGCGAAATTGAAATGTTGCTCGGATAACGATGCGCCACCGTTGAAATTGACTGATGTCTGTTTCGGAGCGATTTTTCCATATTCTTTGATGCGAATTTTTCATATATTGTTATTATTAGCTTCGTGATAAGTTAAAACTGTATTTATATATTTTTGTGGTGAGATTGAAGTGCGTTTCTATTTCTAATTAATATTGTCCGGGTTTTTGTTATCAATAATTCAATATTCTCTCATTGAAAAGAACATGACCGTACTGTGTCATCTCTGAATACGGTACTAATTTTATAATTATTTTATTAAAACTAAAGGGAAACCTAAATTGGCGAATTCTATTTTGATGTGTCGAGGCAAAATATTTGTTCGTCAAACATCATTCTATAGTTTATTCAAAGTTTTTTTCGTAATGCATCATGGATATTTGTGACGTCGAAATATTGCAATGTTGCCGAATTAACTATTAGTTTTAGTTCAGTTTGGCACATACATAAAAAAATTCTAATCTAAATAAAATAATTGAACAAAAATATTATGAAATATAATTTATTTTAACATTATAGAAAATCTAATACATATGTTATCGAAGGACTTAAAACTACAATTAAGACACAGCTATAATAATTTGTAGGTTAGATTTGTTTTGTTTACATTTAACTCTTTTCCACACAATCCATAAAATAGAGTCTCTAGGCGCGCTTTTTTGTGTAGTGGTATCCCCCTGGAGGCCCAATCCACCTAATTAACAATTGTATATCTGAGAAACGTATTTTACTTGCATTCGAGGGCATATTTACTTTTGTCGTTTAGTTCTTGTTTCCTTCAATGCTGTGTTTACTTGTCAAGTCATCTTGGTATCACTATATATTTTATTTCTTCTGCTACTATCTGTGTGCAACATTCTTCATAAAATTAACCACTGAATTCTGTCTAATGCATTTACTATATCTACAAAACAGTTAGTATTCGTTCAATTACGATCTTATCTGTGCACACACTTCTTTCACGCTCTAAAATACCATTTTCTACAGTTATATTCAATTAAATATGTGCATACCTTTAGTAGTTTCCACTCTCATCACTCTGTCTTAGGAATTTCCAGTACTGTACAGCATTATCACATATCCTGAAAGTTTCCTTCAGTCATTTTCACTTTATGACTCACTGTCCAATTCAAATCACTAAACTGTTAATTTCCAATTTGTATAAAACATGTTCACGATTCCACCATTTATCAATTACTTCCTCTGTATGTCTTATCGAGTTCATCTAAACCCAAGGTGTTATGGTTGACAATGCTTTCTTCCACATATCCAAATAGTTATTGATGAAATATCCTTCTCAACCAGCAATATATCTGCAATTAACTATTAATAAATATAATGACCAACAAAACCCAATTGAATGCTATAGTAACTTTTAACTTTTCCATCAATTTTTATTGTCTTTACACTCTTTTTGTTACTGTCTTGCCAAGACTGCCACAATGAACCATTTTGAAATATTCAAGTTTCTTATATTATTTCCGTTCTAATGGTTCCGTATTCCGTTTCTTATATTTTATCCGTTTACTGAAAATCATTAAAAAATAATGACATTAGTTACTATATAAATTAAAGCCTGGATACGTTGAGTGGCGTTTCTTACGCATGTCAGCAATTATACTAACGACAGGAAGAACGGGATTCTCGATTCGTATAGTTAGCAAACTTGTTACATAACAATTCTCGTCCGCATATACCTCAAGAGATTAAAACTTGTCTTGAAACATTAAAATAAACCGTATTGATTCACCGGTCATATTCTCCAGATTTTGTTCCCTGTGATTATGATATTTTCCCTGATGATGTGATTATGATATTGGAACCTGAAGGTCTTAAATCGTAAGTCGAAAATAACTGTTGAGTTTTATGGTGCACTTTTTGAGTAAATGTTTTTGGATTTTTCCATATTTTATTGAATGTTGGTGCTTTGTTATATGACTGACGCATCACGTTAGTAATTGGATGACATGATTCGGCTATTAAAAGTGTAGTATAACCTTATTCTATGGGTCTACAGATGTTTTCAACAAACATTAAGAAAGAAGAACACTACTGTTGCAACATATGGTGACGATACAGCGGTTTTATCATCACACGAGGATCCAATCACCAGATCAGCCACAAGAAACCTCCAACTTCATCTTGACAAAGTCGAAATGTGGTTGAAAACGTGGCATATCAAAGCAAATGAGACAAAATCTACCCATGTGACATTCACCCTTTGTAGAAGAACATGTCCCTCAGTAAAATAGAATAATCATGAACTTCCGCAAGTAGACAACGTTAAATATTTGGGAATGAGTTCTCAGAATAAAGTGTTGCGAGTCATCGTCGATGCCCCATATTATATGTCCAACAAACTGATTCAGCCAGATAGCCCCATAGAACCCATAACGAGACTTTGTTGTTGTATCATTGATCACTTACTGAAGTGATCTACTACATGTCAGGATAGTTATATTATATAACTGAAATCATCTAATAATACTTATTTCCCACGGGCAGATTGTTAACGTTCTAGGAGATTATTAAAAAAAGATCTACTATTCATCGCCTGTTACAATACTTATTACGTACGATACCTATTTAGACTTGCATTCAGGACTGAGCAGTATTCGTAACTTTATTGGTATAAAAACAACAGCATTTTCTGATCAAATAATGGACAAAAACAAAGACAGCCGGCTTGGTTGGCGCAATGGTAAAGGCGACAGGACGGTCCGCCTACTGTTGCGATAATCGCGGGTTCGAATCCTGCTGGGGCAGGGTTGTAGATTTATGTTTGTGATTGGTTAATATTTGTGATTGTCTTAGGCAACAGTGTAAAATGTCCGACAAGGAAAATGATCCCAGTCACGCCAGTAACCAGGCTGGGTAAGACCGGATGTCTTCTGGGATGATCTCTAAGTTAGCCACTCGCCAGTCGGTAGGCTTAATACCGAGGACCGTGGTTCGGAGCCCACGTTAAACTGCAGGTCCAGTCCAGATATACCTTCGTTGGTAAAAGGAGACTTTAAAATATATAAAAAGACTGTAAAAGTATTGGGACAACTTAGCGTCTAACGCAGGCTTACAATAATAAAATTTTGAATAATTTTTACTTTGGTATTCCAATCAGTTTTAGTTATGATAAGTTGTTTTAGATAAAGTTCACCAAGGCTACCAAACGTAAAGAAAGTAGAGCGGAATTCAAAACAAGGTTAGGATTTATGATTGAAGCTTGATATCGCGCACTTTTTTATATTTCCATCTTTTTAACAGACACACCTCGATTTTTTTAGGGTTACTTTGTTAAAATACTCTAAAAGAACATATGGAGGAGGACGATTCCCACATGAAGACAAGAAATAAGAGCATCTGAACCTCCAAAAATTCAAAACAAATATTTTTACACCGATATCGGCATCAGCGTTAACACGGTTCGTTCTTCCGTCATATCTAGCCGAAAAATCACCCTCGTGTCTCACGTGGAAAAAGGCAAATGGGTTTCCGTGAGCGGTAGGCGTCCGGCACATTTCCATGGAATTCTATGCCGTCGGTCCCGTTCTCCCTCTTCGCCGCGTACCTCCATGAACATGCACATTGACCAGTCTTAGATGTTATCGTCGGTTTGGCATTAAACATTTTTCAGGGACCTCGACCGACGGGCGCTTAGAATGGGCTCTGGACACGCGTCAGCCTCGCTATTGACGTTTCCACGAGAGACGGCTTTTCACACAATCGACGGTTTAGCCGGGGCGCGCAAGAAATTTGATTCTTTCGGATTATTTTTCACACTATTGATTATAACTGACCAGGGTAGGATATTTGAAACAAACGCAGAAGGAAATACTAATAAGCAGTGATCACTGAGGATCAGACCAGGACTGTACAATAATAGCTGACAAAGCAATTCTATTAGCAAAGTTTTCATTGACTTGTCGATAGGGTTGTGCAGTAACAGATCAATTGAAAAGTCCCCGGCCTACTATAACACATTTTTTTGGCAATATTAGCTTATTTTATTCAACATAAATCCCTTCAAGTGTGATACACTGATGATAGCGACCCTCCAACTTTTCGATACCATTTTTGTAGTACGGTTTGTCCTTTGCTTCAAAATAGGCGTCAGTTTCGGCGATCACCTCTTTATTCGACGAAAATTTCTTCCCAGCGAGCATTAGATAAAGATACCCAATGGAATTTAAACAAAACCTAAAAACTAAAAATGTACAATAAGACTTTCTGACATTAACTTTTATATTTTGTTTTGAAACAGAAAATGATAATAGAGCAGATACGTTTTTTTTTGTATATAGTACAATATATAGTTCTTGACTTTAGATTTGGCAACATTATATGGTATTGCAAGCCAAGCGTTCCTCAAAAGAAATAGCGACATACCGTATTGCTCTGATTAAACGTTTTGCATTTATTTGTTAAACTATTGAAGCGTTCGATATGGCTTTTCATAAAGTTATATTTTGACTTTCCTTTTTACTGAAAAAGAAGGCCTTTTACTTTAACATTTTAGCATTATAACAGGATTAAGTTTAGTTTCAGTTGTTACAAATAGGATAAATGAATTAACTGACTTTTTGTAGTGTAAATAAATTAATATGTCAAGATTATAATAAGACATACTTAGTAGTAAGAGAAAGAAACACATATATGAATTTCATCATGAGCTTGCTGCACAACTTAAGCCGACGACAACTAGGATTATCTGCCTTCTCCCTGTCCTCATCTTAATGATTTCAGTATCCATACATACTGAATTTCGGAAGCATCTTTGTCGGATCCACAATATAGATGTTAAACAATCTAATCTTTATTTTAAGAATTTGTAAGACTTTGAAAGTTGGAACGCACAGAACGATAAAGAAAAAATATTGTTTAAAGAATTTTTTAGGAAACAAGAAGTGAAGAAGCTTAATATACAACAGTATAAGGAGTAATTGACAAGGTAGTAATTTCCATGAAAGTATCGATGTGATTATTATCTTACGAATGAATTTTAGGTAGACTAAAACAAGGAAAAAAGAGTTATGGGCAAAAAATTAATTTGGGTCTGTCTATGTAAGCATATATATCTATTTTTTTGTTAAGAATCTGAATGATATGACCCAATATTGAAGCAAATACAAGTAGGCAATATGAATCTCAGAATCTCTTTTATTGAATTTTGACAAGGTAATAGGGAATTATATATTTAAGTAATATCGATTTATATAATCAATCGTCCAATTTATAGGCACTGCAGAAGTGCAGGAAAAGATAGCATGCTATTAACCCTGAAGAGCTAGTTATTTAGAAAAGTATTGTACTTGCTACAGCTGTATGATTGCTTGATAACAAAGGGTAGTCTGCCAAAATATCAAAGAAGAGAAAGCAGATCTAATAAGAGATAAAAGAAAATACTTGAAAGGTAATATATACAAGAAAAAACACAAAATATTATCATCATTGAGTTTTTACGTACTTGAGTCCTGATTTCATTAAATATGGTGGCGTTTTTTAGTGAGTAAACCCTTTTTCCATTAAATATATTAACCTTCCTTTTTTGGAAAAATGTTCTATTGCAACTTTCAGTGTATTGTAATTAATTAGTAAATAGTGCAAGAAGTATAAAGGATATTAAAAGTTTGGTTATAATTAAGATACAGAGATACTTACGGCGTCCCAAGCAACATTGAGAATATTCAAATATTTCTAACACTGGGGACGTACGCGCCAGCGCAGTATATTCAATTTACCCGGACCACGATGATTTTTAATGTATCCTTATCTTTAGACAATGTTTTTAAGAATGGAATAGAAAATTGAAAACACGTAATCTTATTTATGTTAAAAAAATTGTGTCACACAGTGTTATTATTATAAAATAATGCAAAGATAATGTAAACATAAAATTAATTAAAAAAAACATTTAACCACTATTCTCATAAACAAGAAGGTGTGGACACTAGGTACTGAAACGATGGACAGGAATACCGGAAATTTGGAAAGCATCTGAGAAGGGGCTGGAGTATGGAATTGGTGAAGATTACTGTATGCTGTTATTGAAAGCATACTTGAATAACAACATCAACAACACGATTTGTACGGCACTGGCTCGCGCGTCCCCATTCCATATCGATTAACCGTCCAGCAGTTAACAATCAGAGGCCCGACGAAGAATTAGTGTAAAGCGGCGATGGGGGCGGCGGGGCGGAAGGGGGGGTGGTTGGTGGTGGTGGTTGTTGGAAGGGCGGACGCAGTCGACGAAGACGGTGTTCGTCTGAAGGAAATGACGGCACAATTTCATCTCCGGCTTATTTCCGCTGCAGGCGGGCGCTAATGTTGCCGCTTAACCGAATGCAGCCCCCTCGACGCCGCTACAACACTCCCGTAATGAATTTACCCCATCGGCTGTAAATCTCGTCCTGGCCGCTCGGTCGGAGCTGCGCGCGTATACGTCTCTCTCTCGCGACGCGTATCTCTTTACCGGCACGTATAGGGTTTCCTTTTCTTCTTGGGTGTCTCGCTGGTGCCTAGATTTAGTCGTTGCGGCGGTTAGATACGATTGATAACCACCTCGGGGTGCGTAGTACCCCGGCGACCATCATAAACATGACGTTATGATCAAAAACTCTTTTTATTACAATTTTTCTGCTAAATAACAGGTCAATTGAGAAGTCCTTGTTCTGGCACATAGATGGCGCTACTAGAATTAAATCCATATGTTTTTTAGTTAGCCCTAACCCTCAAAAGATGCGTGTATAAATTTGACAGCTGTCGGACCATTAGTTTGTGAATTATAGCATTTTGAGTGAAGCAACTTTTGTTATTGTGAAAAAAATGGATAAAAAGGAATTTCGCGTGTTGATAAATTATTGTTTTTGAACGGAAAAAATACAGTTGAAGCGAAAACTTGGCTTGATGCCGGACACTGCCCCAGGAAAATCAATCATCAAGGATTGGTATGCTAAGTTTAGACATGGTGAAATGAGCACCGAAGACGTTGAACGCATTGGATGCGCAAAAGAGGTTGTTACCGACGAAAACATTAAAAAAATCCACAAAATGATTTTGAATTACCGTAAATTGAAACTGAATGAAATAGCAGATATCAACTGAACGTGTACATCGTATCATTCACGAATATTTGGGTATGAGAAAGCTCTGTGCAAAGTCGGTGCCGCGTGAGCTCAGTTTTGACCAAAAACAACGACGAGTTGATGATTCGAAGCAGTGTTTTCAGATGATCAAGCGTAATAAACCCGAGTTTTTGCGTCTATATGTGACAATGGATGAAACATGGTTCCATCATTTCACTCCGAAGACCAATCGACAGTCATCCGAGTGGACTGCACACGATGAACCCGCTCCAAAGCATGGGACAACGCAACAGTCGGCTGGCAATTTTATGGAGTCTGTATTTTGGGATACACATGGAATAATTTTCATTGACGACCTTGAAAAAGGAAGGACCATCAACAGCCATTATTACATAGTGTTACTGGGCCGTTTCAGTCACAAGTCAGTGAAAACGATGGCAAGAATCCATGAATTGGGCTTCGAATTGCTTCCTCATCCACCGTATTCTCTAGATCTGTCCCCCAGCGACTATTTCCTGTTCTCAGATCTCAAAATAATGCCCGCTGAGACGAAATTTTCGTCGAATGAAGAGGTGATCGCCGAAACTGAGGCGTATTTTGACGCAAAGGACAAATCGTACTAAAAAAATGATATCCAAAAGTTGGAGGGTCGCTATAATCAGAAGGGAATTATGTTGAATAAAAAGAACTAATTTTGCCAAAAAAATGTGTTTTACTATGTTATGCCTGGGACTGTTCAATTGACCTGTTAAGTAGCTTATGTTATAAATAAGGCCTAAGATTTTCCAGTGATCGATTGCACTTGCTGTGTGACTGTTGACCTTACACTGGTCAAAATATTATAATATTATATTTATCATGGTGAACATTGGCCCAGATTTCAAATAAATTTGACAAGTCATTTTCAACTCGCATATAGCTAATGAGATTATCCAATCAATCAATCGTAAGATTCCTTTTTAAGTTTAATATTTCAGCTTCCAAAACAGTTCAGGGAAAACTTTACTGGTTTATATAGTTTCTTATATATTAAACGTTCATCTTGGAATGTTGAATCTAATTAAGCCTTTCCGTCAGATGAATCTCTTCGTCATCTTCTCGAATATTGTATTCGACGACGGCGCCCTTACACCAACCGCATTTACGTCAAACAATCCGGAATCCCTCGTCCGGAAACTGCACGTCCGCAGACGCGCAACGTTTCCACATGCCCGAAGATGCTAATCGGCTCCTTCACCTCCATCTCCATCTCCACATAACTCATCTCGGATTTCTGCCATTACGTACACGCTCCATTGAGGCCTAAACAGCGTCTATATCATTAAGATAAGGCTCCTAATCCGATGGACGATCACCATTCCCCCCGGATAAACAGCAGAGCGCAACGCTCAGACATCCGCCTGATATGACGGAAGCCGTGACAATCTCTGCCCGTCGCTGATAAGGGTGGCTGAGTGTAGAGGAGGGGAAGGCGTCTTGCACTGGGCTCCCCCCGCGTCCCGACGCCCTCGTCCGTTCGCGCGTCTCTCCCTCCCCGGTTCTGCGACGTCGATGCAAATAGCGACAGGTTCGAGGCCATGAAGTTCGCCGGCAAGGGTAATCGAGATGATGGATTGCCGGATTACTGGGTGGAGAAGAGGGTGGTGGTGGGGAGGAGGTAAGGCGTAGGTGTCGGGGATATTTCGAGCGGTCTGGTTTTTTCTGGGGTTCTATTGTTGTTGAGTAAACGTCGAGTTAACGGGCTTTCGGGTTTCTTTGGTGATAATGTCATCTTCTAGTGTCCCGTTCACATTCAGTTGAGTAGCTAGTGCAGAGGGATATCGTTGAATGACTCCTTAGGGAATTCGCAATTATGCATATAACGTTGGAAAAATATTAATTTTTTTATATCTTTATTAGATACGCTTAGTACCATCTTAATCATAAATTAATTTATTACTACATTTCATTTGTATTTGGATTAATTCACAACCAAGACGAGTGCGAGAAAATAGTTATAGTTATATATAGTTACATAGTTTGCACTAAAGGTATACACTTTATATAAGTTCATATGGTTTGGTTCACTTCAATCTCTTGACATTCTGGCTGTCCAGCAGTTGTATTGCTTCCACATTATTATGATTTAGTAATCTTCTTTCGTGTTTCCAGGCGAAATCTTGGATAACTTCGCAAATCCGTTTGATTTCCAGGTCGTCGTGCAGTTCTTCGATGGTTACGTAGCGATAGGTATCGGTAATTAATCGAAGAATTTTGTTTTGGCAGCGTTGGATGACTAGTTGATTTGAATTTTTAGTGCTACCCCATATTTGCACCCAATAGGTCCAAATTGGCTTTTTTATCAAATCGAAGAAAGGCCAGTACCTTTCTGAGAGCATACAGTAATATTCACCAGTTCCAATCACATTTTTGCTATTATAGCTGTGGTAGGGCTATTTCTCTTTTAAAAAACTTTTAGACAACATGTATGTGTTTACGTACTATGGTTTTGATATTATTTTTAGTGTATGCCAGCTATATAAATTTAAAGAATATTTTTTACAACAATTTATATTTTCTGAATTTTTTCACATTTTATGAAGTTTATATTAATTATCAGGAATAGAAGACAAGTTGACGTGGGATTGGTAATCGTTCCACACTTACTCGAAGCATTTTTTGGTGTAGTTAAGTGGAGTTTGAGCAAAAATATCGCAGCTGAAGCTTTAAGATCCATAAAAGTGGGTAGAAGGTGCTCAACGACCCCTAATCATAAACTATTCCAACTAAGAACGATTCAAGTTTTGAAAGGTACACCCAATCCATGTACTCCGTGTCCCTTAACTTCTTAGATAAGGATATAAGGCCACTAAAGGCGGCCTGAAGGTGCAGTGAACTAACATAGCCCACAGGAATTTGGACAGAAGCTCAGTTTCTCAACCGTGGACCATTGGAATATCGAGAAATAGAAATAACCATAGAAATTTGGGTGGAAACAGTATTTCATACATTTCAAGACCTTTTATATCTATAATTTTTATAACTGCTATAAGCTATCTAGACGGAATAACAACTACGTATAGTCTATTCAAAATAGCAATGAACTCACGTCATCAATATGTGCCTGGAGGAAGTTGTAAATCCTTTTACAGTCAGACAATATTTTCCTTCTCATTTTATTATATTTAAAAAGAGATAGAATGCTGTTCGACAATGAGCCTTCAAAATATTATAATTATGGGTTATAAACCGGCAAACGTTGTTTTAACGCTTTGTTTTAATGAATTTCAAACCGCCGGGGTTTTTATTGAAAATATTTTTAGCGTGTTGCAGCTGCACTGAGTATTAGTGCTGTCACGATCACTAAAAAACAATGTAACCTTAAATTCACCAAAAGGAAACCGTCTTTATGCGAAAAGGAGAAACGAATCAAGATTAGCTTGATGTTAGTATAAAAACAGAAAGTAGTTTCTTCAATCGAAATATGATTAAATATAATTATTTCGGAGAAAACTGTGAGTCTGGAAAGTACCAAAAAAGCTGAAAGATATGCTATTTGAGGGGTATAGAACATCCCTTCATACACTGTTGGGTAATTAGGATTTAAATGGTGTAAAGGATGGGAAAATGTAAAGCTTGTAATAACAATTGATTATCTATTAATAATTCATTGCAGACATATAGTTCTTCATGCTGGAAACAGGAATATTTGTATTCCTGGTGCAGAATTAACGTTTTTCTCTAAGTCCAAGGATGACTACCACGGAGAAATCAACCATAACTTATTTTTACTGTGGTTTGAAAATCTACTTTTATCAACTCGGAAATATGGGGAATCATCCGTTATTGTTATGGACAATTCACGATAGTATAGTACACTAGTGGAGAAGATTCCAACAAGTACATCAACAAAGGTTGCAATTAACGAATGATTTAAAGTACATAATATAAGTTTTGAAGAAACCATGTTAAAGAATGAAATATTTCAGAATTTTGCTCAATAAAAATAAGTGAAATATTTAATTGCATTTTATTTAATATACTTTTTTAGAAATAAGCCTGAGAAAAGATACATGGTAGATCATATTGCTGAACGTTATGGCCTCAGAGTATTACGTCTTCCTCCTAACACTGCATATTTAATCCAGTTGAGTTCATATTTGATATTGCAAGAAATTATTATAATAGATATTCAGATTGAGAAGGATATTCAAACCAGAACTGTCTGGATTTATGGAAAGAAGCATCTTCGACAATAACACATTCGGTTTGGATGAGCTCGATCAGAAACATTGAAGAAGAAATTGTCAAATGGTAGACAGCATCGTGAGCAAGTCTGATAGTGATTGAATAAAACTTTATGAATGGTGGTTTGTGATTTAATACTGACAATTACCAAGACAATGTGATAAAAACAATATACTTTAACTGTAGGAAACTGTATTATAGAGAGTGAAAGTTTTATGTGCATGTGTGTTATTGTTCAGAATATACACGAATATTTAAAATTTTGTTATATGCCAAAGTCAAAATGTACTAAAACTCAGAGTTGATGCGGCAACATTGCGACATTTTGAGGTTATCAACTCAGATTACGTGGGTTTACTACTGTTTTGAATAGACTATACATCCCTGTGGCCGTTTCCTTAGGAGACAGGTGTTATGTAATACGGTGCTGACTATCCGGCCATCTCTTTTACTAACTCTTGGCTGGTGAACGAGTGAGACGGGTTGGTCTATTTTCTAACAGATAAGAACCCTCAGTGTTGCCTCAAGTCGCCTCTCCTTTAGGTGAAATAAAACAGTTTTTAAAGGAAATTATTTATGTTCGTTTTCTCTTTAGCGTAAAAATATAGGTTTCAATCACTACATAGTATAAAACAAAGTCGCCTTTTCTGTCCCTATATCCCTATGTGCGCTTAAATCTTTAAAACTACGCAACGGATTTTGATGCGGTTTTTTTCAATAGATAGAGTGATTCAAGAGGAAGGTTTATATGTATAATACATGCATAATATACTAAGACAACATTGCTAATTTTAGAGGTTTCTAACGTGATGTCGTAAATTAACCTATTTTTTAGGCTTATTTAGCAATTAGCAAAAACGTTGCCTAACCCTACGAGTTAGATCAAATTAATGTACTACAGTATTGTACACCATAAAAAGGTCTACAAAAAAGTCCGCGATGGTATATGTTTATCTTTTAGGGATAACCCACATTAACCATTTTTATTGTTTACTTTTTACGTGAGAAAATGGCTTATTTAAGATGCGAATGGCGAAGCTATTTTAAGCAATACGGCATTAATCCTTATCGAATTAAGTACCTTAAATACAGTGTGCAATAAATATAGATCAATATGGTTCCTTACAGCATGTAAATTAAACAAATATTTTCGGAGATATTACAAATTTAAAATTTGCGTTTAAAAATGTGTAATGTAATAAAAATTGTATGAATTTAGATATTCCAAAGATAGCAGGAAATCTTCATAGTAAGTATAGGGGAAGAGGAGTTGTTTTACTCCAAATTTAATGCGTGCAGGCCAAGGGCAGTAATGAATGAACCAAAAATACTGGATCGATTTTAATCATGTTTTCATTGAGTGACATAGGCATATATATTTTATGCCCGTGCAAAGTCGGAGCGGGCCGCTATGTTTTTATATACAACGTTTATATTTTTTCTGTAGTGTATTTAATTTAGTATCAGCATTGCACCCGTGCGAAACCGGGGCGGGTCGCTAGTAATAATATATAAAAACAAATTATGAGTTAGTAGATAACGACTAGTACCAATGTATAAATGAATTAAAAAACAATAACAAAGGTTTTTTTCGTATTGTCGTCAGTATCCAGCGCCCTCTCTACCACCAACGACCATAATATTTATACGGTGGTCGACCATGGTAGCGTCGAGAGAAAAAACAAACGAGAAACGTTGATCGACTGACTCGGTCCCGTAAATAACGAGCTGCCAGGGTAAATCGAGCGAAATTTATTCGGACGGTATAAATAAGCTCTGGTAATTGACTGGCTCTGGGTTGAATAAATGCGATTAGCGAACTGGTTCACACGAACCGCGTGCTATGCGAAGGGGCTAAACGTCCGCTGGGCACGAGTCTTAGACCGGGAGCGCGGGGGGTCGGGCGGGAAAAAACCACCCCTTGGTATGGGGAATGTGCCGAAAAAAGAATATAAACTGTGAATAGTTATTTCAATATAACCATAACTTAATATAATTATTACAGAGGATACAGATTACAGATATGCAGCTCTCTGAGGGATGTAGGACACCCTTTCACACACTGCTGGGCAATGTAGGACTTAAAAGGTGTAAAGATAACCTAGGAAGAGATCTAATGGCACTTGGGAATTGCTTTTAAAATAATGCAATTTTTAAAATGTTATAATAAAATCAAGGAACACTTATTACTTCAATTTGTGTCATAATGGCCAGTCATAAAAAGATGATAATTAAAATAGTATAGTAAGACAACAAAAGTTGATGGAGAAAGGTAAACGTTGAAATAACAATTGATTAGGTTTGAGTAGGCATAACATTTATTAATAATTCGTTGTAGATATATTGTTCTTTACGCTAGAAATAGGAATAGGTTAATAACACCTTCGATTTGGATGAACTGGATCAGACACATAGAAGAAGAAAGTGACAAATGATTGTGAACAATTGTTAGGTAGGAAATTAATAGTTTAATTATTCACATGAATGAAACATTCTGAATATGAGATTATGATTCAATGCTAACAATACCAAGACAGAGTGCTGAAAGTGGAAACAACTAAAGGTGAGTATATAATTAAAATATGATAACTGTAGGAAATGTTATTGTAGAGTGTAAAATATGTATGCGCACAAATATGTGTGTAATTGTTCAGAATATACATGACCATTTGGTTAAAATATATGAGAAAAAGAATTGTAACAGGTCAATTGGAAAGTCCCCGGCCTACCATAGTAAAACACATTTGTCCTTTGCTTCAAAATAGGCCTCAGTTTCGGCGATTACCTCTTCATTCGACGAAAACTTCTTCCCAGCGAACATTCTTTTGCGATATGAGAACAGAAAACAGTCGCTGGGGGCCAAATCTGGAAAATACGGTGGATGAGGAAGCAATTCGAAGCCCAATTCATGGATTTTTGCCATCGTTTTCACTGACTTGTGAGACGGTGGGCGCATTGTCTTAGTCAAGCACTTTCTTGTCCTTCCAATGTGGCCGTTTTTCGGCGATTTTGTTCTTCAAACGGTCCAATAACGCTATGTAATGGTCGCTGTTGATGGTCGTTCCTTTTTCAAGGTAGTCAATGAAAATTATTCTACGCGCATCACAAAATACAGACGCCATAACATTGTCAGCCGACTGTTGCGGGTCTATCGTGTGCAGTCCACTCGAATGACTGTCGATTGGACTTCGGAGTGAAATGATGGAGCCATGTTTAATCCATTGTCACATATTGACGCAAAAACTCGGGTTTATTACGCTTGATCATCTTCAAACACTTCTCCGAATCATCGTCGTTGTTTTTGGTCAAAACTGAGCTCGCGTGGCACCCACTTTGCACAGAGCTTTCCCATACCCAAATATTCGTGGATGATATGATGTACAAATGTTCAGTTGATATCATTAGAGTGTCTGCTATGTCGTTCAATTTCAATTTACGGTCATTCAAATCCTTTTGTTGATTTTTTAAATGTTTTCGTCGGTAACAACTTCTTTTGGGCGATTTTCCTGGGGCATTGTCCGGAAACTCGGCATCAAACCAAGTTTTTGCTTCAACTGTATTTTTTCCCTTCAAAAAGCTCTATTTTATCAACACGCGAAATTCCTTTTTTTTCACAATAACAAGAGTTGCTTCACTCAAAATGCTATAGTTCATAAACTAGTGATCCGACAGCTGTCAAATTTATACACGCACCACTTGAGGGTTAGGGCTAACTAAAAAATATTTGGATTTAATTCTAGTAGCGCCATCTATGTGTCAGGTCGGAGACTCAATTGACCTGTTATAGACAGTTGTTGTGGGGCCCACATGACCTATATTATTAATTTGTTTCATTCAATGCTCGACCCTGATTCCCTCTATATTCGTAATATTTATGGCTCTATCCAAACTAGTTTTCTGTGGTTCTGCCAGTATTGGTTGAGTATTCCTTCCCGAGTAAAGACCCTGAAAGTAATCATTCATTCATTTCGATCTAATAGATTAATTTATATCAGTTTTGTTAGTATTTCTCTGTCCTTATCCCCGTAGCGTTAAAACATGAATCATACCAAACGGACCATCCAGGGGAGTCCTCTAATGAGGCGATCGGAGATCCCACCTGCAAATCGATCCCGCGTCGCAAAATAAACCCGACACCGTGCGGGGAAAACAAAAAAGGAGCGGCGCAATTCGGATCGGTGGCATCTTCGACGAGTCGGACGCTTGCTGGGCGGCGAACACTTCACCGACAATGGTATAAATTGATTGTTAGCGGTGCTCCAGGTTCGAAACAATGTCGGCGATTGTCTCGAGGAGTTTTCGGGATGGGTATACGGACGCGAACGCCGAGGTGGGTCGGCCGCGGCTGCAGCTGCCGTCGTTTGTTGTTTTTTTTCGCGTTCGGAGAGATTGGGCACGCGTCGAGACCGCTTATGATACGGCTTCGTCGACGCTTTGTCTCGAGGGTCTCGTTCTGGAGTGGTACTCTCGATTGTCGCATTGTTTTCGCGCAACCTGATCGTTTAAAACGCCGTAATATCCTCAGGAATCGGTGCGCTTTGGGTGTGTTCGATGGTTGGTTCAACTTTATAGATACGAGAATGGTTGTGTTAGGAAATATTTAGCAGAATTAACGAAAATAATGATTATTCTCTTTTAAATGACACTGATTGTAAGTGTTGACAGTTCAGTAACTCTCTAATTTCTACTACCGACTGTCTCAGTCGATTGATTTTTAACGTTCTGGCTTTTACTTTGTAGTGTCGACTTACATACATTTATATGTAATATATAGTCTATTAAAAGTTAATTTGTACATACGTCATCTAAATTTGTAACATTAAAACGTCGCAATGTTGCCGTATCAACTATGAGTTTTAGTTCAGTGTGGCTTTGACATACAACAAAATTCTAATCTAAATAAAATAATTGACCAAAAATGTTATCAAATATAATTTATTTTAACATTATAGTATATCTGAAAACCACAGTTAATTATACAGCCACAATCATTTATAGGTTAGAGTTATAACTTCTTATCACTATTGCTTTCAAGAATTTTGCATACGTATGACAACCGGACGACTTTGAGAGGCTTATTCGTTTACGACTTCGAACTAATCAAACAGCGTTGCGTCTCTTTTGAACTAGAATAAAATGAGAAGGAAAATATTGTCTCATTTTAAAACGAATTTACAAAATGCGACGGGAAATACATTAAACATCTTGATGACGAATATACAAAAAAACTTTCAATAGACTATATAGTCTATTCAAAGTGTTTTTAAGAAAACGTCATGGATATTTGTGACGTCGAAACATTGCAATATTGCCGCATCAACTCTGAGTTTTAGTTCAGTTTGGCTTTGACATACAAGAAAATTCTAATCTAAATAATTGAACAAAAATGTTATCAAATATAATTTATTTTAACATTATAGTATATCTGAAAACCACAGTTAATTGTACAGCCACAATAATTTATAGGTTAGAGTTATAACCTCTTATCACTATTGTTTTCAAGAATTTTGCATGCGTCTGACAATCGGACGACTTTGACAGGCTCATTTGTCAACGTGCTCAGACTAATCAAACAACATTGCGTTTCTTTTGAACTAGAATAAAATGAGAAGGAAAATATTGTCTGATTCTAAAACGAATTTACAAAATGCGGCAGGCAATACATTAATCATCTTGGCGGACGTATGTACAAAAAAACTTTCAATACACTATATAGTCGATTCAAAGTGTTTTTAGGAAAACGTCATGGATATTTGTGACGTCGAAACATAGCAATGTTGCCGCATCAACTTTGAGTTTTAGTTCAGTTTGGCTTTGACATACAAGAAAATTCTAATCTAAATAAAATAATTGAACAAAAATTAATTAGTTATAAAATATAAATATAAAATATAAAATAGTTATTAAATATAATTTATTTTAACATTATAGTATATCTGAGAACTGTAGTTAATTATAAAGCCACAATAATTGATAGTTTAGAATTAAAACCTCTTATCACTATTGCTTTCAAGAATTTTGCATACGTCTGACAAAGAACAAATGAACAACATTTGATTGATAAATGGTAGAATAATGTTTTCTCCATTTATGTTAACTTGACAATTATTATGTCTGAACAGAACTTAAACTGTTTTTTGATTTCTAAAGTCTCTTGATGTTTGTGTGAAAGTTTTTCGTTCATTGAAGATTCAACGAATAATAGTTCCCGATTAACCAGAAATAAAATTATTATTATTTTTAGAAAATGTGCGATGGTTAGATAGTTAAATAATTTATAGAGAAAATACGATTAAAATATTTAGTGGTCATTACTGCACTTTTCTTTATAATCATGTCAAATATATAAAATAAAAATATGATTTTACATAATTCAAAATAAAACTGTGTTTTTGAATTCCTCTAGAACCAATAACGAGTGTAATTCTGCATGTTTCTGCGAAGTATTTCGAAAGAGAGTCAGTGCATCCTAATGTACTCGCTAATCAGCTATGCGAAGTGACAGTGAAGTGCGTCGTAAAACGTCGAACACCATCCGATCTGATTATTGGACATATATAGGCTTTGAAATAAGCTTTAGAATAAGACTAATTAATTAAAATAGTATTTTACACAGGAGATCACTTAATGAAGTGCCATGTATATATAATATAAACATAACAATAATTACTGCTCTCTGAGCATATTATAGAACTACTAAGAGTAATAAAAAAATAGCGTTGGGAACTGTTAACTGAAAACGACTATCGACCGTTTAGTAATTGACTACTTTTTACGATTGTTTCAGTCAGTATTTTTGGTTTGACTGGTTTTAACACTTTTCACCAGTGACTGTTTTCAGTCGCTATTTTCGGTCCGACTGATTTTGTTACTATTTACTATTGACTGTTTCTGTCGTGTACTTTTAGTTGCTATTTTGGGTTCTACTAGTTTCATTCCACTGATTTTTAATGTTCTTGCCTTGTCGTCCTAGCCGAGACCTTGACAAACATGTACCTAAATTATGCCTACATTGATTTATATGTAATATTTATAGTTTTATTTATTTATAGTATATATATATATATATATATGTATGTATATATATATATATATACATATATATATATATATATATATGTATATATATATATATATATATATATATATATATATATATATATATATATATATATATATATATATATATATATAAAATAAATCTCTAAAATCTCTTGATGTTTGTGTGAAAGTTTTTCGTTCATTGAAGATTCAACGAATAATAGTTCCCGATTAACCAGAAATAAAATTATTATTATTTTTAGAAAATGTGCGATGGTTAGATAGTTAAATAATTTATAGAGAAAATACGATTAAAATATTTAGTGGTCATTACTGCACTTTTCTTTATAATCATGTCAAATATATAAAATAAAAATATGATTTTACATAATTCAAAATAAAACTGTGTTTTTGAATTCCTCTAGAACCAATAACGAGTGTAATTCTGCATGTTTCTGCGAAGTATTTCGAAAGAGAGTCAGTGCATCCTAATGTACTCGCTAATCAGCTATGCGAAGTGACAGTGAAGTGCGTCGTAAAACGTCGAACACCATCCGATCTGATTATTGGACATATATAGGCTTTGAAATAAGCTTTAGAATAAGACTAATTAATTAAAATAGTATTTTACACAGGAGATCACTTAATGAAGTGCCATGTATATATAATATAAACATAACAATAATTACTGCTCTCTGAGCATATTATAGAACTACTAAGAGTAATAAAAAAATAGCGTTGGGAACTGTTAACTGAAAACGACTATCGACCGTTTAGTAATTGACTACTTTTTACGATTGTTTCAGTCAGTATTTTTGGTTTGACTGGTTTTAACACTTTTCACCAGTGACTGTTTTCAGTCGCTATTTTCGGTCCGACTGATTTTGTTACTATTTACTATTGACTGTTTCTGTCGTGTACTTTTAGTTGCTATTTTGGGTTCTACTAGTTTCATTCCACTGATTTTTAATGTTCTTGCCTTGTCGTCCTAGCCGAGACCTTGACAAACATGTACCTAAATTATGCCTACATTGATTTATATGTAATATTTATAGTTTTATTTATTTATAGTATATATATATATATATATATATATATATATATATATGTATGTATATATATATATATACATATATATATATATATATATATATATATATATATATATATGTATATATATATATATATATATATATATATATATATATATATGTATGTATATATATATATATATACATATATATATATATATATATATATATGTATATATATATATATATATATATATATATATATATATAAAATAAATCTCTAAAATCTCTTGATGTTTGTGTGAAAGTTTTTCGTTCATTGAAGATTCAACGAATAATAGTTCCCGATTAACCAGAAATAAAATTATTATTATTTTTAGAAAATGTGCGATGGTTAGATAGTTAAATAATTTATAGAGAAAATACGATTAAAATATTTAGTGGTCATTACTGCACTTTTCTTTATAATCATGTCAAATATATAAAATAAAAATATGATTTTACATAATTCAAAATAAAACTGTGTTTTTGAATTCCTCTAGAACCAATAACGAGTGTAATTCTGCATGTTTCTGCGAAGTATTTCGAAAGAGAGTCAGTGCATCCTAATGTACTCGCTAATCAGCTATGCGAAGTGACAGTGAAGTGCGTCGTAAAACGTCGAACACCATCCGATCTGATTATTGGACATATATAGGCTTTGAAATAAGCTTTAGAATAAGACTAATTAATTAAAATAGTATTTTACACAGGAGATCACTTAATGAAGTGCCATGTATATATAATATAAACATAACAATAATTACTGCTCTCTGAGCATATTATAGAACTACTAAGAGTAATAAAAAAATAGCGTTGGGAACTGTTAACTGAAAACGACTATCGACCGTTTAGTAATTGACTACTTTTTACGATTGTTTCAGTCAGTATTTTTGGTTTGACTGGTTTTACCACTTTTTACCAGTGACTGTTTTCAGTCACTATTTTCGGTCCGATCATATTTTGTTACTATTTACTATTGACTGTTTCTGTCGTGTACTTTTAGTTGCTATTTTGGGTTCTACTAGTTTCATTCCACTGATTTTTAATGTTATTACCTTGTCGTCCTAGCCGAGACCTTGAAAAACATGTACCTAAGTTATGCCTACATTGATTTATATGTAATATTTATAGTTTTATTTATTTATAGTATATATATATATATATATATATATATATATATATATATATATATATATATATATATATGCGTGACCACACGAATGGAACTATTTACATTTAAACGAAATATAATGCAAGTGCGTCTTAAGCGAATGTATCAATAGTGAGGGACCTTCTCGCTGCCAAGAAGAATGATGGTGCTCGCAACAATGGACAAAAGAGTTTCTCGGGCTCGGACTGGCGGCTGAATGGACTCCTTTTCACGCATAAAAAAAGGAAAACAGTTTAAAATGAGTTTTTTATGAGGCCTGTCGGGCGGGCCACCATTCCTCCCGAGGAGTATTAAGTTTCCACTCGATTTTATTCGTATTATTGTGCCGTCGTTTATTAAATATGGCCCCGATTGTTCCTCGGGCATCCAACAAAGCGCTCTATCATAATATAGAGCGAAATCGTTACGTACAGGGGTGGGTATTCTTCGTTATTAAATCTATAGAAGGGTAAGTATAAAGAATACTAGGTAAAACCCACCTCCTTCGCTGAACAAAAGGAAAGAGTTGATTGTAGAATTTAGGTGTAAAGTATAGACGATATTCTTAATTTCAAAACATTGTAAAGATAATTTAAAATTGAAACGTACTGATTGCATGCAATATATAGTCCGCTCAATAAAAGAATGAACTTACGTCATCTGAATTGATGACGATAAAACGTCGTAATGTTGACGCATCAACTTTGAGTTTCAGTTTATTTTGGTTTTCATTTAAAATAAAATTATAATCTAAATAAAATAATTAAATAAAAATACTGTTATCAAATATAATTTACTTTAACATTATAGTACATTTAATATATATTTATCGAATGACCACCTATGAGTTGGAATTTCTAGGTTCATTTTTTATGTAACGGTATCCCCTGAAGGTATCCACCTAATTAACAATTAACAATTGTATATTCAAGTAATATATTATACTTTAATTAGATAGCATATTTAGCTTTTACGCTTGTTTCTTTCGATACAGTGTTTCTTTGTAAAGTCATTTTTATATCACTGTATTTCCCCTTAGTTTATTCTATTACGTCCTGTATACACATTTCTTGATAAAACTAGGTTTAATCACTGTGTTCTTCCTAATGAATTTGTCATATCTGCAAAATAGTTAGTATTCTTTCTCTCCTCACACATTTTACCAAATGCTTATGTATATTCTGAACAATTACACATATATCTGTGCACATAAATCTACACAGCACAGTTATCGATGAGAGTGAACACATCTTTAGCTGTGTTCACTCTCATCACCCTGTCTTCGAAATTGTCACCATTGAAACATAATCACATATTCAGAAACTTTCATTCAAGCGAATAACAAAATTGTTAATTACCAATCTTATGTTATCAATGTTAGATACATATATTCATGTTCCACGTTTTGTCGATTTCTTTTTCAATGTTTCTGATTGGGTCCATGCAAACTGAAGGTGTTATTAACCATTCCTGTTTCAAGCATGAAGAACAATATAACTGCAATGAATTATTAATAAATGTTATGACTAATAAAACCTGATCAATTGTTATTCCAACGTTTACCTTTTTCCATCAAATTTTGCTGCCTCAACACTATTTTTATTATCATCTTGCCATGAGTGCTTTTTGTGCTTAAAAATCATATTTTTTTAAAAATAATGTTTGAAAGTTCGATTGGGATTCTTTGTGGGTTATCTTTGCACTATTTAAATCCTGTCTTACTCAACGGTGTATGAAAGGATGTTCTACATTCTTCATTCCTCATCCTTTTGATTATATTTTGAATTAGTTTGTTTTAATTATTCTTTCTTAACTACACTTGCAAGTATCTTCTTTCTATTTTTGCTCTTGTATTAACAATGTATTAACTTAGTTGCATATATTCGTCACTGTATTGATATAAACCAATTTACAAGTTACATTAATCTGCCAATGTTTTTTTCAAGTACCTTCTCTGTCACTCGCTACATATTATGGGATTTAAATGTAAAAAACTTTTCAGTAAGCCTTGTTTTATACAAACCTTGTCCTGGCAATAATGGGTCTTTGAAGTTAAGCGGGTATATAACATACGGTTTTTATGTAGATTTAAGAAGAAACTTCTTTTCTTTTGGTATTTTTATAGAAATGAGACGAAAACAAAGGCAAATGACAAAGCTTAAATATATTTTCCTTATCTCGACTACTAATTTTTAACAAATGCGACAAAATTTTTGTTCTTTAGATGAAGATATAGCTTACCATATTCACTAGAAATTACTTTATTACCTTAATATTTGCTTAAATTCTTTGTAAAATTTTCATTTTACCCTTTTTATTTCTTAAAATATTCTGTTAGTTTCATCACTGTTTTTCTACTACTTATTTTAACCTTTTATTGAATTGATGCCTTCTGTGAATATGTATTATCGTTAAATCTTCTAACACTGAGGCAGTTTTTTACAGCTTTTGATGATACATTTTGAAAATAACATCAGTTCATTTTTGCACTAAGGCTTTGCAGTAATTGGGTTATAAGATACTCTGAAATCCTTGAAGTTTCTTCTTTGTGTCAATAGGAAATATGTTCGGGTTACTTGAATGTAATACAGTATTCGTAAACAGAAATAAGTTTATTACTTGCTACTGAATCTCGTTTCTTTTAGTTGAACAATTCCACATATATAACTGTAGTAGTATGTCGGATTAGGCTTTCTAAATTGCCTTTACATGGTTGAATCATTAGTACGCCAATGAATCCCTTTCATTGGCTTTCATTTAGACTTACGATAGACATTTTGAGTTAGACATACGTAAAGGTTTGTGAAGATCTTGTTCATTTTAGAACAGTTCTTTCAAAAATTACGTAAATATATATACGCTCGATAATGTAAACAGTTCATTGTTCCGTATTTCCGTATTCCACAAAACCTAAACTTGGTTATAGAAATTACGGACTTCGTTCTAGTTGAAAAGACGTTTTGACACGATTAATGTTCATCAAAAGGCATTTCACATCTCAAGAAGCTGGCGCTAGATACAAAGTGGGGTAAACGTATCGCTACTATTTTTATTGCCTATAATTTTAGCTAAAGAAAAGTAAGTTTGGTTATCATAAAAAGTTTATTTGGTCTTTACATTTTCGTTATGATTGAAAAAATATATCGCCTAATTGGTGATCGCGACTCGCTATGCAACTTTCGACACTTAAAGCATTTTTCATGACATCCTACAACACCTGAGTCTGATCCTCCTGTTAAGTATTGGGATTTAAGATCATAATTTGAGTTTTCATTCATTTTATTCTGTTTAAATTACTTCAAATACTGACACAAATGTTCTCGCACTCGAGTATTAGTAATTTAACCACAATCTGGTACATCTTTCATTTGTTTTAAATCAAGTACCACATTTAAAAGTGATATTGTGGAATAATTAAGAATATTCCCGAACCACAACTAAAGTGATAACTCTCGCTCGATCTCTTCGTTTTTTCGCAATAAAAAGAACCCCACCCCCTTAAATCAAACCGAATAAATCGCGTCCCCTGTCGCACCACCAGCCCTCACAGCGGGGCACCGGTAGCAAAAGGCCCACCCATAAATCAACGCCGGTACCGTTGTATACAGGTACCTTCGCGTTCGAACCTAGAACGCCAGCCTATTACTAGGTGAAAAATTAACTAGGACCCTTTCTGAGGACAGCGAAAGTATTTGATTGATGTTATTAAGCACGGCACAAAGAAAGAAAACATAAAATGTTCGGATTTCGATAGAAGAAAAAAACGGCAATGATTTTTAGTGGAGAATTATGGCCTTGGGAGGTACATCTGATAGATTTATTGACGTTAAAGTCGATGAAATGGTTTCAGTTTGATCATTATTTGAGAAATTAATAAAGTTTTTAGGTATTTATTTGATAAATTAATAAAAGTATTATCATATTTATATATTCATCAAAACAAACAGTAATTGGAACATTTGCTGACGACACTGCTATAATGGCAAAAGATGTATCTCCGTCTAAGGCTATAGAACAAGTACATGTAGCCGTCAACAAGACCTACAAAAGGACTAGAGACTGGAAAATACAGCTCCAAATCTGTCCATGTTAATTTTGCGTTGTGGCGAATTGACAAAAATTTAATTATATCACTTGACGTATGCCCGATTCCTCAAGCAGAATCAGCTAAATACCTCAAAATATATCTCGGTTCACATCAAATTTGACTCAAAGTCAAGCAACTGCACTGTTGAGTTGGAGATACTCTCAAATTGATCTAAAATCAAAGGAATTTTATATTTGAATAAAGCTCTACGGTTAATTACCAATACCCTTCGCTATGTAACCAAAGAAGAGCTGCACCATGATCTCGGTATTAAAGGGATACACGAAGTGATCCAAGATTTCGCCCTAAACATGCAACGAGGTTGCTAAATCACAGCAATGTAGAAGCAATACTGGAGAACACATAAGAAATGAGAAGATTGAAGTGAAACCACGCGCACTAGTTTAATGAATAAGTGTATTTCTAAGTTTAGCTTAAGTAGATTAGGTTTATTCTAATTTGGGAAATACATAGTGATGCCGTGGACGCCTTGCTTGTATTACTGCAAGTACAACAGAACAGTAGTAATAAATTAATTTGTAAATTAATATGTACCAAGCATATCGAATGTAATATGTAATTAATAAAAACATATATTTATTTATTGAAGTTTGAATGAAACGATATGTGTTACATCACTGGTTATGTACTACATTAAATAATTAAGTGCTTGTGTTAATATTGAATGGTGTCTAAAAATATACTTCGTCTCTTCTTTCCATAAAATAAAAGGGCATATTAAGATAAGTTAAGAGATTTTTTGTTTTAAATCCTTTCACATTTCATAGCTGGCACAGTCGAAAGGATTCCAGGATTCCAACCAGAAGGCAGGTTGATGTTGTATTGACAATCGTTCTGCAGTTACTCGAAGCATTCCTTGGTGTAGTTAAGTAGCTTTCTGGTAAAAGTATCGCAGCTGAATCTGTAAGGTCACAAAGGAGGGTTGGAGATGCGCAAGGACCCTTAGACATAAACTATTCCAACTAGGGAACATTGAAACATAGAAAAACATCTCTATATCTGGTTAATGGATTCCCGACAAAAGCATCACAGTTCACGGTGTAACGCCATTAAAAGTAAACTAAATAGTCCTCTGAAAATTAAATACAAACTTGCAGTTCAAGGTGAATGGTCACCAATGGCAAATTGTAGTAGCCTAGTTTCTCAGTCGTGGAACATGGAATCATTAAAACTTGGGAAACCATTTCTTTCAGTGTCTACCATGGACATTTGGATAGAAACAGTGTTATACAGAAGATCGACAAAGGCAGTCAGACAGACGAAGTTACAGCCGATTCGTACAAGTAATTTTATAATTATAAGCCGTCTAGATGGGAGAACAACCACGTTCATCCATTTTGTCTTTCCTTTAGGAGGAAGACTACGAAAACCGTGTCTAGATATAGGCAGTTGATATATCCGAATATTTCTTGTATCACCATTTCAAGTCGCCTATGCTTTACGTAAAATAAAACAGTATTTTGACGAAAATTAATATTTTTTCTCTTTTAAACCCTTTCACATTTTATAACTTGAGTTCCTAGAGTTTGAAAAATGCCTTTAATAATCCCTATATATAATTTTTTGTTAGGAGTTTGTACGTATATAATAATTAATCAGTGATATAAAGTACCAATTAAAAAGTGTTGTTGTGACTGGCGATGGAAACCGGATCTATTAAGATGGTTCCAAGCGCAAAAAGTCATGGGTGAGTCCAGATAAGCCGTCCATATCGATACAACGGATTTGAAGTTATGACGGAACCAGCATACTCACTAGAAAGCGTCTTGTGATTAGTTCTTGTTTATATCGATGCCGTTTAGTCAGCAAAATTAATAAAAACCTAAATGATAAAAGATATTGCTCCGCTACATTTCTAGATATATCTTAGGTCTTCGACAAGGTATAGCACACTGGACTATATGTTAAATTGAAAAAGCTTTTGCTCCATACGCACTTTCAACTGCTGAAATCATATTTAACAGATGTCAGTTATGTCTTTATTGTGAAACAGGGTGACGAATACACTGATCCATATCCAATAACATATATTCGGGTGTTCCGCAGGGCAGTGTTCTTGTATTATTGTATACAGTTGACCTACCGACCTCAAGAAACACTACTGTTGCAAAATATGCTGACAATGCAGCCGAATTATCATCACACGATCCAGTATCAGCCACAAGAAACCTCTAACTTCATCCTAATAAAGTCGAATTGTGGTTGAAAATGCGGCGTATCAAAGCTAATGGGACCAAATCTAGCCATGTGACATTCACCCTTTGTAGAAGAACTTGTCCCTCAGTAAAATTGAATAATTATTGACTTCCGCAAACAGACAACGTTAAATATATGAGAATGCATTTTGATCGACGTTTGACATGGAAAAATATATAGTGACAAAACGCAAACAGCTTGGGCTTACTCTAAACCAAAGTACTCTGAAAAACTGTTAGTGTATACCAACGCACTCGCCAAACAGTTAAATGTGTGCGATGACAATGTAGTGCTTAGGCTCAAACGCAAACTACCATACGAATTGATTAATAGACATATAAGTGAGATTTAATAATCTCTAGAATAAGTTAGAATAGATTTTAGAATATGTTAGGATATACTTTAGAATAAGTTAGAACAGTATCTAGAATAATATTTAGATTATACGTTGTACAGCAGATAATTGAAGCGATCTCCGATGAAGTGATGTCAGCCCTCTTATTGCCCACGGGCAGATTGTTGAAGTTCTAAGAGATTAGTAAAAAAATCGATCCCGCAGGTCTCGGCTGCCGCGAAAATGAATCAAATATTGGATAGTTGCCAAAGTAGCGTCGATATAATGGAGAGTATTCTGATTAACATATATTGTACCAATTTTTCTCAATAAATCCGTTTTTAAAGTTAGCAAATGATCAAAATATATGCAGGAACCCAATATGTACACCCTGATCTTATGTTTTCGATATAAAAAATCGTTTTCTAACGAAAAAATGAAACAGGCGTCCGCTAAACGCGATAAATACATGGGAAAACGTCAAGGGCCCGAGTCGATTCACACAAAGAATTGATCGGAATGAAAACGTTTCTCTTTTCTGTGACGATAAAGGACCCCCCCAGCCGTCCTCGGTCGAATAATAGGATTAGAACGAAAGCGACTTTCGGGGCGTATGTTTTGATTTGCAAGGGTGGCAGATCTTGACTCCCACAGCAGATTAAATCGGGCGTTTTCGGTGGGCGTCGCGCCAACATAATCCGTTTATTAATAATATTCCATATCGGGGAGGTAACGACTGATGCGATATGACAAATCGACGATGAATGGTAATTGTTTCGATTAGATCGAGTTTGGTTTAAAAGGTCAAGTCATGGTTTTGGTGCCAACGCAAATATCAACTGGAAAAGGATAAGGTATTCCTGGATCGGGCGATATTCTTTATGTTATGTAGAACCGACATTTCAAGGTCCATTTATCAGGTGTACTGGAAAGCCATCAAGAGGTATTTTAAACAAAAATAACATTATTTATAACATACACAGTATTGGTCAGTTGATTCTATATTGCTTGTCTATCTTTCAGCCAATGTATGGATGCCATGTCAAAAAAAACTATTTGTCCTTTGAGCAAAACCATTCATCGAGCCATTTTTTCTAACTTCTTCGAAATTAGCAAATCGCTGCTCTGTAAGCGTGTGATCCATAGATGCGAAAAGTTGATAGTTGGACGGGATAAAGTCTGGAGAGTACGGATGGTGCGATAATATGACCCATCCAAGAGTCGGTTGACTAGTTTTGCTTTATGAGACTTATATCACTTTACCGTGCCAATCTGGATAGTTTTCGATCAATATACGGTTCAAATTGAACGTTTGTTGTCGGCAGTGGTCACTATTAACTGTTTCAGCCGTTCGTAATACACTATAGCGACCTTGAGGCATGTCGAATTTTACATCATGGAATAACGGTCCACAAAATACCCAGAAATATAATCTCATATGTTGAAAACGGGTGGGGTGCCAGCAGCGCCAACTAGAACCCGATAACGAATAGCTGGCAACCCCGAGACGTTTATCTGGGATGTTATTGTAGGGTATTTTCATTCATTCAGTACTCGACCATCGTTTGGTTTAGACGTGCCACCATCGACTGCCCAAGTCTCGTCACTAGGTAACGCCGCTGCCATCCGTTTTATCACTTGTATTTTTACATCTTTATATTACTTCAATAAATAACGATCACATAATGTAAACACCACTGTTTCATTTCGTTTTACCTCCATTCACCGAGCCATATCTAATTTACCCTATTTTCGCATTGTCTTGCGATCAAAACCATTTGGTTTTGTAGTCGATTGGCCGACCTCGTTAAGTGATAACCATGATTTTTTCGTGCTTAGGATTTACAAAATAGATCGACTTTTCATCACCTCGATGGAGAAATTATTTCAGATCATACTTTGGAAGCAGCGTTTCCCAGACAATTTTTCGATTTTTTATTTGCCTCTCATTCAATTGATGTGGCGCGTATCTTCCTATCTTTTGGATTTTCCACATCGCTCGGAACACATTTAACACTCTTGTCAATTTATAACTTTTGTGGCCTGCCAGAACGTTCTTTGTCATGCATATCGAAATCATCACTTTTGAATTTTCGAAACTACGCCTCGCATTTTTTAGTAGTGCATGCTCATTTTGATTTTGATTAAATAAAGAAAGTAATGCCTGTTGCAAGTACACGTTTTCGGGCACAAAACTTGATATTTTTAAAGAGGTATACGATGGTATTACTTTCGCGAAATATAACATAACAAAGCTTGATATCAGTATAATAAAATGACAGTATAATAAGTGTAGTATATACAGTAATAGAAAGACCGGTAATGACTTACAGGTACATCTTGCAGATAGCTATTTCTCCCCTACGTACATATATGTACTATTTTATACTGCTATAAGTTCTTAGTTTTGGGAATTCTTGTCCACAGGAAACAATGTAAGGAAAAATATAACGATATTAGTTACAGCGGTACCGATATAGATGCACTATTTTATACTGCAAACAAATGGGTCAGAAAACTATTGAATTATCAGTGGAAATTTACAATAGAGCATGGAAATTGGAACAAATCCGACACAATTGGGCAAATGACACTTACTGTTCCGAAACATAAAGAAGGCGATAAAAGAGATAACCGTAATGATTATAGAGGGATTATTCAGTTGGCATAGCTATGAAGATATATAAGCGAATTATAGAAAATTATAGAAAAAAAGGGAGGGTACAGAGAATGGAGATAGTGCAACAAGTAAGTGGAAACACTTGGACCTCCAACATCATGCAGAATTGTCTTGATACTAGCCCTTTTTGGAATTTAAAATTTAACGGCCAAACAGAATCTAGCTAAAGTATCATTTTCTCACTTTAGGTTATAATATTGTAGCAGTAAATTAACGTTCTAAGATCCTGCACCTAAGAATAGATTACTATCTATTTTCTCTCATCAAAGGACAATATGGAAGATCTTGAATCGAGAACAATTTAATATTGTAATATTAGGAAATTCCTCTCAATCAAAAAGCCAGTAATTTATCTTTGATATTAAATATGTACATATATATAATCAGGTTCAGACTAGATTATGGTTCCTCCTATCCATGATTCAACATGACCTCTTATAATACACAAAATCTGAGATCCGGCATTTCAGAAGCTATTACTTCATATCTTCTTGGAGTACTAACATTTTGTAGTCGTCTTCACCAAGTAGCTTTTCAGACTTCAACTGTTACCTGAATTCCCTTTGCTAACAGTTGAGAATAGTCAGAATACATTGGTAAATTGTTGAATATTAGATTTAGGATTATTGAATGTAAATAATGGTTGCCAAGGGGGCTAAATAAGAGAATACTATATAACTCTACGTGTATCTAGACCGACGGCTAGCTCGGAAGAAGCACTTAAACTTAAACTGAACTAAATGTATTGTCTTGTCGGATCCAGATTGAAATTATCCTCAGATGACAAGATATTGCTATACAGATCAATAATTAGGCCCATTTGGATCTATGGAATCCAATTGTTAAGTAAATCTCTTCAACGGTTACATAAAGAGGTACAGCGATCTATAGTCGATGGTCCGTACTATGTTTCTATTAAGTGATTCAGTGTGATATTTCTCTAGAATCCATAATAAGTTTAATGCAAAATGTTAGATCAATCGTTAGTCTGCAGACCCTGTGCGTTCAGTTATAATCGTAATTGCACTTCGGGTATAATCGTGTAATCTGGCCGATCAATTTTTTTGCCATATGGCCGGCATTTACGATGCAGCATCTAGGAGAAGTAGATCGATGTTAGACTTCTGATAATAAAAGTTGTCTGCTGTTTCATAATTTTTTCTCTGTTCATTATTGGATGTTGCACCTTTACTAGTCGGTATTTGATTAGTAATTGAATATTAATCATGTTTGAAGAAGGAAAGAAGGACATTTTTAAATTAACTACTTGGTTAGTTGATTTTTAATTAATATGAAAATTTTATTACAGAATGTTGAAGAACGATTTTGTTAGAATATTTCAGGTTAACCTTGTCTTTATATCAGTTATGAACTAATTCAGTTTTTAAAATAACTTATTGATAATTACTAAATTGGTACAATTAAATATAAATAAATATATGCTATATAAAATCAGAATTTGAAGCTAATGTCAAAAGTAACAACTTAATCTGATGACTTGATTGTTATTTTAACTAAAGAATGGTATACACACTTTTTATAGTTTACAAGGGTAGAATTACAAAAGTAAAGGAATAACAAGGATAAAAACACATATTGAATTGTAAAATTTTATTGGGATTTAACAAATATTCATAGAAAACCTTATAGTAACAAACAAATAATGGAAATGGAAAAGTTTTCTTCAATTTGCTTGTTAGAATGACTCTATGAATTTTTTTAGTTGTATCTAATCTATAAAAGTAATTAAATTATTAGTCCAGACATCACCGTACAAAACATTAGCTCATTACTTATTTTATTTTACATAGAAAGGCTTTGTTCCACTTCTATCTTGAGAGTAGTAGCCGTTAGATCATTAGGGTGTCGTTAACAATTAATATTATGTGGTTTTATGAAACGATTTCTCAGCTCTTGTCAGTCTTGTCTGTACCACTCTAGCATTCTGCAAAATCCTATCAACACTTCGGCTTTTGTTAATTTTTTGTAGCAAATCTCATATTTATGCTCACATATGTTTCAGTATATTCAAGGGATACTTCACCTAATATAGACGTTATTACTAAAACATATAACGACTAAAATATAGTTTTAATTGTTACCAGTCAATGCAATTTTTGTTATTATTCTTGACGGACAAAGTCCATCAAGGAATTGAATACCTCTAGCTGTTGGCTGACGTAGGTACTGTAGATGTATTTTCATAACGTTAGTTGAAATAATGGAATATACCCAGGAATCTTTTCTTGCACAATTGACACACTATATTCCCTTTATAATTGTAATTTTTATTTTGATAAGTTTATTCAAAATAATTTCAATAAAATCAATCAAAGAATCAAAGGATACTTACTTTTGGACTTCCATTTTTAAAAGCAATTGTTATGGCTTCAATTATACCCGAACGAACAGGGTCTACAGTTTAACGAATACTATAATGTTAGTGTTTAGTACTTTGAAAGAGTGTTACTCTATACCAATCAGCTAAATGTGAGTGATAACATTGAAGTACGTATACTATAGAGAAAGATTCGAATAATACATTTTATATAGGGGATTTCTTAAGTGATCTTTTATATATTATGTATGCAATAATTATCATAAGAAATTATTATTGCTTATTGGGCAGATTGTGAACTACTAGTGGTAATGGGCTTATGTTTATTATAGGAAACCTTTAGTCTGCCTATCTTAGTGATTGATAGTAGTGTATATTTATTTAATATATTATGTTAAATATATGATTTATATCGATACAAGAGCCAGTGTAGAAAAGAAGAAGAAGAGTGAGTAAATGGCGCCGAAATTTGTATCGAGTCTGTTCAAAAATTCAAAAAAAAGAACAGCATCAGCTTATCCAAGAATCCCTATATTACCGGTCGAGAACCGATACCGATATGAACCCTCTGACAGTACGAAAACGCTCCAATCATTAGCTCAACACCCGAATTGACAAAATTCAAATGGTGCGGCACTCAAAACGCGCACAAAGCCAAACAATCGCCGATCGCAGTTATCACGACAAAGCGACAGAACGACAACCAAAAGGGGGACGGGGACGGCAGAGAGGACGGGGTCTTTATCCTCAATTTTTAAATGCTTTGTGTTCTACTGGTGCGCTATTTTTTTGCAGGATCGATCCTCTTCCTCGAACAAAAGCGACATTTTTCAATCTGGTGTTGGCCTGAATCAAGACCGATTCGGTCGTGTTCATCGATGGATGTGAGGAATATATTAAATTTGAATATTCGAAAATACTGGAATAACACTTCATTAATTTGGATCCTTAAATGGCCGGGTGTGTTGGATAAAAATAAGCCTTATTTTGACTGGAAAAAATTTAAATTCGATGAATGTTATATGAAATAAATTAACTTTTAAAAACTGTAACAATTAAGATAGTACGTTTAATAATGTATACAGTAAGCAGTGTGTCTCATTATTGGTGGATGATTGATGGTCATTGACAATGAGTTAATGTAACAGACCACTGTCTAAAAAGACCATAATAACAGGTCAATTGAAAAGTACCCGGTCTAACACATAGATGGCGCTACTAGAATCCATTGTTCTTTAGTTAGCCCCAACACTCAAAATATGCGTGTATAAATTTGACAGTTATCACATCATTAGTTTGTGAATTATAGCATTTTGAGTGAAGCAACTTTGTTATTGTGAAAAAATGGATAAAAAGGAATTTCGCGTGTTTATAAAATATTGCTTTTTGAAGGAAAAAAATACAATTGAAGCAAAAACTTGGCTTGATTTCGAGTTTCCGGACACTGCCCCAGGAAAATCAACCATCAAGGACTGGTATACTAAGTTTAGACGTGGTGAAATGAGCACCGAAGACAGTGAATGCAGTGGACGACCAAAAGAGGTTGTTACCGACGAAAACCACAAATGAATGAAATAGTAGACACTCTAAAGATATCAACTAAATGTGTATATCATATCATTTACAAATATTTGGGTATAAGAAGGCTCTGTGAAAAGTGGGTGCCGCGCGAGCTCACTTTTGACCAACAAAAACAACGACGAGTTGATGATTCGGAGCAGTGTTTAGAGATGATCAAGCGTAACAAACTCGATTTTTTGCATCGATATGTGACAATGGATGAAACATGGTTTCACCATTTCACTCCGAAGTCCAATCGAGAGTCATCCGACTGTACACGATGAATCCGCTCCAAAGCCTGGGAAAACGCAACAGTCGGCTGGCAAGGTTATGGCGTCTGTATTTTGGGATGCGCATGGAATAATTTTCATTGACTACCTTGAAAAAGGAAGGACCATCAACAGCGATTATTACATAGTGTTAGTGAACCGTTTGAACGACTAAATCGCCGAAAATGGTCGAATTTAAAGAAAAATAAAGTGCTGTTTCACCAAGACAATGCATCGTGTCACAAGTCATTGAAAACGGTGGCAAAAATCCATGAATCATGGCTTCGAATTGCTTCCTCATCCACCTTATTCTCCAGTTGTGATTATTTCCTGTTCTGAGATCTCAAAAAAATGCTCGCTGGGAAGAAATTTTCGTCAAATGAAGAGGTGATCGCCGAAACTGAAAAACTATTTTGAAGCAAAGGACAAATCGTACTACAAAAATGGTGTCGAAAAATTGAAATGTCGCCATTATTAATGTATGACCCTTGAGGGAATTATTTAAATAAATAAAAAAAGTTGACAAAAAATGTGTTTTACTATGGTAGGCCGGAGACTTTTCAATTGACCTCTTATTTTTCCTTTATGGCTGTTACAATTAAGTAAGAATCTGTGGTATTTGAATGATTGGTTTAACATCCTATGGAGAAATATCATTGCTTCTAAAGAAGTTTTCTATATCGTTTACAATCTCTTTGTCCAGTTATGCTTTTCTTTTTTTTGATTCTTTTCTTCCATTCTGATTCCTTGCGTGTTTGTTTTTGTTGTTCATCAGTTCTGTCTCATCCTGTTTATATTTTTTCTTTCTTTGTGCCTTCTGTGAAAATATATACTACTAAAAGTTTTAATCCTTTATTTTATTTGCCGTCTCTTATTTTTTTTTAGGATGTTTTGTAATTATTTTTCGTTTTATTTGTTTTACTATCAGATTTTTACATTATTTTGTTTCTTATTCGATTTCTACGTCTTCGGCTCCTTCGTCTTATCATCTCCATTAAATTCTTTTGAATATAAACGTTTTTTGTTTTAATTATTATCTGATTTCTGTTTAATAGTATCTGGATACACATACTGTGCTTCTAAGATCTTTGTTCCACAAAACCTGTTTCATATTTACATTGTTTTTCGCGAAACGTCCCCATATTTGATTTTTGTAGGTTCATAGAGATTTTAATATGTGGTTTTTCCCAATAAATCAATACATTTTTCTATATTTCAACTCCATTTCTATCCCTTTCTTTTTAACATTTTCCATCCATCCAGCGAACCTTTACATGAAGAGTCATTCCGAGATACCTAAAGTTGTTACTAGGTAGAATTAGTTATTGTTGTCTTGGTATTTATGCGGTCTGATTATAGGTAAACGTACATATACATATTTAGTTTACTTAATTTTTATTTTTCGGGTTTGGGCCCATATTACGTCCCCAACAAACTAATTCGGTGCGATAAGTTAGAATAGTCTTTAGAATAAGTCGGATTGACTTTAGAATAAGTTATAATAGTGTCTAGAATAAGATTTAGATTACAAGTTTGTACAGTAGATCACTTACTGAGGCGATTTTCTACATGTCAGTATAGTTATATTGTATAACGAAAATAATAATAAAATACTTATTGCCCACGGACAGGTTATTGAACTTATAAAATAAAAATAATATTAATAAAAAAAAAGGTTTGAATCCAATTATTTATATTGTCATTGGCCTGTAGAAATGTTTACTATTGTCTCCAGTCAAGCCATCGTGATATTTTCCATATGTGGTGTACCACTTGTGTAGAGTAGGTAAATAATTGCCCTCAATACTGTTCCTTGTAGTACACCTGATTTAGCTGGCTGTAATATAAAATTTTACTAGTTCAGTGAGTTGTTTTGGTTTATGTAGCTTATGAATAGGTCTTAGACAGAACTTTACTGGTAACACGACTAACAAACACTCAAACGTTTCCGGAAGTATGGAATTTTGAAGAAGACCTTCAAATGCATTAAACTGCTTCTATTTTCAATCGTTTCAATCGTCAGCACACAGTTTCGTTCAGGAAATAGATTCGGTAATCGGCGGATCGAGGACGAGGGCTCGTCTCTCGTTTGTTTTCGCTCGTCAGACGAAGTCAATCTGTTCGGCTCACTCAGTCAAGGGTGGCGTCGGAAGGGGCGGTGGGGTGACGGTGCGACGCCCTCGACGCCCGACTTTCACACAGGACCACGAGAGAGCACCGCTCGTCGATCAATCAAAACTGACGTCGGACGTAAGCTCTATCGTACGTTTAACTGCGACCCCTCCCGGGATAGTTCGCTATTTTTTTTATATTTACAATTAGCGGGGACATTGTGTCGACCCGTGAGTGATGACGGCGGGATTGAAAACAACTTAATTTTCTTCGGTTTTCTTTAAGTGATAATTTTGGTTAAACCTCTTTAATTCTGACTCTACGAATAATGATCAAAATAGTTCTCATCATTCGTCTTCGAACATTTTTAGTCTCTCTAGAGTGGTTAGGAGTAGTTAGGGACTATCGACTGAAACAGTCGATAGTTGCAAAATAGTCGAAACAGTCGATAGTCAAAAAACTAGTGACTCAAAATAGTAATTACTATTTTCACTCAAATGCACGGTTCGACTGTTATTTTTTCAATTCGTGATGTCAGACGAAGATGTACGAATCCTTTCCTGTATAAAATGTGAGAGAGGAAAGGATGGAGATAATTGCTTGGGGCAGTTAATTTTATATGTGCTTATATTTTCCAACGGTAGTAGCGAATTCCTTCACGAACTAACTTTGAAAAAAACAATAACTACTGCATACTGTTATAATAACAATACAGAACATGCAATTTATAATTTAATTTTAAACGAAGTAGAATTACTTTTATATTTGAATGTTCTGTGGATCTGTAAAAAAGAATGGAATTTTTCTATGTAATGGAATAATACCCCACAAATGTCTTATTGTATTTTAATGTGATAATTGCTAATTTTAAATAATATACTATAATAAATATAGATAATACAATAGAATAGCCACAAATACTATATAAAAACTGAAAATATACCATATAGCACAGAAAAAAAGCTAATCCATGACATAATAGAAATATTTTTTAACAAAAATCGAGAGAGTAATCGAAATATTAGCTATTGTTTTCGTAAAAACAGTCAATCATTTTACTATTTATTATTTACAATTTTAAATTTTTTACCCTATTACATTAACAATCTTGAAAAATATCGTTCCAAAATGCTGCTATATTAATATACAATATATTGTGACTTACAAGGAAACTACCAAAAATTTCATAAAACTATATATATATATATATATATATATATATATATATATATATATATATATATATATATAATATATATATATATATATATATATATATATATATATATATATATATATATATATATATATATATATATAAGCATAAATTGGGTTCATTTTTATCAAGGTCGCAGCTAAGACGACAGAGCCAGAACGTTAAAAATTAGTCGAATGAAGCAAGTGAAACCAAAAATAGTAACTAAGACTACGACTGAAATAGTCGATAGTAAATAGCAACAAAATCAGTCGGACCAAAAATAGCGACTGAAACAGTCGATAGTAAAAAGCAGTCAATTACTAAACAGTTGATAGTCAATTTCAGTCGATAGTTCCCAACACTAGTTAAAACCAAAGCTGTCGAAGTAACATTACCATAAGTTTCTAAATGTGTTTTATGTGGTTAACAATAACAACTTGTCGAATGTGCAATTTATTACTACTATTCTTCTTGTACTACTATTCTTGTTGTACTTCTATTAATACAAGAATACACATACACAATCATCTGATTTTCTGCGTGTTATCCAGTGGCTGCATTGCTTCCATGTTGCTGTGATTTAGCAACTTTATTTCGCGTTTTAAGGCGAAATTTTGGATCACTTCGTATGTTTATTTGATTATGAGGTCATCGTGCAGTTATTCATTGGTTTCGTAGCGATACACATAATCGTAGAACTTTGTTTTGGGTGCTTTGGATTACTAGTTGGTTTGACGTCTTAGCGCAACCCCATATTTACACCCTGTAGGTCCAAATTGGCTTTACGATTGACAATAGTAAATAACTAACAATAAAACAATGATGATTCATTATCCTGTTGCAAATCAGCAGTTTTTCATGAAAAGGCAATGTTGAAAATAACATAGAGAAATATCATCAGAGCAGAACCTCAGAATAGTTGTGTCGTATCCTGTGTCATACTGGTGACTTGAGTATTATATTATTTATATTAGGTTAATAGAAATAAAATAAAATAAAAACTTTTATTTATGATAATGATTTATTCCTAAATTAGTTCAAGAAGTTTGATGATTTTGATAATTAAAATAACGGTCATAGTTTGGCGATTATGCCTTTGTCGATTTACGCTTAAAGTCAATGTCATAATTCGACGGAGACTGGAGACTAGTTAGACATTTACATTTATTTATTTTTTGTCGTTTTAACTTTGACATTGTTAAAGCCGCGCTCAACATTAACAAACATAACAAACAATATAAGTATTGCAGGAATATAATAGATACTCTCTTATAAATTATAATTCTTAACAAATTTTATCATATCTGTACTAATAGGTCAATTGAAAAATCCCCGGCCTGACACATAGATGGCACTACTAGAATTAAATCCATATATTTTTTAGTTTGCCCTCAAAAGATGCGGGTATAAATTTGACAGCTGTCGGATCATTAGTTTATGAATTATAGCATTTTGGGTGAAGCAATTTTTGTTATTGTGAAAATAATGGATAAAAAAATTTCGCGTGTTGATAAAATACTGTTTTTTGGAAAAAAAAGAGAAAAAATACAGTTGATGCAAAAACTTGGCTTGATGCCGAGTTTCCGGACACTGCCCCAGGAAAATCAATCATCAAGGATTGGTATGCTAAGTTTAGACGTGGTGAAATGAGCACCGACGACTGTGAACGCAGAGGACGCCCAAAAGGGGTTGTCACCGACGAAAACATTTAAAAAATCAACAAAATGATTTTTAATTACCGTCAGTTGAAATTGAATGAAATAGTAGACATTTTAAATATATCAACTGAACGTGTACGTCATATCATTCACAAATATTTGGGTATGAGAACGCTCTGTGCAAACTAGGTGGCGCGCGAGCTCACTTTTGATCAAAAACAACGACGGGCTGATGATTCGGAACAGCGTTTCAAGATGATCAACCGTAATAAACTAGAGTTTTTACGTCGATATGTAACGGTGGATCAAACATGGCTCCATCATTTCAGTCCTAAGTCCAATAGATGGTTATCCAAGTGGACTGCACACGATGAACCCGTTCCAAAGTGTGGTAAAACACAACAGTCGGCTGGCACGCTTATGGCGTCTGTATTTTGAGATGCGCATGGAATAATTTTCATTGACTACTTTGAAAAAGGAAGGACCATCAACAGCGACTATTACATAGCGTTATTGGACGTTATATAGACGTTCGAAGGACAAAATCGCCGAAAAACGGCCGCATTTGAAGAAAAAGGAAGTCCTTCACCAAGACAATGCACCATGTCACAAGTCAGTGAAAACGATGGCAAAAATCCATGAATTGGGCTTCGAATTGCTTCCTCATCCACCGTATTCTTCAAATCTGGCTCCCAGGGACTATTTCCGGTTCTCAGATCTCAAAAAATGCTCACTGGGAGTAAATTTTCGTCGAATGAAGAGGTGATCGCCGAAACTGAGGCCTATTTGGAAGCAAAGGACAAATCGTACAACAAAAATGGTATCTAAAAGTTGGAGGTTCGCTATAATCAGTGTATCATCCTTGAAAAGAATTATGATGAATACAAAAAATAATTTTGTCAAAAAAATGTTTTACTATGGTAGGCAGGGGACTTTTCGATTGACCTGTTATTTACTCGATCAACATGTCACTGACTAATAATTAGTAACGTTGTCTATATCAAATACTCGGCAATATATAACTGAAAACAGATGTAAGAATTAAAAGCTTCGGTTGAATATCGGAAGGTTCCCGTTCGATTTTTTTGCTGTAACCTATCCGACGCGATTGCGGAACAAAAGCATATGCCCCAGATCAAGTTTAGTTAAGCCGGTTAGTTCGCGAGGGGTCTCTGCGTCCCATTTTCACACCAGTTACCGCACAATAAGCACCAGTGGCTGCTAATGTTCCCTAATCCCTACGAGCTTTTCGGCTCGATGAGCTTTCCTCGAGATACGCCGACGGTTTATTATACACCAGGGCTGCTGTGGAGTATCTGAAAGTAGGCGGCGGGTGAGCGGGGTGAAGAGTGGGGGGGGGGAGGATGAGGAGGAATTCGTAGTGTTTATGGGGGGGCTATAAGTGAAAAATATTAAAAAGAAATAAAACAAATACTTGTTCATTGTTTTTTTTGTGCGTGTAACTTGCGTGATTGAATGTACCATACCTTGGTCCTTAGTAAGATCCTGCAAAACTCTTGCAAAAAATACCTTGGTTCTGTTTTTCACATTGTTAAGACTCTACTAGAGGTAAAAGGTCGAATAAATTCGCTTTCAAAACATGAGAATAGCAGAAAATACTTTGGGAACAGTTTTGAGGAAATAGCGATGACTCATGAAATCAGCGAATATGGTAGTACTTGATGTTTCTATGCAGTTTTTCGCTTATTCACTTGAGTTTAATAGGAGAATGTATATTATTTATAAGAAGAAATATATCACCAATCAGGCAATAAACTAAATATGAATGAATTTTGTGGCAAATAATAATGGTGTAGCTTATTCACGTCAAAAATATGTTTTTTAATTATGTAGATTTTTAGTTAGTATGGACTAAATATTTCAGATGGTATATTCAGATTTCATGGTATATTCGTAGCAACCAAAGCAATAAAAATATCATACAAATATTTCAAAAAAGGTGCTGTGAGCTAGTGTTGATGCTCCATGGTATATTCGTAACAACAATCTGCACAAGGACTTGAAGGTATAAATTGTCGATAACGTTTTCTAGGACTATGCCCAAAGACGTGAACAGAGGCTTCATCAGCACATCAATGTCGAGCTTCTGTACCTCCTAGATAATAACAGATTAGTCAGAATGATGTCCAAAGGAGTAAAACCATTTAATTTAATTCAGTAAAGTATAAGTACAATTCAGTGCACATAAAAAACAGTGATGTAGATGTTAAGCCCAAAGTGTTTATTGTAGAATAAGTACTATGGTGTTCAAGTTTGGTATTGTACCAGCCAAATCAATAAAAATATCATACAAATATTTCAAAACAAGGTATTGTGAGCTAGTGTTGATGCCCTATGGTCGTAAAGTCGTCTCTTCCAAGATTCGTAACAAAAATCTGCATAAGGATCTGAAGGTAGAAATTGTCTATAGCATTATCAAGGATTATGACCAAACACATGAACAAAAGCTCTCTAATAATAAATAATAAATAATTTGATCTAGTTCAGTGAAGTTATTATTCACACTTAGGGCACAATAAAAATAGTGACATATATGTTAAGCCTAAAGTGTTTATCGTGGAATAAGTACCTTGTAAATTTAAACAGTAGCAAATTAGGATGACAACAAATAGCTTACTGGTAATAAATTTAAAAAATATTATGAAATGTTTAAACTGGAAATATGTAAAACATAAATTCTGCAAATATCTAGACTAAAGCACACCCTTAAAACTACTTAAAAGTATTAGTTTTTCATCATACCTAAGTTGTGTTTAAGATTAAGTTAATTCGAATACGATTTAAATCATCTATTGAAAAAACGCTCTATCACGAAAACTGCAATTTCCGGCCTAATAGGTTTTTCTAAGGGTAGATCTTTCCCCCGGACGTGTAGCTATAATCCCGAACATTAGCCGACAACCGCCGTCATCCTGAAGGGGTGTGCGCGTGTCACTATCGCCCTTTAGTACGAAACCGGCCTCCCCCGCCCTCTCGCCGGCCGCTGCATACTATAACCGGAGTCACATAAATAGTAGATTAAGTGACCGACTTGCGATGCACACGTGACCAGACGACGGCGCATAATGCGAACCTCCCCCCATCTCGACGCTCCAAGGTTTACCCGCGAGCTTATGATACGAATTGTGCGACGGTTTCGAATTAATGTTGAATAATCGGCAGAAATCGACGGATTCATTGCCAGTCAGGGGATTATAGGTCAAGGAAACGATATTTTTTATTCATGGATTTTAGAAGGGTCATGTATCATTTTTTTATTATTTAATTATTACATTGTTACTAATCGTTTTCGTCTAACCTAGAATTTGACTTTATAATAACTTAAATCTAGGTATATAACTGGAGGACCTATCGGCCTTATCTTAGTCTCTGGTAGAATAATTTTTATAAATGTCACTGCCTTATTTTTTATTGTATGCACCTGACTACACATCACTACACAAGATCAGATAGTTTGATTCTTCTGAGTCTTGTCCTTTGGCACCCGCTTTGCACGTTCAGTTGATATCTTTAGAGCGTCTGCTATTTCATTCAATTTCAATTTCCGGTCATTCAAAATCATTGTGTGGATTTTTTAAATGTTTTCGTCCGTTGGGCGTCCACTGCGTTCACCGTATTCGGTGCTCATTTCACCACGTCTAAACTTAGCATACCAATCCTTTATGGTTGATTTTCCTGAGGCAAAATTCCTTTTTATCCGTTTTTTTCACAAACTAATGATTCGACAGCTGTTAAATTTATACAAGCATCTTTTGAGGGTTAAGGCTAACTAAAAAACGTATGGATTTAATTCTAGTACCATTTATGTGTCAAGCCATGGACTTTTCAATTGAGCTGTTAGGTCCAGACTAAATTTTTTTTTATTACTCTCCATGAGTCCACAATCTGCCCTATTGGCAATAAGTATTTCTTATGTCTATATTGTATATACATGGCATGTAGAAAATCACTTCAGTAAGCAATCTTCTGTATAAAATATTATCTTAATTAATTAGTCTTATTCTAAAGCTTATTCTAAAGTCTACATATGTCCAGTAATCAGATCAGGTGGTGTTAAACGTTTTAGTCTACGCACTTCACTATCACGTCGCATATTTAGCTAATTAGCCAGTATATTGGGATGCACTGACACTCCTCCGAAGTACTTCATACAAACACATTGAATTACATTCGTTATAGGTTCTAGAGAAACATCGCGTTGTATCACTTTATTTGAGATATAGTACGGAGCATCAACAATGGCACGCAACACCTTATTTTGGAACCGTTGAATGATGAATATATTAGATTTGCTAGCGGTACCCCATAGTTGGATTCCATATGCCCAAATGGGTTTGAGTATAGACTCATACAGCAATACCTTGTTATCTAATGATAACTTGGATTTGCGCCCGATGAGCCAATACATTTAATATAATTTTAGTCCAAGTTGTTTCCGTTTAGAGAGTATGTGCTTCTTCCAGGTTAAGCGTCGATCTAAGTGCATGATATTTAACATGTTCTTCTTGGGGGACTTGACGATGATTGATATTCACTGGTGGTCCAGCCCAAATAAACCCTAGTTGGTATAAAGAATACTTAAGTTATAACAAAAATGGTCTTATATAACAAAACATGAAGAGCTAAATCACTTTGACGTGGTTAAATAACTGAAACACGCGAAATATAACATGAAAGTGTTTGAAATGAAGCCAAAACCACGAGTCAGACTATTTTATATGCAGTTTTGAACCTCCTATTACAACGCTGATATACAATGAGCCGCATGAAAAAGATGGGCATCATTTCTAATAAAAATACAGACACACACACACATACACGCTGGTATAATCTTAAGCATGACGGAATAATCACCAATCAGCGTTTTCCATCTAAATGGAAATATCTCTAAACTGAGCCAGTAAAATTATACGTATGGGAACGGGGAGCAAAAAGAAGCAAGAAGAACGCCCGGAGAGGGGAGTGAGACGGAGCCGGGGTGGGGCGGAGAGCAAGGAAAAAAACCCATCACATCTTAGACACAAAAAGACGCCCCGGCCAGGGATCTTCTTATCAGCGAAAATATTAGAAATTCAATTACACCCCAAGGGCAGCAACGGCATCTTATCTGCGCAGGATGAATCAGCAAAGGCTCCGATTGCGGTGGCAATCCTGAAAAGCCGCGGTTTCGGGATCCGAGCGGGGGTGGAGGGGACGGTCGCGACGTTGCCGGTTGTCCGCGGTTTAATTCGTCGGAAAGAAATTGCATTAGAATAACCGAGATTAGGAGAAGCATTTGGATCGAGTTTGGATAATAACAGCAATGAATTAATTACTTGATACTCATGAGGAATCGTTTAAGAAAAATCATATTAGGAGAATTTTTGTTTTATATATTTTTTATTTCATACTGAATAACTACAGTGTGCCTATCAATTATCATGTAATCTAACTAAACTATTTTTTGATAGAAAAGGTGATATAACGATAACAAAACAGCCTAAAACAAAGCTGTCATATAATTGAGTGAAGAATCAGACTCAAAATTGAGAATCTACACTATACTCCCAAAGTGATGCAAGTCCAAAATCGAAGAGATAATACTTATCAGTTAATAATAAAAGGCTATTGGGATTTTGGGGTTGGACTAGTTATGCCAGAACAATATTTTTCAATTAATTACCAATGCTTATCGCAACATGAACAGAATTAAGGCGTCAAGTCGGTCTCCTTACTGTTGCGATAGTCGCGGGTTCGTATCCTGCTGGATGTAGTTTATATTTGTGATTATAATTGGAAATATCTTTATAAGCAGCAGTGGAAAATCCGACAAGAAATAACCATCCCAGTTACGCCAGTAACCAAGCCGGGTAAGACCGGATGTCTTCTGGGATGGTCTCTAAGTTGGTAACTAGCCGACCGTGGTTCGGAGCTTACGTTAAACAGTAGGTCCGGTCCAGATAAACTCGTCGTTGGTAAAAAGGAGCCTTTAAAATATATCAAAAAAATGAAAGGAGATTACTAAATCATACCAACGTGAAAGCAAGAAGAGTGTATAAGTGTTGTTATTATGTGTCATTCTATTTTTGTATTTTGTTGAAAATTACTTTGTATTAAAATTAACTTTATACAATTCTTTAATTTAATGGATTAGAATGGATTTCTCTATGTGACAAAAACGGCTTGAAATTACTTCCCTTGATTTTTTTGTGGTAGGAAAACTTGAACTGAAATAGAGTCATCGATCTAGTGTACATACGTCTGAAGAATAAGAAAAACAACTTCAAAAGTCATTTACTAGGCACTCATCCAACAGAGAAAAGGCAAAATTTACAGACAAAAAATAATATACTATGAATTCATTAGCAGGAACATTTTGTTACTTTGTCTGTTTATAGAGAAATTCAAATTATTTCAAGATTGTTTCAGAGGTTTCCCCAATTTCAACATATATATATATATATATATATATATATATATATATATATATATATATATATATATAAAATATTAGTTATATGGAACATTTGTTTATTGGTATTGTTGATTGATAATAACATATGAACTAACATCGACTTTTAGTCCTTAGCAAGGCAATGCGTGTTCTAGCAATTCAAAGCAAATAAAAAAAAGTTCTAGCAAATTGTTCAGAATATACATGAGCTTTAGATTAGAATTGATGAGAATGAATACTGTTGCATTGGATAATAAATGCAGTAGAAAGAATGCAGTAATTAAATCTAATTTTATCAAGATAAACGTATACAAGTAGCAGCATGAGAATCAATGGAGACTTTAACATATATTTAAAAATTCATGAAAGTATTCAGTGAAATTACAATTAATATAATTCAAAACTCATCGCAAGCTTGGATAGATCTTAGTATAGCACTGACAAGGTATTTAAAATCACGTTAATATCAATAAATAACAAGAACCAGACTAAAACATAAACAAACGTTCACGAAGTTATCAGATATCCTCGATGATTTTTGGGGTCGATCCGACAACACCGCCGAAATGGGCGGCAAACCGTGGGGATTTCAGGGGGGCGGTATCAAAATGTTTTCAGCGCCGCTCTCAGATCTCATCGTATCGCATCTCTGGAATAGGGCTCCCGATATGACAAGATGGCTGAGATACCACGCCGCGTCCCCCGCTTCCCCCCTCGTCGCCGCCGCCCCCTCGTCCTCCGCGGCTCCACCTCCCCCTCTCGGTATTGATCATGAAATAAAGTTGGCAACGGGGCGGGCGGCGACAAGAGGGGGGGATGATGCGACGACGAAGAAGAAGGAGCGGGAGGCGGAGGAGGCAACGGGAGGGCAATCGGGCGGACGGAAAGGGGAGAAGACCGTCTTGCGAGATGCTGTCGCCGGGGTGATTCTTTATAGGGGCGGGTGTGTTTTCCAGATCGAGGTAGGAAATAAGGGATGATCGAGTGTATGGGATGAGATGGATAAAGGAAAAAATGGATTTATCCGGCGTGACTGGATCTAGGGATAGGTAATCGCGGCTAAATGTATCGATATAACGTTTGTGTTACTGAGAAATATGTGAATGTTAGCAAAATTATTCTTGTTTATGATCTGTTTTGTCGATTGATGGTTGAATTCGTCACTCATGATTTTACTGAACATTGGATAATATGTTTAGATGAACAACATCTTCAATAAAAGCATTAAAAGCAGTTAATATAAGGAAATATTTTTTAAATTTATTTATTGCATTATTACTAGTCGTTGCCTATTAGAATACAATTTATCGTCTATATATACTTCTGAGTATACATATAGGAGGGTCCATTGGTTCTATCTTAGCCTATAATAATGTTTACGTAGCAACATTGATATTCTATTAAACGAAAGTAAAATAATTCAATCTTTCCTGTTCTGGTGTTATCCAAGAGTTGTACTACTTCACCGTTGAAATGAGAATGGAATATCTCCGGAATATTTTTGCGATTGTCTTGATTTTTTGAGTGACGAGTCGGTATCTGAGGGTTTTTTCATTAGTTCATTTTAAGTGTATATATATATATATATATATATATATATATATATGTATATATATATATATATATATATATATATATATATATATATATATATTTTATAACATCTTTATTAGATACTCTTAGTACAATCTTAATCTACAATTAATTTATTAGTACTTTTCCTATGTACTTGGATTAATTAACAAGTAAGACGAGTGCGAGAAAATACATCAGTATGTATTCCTCAATTATAAAATTATAATTATTTATTAATTATTAACTTATAGCTATAGTTTACACTAATAATACACACTAAATGTTTACACAAGTTCGTATTCTTTTGTTCGTTTCAATCTCCTGACATCCTGCGCGCTGTCCAGCAGTTGTATTGCTTCCACGTTAGTATGATTTAGTAAACTTTTTTCGTGTTTCAAGGCAAAATCCTGCACAACTTCGCAAATCCATTTGATTTCCAGGTCATCTTGCAGTTCTTCATTGGTTACATAGCGATAGGCATTGGTAATAAATCGAAGAACCTTGTTTTGACAGCGCTGTATGACTAACTAATTTGAATTTTTAGTGCAACCCCATATTTGCACCCCATAGGTCCAAATTGGCTTTATAATTGTATTGTAGATCAACCTCTTTGATTTTAGATCAAGTTGAGAGTATCTTCCGACTAATCAGTATAGTTGTTTTATTTTGGTTTTAATGTGTTGTGCTTTTTGTCTAACGTGATGTATATATATATATATATATATATATATATATATATATATATATATATATATATATATATATATATATATAACCTTATCCTTTAAGACTAATATAGCTAACCTTAGTTCTAAAGGTAATAAAGATATTGAATCTTACTTCTAACCTAAGGAAGATTAATATGTTGTGAATTTATAGCTAGCTTAATAAATACAACAATAATGAATCCTTTATATCTAAATATTTAGCAGCTAGTTACCAATTTCTTAACACGAAGCCTTAACTATATATTAAAAATAAGGTGGTAAAATCTATTTATAATCTTATTGTCATGCCTAAAACTGATATTATAACTGCATATATTAATTTTATACTGCGAAAAATTAGTAGACCTCACAACGTTTGCAACCTGTGAGCTTTTTTGCAACAATCATTCGGTTTATTGATATCGAGACTTTACTACCATGAATATTCCGTTTCGGTGTCAATATGGATGACTCCTCTAGACAAATTTTGTATTTGGGATTGTAGTATTTGATCGAAAAGCCATTTTTAGTCAATTCACTGTTTGAAAGTTCTCTCATAAATAGATAGCAGACATATCTCTGATAGATAGTAGAGATGTAAAAGCGATTGACTTAACTTGGTCTACTAATAGATACCTCTGATCAAAATATATACACACAAAGTTACTGATATGCTAGTTAACAGTCAGTTACTAATATTTGTTAATAAAGTCTTGAATATATTCAAAAAAACGTCAAAATTAGTTCACCGTCTCTATATTTTGTAAACAAAGCCGTAAAATGAAATTGTGATCATGTTATCATGTCTAAACTGAGATAATAACAATATTTTCGATCGAAATTAACAGTGATTAGCAAGAACGATGGTAGAAATAAAGAAAATGAGGCGAAATATTTGCGATTTTGACTCATACTACATCTGTTCAAGTCCTTTGCAACCTAAACGATCACCTTAGGTCTGCGGTTTCGGTCTGTGACGACACATCCCATGTGTTATCGGCGTGCTGGCTCTTTTATTCACCCGAAATTTATTGGACAACTTTGCCCGTTTTAACTATCGTTTACCGGTCAATAAAATCCGGGTAATTGCCCATCCGAATGACAGTATAAGTCACATCTGTTAACGAAGAGGTGCTCCTCCGGTTGCGTAATGGTGGTGGTGAAATACTCCCCGGGGAGCCGGCTTTGATATATGCCGTTATCTGGTCGGTCGGTCTCGGGCGGCCGGGGGAACCCCGACACCCTTCCGTGTATTTATACATTTACTTTCATATTAGATCGGATTGACCAATATATGGTATGATTTATAATGTCTTATTGCTTTATAAGCGACTGGCTATATTACTTTTATACGTTTCACGCATTATTACTATTATATTTTTATGAGTTATAATAACCTTTGTTATTTAAATGTTATTTGGTGACTACCTATTCACAGTATTTATCGCACATAAATTACTTTATCAAAAATAAATGCGTTAACAATAAAATAATATCTATATATATAATAGGTTATTCATCAAGTTTATTGATGATTGATAATTTGAAAAATTGAAAAATCCCCGGCCTGGCATGTAGATAGCGCTACTACAATTAAATCCATTTGTTTTTAGTTAGCTCTACCCCTCAAAAGATGCGTGTATAAATTTGAAAGCTGTTGGATCATTAGTTTGTGAATAATAGCATTTTGAGAGAAGAACAACTTATTGTGAAAAAAATGTATAAAAAGGAACTTCATGTGTTGATGAAATATTGCTCTTTGAAGGGAAAAAATACAATTGAAGCAAAAACTTGGCTTGATGTCGAGTCTCCGGACACTGCCCCAGGAAAATCAAACATCAAAGATTGGTATGCTATGTTTAGACGTTATGAAATGAGCAACGAAGACGGTGAACGCAGTGGACGTCCAAAAGACGTTGTTACCAACAAAAACATTAAAAAAATCCACAAAATGATTTTGAGTGACTGTAAATTGAAATTGAATGAATTATCAGACCTTCTAAACATATCAACTGAAGGTGTACATCATATAATTCACGAATATTTGGGTATGTGAAAGCTCTGTGCAAGGTGGGTGCCGCGCGAGCTCACTTTTGACCAAAAACAATGTCGAGTTGATGATTGATTTTGCGTCGATATGTGACAATGGATGAAACATGGCTCCATCATTTCACTCCGAAGTCCTATCGACAGTCATCCGAGTTGACTGTACACGATGAACCCACTACAAAACGTGGGAAAAGGCAACAGTCCGCTGGTAGGGTTTTGGCGTCTGTACTTTGGGATGCGCATGAAATAATTTTCATTGATTACCATGGAAAAGGAAGGATCATCAACAGCGACTATTACATAGTGTTATTGAACCATTTGAATGACGAAATCGTCGAAAAGCGGCCGCATTTGAACAAAACGAAAGTGCTGCTTCACCAAGACAATGCACCGTGTCACAAGTCAGTGAAAACGATGGCAAAAATCCATGAATTGGGCTTCGAGTTTCTTCTTTATCCACCGTATTCTCCGGATCAGACCCCCAGCGACTATTTCCTGTTCTCAGATCTCAAAAGAACGCTCGCTGGGAAGAAGTTTTCATCGAATGAAGAGGTGATCGCCGAAACTGAGGACTATTTTGAAGCAAAGGACAAAACGTACTATAAAAATAGTATCGAAAAATTGGAGATCGCTGTAATCAGTGTATCATCCGTGAAGGGAATTACGTTGAATAAGAAAACTAATTTTGCCAAAAAAATGTGTTTTACTATGGCAGGCCGGGGACTTTGTAATTGACCTGTTATTGTAATATTACTTTAGATAACACGAACTTAGAGATAACAAAAAAATATTCGACGATTATGTGGGAACACGGAAAATACTTTCCTACCAGTCGAATACCGCCGATTATTATTTGAATCATACGCAAGTACAAAAGCTGTAGCCTCAAATCCCACACGTATCATATCGTATCACAACTATTATGTCGGGACAATGAGGATATCTTGTTACGCAGCACGAGACCGGAACTGGACGCCCTGGTGGCGGAACCGCCGCGTCGCTCTCGCTTGTTGCCGCGCCGACGAGGGAGACGGGCGATGGAGAGCGTCGTGTGGGACCCGACTTTGAAAGCAAGTTGATACCCCTCGCGGAGGGTGGCATTGACGAGCAATTGTTTTTAATTCTACCACTTGATCGAAGTGATTGCGTTCACTGTTCGAGATACAGTGGGGCATGCGACCAATAAAAAAAAGACGATTGACTAAGTGAAAAAATAAATCGGGTTTTGATTTTTTTACATTATTAAATTAACTCTTAGCAATGTTACTGAGACTAAGGCAACAATTCTTTCAAAATTAATTTTTTGGACTATCTTGTTGTCGTATCAGATGAACTTGAGGATATATCAAAATTCGAAAGGAAATAATACCACCAAATAGCAAATATTAATTGATTATAATATGTTGGTTAAAATATACTTCAAACAAATTATATAGAAATATGGTGTAATATACTTGGTGTTGTTACTCAAAGTGATATATTGTATAAGTATTCAACTGTGCTGAGTTATCCATAAAGCTCGATTCTTCACTTTTTTTTATGAAGTTCATCCATTACTAATTCGATATGAGATTGTGATCGCCAGTTTATTACTTACAAAATTATCTAGGAGCCCTTGAACAAACTTTGATGAATTTTTAGTGCCTTTATTTTGTTGAAAAACAAAACAGAAAAAAAACACAAAACGAAATTGAATAGAAGAATCCCATTTTTAACCGACTTTGAAAAAGGAGGAGGTTCTATGTTTGGCTGTATATATTTTTTAATATACGTTCGCCGATTTCTTCATCAATTATGAACCATTCTCAATTATCCATTAGAACATTTCTTAAATCTCTTAGGCTAGGTAGCGGACCCCGGGGCCTGAAGCATTCCTTATTTTCAATTATTGTTTATTCTTTATTCTTATTTTTCCTCATACCTACTACCAGCTGATCATTTTGAAGTTGGTACCGAGCCCAAACAGTACAAAAACAATCATATAATTTTGCGAGATATCAGTTCGCAGTAGTTAAAATAATATATATTTTTTATATATATCTTAAGCAAGGCAATGTACTGGGTCCATTACTGTATCTTCTGTATACGCCCGATCTGCCCACCACAAAAACAACTTTTGTGGCAACATACGGAGACGACACAGTGATGTTGGCATCCCATGAAGATCCGGTCACAGCATCAATAAACCTACAAACTCACTTGGATTAAATACAATTATGGTTGAAGACATGGCGCATTAAAGTCAATGAAACAAAATGCACCCATGTAACGTTTGCCCTGCGTGGAAGAACATGTCCACCAGTGAATATCAGTCATCGTCAACTTCCCCAAGCAGAGCAAGTTAAATATCTTGTTATGCACTTAGATCGACGCCTAACCTGGAAGAAGCACATACTCTATAAACGAAAACAACTTCGACTGAATTTATATTAAATGTATTGGCTCGTCGGGCGCAAATCCAAGTTATCATTAGATAACAAGGTGTTGCTGTATAAGTCTATACTCAAGCCCATTTGGTCATATGGTATCCAACTATGAGGTACCGCTTGCAAATCTAATATATTCATCATTCAACGGTTCCATAATAAAGTGTTGCGTGCCATTATTGATGCTTCGTACTATATTTCAAATGAAGTGATACAACGCGACATTCTTCTACAACCTATAACGAGTGTAATTAAATGTGTTTGTGTAAAGTACTTCGAAAGAATGTCAGTGCATCCCAATGTACTCGCTAATCAACTAAATATGCGACGTGATAGTGAAGTGTGTAGACTAAAACGTTTAACACTACCTGATCTGATTACTGGACACATGTAGACTTTAGAATAAGCTTTAGAATAAGACTAATTAATTAAGATAATATTTTATACAGAAGATCGCTTAATGAAGTGATTTTCTGCATGCCATGTAAATATAATATAGACATAAGAAATACTTATTGCCTATAGGGCAGATTGTGGAATCACAAAGAGTAAAAAAAATATATTTTAAAGTTTTTTTACCAACTATGGGTTTATCTGGACTGGACCTACATTATAACGTGGGCTCCGAACCACGGTCCTTAGTATTATGCCTACCGACTGGCGAGTGACCAACTTTAGAGAAATCATTCCAGAAGACATCCGGTCTTACCCAGACTGGTTACTGGCGTAACTGGAGTCATTTTCCTTGTGGGATTTTACACTCTTGCCTAGAACAATCACAAATTTTAAACAATCACAAACATAAATTTTCGACCATGCCCCCTCAGCAGTATTCGAACCCGCGGCTATCGCAACAGTAGGAGGACCGTCCTATCGCCTTTACCCCTGCGCCACCAAGCTGGCTTAAAATAATATTGTAAATAGATGAATAGGTTTAGGTAGGTATTAAGCCAAATTGTGTGTATATAGTAGAATATAAGATACGTGTAATAGATAGTTTAAATAAGGTTTTTGTTTATTTTTATTTAGTTATTACAACGATTATAATATACATATTTTATTTTAGAACGTCTTTTTTTGTGCTAAGAATCTTCAAAACGTTTGATTATTTGTTACCTATTAGTGAGTTCCTTATTTATTTTTTGAGTCGGTTAATTTGTTTAGTATTTTCAGATAACCTTCTTTATTCCGTTTTTCATCAATTTTAATCATATGGTTGGGCTTATACGACATCATCGCTCAACAGCTAGAGATCTTTTGAAGCTCGATCGCCTTTTGATAGACGCACAAAAATTCGTCTGTTAGATCCAATATTTTTCTTGTTCTTTTATGACATATTTTCAGGTGTTTTGGCTAATTACAGTCTATTTTTCGTATAAATACCGGTTTGTTAGATTACTAGTAGGTTTTTAGCTCTATGCATCCTCTCAGGACAGCAGACAGTAAACATTTCCTTAAAGTTGTAGTTGAAACTGCCTTTTCTCGTGTTGTAGCAACTATTTGAAGTATTGTTAAATTTCTAGATCATTTCGATAACATTACAACAAACTTATCTTGCTTTGTGTAGATTTCAGACGCCCAGGTCTTTTTCGGTATTGATTTCTCAAATTAACTTGCTTTTGTGTACTCGTATAATATCTAATTCTAGATGAAACTCCGGCAAATTCCGTAATTTGAAGCATAAAATATTTGTCCTGGATCAAAGTACATATAGTACATATGCAAATCTATTTCCTTTCTGCCATTTAATGGGTTTATGAACTGTTGTAATTATTACATTAATGTCATAAACTATAGTGAACTTGAAATTTACAGTTTTTTAAATTGTAAACTCGTATTTAAACGATTAAACATTATTTAAGAAGAAATTAACAGTTGCCCATGTAATAACTCAGTAATTGTTTAAAAAGTAAGGGACTCAAACTTTTCAATGATGCTATATGAGCTGCAAACATTTCTGGATAAAATAAATGGTAAAAGGACGTGTATCGATGACTTTTACTAACATTTGGAGACCACCAACTGTCACGGCACGGACTGTTAATTGCCGAAAAGATGAAAAGGGTTACGCCGGAGTTCGCCGGTTCAATCCAGCCGTGTAAGAAAAAAATCCTACAGGATATCATTAGGTGCCGGCTAGGTACGGCCTGTAGGGGGAATAAAATATGGTTTTTCTAGATTTTCGGTGTGATATGCGATCTATTTTCTACCATCTTTGCCGACGTGTGTTTCTGTGTTTTTCTGGATAATTAAGAAGGATCTTTTATGGCCAGATCAAGTTTCTCAGCTGTTCCATCAATTGGTGGTTGTAGTTCTTTTTTTTTGGGTGTATTAATATCTTTAGAAACATGAATTATATTTCTTATGCCGTATTACTGTGTAAAGGATAGAAAAAAGTTTTGAGTGTTTTATAAGATAATAATTAGATAAGCAAACTTAACAATTGGTATAATGTTAAAAGCTTTATCTTTACCTGATAACGATTTTTCCACCTTTTAGATAGCAAGCAGATCCTTTAATGATCAATATATATATATATATATATATATATATATATATATATATATATATATATATATATATATAGAAAAATATAACCGGTAGAAAGATCTGAGGTTGTTGAGACCTTCGAATGAAATTATATATTCATCTAAGAAAAAAAAATTAAATATTACATTGTCACACTTGATAAATCTCTTCACTTTATAGAATATACATAGCTTTGTGTTCGAATTAATGGACTTGGGATAATGAAAATATACGGTATGATATAGGTCTTCGTGCTTAAACTAAACTTCAAATGGTTTCTTATTGGGTGAATATGAGTTTACCTAAACCAAACCTACCAATTATCAAAACACATTTTTTGGCAAAATTAGTTTTTTTTTATTCAACATAATTCCCTTCAAGGGTGATACACTGATTATAGCGACCCTCCAACTTTTCGATAGCATTTTTGTAGTACGATTTTTCCTTTGCTTCAAAATAGGCCTCATTATTGACGATCACCTCTTCATTCGACGAAAATTTCTTCTCAGCGAGCACTCTTTTGAGATCTGAGAACAGGAAATAGTCCTTGGGGCTGGATTTAGAGAATACGGTGGATGAGGAAGCGATTCAAAGCCCAATTCATGGATTTTTGCCATCGTTTTCACTGACTTATGACACGGTGCGTTCTCTTGGTGAAGCAGCACTTTCTTTTTCTTCAAATGCGGTCGTTTTCGGCTATTTCATCCTTCAAACGGTCCAATAAAGCTATGTAAATGTCGCTGTTGATGGTCCTTTCTTTTTCAAGGTAGTCAATGAAAATTATTCCGTGCGCATCTCAAAATACAGACGCCATAAACTTGTAGCCGACTGTTGCATTTTCCCATGCTTTGGAGTGGATTCATCATGTGCAGTCCACTTGGATGACTGTCGATTGGACTTTGGAGAGAAATGATGGAGCCATGTTTCATCTATTGTCACATATCGACGTAAAAACTCGGGTTTATTATGCTTGATCATCTTCAAACGTTGCTCCGATTCATTGGAGGCGTGGCATTGAAGGCATTTTTGGGCGTGCGTTGGACTGCGTTCACCGTCTTCAGTGCTCATTTCACCACGTCTAAACTTCGCATATCAATCTTTAATGGTTAATTTTCCTGGGATAGTGTCTAGAAAAGCAAAAGCAATATTTTATCAACACGTGAAATTCCTTTTTATTCATTTATTTCACAATAACAAAAGTTGCTTCAGTCAGAATGCTATAATTCACAAAGTTATCATCCGACAGTTGTCAATTTTATACACGCATCTTTTGAGGACTAACTAAAAATATATAGTTCTAGTAGCGCCATCTATGTGTCAGGCTGGGGACTTTTCAATTGACCTGTTATAAGCGAGAGAAATATTTCCATGACGCAGATTTTGGTAAGGTAACTTCAATATTTGATAAAGAATCTGAAGTATAATAAGAATATTGATAAAGGTAAATTATAGGTCAAGCGTTTGTGGAGTGAGGTTGTTAGCAAAATATAATGTACATTAAAATGATGATAAAAGGAAGTAATTAATATATAATAAAAACTAAGTTGACTTAGTTACACAAAATAAACAATTATTTGTAATTTTACAACAAATCTAACAAATATAATTAAGAAAATAAGTAAAACTTTGTTCTTGTTCAATTCTTACTTAATATAGAAGGGAATGTTCAATTAGTCAAAAGTTTAGTTGAAATGTTAGTCAAATTTTGTTCTTTGCTCATAGCTACACCAGATTTTTTCTTTAATTAGTTTGATTGTGAACTAGGTTATGTTAGCTTCTATGTTATTTAACTTGCGATTTAGTAGAAATCACACAAGTGGTTTTTGAGTATATATCTCTCGTATAATGGAAGACGAGTCTTACTTACGTCTTAAGTACTTACAATTATAACATAACAGTATTAATATTATCCCTATGAAGCGATCTGTTCAATCAAATTGTAAATATTGTAAAAATAATTATAAATCAAAAAAATATTAATCGTATTTACAGTTTTCGATAATCATCAGTCACATTGTCGTATGAGATCTTGTTCATTAGCTGCTACTCTATGCGCAAAAGAGAAAGGATTTAAGCAAGCTATCAGCTGAACAATTTTTAGATATAAAGTTTAGGAATGAATTAGTTAAAAAAGTAACAATTACCAAATTTAAATTGTAATATTGATATCTTATTGGTATATTTCACAAAATAAGTCACACCTATACTTATTTTTTTATATTTTAATTTTAAATTTAAGGAGCATACCAGATAGTCTTAGAACTTCATATTAAAGTCCTACTAACAGGCTTCACTTTGGGGTGAACAACACATTTTTAGTGAGTTGAAAATGTCTGAAAAATTACATTTTCGGGAAATGAAATTCGAAGAAAAATTGCGACTGAACTTCATCAAATTCGGTGTGAAGCTTATGATAAATAGATTCCATCGATTTTAACATATGAATACTGATTTCGACATTTTGAAAATGGTGATTTTGATATCAAAGACATAAAGCGTTCTGGATAGACAAAAACATTTGGGAACGAAGATTTAAAGACATTACATATTAAACAAACAATGGGTCCTATAATGAGACTATAAATGATGCATTTACGTCGAGAACTGTGAGAAAAAATACAATACAGGGCCGGAATACAAGCAAAAATATAACATATAACATATATTTAAAAGGAGATAGAATATTGTTAGAGAATTTCGATCATGTAACAGAAAGAGCCTACCAAAGGTTGACCGGTTGTCAAACGTCTGCAAAATTCTTCAGAATATTATAATATGGGTTATAAACCGGTAAACGCCGTTTTAACGCATTGTTCTAATATTTTTAAATATTATTTGGGCGTTGCAGCTGCTGCTAAAATATCTCAAAAAATAAAAAAAAATATAACCTTAAATTCACCAAAAAGAAACAGTGTTTATGCAAAACAGGTGACGAATCAAGATCAGCTTGTTGTTAGCTGTATCAGATATCAAATATACGAAATGTAAAAAACCGTAAGTCGTTTCTTCAATCGAAATATAATTTAACACAATTATTTGGGAGAAAATTGTTAGTCTGGAAAGTAAAGATACTAGAAGAACTTCCAGAAATTGTTTTTAAAAGAATATAGTTTTTAAATATATATATATATATATATATATATATATATATATATATATATATATATATATATATATATATATATATATATATATATATATATATATGAGACATAAATATCTCAGAATGGTACGCTCATTGCAAGATGATAATAAATATAGTGTAAAGACAACAAAAGTTGATGGAAACAGGTAAATGATGGAATAAATATCGATTAGTTTTTGTTAGTCATAACATTTATTAATAATTTATTGCAGACATATAGTTCTTCATGCTGGAACGGGAATGATATTTTGGTGCAGAATTGGTGTTTTACCCAAAGTCCAATATTGACTACCATGGAGAAATGAGCCATAACTTGTTTTTGCAGTAGTTTGAAAATCAGCTTATAAAGAACTTGGAGGAACCATCAGTTATTGTTATATACAATGCATCATGTCTACAATATATGTAGTACACTGGTCAGGATAATCTCAACAAGTGTATCAACAAAAGCTGCAATTAAGTAATGGCTTAAAGTACATAAAATAAGTTTCGAGGAAATCATGTTAAAGAATGAACTATTTCAAATTGTTACTCGGTGAATATATATGAAATATTTAATTGCATTTTATGTAATTAACTTTTTTAGAAATAAAACTGAGAAAAGATACATGGTATATCAGTTTACTGAACGTTATGGCAACAGAATATTATATCATCCTCCGTATCACTGCATATTTGGTCCAATTGAGTTGATGTGGGGTATTGATATTCAAACCAGAACTATCTGGATTTACAGAAAGAGGCATTGTTGAAAATAATAGCTTCGTTTTGTGTGAGCTCGATCAGACACATTGTAAAAGAAATTGACAAATTGTAGAATCTTGAGCAAGTTTTAGATAGATTGGAACAGCTTAGTTATTAACTGGATTAGTGTTTCTGAAAGTGACAGTGATTGAATAAAACTTAATGAATGTTGCTTTATGATTCAATGCTGACAATTACCAAGACAGGGTGATGAAAGAGAAAACAACTAAAGGTCAGTATACAATTAATATACTTTGATTGTAGGAAATTGTTTCATAGAGTGTGAAATCTTGATGAGCATGTGTGTTATTGTTCAGAATATACATGAACATTTGGTTAATATGTATGAGGAGAGAAATAATAGTAGCAGTTTTGCAGATATTTTTTGTGATTAAATGTAGTTTTATCAAGAAAAATGTATACAGGTAGTAACAGGACAAACTAAAGAGAAATATACTAATATCATAATTATTTTACAAGGAAACATTGCATCGAAAGAAACAAGAACTTAGCCTAAAACATAAATATGCTCTCTAATGAAAGTAAAATCAGATGTACTAACTCAGATGTACAATTGTTAATTAGGTGGATTGGACCTAGTTAAAGAAACGCGCCTGAAACCTTTAAAAGCTTAGCTATACTAGTGTGGAAAAAATTTCAATATATATATATAATAAAACAACTCTAAAATGTACTAAAACTCAGAGCTGTTGCGGCAACATTGCGACGTTTTGACAGGCCTCCCATGTCACTATGGTTTTGAATTATATATATACATATATATATATATATGTATATATATATATATATATATATATATATATATATATATATATATATATATATATATATATATATATATATATATATATATATACATTACTGCATTTGCTATCTCTACAAAACCGTTAGTATTCCAACTCTCCTCATACATTTGACCAAATACTCATGTATATTCTGAACAATTAGACGCGTATCTATTTACACACCCTACAATGAAATTTCCTTATTCGTCGTATATTAATTATATACTCATATTTAGTTGTTTCCACTCTCTGTTTTGGAAATTGTCAGCATTGAATCATAATCTCATATTCAGAAAGTTTCATTCAAGTGAATAACTAAGCTGTTAATTATTAATCAAACGCTAGTTCTCAAATCCACCATTTCTCAATGTCTTCACAATATTTGTTCACAATTCGATGGTTTACCAAGTGTTATTAACCATTCCTGTTTCCAGTACGAATAATATATCAGCTATGAATTACTAATAAATGTTATAACTAATAAAACCTAATCAATTGTTATTCTAATTACTATTTCAACAAAATTACTATTTCCCCAACTCAATATACATCAAAATAGGGATCCATCCGATATGGGGGTCAAAACTTGGCAAGAATCCTCTCTGTTGTCGTCGCTACGAGGCACTACATAAACATTTTGGACCTGGCTGGATCGTCCCCCAGGGTCTATTGGGGACCGGGCTGGTGTAGAGGGCGCAGGCAGCAGGGTGGGGACTTAATCTGTGCTTCTGGTCGCTTAGATAAGGCAATCGCAGCAGATCGCACCCTCGCCCTTCCAATCGCACTATATTTAGGGTTGACACCATCAATTAAAGTGTTATCTGGTTTTAGTTATAAAATAATGTTCGACGGCAGGGGTAGAATTTTTTCACCATTCACGCCGATGACGGGCAAGGACAAAAGATCCTTCGACGATATCTCTTGATTGGATTGCCTGCGTGGGGGTCTCGCCGAAAGAATAATTAACATTATCCTTAAGCAGGTCGTGTTTTTAATCAGTCTTAACAGGTCCTCAAACCACTGGGGGTTTAGTGAGTGCAAATCTGTGTATATTGCAGCAAATGTAATATATGTTCATCGTTTTGGAATATATTATTGAGGATTCACTTGATATTCATTCATCGAGATCGAGATCAGTGTTGTAGGCGAGACAATGAAAGAAAGAGATAGAAATACCAAGACATATTTGTTATATTGTCATATTCAATTGAGTTAAGATCATGTCAGACAAAAAGTAAGGCACGTTATGACCAAAATTAAACAACTATACTGGTTAGTCGGAAAATATTCTCAACTTGATCTAGAATCAAAGAGATTGATTTATAAGACAATCATAAAGCCAATTTGGACCTATGGGGTGCAAATATACGGTTGCGCTAAAAATTCAAATCAACTAGTCCTCATCCAAAGCTCTCAAAACAAAATTCTTCCATTAATTACTAATGATTATTGCTGCGTAACAAACGAAGAACTGCAAGATATCCTAAAAATCTAATGGATTTGCGAAGTCATCTAAGATTTCGTCTTGAAACACGAAAGAAGATTAACTTAAATTATACTAACGTGGAAGCAATACAACTTCTGGACAACGCGCAAGATATCAGAAGATTGAAGCGAACCAAACCATACGAACTTTTATAAATGTTATACATTTAGTATAAACTATAGCTTAAGTTATTCTAATTTTATAAATGAGGAATAGATATTGCTGTATTTATCTCGCACTCCTCTTGCTTGTGAATTAATCCAAGCACAAATGAAATATAGTAATAAATCAATTTATAATTAAGATTGTGCTAAGTATATCTAATAAAGATGTAATGAAAAAATGAAATTGACCAAAACACAGTTGAGCCAAAGAAAATTATTGTAGAGCATTGAAAATATACTTTAAAACAATTAATAGAATATATAAAATAAAATAGAAGTGTATTTTGTAAGTAATTAACATTTGGTGAAATGAAAAGTTGCTTTTGGCATCGCTGCCATGTCTAGATCTAGTATTTAATTGGAATATGATATCAATAATGTTCAATAAAACAGTGAACTTACGTCATCTGAATTCATGGCTGTTTCTTTCGGTACAGTGTTTCGTTGTAAAAATATATCACTGTATCTCTTTATTTTGTTCTGTAACTACCAGAATACATCTTTCTTTATAAAACTAAACTTAATTACTGCACTCTCCCTACTGCATTTGCTATATTTGGAAAACCGTTAGTATTCCAACTCTCCTCATACATTTGACCAAATACTCATGTATATTCTGAACAATTAGACACGTATCTGTTTACATAAATCGTCCACACCCTACAATATGGAATAATTAGTCTTCTCTGATTTTATTATACTGTTTTTAAATTTGTATTATTTTAAAAACAATTTCTGGAAGTTTCATTAACCTTCCCTATTAACAATATATATATATATATATATATTCAAAGTTGTTATAGTTATTCAAGGTTTATTCAGCTGCATGGCCCTAATTCTTTTATGTTTACATCCATAAAATAGTTTGTACACTTACTGTTCTTATACATTTGAGCCAATGTCAAGATTCGTCACCCGCTTTGTATGTAGACGAGTTATCCTGGGTGAATCTAACGTATTTTTCTTCATTTTGTAAGCGATGTTATTCACAGTACCTACACTAATATTTAGAGCGGCAACAACCCTCTAAAAACATTTTACAGAATTTATCGGCAAAAGGGTACTGTTTGTTTTACTGTACTGTATTGTAAAATGTACTACATTGTAGCCTATTTAGAAACTCCACCGGCGTACCGCTTCTATAGCTTCCCAAAAACCCTCGCCAGCTTTCCATCTTTACGCTGACTAACTAAAAGGGAGTGTATGGCGCGCGGTTAGACCTATCTCCGTCCCGCAATAAAATTCGTCGCGGCTCGTCCGACTCGAACCCGGAACGGGCGGGGTGACGCGTCCGCGTCGAATTTAATGGTTTATTTTGAAAACAAGGCGACGCGCGTGTCCAATCGCAAATTGCCGATGATCGTTTAATGATGCTGGGCGACATCTTCACACGATAAATTGATATTTTTATTGCTCCGGATTCTCTACAGGTTTTTTTTTCGCCACTAGTAATCGGAGGGGAGGTTGAGATTCGATTATAATGAGCTGGTGAGATAGGAGAATGGATTATTGACAGGAACGTGAAATGTAGTCACGATTAGGACTCCCAGTTCTATTCTGACATAAATCGAGGAATCTCGTCAAATTATTCAAAAATGACTGTAGTCTATTCAAAGTTTTTTTAGTAATGCGTCATGGATATCTGTGACGTTGAAACATTGCAATGTTGCCGCATCAACTCTGAGTTTTAGTTTAGTTTGGTTTTGACATACAAGAAAATTCTAATACTAATAAAATAATTGAACAAAAATGTTATCAAATATAATTTATTTGAACATTATAGTAAATCCAATACGCATAGGTTAAATTTGTTTTGTTTACATTGAACTATTTTCCACACCGCCCATGAGGTAGAGTTTCTAGGCGCGTTTTTTTTTATATAGAGGTATCCCCCTGGAGGCCTAATCCACCTAATTAACAATTGTATATCTGAGAAACGTATTTTACTTTCATTCGAGAGCATATTTACCTTTTTACGTTTAGTTTTTGTTTCCTTCGATGGTGTGTTTACTTGTCAAGTCATCTTGGTATCACTGTATATTTTAGTTCTTCTTCTACTATCTGTGTACACCATTCTTCATAAAATTAATCACTGAATTCTGTCTAATGCATTTACCATATCTACAAAACAGTTAGTATTCATTCTCTCCTAATATGTTCTAACCTAATGCACACGTTTAATTTTGAACAATTACAATCATATCTGTGCACACAAATGTTTGACGCCCTACAATACCTTTTTCTACAGTTATATTCAATTAATTATGTGCATACCTTTTGTTGTTTCCATTCTCATCACTCTATCTCAGGAATCTCCAGCATTGCACAAAATTATCACATATCCTGAAAGTTTCCTTGTCACTTTCACTTTCCGACTCACTGTCCAATTCAATCACTAAACTGTTAATTTCTAATCTGTCTAAAACCTGTTCACGATTCCACCATTTATCAATTACTTCCTCTGTATATCTTATCGAGTTCATCCAAACCGAATGTGTTATGGTTGACAATGCTTCCTTCCACATATCCAAACAGTTTTTGATGGAATATTCTTCTCGATCAGCAATATATGTATATCTGCAATTAATTATTAATATATATATAGTGACCAATATCCCTCTCCGAGGGATATCTTTGCACCGTTTAAACCCTATACCCTGTAAGAGTGTACGAAAAGATGTCTTACATCCTTCAAAAAGCTGCATGTCCCTAACTCTTTTATGTATACTTTCGAGACAGACAATTTTCTCTAAAATAATTTTTTTAAAATTATATTTATATCGATAAAATAGTTTGTGTACTTACTGTTCTTATACATTTCGTATATTTGGTCTCGAATAGAGCTAATATCAAGATGGTCAAGATTCGTCACCCACATTATATGTAGATGGGTTTTCTTGGGTGAATCTAACTTATTATTCTTCATTTTGTAAGCGATGTTATTCACAGTACCCAGACTAATATTTAGCTTGGCAGCAAAATGCTAGAAAAACATTTTCAATAACATTGTTGGGACTTATATTATTAAATATCATAAATAATTACCTCTCTAATAGAAATGATAGTTGCCTACAACGTTCCATTATCTCGTTCCTTCTCGAAATATTTTATTAAAGCCGCAATCAATTTGTGACCCTGACTATCTATTGTTTTTGGCATTTTCAAACGTAGTGATATCATATATTACCTAGCGATTTAAAATTTATCAAAATAATCAATTCGCTAAAATAACATTTGTCGGTTTTTAATCTGTAGTAACAATAACTGATATTTTGTATAACTTTGCGTATGTCTGACAACATTGCGATGTTTCGGCGGCACAAATATCCATGACGCATTACTAAAAAAAACATTGAATAGACTATAGTATCCTGATGTAAATTAACTTGATTTAAATAGATAGAGCTGAAGTTTACTGAAGATTATACAGAAATAAATGTTATCACTTAGTTTTGATGTTGTTTTAGATGGCAATGATTGTCCTTGTAAACTCGCTCCTTTATTATCAGAGATACCGAATTGAAAAAACGTAAAAATACCGATTTCTAAACGGCTCAACCCGCTGGATTCATCATCGCCACTCTTAATTAACAGTCTCTGGTCCGTAATGTACCACTCAGCACATTATTACCGGGCGGTGAGGCTGACTGACTGTTTGACTGGCATGACTTGCTACCGGTGGCTCATTCAATGACACTGAAGCGCGTGGTAGGGTGGAGCTGGCGATACGCCTCTGCATTAGACCACGGGGGGCTTCATTAACTTGTAATTAGGCCTGGCGCCGGCCCTGCTCCAACTGGTCGACGTCAAACCTGGTGAAATGGTAATTTCGGGTTTTTAGCCGTTGCCGTACGGGCGGCATAGAAAATTGACGGGTTCCTCTGATGCTGTCCATTTATTTTGACACCTCCGATACAAAAAACGGATCGCCGTTGCGTTCTCTATCGCATAATGGATGCTTCGTTGAAAGAAAGGTTTAAACATGCACTAGGCTGTTCAATGAGAACATAAATATTTTTAAAAGTCTTTGTTTTTCACTATCATCGATCTTCTATTTTATAGACCGTAGTCTTCAAAATGCAACTCTGCATTCTGGGATGATCTCCAAATTGGAGGACCGTGATTCGGAACCCACGTTAAACAGTATGCATAATCCAAACAAACCTTAGTCGATAAAAAATACAATATAAAATATAAAGGAATATCGCCCTACAGAAACTATTACTTCTTCGTTCGATGACAGTGGTTTTCTGCAAATGCTGATTTTTAAAACTTTTTTCGTCAATTGTCCTTAACTTAAAATTATCTTTTGTTGGTAGAATACTCCATAAAATAAATAAGAGTAGCTTCAGCATATTTGGGTATACATTTCTATAACTTTAAAAAAATAATTTAATTATTATATGAAGTCCAATTCTTTCTATTACTAAAAATGCAATGATACCTTTGGTAACAAAAACAACATTGATATATCCTCCTTATTCTGCTCACATAAGTGATTTAAATTAGAAACCTTCTTTCCTTCTTCTTCTTTTTCCTAAAACTTCTTAGTGTGTTGCTGTTCTATATTATTATATCAAGTGATTTCATATACTCTGATTTTTTTACCTTAGACCGGCATTTATTGTGAAAAAATGTAGTGTACATAAACCAAATTATTTACACTTTCTACATTTTTTCATCTTTCTGGCAAAATAGCCTTTTCCTTTATTCAAATATTATTTACTTTTTTAATTATTTATAATGAATAATAATTCAGGCGATAGTCACAGCCATAATGGTATATTAAATGAATTTTATTACAAGAATTAAATGTGTTTATCAAGCATATAACTAAAATAATAACTGATTTATTGTATAACTAAATGTATAAGGATATTTAACCGCCTACTAAATTACCTTGAAAAATACATAATTTCTATTATGTACTGTGATTATTTTTTCACCCCAGAAAGGCATTTATTGTGAAAAATTAGTATAGTATCTTTTGTTTTTAATTATTACTCTTCGTGAGTCCACAATCTGACCTATTGGCAATAAGTATTTCTTCTGTCTATATTATATATACATGGCAAGTAGAAAATCACTTCATTAAGTGATCTCCTGTACAAGATACTATTTTAATTAATTAGTTTTATTTTAAAGCCTATTCTAAAGTCTATATATATGTCCAATAACCATATCTGATGGTGTTAGACGTTTTAACCACCACACTTCACTATCACTTCACATATTTAGCTGATTAGCGAGTATATTGGGATGCAATGACACTCTTTCGAAGTACTTCACACAAACACGTTGAATTACACTCGTTATTGGTTCTAGAGGAATATCGCGTTGTATTACTTCCTTTGAAACATAGTACGGAGCATCGACAATTTCACGCAACATTTTATTTTCGAACCGTTGTATGATGCATATATTAGACTTGCTAGCGGTTCCTTATAGTTGGATGTGACCAAATAGACTTGATATAGAAACTTTGTTGATCTTAGAATGTGCAAGCAAGATTTTGTGACCATGAATATTCTGCTATGGTGTTGATGTGGATTCATGTCATTGTCTCCGAGCTTTTTACTGTTCCAAGCCCTCTTTTGTCAAGAAGTTCAAAATTTTGTCAACAAATGGAATATGATTGAGTAGCATCACCATACGTTTCTAGAAGTATCTGATGCTCGCTTCGGCAGCAGAAGTAACAAATGCCCAAAATGTAATTAGAATGTTCCATGATTAGCATCTGCATAATCTATAAAATTAATAAGTCAATATTACTAGATGATAGTTGTTTTATGAAAGTCAGAAATGTCAAAATGCTTATAACAGTAATCACAAATCGCTGATTAAAATAACACGCAAGCAACTAATATATTAATATCATTAATAGGTTGATTGTTATCATACAACCATCTAATTATTGTTAGTTTCGTTTTAGACGATCGATTTTTTCAAATAAACTTAGAATTCTTCTTCAGCATTGGCCTTCATGATTTTTGATCTAATTTTATATTTAGTAATAAACTACATTACATTTTCTTCGACCTTTTTCCTGATCGGTGTGGATTCCTTGTGATTAACATTATAATCACCACTTTTAATCTGTTAAAACTGAACTATGATGAATAACAGCCGGCATATGGTTATATGAACAAGAGGATTGTACAGGAGTTCCAAGAACATTGGAGTTGGATTAAAACTTACATTTTAAATTGAAATATTTTAAAATTCTACAGTTTCACGTCGAAGACTTTGCCTCAATAAAATTAGCATCAATGATATTATTACAATTAATTAGTGTTCCTAATAATTCTGAAGGAAATAATACTGAATATGTAAGATTTAGGAAAAAGTAATTTCGATTTTATGTTTGACTCTATCAAGCAACATCTGTTTTGCCACTTTTGACTGTATTTATTATAGTTTCGTTAATATTGAATTTTATATCATTATAATATTATAATATTTATTATATATTTTAACAATCTACCAAATTATTCAGGTAGATTAATGAAGATACAGACAGAAAAATTACTGTATATAATAATTGATGAAGCGGGTAGATAAAAACGGTATTAAATGTCGTTTATATCAGAACATCGAGGACGATGGTTCCCACAAAGGCGGCCACACCGAAATTTCGTTTGCATCGTCCAATTTCCCGGCGTAATGTCAGATATCGGGGCACGCTCCGAGGCCCGAAGATGCCCCATTTGTATTCTAATGGTTCGGCGTTGATAATTTTATGGCTCTTCCCCCATTATTCGATTAGAATGCGACACGAGTCATAGTTTAGTTCGCCTACCTTCTTGGGCGTTCCAAATCGTATTTAGCAAATCGATCTATATACGCCTCAATATTGTCTGCATTTATTCTGGTTTAAGAATTTGTAAGAGAGAGAGAGAGAGAGAGAGAGAGAGAGAGAGAGAGAAAGCCCAAGTTGTTATCGAGTTTGCAACTATCGTATTACTTGCTCTTGATACCTCTGGTTCATACCATCGGCCCTATCTCAGTCTCTAGTGAAATAATGTTTATATATGTCACTGCTGTATTTTTTAATATATGCACCTCACTACATAAAACTACACAAGATCAGATGGTTTGATTCTTTTGTCTGTGTCCTGTTCTGGTGGTATCTGTATGGTATTGCAGCTGGAGTCTTTGCTCATGACCCCTGGTAATTCTCTCGATTTCTTGACTGACTGTGGGTATCTGAAGGTCTCGATCTAGGTAATCGGTCCTATAGTATTTGTTTATGTTACTCTTTGCAGAACATCTCGATAATTGAATTCCGTATGTCCATATATGTTTCAGAATTTGCTTATATAATAGCAATTTATTATGTACTGATAATTGTGATTTTCTTCCAATTAGCCAGTACATTTTCCTATATTTTAATTCCAGTTCTTTTCTTTTTTTCTTTATATGTTCCTTCCAGCGAAGTTTTACATCAAGATTTATTGCGAGATATTTAGCGTTGTTGCTACTTAGAATGCTAGTATTATTTAATATTATTGCTGTTTGTACGGTCTGATTGTAGGTGAAATGTACATGCACAGATTTACTTTCATTAATTTTTATTTTCCAAGATTGTGTCCAATTATTTATATTGTCACTTGCCTGTTGTAATTTTCGTGAGGCTTCTTCACTATTCTCTGCGAGTGCTATAATCGCAGTATCATCGCAAATGTAGCCATCGTCATATCTGCATTTGTGGTATATCACAAATGTACAGTAGATAAAGCATTAGCCCCAGTACACTTCCTTGTGGTACACCTGCTTTAGCTTCTTTTATTGTAGAGTAAGCTTCTTCTTGTTTGACTCCAAAAATTCTGGTTGTAATGTACGATTTTAATAGTTCGGTGTGTTATTCTGGTTACATTTTCTGTAGTTTATGAACAAGTCCCTCATGCCAAACTTTTTCAATAACATTTGTTATTCTGTGGACCTGGTCAATTGTTGAATGCTTGCTAATAAACCAAAAATGGGGTGTTGGTATTAGGTTTTTTCTCTCTATGATTTTTGGTAAGTAATAGAAAATATTTCAGTATTTTAGAGAGATTACATAATTATATTTGGGAGCTTCTTTAGTCTTTTTTGTGGGAGCCGCCACTGAATTAGGATTAGATAAAACGTTAGAATGATTCTTTTATAATTGTTGCATTTTATTAGCAGAATTTTTAATGCTGCCAACTCATAATCGATGTTCGCCAGTAATATCCGTTTTATGAACGTGATTTGTGGTTTAATCGAGCCGATGGGGGGAAACCGAAAATACGGGTCCGACCACAGCAGACCGGGCAGGCGGCCGTGGTCGGGAGGAGGAAGAGGAGGAGGAGGACGGAGTGGCATAGGAAGAAGGGGTGAAAATAAAAATTCCCCAGCGTGTTATAAATTTTTCCGCGTGTGAGTTATCTGGCGGCGTCTCCGTTTAGTGTACCGATGCGGTGGCTCGACGGCCCTTATCGTTCGATATTATTTTCGCCAGCGGTGAGATAAGGCCGTTCCGCCGGCTGGAAAAATAAATTGGGCTCCGCGGGAAACGCCCGAAACTTTTCGCAAGACCGCGAAACCGTCGCACGGCCACCCTCCCCCGCCGCTAACACCCTTCGGGTAACAAAACAAAATGTAACCGAGGTTGTTGCAGTTGGTGTTGCTTTTTTTCATTGGTCGACCAAGAGGACGTGAAACATTAGTTTGTGATTACTTATTAGTATTTATTTTGGGATTTTATCTTGTCCTGTTCCTATTTTATCTCGCTCGGTACCTTGCAGTAGATGGCCAGAAGATGGAGTATTATATTCGACAATATCAAGATTAGTTTTCCTTTTAGTTTGCTTATTAACCGACTTCGAAAAAGGAGGAGGTTGTGTGTTCGGCTGTATTTTTTTAGTGTATGTTCGGTTATTTTTTTTGCACTTCCAAACTTTTGCACTGCAAGACTGCAAGAGTGCACTTCCGAGGTGGTTGGGGGAAGGGGAGAAATCGAGGGAAACGCTCAAATTTCAAAGGCACCTACAAAGTTTTCACATATTTTTTATCTATAATAATCAGATATTTGTACATAATGTTATCGCTAGCTGATGTGATGGAAAATCGGAAGTTGTTCAGTGCAAAAGCCATTCAGCTAGCTATTTAAGCGAGAGCTATAGCATATATGGACTGGTAGAAGCATTGTACAGAATGGCTTTTATGGTAATAGCTAAAGCGTTTAGCTTCCAAACAGATGTCGCGGGTTTTTTTTCTAGTTCAGTTGGAACATTTGTCAGAAGTGCCTGAAACATTCCTTATTTTCAATCGTTGTTTTTTATTCCTATTTTTCCTTATACGGGCTTAGCCTTTAGCCCAAGTAAGAGGGGCTATCCATTGTAATATTTAATAAAATAACAGCGTAATTTATTTAGTAAATATCTAACATTAAAACGAGAGAAATAAAATATTTTGACAAAACAATTTTTAGCCGACTTCAAAAATAAGGAAGTGAGTAAAAAGGTAAATTAGGAACAAATCAAATCTAATTTAATATAAATGTTTGGGCAATAAATTAAAATGGCCAAATTAAGTTAAACGCTGAACGTCGTAAAGTATTTATCAAAATGATAGATTTATACTCTACGAAGACCAACAAACCACGGACATCAAAGTTATGGCAAAGGGACTTCCGCCAACATCTAAACTGGAAAAAATATGGAACTGAATTGAACCATAATAGATTTGAATGTAAAAGTACAGCAAATATGTATAAAAAAGAAACAACCAAAAATACCAATGGTGAAATTATAGTCAACAAGAAGCCCATATTTACGTTAGCATTTGAACATGATGCCGACGCAAAAACCGTTTTTGTTATCAAAAGAATTTTAGAGATCGAAACATCACATACACAGATATTCTGCAAAAGACAAAATGAATGTTTAAAATGTTCAGGCAAACGAAAAGGCAAGGAAGCTAAGGAAAAATTTGCAAACTGCAATGGAAAGCATCCGGCAGTTATACGGGATGTGTAATTGTTAAAATACTACAAGAGAGAAGAAAAAGTTGATCAAGCTAAATTAAAAGGAAAGGTGACTAACGGCCGAAAACATCCAGAGATAACCCCAGACTTGTTAGATTTCATCATAGTGAGAAACATAATATCCAACTATATGTATGTCAGAAAGCGGATAATCGTGTTTCTTCGTCGAACTTGATATTAACGCACAACACCGACTGAGAGACCCCACCGTAGCGTAATTGACTTTTGCCGAATCAATAGCGCAGACAATGGACGTAACAAATTGCCGAACAAAACAAAAGCCCAAGAAAAATGGACCGAATTAAAAGGATCCCATCGTCCTTTTTCCCTTCCCGTCCTCCTCCTCCTTTTCTTCGCCGTTCCGTCCCCAGTCCGGCTTTCGGGACTCTTCCCGAAAGACATTTATCGCGTCCTGTCACCCCTCTCGAACGCGTCGTATTCCAGATCTTATCCGCGTAATTTATTAAGATATTTCGCTGACCTCCCCATTCGATTTTGATTAAGGCTGTTTTGTACGGAATTTAGTCACCATAGATCACGCCCGGACATTGTCTCGACGTAAATAAGAATTTCTTACAGTGGTCCGAACCTAACAAACTCTTTGCGAAAATATCTTTTTCTAAATATTGTTCGAAATGATGGCGACAGCGTGGGGCACTGTAACATAACAGATCAATTGAAAAGTCCCCCGGCTAATATAGTGAAACTCATTTTTTGGCAAAATTAGTTTTTTTTTATTCAACATAATTCCCTTCGAGGGTGATACACTGATTATAGCGACCTTACAACTTTTCGATACCATTTTTGTAGTATGTAATAGTAGCTGTTGATGGTCCTTCCTTTTTCAAGGTAGTTGATTGTTGCGTTTTCTCACGCTTTGGAGCGGGTTCAGTCTGCAGTCCACACGGATGACTGTTAATTGGACTTCGGAGTGAAATGGTGGAGCCCTGTTTGCATGGATGCATTGTCACATATCGACGCAAAAACTCGGGTTTATTACGCTTGATCATCAAACACTGCTCCGAGTCATCAACTCGTCATTGCTTTTGGTCAAAAGTGAGCTCGCGCGTCACCCCCTTTGCACAGAGCGTCCTTGGACTCAAATATTCGTGAATGATATGATATACGGATTCAGTTGATATCTTTAGAGTGTCTGGTATTTCATTCAATTTCAATTTACGGTCATTCAAAATCATTTCGTGGATTTTTTAAAATGTTTTCGTCAGTAACAACCTCTTTTCACCGTCTTCGGTGCTCATTTCACCACGTCTAAACTTAGCATACCAATCCTTGATGGTTGATTTTTCTGGAGCAGTGTCCGGAAACTCGGCATCAAGTCAATTTTTTGCTTCAACTGTATGTTTTCCCTTCAAAAAGCAATATTTTATCAACACACGAAATTCCTTTTTATCCATTTTTTTCACAATAACAAAAGTTGCAAATTTATACACGCATCTTTTGAGGGTTAGGGCTAACTACAAACATATGGATTTAATTGTATTAGCGCCATCTATGTGTCAGGCCAGGGACTTTTCAATTTAACTGTTATTTTTGAAGGATTTAAAATACTGTCTCGTGTCGTCATACTCTTACTCGTCTGATACTTTATGGTATGTTGACTTATTTCCTTCTTCACTGTTATCATATTGAAATCTAGTTACTGTTACATACTTTACATTCTTGTTACTCATGTTTTGACCAATATTGAAGAAGTTCCTTAAAGCTTCGCTCTGGAATCTTTCTATTATTTCAAAATTGTTGTTGCATGCTGTGCCTCATAGTTGAATGATGTATGTTTAGGATGGCTTAATGATGTCTTTGTGTAACTTTGTGAGAGCAAAATGTCTCATGTAGCTAATATTACCTATAGAAGTTTATTTTACATCCTGGCGACAAAAATGTTATGGCCGAACTTTCTTAACCTGTAAAAGCTTTAGATTCCCATCGAAGTCCTAAATTACAAGTAAAAGGAAAAGTTACAAGTAGTTATAAGGACAATTCTGGAACTCAAATAATAAAAAAATGTTCAGAGTGTTGGTGTTAAGTTCTTCGAAAGGGTATCAGTGCACTCCAATGTACTGTCAATCAGTTAAAAGTGTAAAATAGTAGTGCGTGTACTAAAAAGTTTATTTCTATGGGATAAAATTAATGGACAGATATAGAATTTACAGGACATTAGCTTCTGAAATTACTATCAGTTTATATGTCATATATATAATAATTATTAAAAAAATACTTATCAGGCATATTGTTGAACCAAGAAATCAATCAACTTCTTTTATCTGCAAGTTTGATCAAATTAAATACGGATACTGAAAGCTTCGTGCAAACGTCGATTTCTGGACTGAAAGCATCAAGGAAAATATGTGATATCCAGTCTTTTAAATCAAAGAAATTTACGTTACTTAACTTGTGAAGTTCCTTTTTACTGAACAGAAAATAATTATTTATAAATCTTATATTATTTAAGAAGACAAAACTTTCAAACCAACGAAACTAATATTGAATATAATTTGCCGAACTGCCATTTGCCAGTCACAGTTAAAACATGTCCCAGGCATTTGGAAGATGGCGGAAATCCAAAACTTGGAAGTCACCGAACGAAATAAAGGCCTATTGACCTGTATCACTGCTGCCAGTAATGTCTAAGGTTTTTGAAAAACTTCTGTTGAAAAGAATAAAACCGATCATAGAGAGAAAAAAACCTAATACCAACACATCAGCTTGGGTTTATTAACAAGCATTGAACAATTGACCAGGTCCACAGAATAACAGATGTTATTGAAAAAGAAATTAAAAAAGTAAGTTCAGCTATATTCTTAGATGTAACATAAGACTTTAATAGGGTTTGACATGAGGGCCTTGTTCAAATACTAAAGAAAATATTACCAAAACAACACTACAAACTACTAAAATCGTACATTTCAGCTAGAATATTTAGAGTTAAACAAGAAGTACTTACTCTACAATAAAAGAAGCTAAAGCAGATGTACCACTACACTTGTGATATATCACAAATGAAGTATAATACTATTACTATATTACTATTACTACATTTGCTGTTGACGAACCCACACGAAAATTACAATAGGCAAGTGACACTGGACAGTGAAGAGTGTAATTGGACACAAGCTTGGAAAATAAAAATTAACGAAAATAAATATGTGCATATGTAGTTCACCTACAATCAGACCATACAAGCACCAATAACATTAAATAATACTATCATTCCATATAGCAACAACGCTATAGATCTCGGAATGAGACTTGATGCAAAACTTCGCTGGAAGGCTAATTGGAAGAAAACCAGAACATAATAAGTTGCTGTTATATAAGTAGATACTGAAACCTATAAGAAGTTCAATTATGGGGATATTCTGCAAAGAGTAACATAAACAATATACATATTTTTCAGAACAAAGTCCTGAGAATTATTGTGGGCTCACCCAAATACTACAGGACTTATTACCTACATCGAGACTTTCAGATATCCACAGCCAGTCAAGAAATCAAGAGAATTGCAAGGGGGCATGACGAAAGACTCCATTCTCATGAGTATATTGAAATATTGCAACTTTTGGATACCACCAAAAACGACTAGTAACAATTAAATTAATAATTAAATGGTAAAAAAAATTAAGACATATCTTTCTGATAATATTTCTTAAGAGACCCGTCGCCACCAATCAAATCGGTCCCTGTTTTACTCGCAGTCGTGCCAACTTCCAAACTTCCGAAACGAATTAATTTCGGAGTTCTGGCGTCCAAACTTTTCCGCATTAGCAGCAGCTTAATATCAACTTGGACGACAACTTTTTTAACTTTAAATTGAACCAAATATCTGGCGAACAGAAAAAATTCCCCCTCATCATCTCGAACTTCCCCGAACATTGTTTCCGTTTTCGCTTATTTTTCCTTTCTTTCTAATTTGGCTTCGTCATTTTAATGCTATATTATATAAGACTCTGATGCTGGTCCTCAGTATTTATTATTATATAATATAATTTGTTGTAGACTAAATCATTTTTCTGGTTCAAATATGAGCTAACAAAATTGAACTGTTCCAAGTTGAATATAACACGAAATTTGTTGAATCTTTGATTCTTAATCACACTTGTACCCTTGTACTAGTATAAACACACTTGTTTTAAAGCAATAGTAGGAATATTATAACCTAATAAAATAGAATTTGCAGAAAATTTGACTGACTTGACCGAAACTTGTGGTGCTTAATAATAATGCTTTTCAATTTTTTTTCTTTTATTTTCTTTTCTTTCACAGAATTTTAATGCTTCTTGTGAAAACTACTTACTGGAAATATATTGACATGAAGATGGAGGACCTGGATAAATCATAAGCTGCAGCGCCTAATTTAGTTATGCTAAACAAAGTAGAAGAAGCTTGGGAAGCTTTAAGTGGAGTTGGATATAGTTTTTTTTAGCGAGAAAAAAGGATGGTGGTCACAAAACAAGTGACAAAACATCAAGTTTGACGTAACATTTCCATATAAATCCATATTCTCCAGTCCTATATGGATTTTTCCACTTATGGAGGTGCCAGTGACGAGTATGGTGAAAAGTTCCATCAAATTATTCCTGTGATGGAACGATGAAATTGACCTATCGACTGAAAACAGTAATTAGTATACGCACAATCTAATAAAACGTTAGTGGTTAGTTGTTAGTGATTTGTTAGTGTTCTATTTTGAAATATCCATGTCTCATCTACATACGTAAAATAATAATAAAATAATAAATATTCCATAATTTTATTATGTTTCGTATTAAAATTAGTGTTCTTTTAAAAACAGTGTCTTAAATTTCCATTAGCCCTCTTCGTGGGTCAATTTTTCCCCAGTATATGTTACAATATACTTATATGGTATATGAAGGGATGACTTCCTTAAAGAACTGCATTTCCCTAAGTTTTCTATGCATGCTTCCTAGACTAACAGTTTTCTTTGAAATAATTATACTGCATTATGTTTATATCGAAAAACTTCTCACTGCTTTTATACACTTTAAAGTTTGATCTGAAATAGAGTTAATATCACGTAGAACTTGATTAGTCACTTGCTTTGTGCCGCTCTTTGTATTCGTCCACTCTAAATATGAATGTTAAGCGTAGTTGTAACACGATAAAAATATTTTCGATATTATTATATAACTTTATATGACAGCTCTTGGATCATTAGTTTGTGAATTATAGCATTTTGAGCGAAGCAACTTTTGGTATTGTGTAAAAGATGGATAAAAAGGAATTTCGCGTGTTGATAAAATGTTGTTTTGTGAAGGAAAAAATGCAGCGACTATTTCTTTTTCTCAGATCTCAAAAGAATGCTAGCCGGGAAGAAATTTTCGTCGAATGAAGTGGTGATTGCCGAAACTGAGGCCTATTTTGAAGCAAAGGACAAATCGTACTACAAAAATGGTATCGAAAAGTTGAAGGGTCGCTAAAATCAGTGTATCTTGAAGGAAATTATGTTGAATAAAAAAAAACTAATTTTGCCAAAAGAATGTGTTTTACTATGGTAGGCCGGGGACTTTTTAATCGACCTGTTAATATCATCCGTGGTAATCATTAGGCCCTTTCTACGAGTTAAGCGAAACCATATTCAGCGTCGCCCGAACACGATCGGAAACGCGAACCCTCTCCTGCCCCCGGGTTCCGCCGCTGTATCCGCCGACCGTCACCCTCACACCCCCGGTTCCGCTCCCTTCCGACCCCGCCGCCCAGAAACAGCATTTATGTGAACGAATAAATCAGAAGCGCTTCTGTTGAATTTATGGCGAAGATAAAGTCAAGCGAATCGGGTGCTTTTTATAGTTCGGCTGGGCCATGAAATGTAGATGCTCCCCCTCCAACGGTCGACGGTGCCCCCCCCCATCTCCGCGCCCCTCGGCCGCCGCCACCGTCGAGCACCCCATCGCTCCCGATGGCCCGTCGCACCCCCCTGATTCTCGGCCTCGGGCAGATATGATTTTAAAATCTTGCTGGCGAAATCGCGTTATTTTTGCGGCGATAAATCTGGGCTCGAGGGGGGTTGAGGGGGGAGTTCGGTGTTAGAGCGAGATCTCTTGGAGAAAATGCGTTTTTTATTGTGTCCGTTCTGTTTAGTGATGTTTGGAACGGTTCAATAGACAAAAGTAGGATGTCCATATGGTGGGCCGAGTACGCAAACACACGGAATAAGGACATTATGCAAATCAAAACAACCTTGCTAGATTTGCCACTGTAAAGGAAGAAACAGGACTGAAAAACCACGGATGGATCAGCACCAGAACCATCAATAGGGTCAAAGAAGGAGAGGTAAAAAGAAGGTGGCAAATGCATTGGGAGCAATCCATTAAAGGAAGAACCCTTTATAAATACTGCCGACAAGTAGGAACAGGAAACACAGGACTGAGTAGGACGGCTGTGCAAGTGACGGCTGTGCGATAGATTTAAACTAAAGGAGACCGATGGACTCTGCGAGTATCGCACAGGTCCAGAAGATACTACGCATATATTGGAGATATGCGAAATTGGGAAAAGGGTAGAGGCCCGAAACAGGCATCGGACAGCCGACGAGAACTACCAGATAAAAAACGCAGACGGGATAGTCAATGAGGAAACCGTCACAAGGATCAACGCTTGGGCCGATACGGTAATTGACTTCGAGGAAAGGGATACCCAGAATGGCAGCCAAGAGGAGACGAATGCTGGCGTGCAAGAGAGCGGCCAAGCTAGAGATCAGGGAGAGAACATGACAGGGAACTAGCGAATAAAAACCGCAATAACGTCTCGACGGTACTGAACAGGCGTTCGGAGACCCGTCCGTAAACCGTTTCGGGGACTTATGTAGGAAAGACCAGCTCAGAGCTTTAACAAGCGTCAGAGCCATAGACAAATGGTCTACATTTCAATAGACAAAAGTCTCACTAGAAATAAATATCTTTTTTTAATTATATTTTAGAGCCCCCTTATTACCAATATGGGCTCCGAACCACGGTCCTCGACATTAAGCCTACCGGCCGGTCTTATCCAACCTGGCTAACCAACACCTAAGTTACTCAAATATAACCAATATTATTCATACAAGGGTAGTTGTTATGTTAACAGCGAATATCATATGGCGTTTTTTTAATGGACTGTGAGAAGAAATACATAAAAAACCTCCACATATGCAAAAAAGTACTACTTCACGAATGTATTACACCGTATGACAACTCCACTAAAATCATAGAATTTAATGAATAGTGGTTCAGATTTAGTCCCTAATCATTAAGGGTTGTTCTAATTAAGGATTTCTAAAATATAGCATTACTAGCACTGATTCATTTAATTATGTTAACTACAGTTTAAATTTAACCTATTTATTTTAAACACAGAGCTCTTAAAGGGTTCCTCATATCTGTACACAGTTCTGGTTATATTATAGGTACAGAAAGTACTAAAAGTACTATTATAACATGTTAAACCACATTTAAATATGTCCGATATCTATACTGGATTTTCAAATGGCTACTCAACAATCGACCAAGTGCATAGAGTAACGGAGGTTATTGAAAAGACGAGAAGAAATACCGCCATGCAAAAATTCAGGATACCACATAGACGTTTGAGTAGGTCTACCATTTGGAGCAGATCCAGAAGATAAGCAAATTTTTTCCAAGAAATATTTCGGCTGGAGTTCTACATGGTAGTGTCGTGGGACCACTCCTATAGACCTACGCTTTATACTGTCGATTTCCCAACAACAAACAACAGTGTTTGGAACATTTGTTGAAAACACCGCTATTATAGAAAAAGATACATGTTTCTTACAGTTAAAGACACAGCTTATTTGGATCTATAAATGCATCCTCAAATCATTAAACCGTCTAGCAATCCAAGGCTGCCAAAACAAAGCTCTACGTTTAATTACCAATGCTTATATTTCGTTATCAGATGGTGCCATAAAGTTATCCAAATTTTTCATAAAACCATCCGTAAAACATGAAAGAAGGATGGTAATCACAGCAACGTAGAAGCAATATAGCTTTTGGCGCATCCCAAAATACAGACGCCATAACCTTTCTAGCCGACTGTTGCGTTTTCCCATGCTTTGGAGCGGTTTCATCGTGTGCAGTTCACTCGGATGACTGTCGATTGGACTTCGGAGTGAAATGATGGAGCCATGTTTCATCCGTTGTCACATATCGACGAAAAACTTGGGTTTATTACGTTTGATCATTTTCAAACACTGCTCCGAATCATCAACTCGTCGTTGTTTTTGGTGAAAATTGAGCTCGCGCGGCACCAACTTTGCACAGAGCGTTCTCATAGGCAAATATTAGTGAATTATATTATGTACACGTTCAGCTGATATCTTTAGAGTGTTTGCTATTTCACTCATTTTCAATTTATGGTTTATGTTAATGGTTTCGTCGGTAACAACCTATTTTGGGCGTCCAAAGTCTTCGGTGCTTGATTTTCGTGGGACAGTGTCTGGAAACTCAACATCAAGTCAAGTTTTTGCTTCAACTGTCAACAACAACACCCGAAATTCCTTTTTATCCATTTTTTTCACGATAACAAAAGTTGCTTCACTCAAAATGCTATAATTCACAATCTAATGATCCGATAGCTGTCAAATTTATACACGCATCTTTTGAGGGTTAGGGCTAACTAAAATACATTTGGATTTAATTCTAATAGCTCCCTCTATGTGCCAGGCCCGGGACTTTTTATTTGACGTTTTAGCTTCAATTACTCTAATATGATTTTATTTTAGAAAATGTATACTGATGTAGTTGTACCCACCTTTTATCATTTAGAAAATTAGTAAAAACCCAATTTATAATTAAGATTTTACTAACAGCAACTAATAAGAATGTTGTATTAAATAATATATGTAAACGTTTTTGATCTTCTTCACAGTCTAAACGTGAATAATGGAGGATACCAGCTGACCGAAACCGCCGACATCATATCGAAGACCCCAAATTACGGTTCGACGGAATGCGTTTTAAACTATATTAATAATTATAGGTTAATTTTTTGCTATCTCACCTAAAAGGAAACGCGGTTACATAACCTTACTGCGCGAACCTTTACCTACGGCTCATCGACAGGTAGTTAAGTTCGAATGGTGAACCGAAAAATTCCTCGGAAAAAGCTTTTAATGATTCCTGACATCTATTCCTTGATGATATTTAACTTAATGGTTATTGGTCATTAATAATGTTGGGTCTTTAATAAGCGAATGCAGTTATGCCAGATCACTTGTTGTTAATATTTAAATATGGTTTATATTTTCTATTTGTATCAACTACAATATTTAATTTCAATGGTTGACGCTGAAAGCTACTATATTCAGCGTATATATATATGGTAATCACAAACATACATTTACCCATACCCCAGCAGGATTCGGACCCGCGGCTATCGTAACAGTAGAAGGATCGTCCTGTCACCTTTACCACTGCGCCACCAAGCCGGCATAAATAATTTTGACATAACATAATTTCATTTTCTAGATAAAATAACAGTATCCATTTAATATTATTGAGTTATTCAGTGTATACAGACACTAACCATGGAACGCTCAAAATGTTTATTACATTTTACATTAGATATAATTAGTACAATCTTAATTTACAAATTAATTTATTTATTATTGTTCTGTTTACCGAACTTGTATTGTGTTAATAGGTCGCAAATTAATTTACTCAAGCTAAAGTTAAGAATACACTAAACAACTTCGTGTGGTTTAATTCGCTTCAATCATCTGAGTTCCTGCGTGTTCTGAGTAGTGGTATCTCTTTCACGTTGGTGTGATTTAGCGTTTAATTTATGTCTTAATTTTTCTGTTGGTTACGTAGCGACAAGAATTGATAATTAATCGTGGAACTTTAGTTTGGCCGTGCAAAATTAATATGGAACCAGTTTTGTAAATCTAACTATGAACTGTTTCTTTTTATGTTGTTATATCACCAGTATAAAAAAATACATAAAAGGTCGGGAAAAGCTCCCCTGGGGAATTCCAGCCGAAATAGATTTGAGCGATGAGAATACTCTCAAAATTCCGTTGAAAGAATGACAACAGGACACAACATTCACTTGAGCAATACACTCTCAATAAAAACAACACGGCGAGACCTTCATAAAGCTAACATTTACAGGACTGTGTTTTCGAAACCTTTTGGAACCGAAATCAATACAAATCTGCAAAAGAACTGGTGCAACGATCCAGCAAGAACCAGGATGTTTAATAGTCAAAAGAATGTGGTGTAGTCTGATGAATAAGCGTTTACATTATTTTCTACTAAGGGCCCGATTTCTTCGTGGAGAACCTAAAAGGAATCCTACAATTCGGACTAGTTTCAACAATCAAGCTTGAGAAAGGTTCGGACGGCAATATAGTGGTATTCAACTAGTCCTCTCATTCACATCACTAGCCGGATTATTGCTAATGAATATCTCGATATCCGTAATGATGAATATTTCAGACTCTTTCGCGAATTCTATTTTCTGAGATGGTATTCCGGGCGTTCATCTGCGTTTGGTTCTTAGAAAAGTATTACAGTTTTTCGATTAAGTTTCAACAGGTGAGATTCTGCCTTGCCTTTTGTCTTCTATTTCTCGTTACACGAGCTGAATCTTCAAATGATGGATAAGCTAGACTCATTGTTAATTAAGTCATGTTATTGGTCGTTAGTATTCTATTCCCAAATAAATAACGTAAAATACACTCACTGGTTTGAGGACTCAATTTGTTACCGAGACCTTTACGCAAGCAATCCAGCCAAGAAACTTTTCAATTTCTTCGATAAATGCCTTTTTGAAGTTAAAAAAAAGCCCCTAATAGTTTTTTTTAGATATTGTCCATTGTCATGAAAGATAGGTCGAAAACCTGTCATCTCACGTCTGTTTTCAGATTAGTTTGTTTCTAATTGAAGACAATACCTATTTTAAAAACGACACACCCAACCAGATAGCTTCCGCAGCGCACACACACATACATCGAAGACAACGTACCGAAATCTGACATCAGAATCATCAGAAACCGTCGCCTATCGCTCCTAGTTCATCAAAAATACTGACAAGAAAATATTAACGGGGCAACGCTAATGGCCGAAGACGCCAGCAGTAGTTAAACGCCAACAATCTGATAACCGGGGACTCGAGTCCCTCCCTCTTCCCCCCCTGCAGCGCCCTATCCAGCGCGGTGCGTGCCTATCCGTCCCGTGAAAAAAGAAACGGGGACCGAGGAGACGGAGAAAAAATAATTGGTTCACTCGGCCGTCCCGAAAATCCATCAAGAGATGGCGGGCGATTCGCGGTCTCCGGGTCCTAGATTAATTGATGTTTCAATATCTCGTTTTTAAGATGTCAATAACGGCTAACGGCGGCCCGGGATCGATATTAATTGGTTGTCAAACGGAGGAATCTACGACCTTTATTTAAATTGTTCTGTTTTAATCTAGCTAGTGGACGGCTGCGCCTAGAAAATCATTTTTTCTCTTGTAAATCTTGTAGACACGTAATGACGTCGGTTATTTAGAGTAAACGGGTTGTTCTTAGAGTTGGAAGAAGGAATTAACATGTCAATTGAAAAGTCCTCGGCCTCACACATAGACGGCGCTACTAGAATTAAATCCATATATTTTTTAGTTAGCCATAACCGTCAAAAGATACGTGTATAAATTTGACAGATGTCGGATCATTAGTTTGTGAATTATAGCATATTGAGTGAAGCTACTTTTGTTATTGCGAAAAAAATGGATAAAAAGGAATTTCCCGTGTTGATAAAATATTGCTTTTTGAAGGGAAAAATACAGTTGAAGCAAAAACTTGGCTTGATGCCGAGTTTCCGGACACTGCCCCAGATAAATCAACCATCAAGGATAGATATGCTAAGTTTAGACTCGGTGAAATTAGCACCGAAGACGGTGAACGCAGTGGACGTCCAAAAGAGGTTGTTACCGACGAAAACCGACGAATGAATGACCGTAAATTGGAACTGAATTAAATATCAGACACTCTAAAGATATCAACTGAACGTGTACATTATATCGTTCCCGAATATTTCGGTAGGAGAAAGCTCTGTGCAGAAAGTGGGTGCCACGTGAGCTCACTTTTAACCAAAAACAACGACGTGTTGATGATTCAGAGTAATGCTTGAAGATGATCAAGCGTAATAAACCCCAGTTTTGCGTCGATATGTGGTAATGGATGAAACACGGCTCCATAATTTTACTCCGAATGCCAATCAACAGTCATCCGAGTGGACTGCACACGATGAACCCGCTTCAAAGCGTGGGAAAACGTAACAGTCGTCTGGTAAGGTTATGGCGTCTGTATTTTGGGATGCGCATGGAATAATTTTCATTGCCTACTATGAAAAAGGACCATCAACAGCAACTGTTACATAACATTATTGAACCGTTTGAAGGACGAAATCGCCGAAAAACCGCGGCATTTGAAGAATAAGAAAGTGCTGCTTCACTAAGACGATGCACCGTGTCACGAGTCAATGAAAACGATGGCAAAAATCCATCCATTCACCTTCGAATTGCTTCCTCATCCACCGCATTCTCCAGATCTGGCCCTCAGCGACTACTTCCTGTTCTCAGATCTGAAAAGAATGTTCGATGGGAAGAAATTTTCGTCGAATGACAAGGTGATCGCCGAAACTGAGCAATATTTTGAAGCAAAGGGTAAATCGTACTACAGAAGTGCTGTCGAATAGTTGGAGGGTCGCTATAATCAGTGTATCACACTTATGTTGAATAAAAAAACTAATTTTGCCAAAAAAATGTGTTTTACTAGGGTAGGTCGGGGACTTTTCAATTTATCTCTTATAGACTGACATGAAAGACGGGTTAAACAGTAATCCTCGTCAATTCTACTCACATGTTTGCTATTATAGCTCCGGTGGGGCTGCTTCTCTTATAAGAAACTACAGAAATCATCAATATGTTTTCACGCTATATTTTTGATATTATTTTCAAGGCATTAGCAATTATATAAATTGAAACATATTTACGTTTAAACATGAATGTATTTATACACTATACGTGTATAAGAGTGCGAAATCCGACAGGAAATATGATCCCAGTCACGACAGTAACCAAGCTGGGTAAGACCGGATGTCTTCTAGCTCTCGCCAGTCAGTAGGCTTAATACCGTGGTTCGGAGTCCACGTTAAGCCGTAGGTCCAGTCCAGATAACCCCTCGTTGATAAAAGGAGACTTTAAAAGATACGAATAAAATGTTTTCAAATATAATTTATTTTAACATATTATAAAAGAAATTGAAACTATAATTAATTATACAGTTATAATAGTTTGTAGGTTAGTTTTTGTAGGGTTATCCTCCAATATATCCAATTAGTAAATCCTCCGAAATTAATGTATATCGTAATAATAAACTCAATAAATAATTGACTTGTACTGAAAACCACAACATTTTTCAAAAAATTAACGTTAACAATTGAGTCGACAACAATCAAACCGTGTTAAGACACTCTTTGCGACACCATACCACGATGCTAGTTGTTTGTTGGTCAACAGTACGTGGACGTTGTATGCGCTTGTGAGAGATCTCCTTTATGCTGGGCAATAAATTAAAATGTTGGATAACAGAGCATAGGTAGCGAGACAAGACCCTTTGAGTGACCTTTATGTCAGTCTTTTGTATTGACAAATTTGTGGTATTGTATGCCTGGCTCGGATTCAAATAAAGGAAGGCCATAAGGCCAACAGGGTTGGTGCATGTTCATTATACAGAGTGTCGAAAAGAAATAGCTAAACTGAGGTCGTAGGAAATGTTTTTTTTTTGATACGAAAACAATTAATGTTCTTATCGATATTCTTTGAAACTTCTGAGATTACTGGGTTTTTTGAAGCTAACCTTCTACATACTCTACATTATACGTTATACATTATACATTATACATTATACATTATACATTATACATTATACATTATACATTATACATTATACATTATACATTATACATTATACATTATACATTATACATTATACATTATACATTATACATTATACATTATACATTATACATTATACATTATACATTATACATTATACATTATACATTATACATTATACATTATACATTATACATTATACATTATACATTATACATTATACATTATACATTATACATTATACATTATACATTATACATTATACATTATACATTATACATTATACATTATACATTATACATTATACATTATACATTATACATTATACATTATACATTATACATTATACATTATACATTATACATTATACATTATACATTATACATTATACATTATACATTATACATTATACATTATACATTATACATTATACATTATACATTATACATTATCATTATAGATTATATATTATACATTACTAACGACCCGCCCCGGATTCGCACGGGTGCAATGCTGATACTAAATGTATACTACAGAAAAAATATGAACGTTGTATATAAAAACATAGCGGCCCGCTCCGACTTTGCACGGGCATAAAATATATATGCCTATGTCACTCAATGAAAACATGATTAAAATCGATCCAGTATTTTTGGTTCATCCATTACTGCCCTTGGCCTGCACGCATTAAATTTGGAGTAAAACAATTCCTCTTCCCCTATACTATGAAGATTTCCTGCTATCTTTGGAATATCTAAATTCATACAATTTTTATTACATTACACATTTTTAAACGCAAATTTTAAATTTGTAATATCTCCGAAAATATTTGTTTAATTTACATGCTGTATGGAACCATATTGATCTATATTAATTGCACACTGTATTTAAAGTACTTAATTCGATAAGGATTAATGCCGTATTGCTTAAAATAGCTTCGTAAATAAGCCATTTTCTCACGTAAAAAGTAAACAACAAAAATGGTTAATGTGGGTTATCCCTAAAAGATAAACATATACCATCGCGGACTTTTTTGTAGACCTTTTTATGGTGTACAATACTGTAGTACATTAATTTGATCTAACTCGTAGGGTTAGGCAGCGTTTTTGCTAATTGCTAAATAAATAGGTTAATTTACGACATCACGTTAGAAACCTCTAAAATTAGCAATGTTGCCTTAGTATATTATGCATGTATTATACATATAAATCTTCCTCTTGAATCACTCTATCTATTGAAAGAAACCGCATCAAAATCCGTTGCGTAATTTTAAAGATTTAAGCGCACATAGGGATATAGGGACAGAAAAGGCGACTTTGTTTTATACTATGTAGTGATACATTATACATTATACATTATACATTATACATTATACATTATACATTATACATTATACATTATACATTATACATTATACATTATACATTATACATTATACATTATACATTATACATTATACATTATACATTATACATTATACATTATACATTATACATTATACATTATACATTATACATTATACATTATACATTATACATTATACATTATACATTATACATTATACATTATACATTATACATTATACATTATACATTATACATTATACATTATACATTATACATTATACATTATACATTATACATTATACATTATACGTTATACATTTTATTAAAAGTTGTAGAAAATTATGGAAAATATATTATGTATATTTTATATATTTTTAGATTATGTATTATTATATTATAAATTTATAAAAAATAAACGAGTACAATGTTAATATTTCTTATTCAAATTTCTCAATCAAATTTCATTAAGTGACATAGGTCTCTGAACTTTAATTGTCACACGTCCAATTTTATCTAAAATGTCATGAATTAACTACAGAATAGAATCCAATTTACAATATTAAAATACGTAATAAAATATATACTCACCAGGATGAAATTTCGCCATATGGCTGACAATATTCACAGCTAAGTTACGTATCTATTATTGTTTCCCCATTAAAAGTAAAATCTGAACGGTAATAGAACAAATAATAATATAATAATTAACGACATTTGTCAAATAAGTGAATAAAAACAATTTGAATGGTATATCCCAATCAATAACTTGTTAATCCTACGTTCAAAATGCAAAATTAATTTATAAACTCAGGCAATGTAACCGTATATATAAAATAACGATAAAATGAGAATAACGCATCATACGTAAATCAAATAATACACATAATAGTTTTATATTCGATATAAAAAAATCGGTGATACAAGAGATCCAATCAATTTCATTATCTTCCTTCGATTGTAAATGGAAACGTCGTAAAATGAAGTGGAATCTGTCCAAATTTACCGACTGTCTGTTGGGTGTCCTTAGGAGTTGCCACTGTTATCATATTCTAATGTAATAATTAAGAATAATTAACTTTATAAAAAAAACTAAGAAAAAAAAAACGTCAAAAATAAACAGAAATTAATTAACGAATTGAATAATAAACTATTTGTTCCTTATTGTTTATATGAATTGTCGATTGAACGGCACAAGGTTGGGACAAAAAAAACAACACACAGCGCATATTCTATGGAATGATTTTCGCCGTTTCGGTTCACCCTGTATAGGTAATTCTGCCGGCTGCAGCCTCCACTCCAGAGCTTTATCGTTACCATCGAGCGGCCCTATCAGCGAGATCCATCTCTTTGGGCAGCAGATAGCGCATAGATGGAGATGTCAAACACAGAAATTTCGGTTTCAAAATATGTTGGTTTATTAGTGGCATTATTTTGTCGGTGGCATTGTCGTTGTCCGTCAGACTTAATGGTCGCAAACCGAATTGTTTTCTTTCAGTGTGCCGGGACATGTCTCTTGTTCGATTTTTTTGTTGTTGTTGTTGTTGAAACTCCGCGTCGCAGTTGGCGTTTGGGTGTTTTTTGTTTCGATGGGCGCGTACCAACAATAAAATACTGGGCCTCTAGACCCGATTTCGATCGGAGATCTCGATCGAAATATGATGTGTGTCATTTTTAATTACGTGGGAACAATAGAGCGATCATATTTTGAGGGATAACTAGCGTAAACAAACACGGTATCGAGAAACGAAGTTATTAACTTATTTAAGATATCCTTTCTTATTAGTATATTGTTACTAGTCTTTGCTGGATAATCGTCAAATTATTTTTTGAATATATTTATATTGTCTCTGGAGTAATAATGTCCATATTTTAATTAAATTAGTGACAATTTTTGTTCTATAACGTTAAATAAAACGATTTTTTCACTAAATTGTACCTGATGAACACAAAACTTTTAAAACAAAAACTGATTTTTTGTAACACATACCAGTATGAAAAATTTAAATCATATATTTAAATCATTTAAATAATATATTGCAAATACAGAATGAACTAAAATAGCTCAGGTTTAAGTGGCCAATAGAAAAATGAGCTATATATTCTGAAAGAAAATGACGAAATATTAACTTATTCTCTTGTGAACGGTAGAATCCTCTTTCATTACAAACCAGTACTAATTTGCTAACTTTTTAGCACTCCATCTTCTTTGATAACGCTCGTCTATCTGTTTTATATCCTGGTGAAAGCGCTCATCTTGCTCGTCGCTCACTATTCCAATATTAGGGGGAAAGAAATGGAGATGGAAATGCAAGAAATGTATTTTAAGGACATTATATATTCTGAAATAAAATGACGAAATATTAACTTATTCTCTTGTGAACGGTAGAATCCTCTTTCATTACAAACCAGTAGTAATTTGCTAACTTTTTAGCATTCCATCTTCCTTGATAACGCTCGTCTATCTGTTTTATATCCTGGTGAAAGCGTTCATCTTGCTCGTCACTCACTATTCCAATATTAGGGGGGAAGAAATGGAGATGGAAATGCAAGAAATGTATTTTAAGGACATTATATATTCTGAAAGAAAATGACGAAATATTAACTTATTCTCTTGTGAACGGTAGAATCCTCTTTCATTACAAACCAGTAGTAATTTGCTAACTTTTTAGCATTCCATCTTCCTTGATAACGCTCGTCTATCTGTTTTATATCCTGGTGAAAGCGTTCATCTTGCTCGTCACTCACTATTCCAATATTAGGGGGGAAGAAATGGAGATGGGAATGCAAGAAATGTATTTTTAAGGACATTCTGTACTCTATCGTTTTAAACTTTTGTAGCATAGAGAATTATTTGGCATTTTTTGCCTTGAGGTTTAAGCTTTAAGATTAAAATTTCTGAAAAAATCTACTGTTATAAATAAACGATTAGGGAAGATAAAGAAAGAAACAATAAAATATAGTGTAACGATCTTGAGGCATGTTGAATTTTACATCCTGGAATAACGGTCTACAAAATGCCCGGAAATATAATCCCAGATGTTGAACACGGGCGGGGTGTCAGCAGCGCCAACTAGAACCCGATAAGAAATAGCTGGCGGCAACCACGAGACGTTTAGCTGGGATGTTATTGAAGGGTATTTCGAGTCACTCAGTGATCAACCATCGTTTGGTTTAAACGTGCCACCATCGAATGCCAAAGCCTCGTCTCCAGATATCACCGCTGCCATCCGTTGTATCTAATTGTAATTACACATAATGTAAATACCACATCAATTACCCTAAAATAATATGTTCCAATGAATTACAAAACAGATAGATAATTACAAAATCATCAGTGTTTGGCTGAACAATGATGTATATTGTAATATTAAAATAATAGAAATATATTGAGAGTACAAATATGTTTCAGAACATTTTATCCGTTTATTGCAAAATAATATTATATTTTATAAATATAATATAGGCATGTAAAATATTTGTTACTAGATAACTATTTTGTTTATCTTTTTTTATACTATATACAAATGGATTTTATTATCTTCAAAAATGCAACAAGATATTGCTGCGAGGATAAAACCGCTTATCATATGGTGTTTTATGTCAGACAATTTTAACTTAATTTTATTTTTTATTATTGGTCAAAGGTGTAAACTTATTTATAGCTGTTCATCGCAGATTATGTAAAGTATTTGGTGAGGTAAAATTTGCCTCTTTCAATAATTTTCTTTCAAACTTTCAGTTTGATACTTCCAAAGGAAATAAAATCTGGGATTCTAATATCTGGCGTGTGCAATTTCTCATTGATGATGGTGAAACATTTTACTAACATCAAGTTTCGCGTTCAACAACTCATAGTTTATCACATGTTTCTTGACTTCTTTTAATCCTAACATATGTTCTCAGAAAAGCTGTATTTACAATTGTTGTTTTTTTAATTCATTCTTTGCAATTTTCATTCATATATATATATATATATAGTCAATTTCAAGTTTTTATACATACGCCATCAAGATATTTAATGTATTACCTGCCACAATTTGTAAATTTATTTCAAAATCAGCCAATATATTCCTTCCCATTTTATTCTAGTTAAAAAGAGACACTCTGCTGTCTGATTAGTTGGAACACGTAAACGAATGAGTCTGTTAAAGTCGTCCAGTTGTCGGACGTATGACAAACTCTTGAAAGCATTAGTGCATTAGCACTAACTCTAACCTATAAACTATTGTGGCTGTATAATTAACTGTAATTGTTAGATGTACTATAATTTAAAATAAATTGTAAACGTATGACATTGTCAATTGGTTTAAAAATATTAAATAGTGACAATATGATTCAATTTGTTCATATTTAACATATAGATAGAGTTGATGCTAGTTTATCGCCATGCCTGAAGAGATAAACCTTATCTGATTCCAGAGTAATGGTGCTGTGACAAATGAAATGCAAAAATCTACACAGTGGAATGACGATTCAACAAAAACAGTTAAAAGAATCAGATAAAACGAAAAAAACAACGATACCATACATCGGCGCCCAACCCCTAAAATTAACCAAAGAGTGTCCGTTATTACGCGATTTTTCCATCCCCATTGTTGGTCCACTCCAATTTGAGCTCGGCCGAATAAAAACAGCCCCACGCCGCACATAAGCAAAAACAAATGAATAAACTTCCGGCCCTTCCTGTCCAGGCAAACAAAAATCATTCCGCAATATTTTTCCCCTTATCGTCGACGCATCGGACAGCGATACCTCCCCCCATCTCACTCACATCGGACCTTCCGCGTCGCCCCTCGCCGCGCCCACCCCCGACGGATCCCCTCCAACCTCTCCATCCTACCCCCCTCCCACCTCGGCCGGAATGGTCTCCCACATGCCGGACCCCTGTCGCGTTGTTGGGAAGGATTTATTTTTATTGCCTTTCTATGGTCGAGTTTTGAAACCTTCTCCAAATACAGCATCTGCAACTGTAATGTTTGAGGGAATTCTGCTAAAAGTTTAAATCTTCTGGTTCTTCTATATATTAATCGGCTTAGCAAGAACTTTGCCACGATTTTTGGAGGAAAATGTAAGTGTAGAACAGTAAATAAACTCCAGTAAAACGATACTAATAAGTTATTTGTTTTTAATCCTAATTTGACAGGGTTTAAAATTATAAAATACTTGTTCTACGATAGATACTTTGTGCATAACATCTAGGTAACTGTTTTTAATGTGTTTACTGATTGAGTTTTACTTATAACTTCACTGAATTAGATCTTAAGTCATCATCATTCGTGAGCTGAAGAATCCATCTTTTGTTCATGTCTTTGGGCATAATCCTTGATAACGTTATCTACAGTTTCTACCTTCAGGTCCTTATACAGATCATATCGAATATACCATGGAGCATCAACAATATCTCGTAGTAACTTGTTTTGAATTCTTCGTAGGATATTTCTCCTCATTATAAGTCCACCGTGGTCACAAGACTAATTGGTAAAGCCAAAGCTTACTATATAGTGACAGGAATAAATATCTACCCAATAACCGGTATATGTTTTTGTATTTCATCTTCAGCTGTTCATATTTTTTCTTAATGTGTCTTCTATCTTAGTTTAACATCAAGAGTTATGCCAAGATATTTATAGTCTGTTCAGACTTATTTTGTATAGACGTCATTTAAATTTGCGACATCAAAACGTCGAAATGTTGCCGCATCAACTCTGAGTTTTAGTTCAGTTTGGCTTTGACATAAAACAAAATTCTAATCTAAATAAAATAATTGAACAAAAATGTTATCAAATATAATTTATTTTAACATTATAGTACATTTAAAAACTACAGTTAATTATACAGCTACAATAGTTTATAGGTTAGAGTTATAACCTATTATCACTATTGCTTTCAATAATTTTGCATACGTCTAACAACCGGGCGACTTTGACAGGCTCATTCGTGACTCTTTTTAATTAGAATAAAATGAGCAGGAAAATATTTTGTGAATGTAAAACGGACTTGTGTACGATGCTCTGATACACAGAATTTTAGTAAATATATTAATTGATAGGGTGAAATATACAGCTATTTTATATATGTCATGTTACCCTTTTAAATTTTTATCATAAGTTCATAGATCATTTAATGGTTATAAATTCCTTTTCTTTAATATTCTTTCTACTTTATAAACTATGTTTATGAACTGAAAGAGTGCATATTTTTTCGTTATTTTAACATGTTAACGTGTTCTTGACATAAAAACATAATTTTTACATTATTCTCTTAATAATTTAATAAATCGTGTTCGAATTTTGAACTATTTCATATTCCATTTAATGAAATATGAACAATATCATTAATAGTGCAAAAAAATAATATAGCTTGATATAACTTAGGAATATAAAGACATTTCTGCAGTAAAATATAATTGGGATATGAAAGGATATGAATGAAAATTGATTTCTCAATTTTAATAGTCTAGTAACTAAATTAAGGGCAACAAACTTTCTGATTATATATTTAGTAGGTTGGTTATCTGCTTTTTTACAGTATCTATAAGATCTGTACAATTAATCTTGTTAAAAATATCTTGAAAAATATCTAACTGATATGAATCTGTGAGATGAATAAGATGGGTCGTATATTCTAATTACGTCAAAACTATTTTTAAGAACTCACGATATAAGTTATGAAACGTCTACGGTTTGAAGCAAAACAAAAACTTCCTTGAAAAGTATTTTCTTTTAAAGGCAATTTGAAATATGTACATAATAATCGTTGAAACAACTAAATAAAAATAAATAAAAACTTTATTTAATTTATCTACTACACGTATATTATATTCTACTATATACATACAATTTAGCTTAATACCTATTCTAAAAATAAAAACATTTCTACAGTAAAATATAATTGGGATATGAAAAGATATGAATGAAAATATATTTCTTAATTTTAATAGTCTAGTAACTAAATTAAGTGCAACAAACTTTCTGATTATATATTTAGTAGGTTGGTTATCTACTTTTTTACGGTATCTATAAGATCTGTACAATAAATCTTGTTAAAAATATCTTGAAAAATATCTAACTGATATGAATCTGTGAGATGAATAAGATGGGTCGTATATTCTAATTACGTCAAAACTATTTTTAAGAACTCACGATATAAGTTATGAAACGTCTACGGTTTGAAGCAAAACAGAAACTTACTTGAAAAGTATTTTCTTTTAAAGGCAATTTGAAATATGTACATAATAATCGTTGAAACAACTAAATAAAAATAAATAAAAACTTTATTTAATGTATCTACTACACGTATATTATATTCTACTATATACATACAATTTAGCTTAATACCTATTCTAAAAATAAAAACATTTCTACAGTAAAATATAATTGGGATATGAAAAGATATGAATGAAAATTGATTTCTCAATTTTAATAGTCTAGTAACTAAATTAAGTGCAACAAACTTTCTGATTATATATTTAGTAGGTTGGTTATCTACTTTTTTACAGTATCTATAAGATCTGTACAATAAATCTTGTTAAAAATATCTTGAAAAATATCTAACTGATATGAATCTGTGAGATGAATAAGATGGGTCGTATATTCTAATTACGTCAAAACTATTTTTAAGAACTCACGATATAAGTTATGAAACGTCTACGGTTTGAAGCAAAACAGAAACTTACTTGAAAAGTATTTTCTTTTAAAGGCAATTTGAAATATGTACATAATAATCGTTGAAACAACTAAATAAAAATAAATAAAAACTTTATTTAATGTATCTACTACACGTATTTTATATTCTACTATATACATATAATTTAGCTTAATATCCATTCTAAAAATAAAGACATTTCTACAGTAAAATATAATTGGGATATGAAAAGATATGAATGAAAATTGATTTCTTAATTTTAATAGTCTAGTAACTAAATTAAGTGTAACAAACTTTCTGATTATATATTTAGTAGGTGGATTATCTAAATTTCTACAGTAACTATAAGATCTGTACAATAAATTTTGTTAAAAATATCTTCAAAAATATCTATGATATGATATGAATCTGTGAGATGAACAATATGGGTCGTATATTCTAATTACGTCAAAACTATTTTTAAGAACTCACGATATAAGTTATGAAACGTCTACGGTTTGAAGCAAAACAAAAACTTACTTGAAAAGTATTTTCTTTTAAAGGCAATTTGAAATATGTACATAATAATCGTTGAAACAACTAAATAAAAATAAATAAAAACGTTATTTAAGGCATCTACTATAAGTATTTTATATTCTACCATATATATACGATTTAGCTTAATACCTATTCTAAATATAAAGACATTTCTACAGTAAAATATAATTGGGATATGAAAAGATATGAATGAAAATTGATTTCTCAATTTTAATAGTCTAGTAACTAAATTAAGTGTAACAAACTTTCTGATTATATATTTAGTAGGTGGATTATCTAAATTTCTACAGTAACTATAAGATTGTACAATAAATTTTGTTAAAAATATCTTCGAAAATATCTATGATATGATATGAATCTGTGAGATGAACAATATGGGTCGTATATTCTAATTACGTCAAAACTATTTTTAAGAACTCACGATATAAGTTATGAAATGTCTACGGTTTGAAGCAAAACAAAAACTTCCTTGAAAAGTATTTTCTTTTAAAGGCAATTTGAAATATGTACATAATAATCGTTGAAACAACTAAATAAAAGTAAATAAAAACTTTATTTAATGTATCTACTACACGTATATTATATTCTACTATATACATTCAATTTAGCTTAATACCTATTCTAAAAATAAAAACATTTCTACAGTAAAATATAATTGGGATATGAAAAGATATGAATGAAAATTGATTTCTCAATTTTAATAGTCTAGTAACTAAATTAAGGGCAACAAACTTTCTGATTATATATTTAGTAGGTTGGTTATCTACTTTTTTACAGTATTTATAAGATCTGTACAATAAATCTTGTTAAAAATATCTTGAAAAATATCTAACTGATATGAATCTGTGAGATGAATAAGATGGGTCGTATATTCTAATTACGTCAAAACTATTTTTAAGAACTCACGATATAAGTTATGAAACGTCTAGGGTTTGAAGCAAAACAGAAACTTACTTGAAAAGTATTTTCTTTTAAAGGCAATTTGAAATATGTACATAATAATCGTTGAAACAACCAAATAAAAATAAATAAAAACTTTATTTAATGTATCTACTACACGTATATTATATTCTACTATATACATACAATTTAGCTTAATACCTATTCTAAAAATAAAAACATTTCTACAGTAAAATATAATTGGGATATGAAAAGATATGAATGAAAATTGATTTCTCAATTTTAATAGTCTAGTAACTAAATTAAGTGCAACAAACTTTCTGATTATATATTTAGTAGGTTGGTTATCTACTTTTTTACAGTATTTATAAGATCTGTACAATAAATCTTGTTAAAAATATCTTGAAAAATATCTAACTGATATGAATCTGTGAGATGAATAAGATGGGTCGTATATTCTAATTACGTCAAAACTATTTTTAAGAACTCACGATATAAGTTATGAAACGTCTACGGTTTGAAGCAAAACAGAAACTTCCTTGAAAAGTATTTTCTTTTAAAGGCAATTTGAAATATGTACATAATAATCGTTGAAACAACCAAATAAAAATAAATAAAAACTTTATTTAATGTATCTATTACAGGTATATTATATTCTACTATATACATACAATTTAGCTTAATACCTATTCTAAAAATAAAAACATTTCTACAGTAAAATATAATTGGGATATGAAAAGATATGAATGAAAATTGATTTCTCAATTTTAATAGTCTAGTAACTAAATTAAGTGCAACAAACTTTCTGATTATATATTTAGTAGGTTGGTTATCTACTTTTTTACAGTATTTATAAGATCTGTACAATAAATCTTGTTAAAAATATCTTGAAAAATATCTAACTGATATGAATCTGTGAGATGAACAATATGGGTCGTATATTCTAATTACCTCAAAACTATTTTTAAGAACTCACGATATAAGTTATGAAACGTCTAGGGTTTGAAGCAAAACAGAAACTTACTTGAAAAGTATTTTCTTTTAAAGGCAATTTGAAATATGTACATAATAATCGTTGAAACAACCAAATAAAAATAAATAAAAACTTTATTTAATGTATCTATTACAGGTATATTATATTCTACTATATACATACAATTTAGCTTAATACCTATTCTAAAAATAAAAACATTTCTACAGTAAAATATAATTGGGATATGAAAAGATATGAATGAAAATTGATTTCTCAATTTTAATAGTCTAGTAACTAAATTAAGTGCAACAAACTTTCTGATTATATATTTAGTAGGTTGGTTATCTACTTTTTTACAGTATTTATAAGATCTGTACAATAAATCTTGTTAAAAATATCTTCAAAAATATCTAACTGATATGAATCTGTGAGATGAATAAGATGGGTCGTATATTCTAATTACGTCAAAACTATTTTTAAGAACTCACGATATAAGTTATGAAACGTCTACGGTTTGAAGCAAAACAAAAACTTCCTTGAAAAGTATTTTCTTTTAAAGGCAATTTGAAATATGTACATAATAATCGTTGAAACAACTAAATAAAAATAAATAAAAACTTTATTTAATGTATCTACTACACGTATTTTATATTCTACTATATACATATAATTTAGCTTAATATCCATTCTAAAAATAAAGACATTTCTACAGTAAAATATAATTGGGATATGAAAAGATATGAATGAAAATTGATTTCTTAATTTTAATAGTCTAGTAACTAAATTAAGTGCAACAAACTTTCTGATTATATATTTAGTAGGTGGGTTATCTAAATTTCTACAGTATCTATAAGATCTGTACAATAAATCTTGTTAAAAATATCTTCAAAAATATCTATGATATGATATGAATCTGTGAGATGAACAATATGGGTCGTATATTCTAATTACGTCAAAACTATTTTTAAGAACTCACGGTATAAGTTATGAAACGTCTAAGGTTTGAAGCAAAACAAAAACTTACTTGAAAAGTATTTTCTTTTAAAGGCAATTTGAAATATGTACATAATAATCGTTGAAACAACTAAATAAAAATAAATAAAAACGTTATTTAAGGCATCTACTATAAGTATTTTATATTCTACCATATATATACGATTTAGCTTAATACCTATTCTAAATATAAAGACATTTCTACAGTAAAATATAATTGGGATATGAAAAGATATGAATGAAAATTGATTTCTCAATTTTAATAGTCTAGTAACTAAATTAAGTGTAACAAACTTTCTGATTATATATTTAGTAGGTGGATTATCTAAATTTCTACAGTAACTATAAGATCTGTACAATAAATTTTGTTAAAAATATCTTCAAAAATATCTATGATATGATATGAATCTGTGAGATGAACAAGATGGGTCGTATATTCTAATTACGTCAAAACTATTTTTAAGAACTCACGATATAAGTTATGAAACGTCTAGGGTTTGAAGCAAAACAGAAACTTACTTGAAAAGTATTTTCTTTTAAAGGCAATTTGAAATATGTACATAATAATCGTTGAAACAACTAAATAAAAATAAATAAAAACTTTATTTAATGTATCTACTACACGTATTTTATATTCTACTATATACATATAATTTAGCTTAATACCCATTCTAAACATATTTATTTATTTACAATATTATTTAATATTCAATTATTTGAATTAGGTGCTAAGCCCAAACAATACAAAAATAATAATACAATTTTGTGTTGCCGGCTTGGTTGGCGCAGTAGTAAAGGCAACAGGACGGTCCACTTACTCTCCGACAAGGAAAATGATCCCAGTCACGCCAGTAACCAGGCCGGGTAAGATCGGATATCTTCTGGGATGATGTCGGATGAAATCGATCACTCGTCAGTCGGTAGATTTAATGCCGAGGACCGTGGTGCGGAGCCCGAGTTAAATTAGTTGTTAGTAGTTAATATAATATTGTAAATAGATAAATCAGCTAAATTGAGAGTTTCTGTTTAATTTTATTTAGTTATTACGATTATCATGTCACATATTTTATTTTAAAACGTGTTTTTTTTTGTTAAAAACATAATTTTGATTATGTTTTACTTTTTATTGAGTTCCTAATTTATTTTTTGTAACCGGTTCAATTTTTTTAAAAATATTTTATAAATATATCACCGTTGCCTCGGTCCGATTGTGCGTAATGATAACTCCTCCTGATCTATCGAGTGGCGCATCTCATGTAGACTGATTTCCATAAATCAAACGGCCAATAAACTAGAATGTTTGTCTCAAATTAATTATTAATTAATTAATGGTACGTTGGTATGGCGATTAGATAAAGCAGTATTAGTTGCGTATGCTAATTCCTTGTAAATCATTCGATACGATTTTATCGCAGGCCCCATGAATGGTAATTGTCCGTACTAGTCGGCTACCAGCTAGACCGTATTATACGGAATTGACGATCGCCATCGGATTACCTATGAGTGAACGCCGACAGGCATTTGTCATTTTTTTTCCGCTCCGAATCTATGCGGGGACTTTTATTTCTGTCCGAACACTGCCTCTGTTGGTGGTAAAGTTGCAGGCAATGTATCAGTTATCTCTCTTTTTATTGCCCACTCTATATACAGGGGATGTACAATGTAATTTGAACACCTGACATATCAGGTGTACCCGAAAGTCATTACCGGTTTTTGTTTTCGAAAAATTGGCCAAAAAATCTCTTTCTACTTTGAGTAAAACCATTCATTGAGCCACTTTCTAACTTCTTCGTAATTGGCGAAGTGCGGCTTTACAAGAGCGTGTCCCATTGATGCAAAAAGTAGATAGTCGGACGGGAAAGGTTTGTAGAGTACGGCGGCTGTGACAATATGTCCCATCAAAGTGCTTTCAACGCTTCCTTGACCGGTTATACATGATGAGATGGCGCATCCCATTTTGTACGTTTTTCGATGAATGTATGGTTCAAATTGATCACTTGTTATCAGTAGTGATCATCGATAACTGTTTCACCAGGTTTCAACAGTTCGTAATACGCCACGCTACCCTGGTCCCACCAAACACAAAGCATTATCTTGCGACCAAAACAATTGTCACATATCGACGCAAAAACTCGGGTTACGCTTGATCATCTTCAAACATTGCACAGAGCTTTCTCATACCCAAATATTCGTGATTGATATGAGGTACATGTTCAGTTGATATCTTTTGAGTGTCTGCTATTTCATTCAATTTCCATTTGCGTTCGTTCAAAACGTCTAACTTAGCATACCAATCCTTGATGGTTGATTTTCCTGGGGCAGTGTCCGGAAACTCGGCATCAAGCCAAGTTTTTGCTTCAACTGTATTTTTTCCCTTCAAAAAGCAATATTTTATCAACGCGTCAAAATCTTTTTTATCCTTTTTTTTCACAATAACAAAAGTTGCTTCACTCAAAATGCTATAATTCACAAATTAATGATCCGATAGCTGTCAAATTTATACACGCATCTTTTGAGGGTTAGGGCTAACTAAAAACATATGGATTTAATTCTATTTACGCCATCTGTGTGTCGTGCCGGGGACTTTTCAATTGGCCTGTTACATCCAAGCCCCAATAGGATCCGGACCCTCAACTATCGCAACAGTCGGAGGACCGTCCTGTAAACGTAACCACTGCGCCACCAAGCCGGCTAATTATCTTATTGTTTCCAAACTTTCGAACCGTATACAAAGAGTTGTAACGTTCAAGGTTTTATATAAAGCCATGCAATATTCCCATCCCTAGTTCCGAGACGCTCTTAACAACCAAACATCGTCCTTACGGTTCAGTTTCATGGCAGGAATAACGTATCCCGGGAAAATAATGTTTCCTACGGGATCTAGCCGGGACCGAAGCGGATCCGCACAAAGTTAAAGTCGGTCGGTCTCGCCAAGATCGGCGTTCGGTCCAGAGACGTTGCGATCAACTTACACAACCCCCGTCCGCCGCCGACACCCCCCTCCCTACCCCACCGACCGCCGCCTCCACAGACTCATCCCGCATCCAGATAAGGAAAGATCCACCCCGGATCGCTCGAGGACAATTTATGGCGGTAACTTTTAAAACGCACACCAGGGGCGATGTGTATAATGTTCGGTACACTGGGGACTTAAATGTTTTTAACTACTTCTTATATTCGGCGCGAGATAAGAGACGTTCGGGGTGAATTACGAGCAGCAGAAAAGTTTAATGGCGGCGAAATTTTACGAGCCACAGGGACCCGGGGACGGGATCCTAGATGAGTTACGGGCGCGCTCGTTTCCGGTCATCCTGCGACGACGCCATCTTGTTAATTGGTTCGAGGAGATCGGCTAGAAACGTCTTAACCAGTCGGGGATAATTTTGTAATAAACAACAATAATTATACAAGTCAACAATAGAATGTGTTGTCGTCATTCATAGTTGATCCCCTTTGGTCATCCATCTTGGCATGAAATTAGTTAAAATGTGGTTATTTGACCTAAGATCAAAGAAATTGGTTTATCGGTCGATTATAAGGTATATATGGGGTTATACTAAGTTACTATTGTAGCGACCTTGAGGCATGTCGAATTTTACATCGTGGAATAACGGTCTACAAAATACCCAGAAATATAATCCCAGATGTTGAACACGGGCGGGGTGCCAGCAGCGCCAACTAGAACCCGATAACGAATAGCTGGCAACCCCGAGACGTTTATCTGGGATGTTATTGAAGGGTATTTCGAGTCATTCAGTGCTCAACCCTCGTTTGGTTTAGGCGTGCCACCATCGACTGCCCAAGCCTCGTCTCCAGGTAACACTGCTGCCATCCGTTTCATCACTTGTATTTTTCACATTTTTTTTATATAGCCAATAAATAACGGTCACATAATGTAAACACCACTGTTTCATTTCGTTTTACCTCCATTCACCGAGCCTCATCATTTACCCTAAACTATATTTACTAGGTATTCAACATTGTTAAATAGTTTGAGAAAAAAACATTTCAAGCAGCCGATAATAACTTTATAGCGATATTTAACATTTATAATAGTTAACAATAAAACGTGCTGCTATCATTCAAAAGTGATCTTCCTTGGCCATCCATCTTGGCATGAATCTAATTAAAATGTGGTTATTTGACCTAAGATCAATGAAACTGAATTATAGGTCGACTATAAGGCATATATGGGGTTATACTAAGTTACTGTATTTACTATTAATTCAACATTACTAAATGGTTTGAGGAAAAAACGTTTCAAGCAGCCGATAATAATTTTTTTAGCGATATACAATATTTATACTAGTTAACAATAAAATGTGGTGTTATCATTCAGAAGTGATCTTCCTTGGCTATCTTTCTTAGTATGAAGTTGTTATCCATGTTAAATAATTGACTATTTAAAATTGTTACTTGGTAAATATAAATGAAATATTTAATGGCATTTTATGTAATTTACTTTTTTAGAAATAACCCTGAGAAAAGATACATGGTAGATCCGATTAATGAACATTGTGGCCACAGAGTATGATGCCTTCCTCCCTATCACTACATATGTGATCCAATTGAGTTGATATGAAAGGGAAGTTAAGGATATTCAAACCAGAACTGCCTGGATTTATGGAAAGAGGCATTGTCGACAACAACACCTTCGGTTTGGATGAATTCAATTAGACACATTGAAGAAGAAATTGAGAAATGGCGGAATCGTGAGTAAGTTTCAGATAGATTTTAAATTAATAGCTTAGTTATTTACTTGAGTAGTGATTCTAAAACTGACAGTCATTGAATAAAACTTTATGAATATCGGTTTATGATTCAACGCTAGCAATAACCAAGACAGGGTGATGAAGAGGAGATAACTAAAGGTCAGTAATATATACTTTATTGTGGGAAAATGTGTTATAGAGTTTGAAAGCTTTATGTACATGTGTGTTATTTTTCAAAATATACATGAACGTTTGGTTAAAATGTATGAGGAGAGAAATAACAATATTAACTATAACACTAACTGTTTTGCAGATAAGACAAATGCATTAGGAAAGTGCGGTGATTAAATGTAGTTTTATCGAGAAAGTCGTATACAGGTACTAGGAAAACAAACTAAGGAGAATTACGGTAATATCAAAATAACTTAACAAGTAAACATTGCCTAGAAGGAAACAAGAACCGTTGTAAATAGCAAATAAAAGAAGTAAATGGTAAATATGCCCTCTAATGAAAGTAGGATACATTGCTCAGATATACAATTCTGAATTAGGTGGATTAGGCCTTCGGGGGATACCACTATATAAAATAACGCTTCTAGAACTCTGCCTATACTAATGTGGAAAAAGTTTAAAGTAAATATAATAAAATAACTCTAACCAATAAATTAATTGTGGTTTAAAGCTCTTCCATAATATATAAATTACTATAATGTACTATATATTACTATAACGTTAAAATAAATTATATTCCATAATATTTTTGTTTAATTTTTTTATTTAGATTAGAATATTATTTTAGTTTACGGTGAACGCAGTGGACGCCCAAAAGAGGTTGTTACCGACGAAAACATTTAAAAAATCCATAAAATGATTTTGAATGACCGTAAATCGAAATTGAATAAAATAGCAGACACTCTAAAGATATCCACTGAACGTGTACATCGTATCATTCACGAATATTTGGACATCATCGACAGTCATCCGAGTAGACTGCACACGATGAACCCGCTCCAAAGTGTGGGAAAACGCCACAGTCGGCTGGCTTCGAATTGCTTCCTCGTCCACCGTATTCTCCAGATCTGGCTTACAGACTTATTCCTGTTTTTAGATCTCAGAGGAATGCTCGCTGGGAAGAAATTTTCGTTGAATGACGAGGTGATGAGGCCTATTTTGAAGCAAAGGACAAATCTTACTACAAAAATGGCATCGAAAAGTTGGAGGGTCGCTATAATTAGTGTATCACCCTTGAAATCAATTATGTTGAATAAAAAAACTAATTTTGCAAAAAATGTGTTTTACTATGGTAGGCCAGGGACTTTTCAATTAACCTGTTAGGAGTGTCTGAATATTCTAAGAGTACTTTAAACATTCGCTTGTTACGTAAACCTCGTTTACCATATCTGGTAATTAAAAGGCCGCGGTAAAAATCCGGAGAAAGATCATCGCCGTCTTCGTTCGTCTCCTCTCCACTCCGGCCTCGAGGAGAACGTACTTATGACTTATTTATTTCCGTCTAATCTCGCGAAATATCTACCGACTCCTATCGGCCTCGCAAACCGCCGGATAGCGTAAGCGCCGCTATCGCGCACCGCATCAGAAAGTAAAGGTGTCCAGTTCCGAATGGACGCGCCATTTTTGTTCAAAAGCGAAAACGATCGCGTACCATTACCCAGTTAACGGCTAATTAGATTTAGGAATGGTTTCTATTGTTATCGCGAACGGGCATCGATCTCGATCTCGGCGGTCCGGTAGTTCGCGGAGAGAGGACGATGGAGACGAGTCGTTTGGATTTGATGACGATTTAACGGTTTATTTGGTACGGTACGACTTTTATCTGAAACGACGCGTGACAGTTCGCGGGCACTTTTGTTTTGCGTTCCTTTTTTCAGTCGATCGATCGATGAACATCGCGATACTTTCTAAACGCAACCGAAAAAAAATTGCTCGCCTATCGTATTTTTTTGGTCCTTTGCGTGATGGGTTTTGGGAAGAATTTCGGGATTTTACTGACACTATTTTTGTTGTGGCCTAAAACCAGGTGGTGAAATGCATGACGCATACCTGGTCGCGGATATTTGCCCTGGAGTGACAAGTTGAACCGGGTTATGTGGGACTGCCTCTGGGCTTACCAATACACTATACCTAAACCGCCTTACAGTTGATCCCTATGGATCGCTACTGCTACTGCATTAAATTTTTGGATATGACACCCGGTGATCGGGCAGCCGTTATTGGGCCCGAGAACTTTAACAGTGAGTTAACACACGACTGGATACTGTCGTTTGGGGCAAAAGTTATGACTGTAGCGACGATGAGGTCGTTTCAGCCTGGAAAAAGAGGGTAGCTTAGCGGTGACGTGGTGCTAAGCCCCCAGCATGTCGACCACCTCGCGAACAAGCGCGTTTTCAGAAGAACTTGAGCTGAGTTGTTGTTTGTTGAATGATTGAGATATGAAGTGCTTGATTTTTGTAGTGTCAGTTTCCCTACGAATTTGATTATTTCTGACAAACCATGGAGCGTTTGAGATTCTCCTGAGGAGCTTATTTTGGAATACTTGAAGCCGTTTCACCTGGTTGGGTGTAACAAACTTGAAGTAGACATTAGATCCGTAGAGGAGTACGGGCCGAATTAACATCTTGTAAAATTAGCATTTGATGGAGATGGATAGTGTACTAGAACGGCAGATCAGAAAAGATAACACGTTTGCTATCCCCGAAACTTTATGGATTGCTTTCTGGATTTGGGAATGCCAACCCTACGGCCGGTCGAAGTGGAGACCTAGGTACGTGATGTTATCCAGCCATTGAATTATTGCTGTGTCGATCTTAAGTTGCGAGACGCGCAGTGCGTAATGTTTCTTATGGAAAATGATGGCCTGTGTTTTCAGGGGGTTGATTTGTAACCTCCAGAATTTAAACCACTTGACCATATGATCGAGCTGTTTATGTAAATGTTCATGAATTGTAACTTCGAACGTAGCGGCAGTCGTCAGTGTAAAATGCGACGTCAATGTGCTCTTTTCTCGGGAAATCTGAAATAAAAAGTTTAAATAAGGCTGCGGTCAACTAGAAACCTTGAGGACACTACATTTGTCCATTGAATTAGAAATCATTAGTTATACCAAGTTCTGCCGCTATACCGCTCGCAGAAAGCGACCTGTACCTCTTTGGAGCAAAGGTGTGGTACAGGTACGTCTTTGAGAGACAACTTGCACTATTTCAAGTGTTCCAATCCGAAAAAGTCCGCGCGTTTCTCAATGCCTCATGGTTTTTGAGGAACGTCAACACTTACCTCGAATCAGGTATCCCGTTCGTGAAGAGTTTCACGAATATGCTCAGTGTAAACTTCTCCCTAGGCGCCTTAGAACACGACAACAACTTGTTTAAATCCCTAGCAAACTACAAACCTCGGAGATTAGGTTATTCGGTCGACCAAGTTGAAACGAATTTTTCTATTAATGATATTTTACACATATATAATTAGTTATAACATACTAGATTATGATACACATTCTTTGGTTTTTTTACTTGATGCTTGTTGAAGAAATTAAATATATAAAAAACTAGTTCTATGGTAGAGTGTCGAAAATATTCGGATTTCTCTCATGTAGGATAATAAAAATTGATTACATATATGTTTGATTATTAATATTTGGTTATCAAGTAATCCATAATGGTGGCTGGTGAACAATCGAGGCACCTCAGATTATACTTATTTGTACTCTTTTGATAATTGACAGTTGAGTTTCTTATAAAGATGATTTTGATATAGTTAAGCAGCTTTTAGTAAAATTCTAGAGGCCGTGCGACATGACGGTCTTCCTATTATTGCTATAGTCGCGGGTTTGAATTCTGGTGGGCAATGGATGTAATTTATGTTTGCGATTGTTTAGCATCTGAGGTTGTCTTTAAGGCAAGAGTGCAAAATCCGACTAGAAAAATGATCCTAGTCACTCCAGTAACCAGGGTGGGTAAGACCGGATGTCTTCTGGGATGATCTTCAAGTTGGTTACTCGCCAGTTGGTAATCTTAATGAAAGACCGTGGTTCAGAGCTTACCAGGGCCACCACCAGTAAGTCCAGTCCAGAGAAACCTTACTTCTTCCTGCTTCAAAATCAATTTTTCGATAATTTTGCAGATTCTTTAGCTTACGTGGAATTAAATATTCCAAATAAAATCTTTAATAACCCAACCACTTTATTTTTTTTTTGAATTTCAAAATATGGCTTTATTATTAATCTTTTAGAACTATCTTATACTAACTTATTTTAAAGACTATTCTAACTTTTTCCGGAGATTAGTAAATCTCACTCTATGTATCTATTAATCAGTTCGTACGGTAGTTTGAGTTTGAGCCTATACACTAAACCCTCATCGTGCAGATTTCGCTGTTTGGCGATTGCATTGGGATGCACTAATAGTACACTAGAATCAGTTTGTTGGAGACGTAATATGGGGCATCGACGATGACTCGCAACGCTTTATTCTGGAACCTCTGGAGGATAGCTGTGTTAGATTTGCTAGTAGTACCCCACAGTTCTTCAGGTCCAAATTGGCCTAAGTATTGACTTATACAGCAAAACCTATTATCTGATGATAATTTAGATTTACGCCCTATTTAAGCGTGAATGTCATATGGGTAGATTTTGTCTGATTTGCTTTGATACACCACGTTTTCAATCACAATTCGACTTTGTTAAGATGAAGTTGGAGGTTTCTTGTGGCTGTTAATAAAACTTCAAATTTATAAATTTAATATAATCTAGACCTTACAGTATTCAATTTAAGTGAAGTAAGTACATAAATTAATTGAAGTAGTACGTGTCATGCGGAGCTATAGCTATAAAGTCAGCTACTTTATATGAAAATGCAAGAAACATAACTAGTAAATGTTCTGGGCATCATTTGGGTATCTTTCTATCTTATTGTTCTTTCATGCAAACTTTCTATCCCAACAATACGAAAGACGTTTTTATTTTTTCGCATTTATATGGTGTGGATTATTAAAAAAAAGAATCCCTTTAAGTTCATTGTTCAGTCGGCCAGCAGGAGAAAGTTATTGAACCGATTGCCGATAGGACACGTCGAACGATGAAACGCTGACCCATGAAAACTTCAATTCAACGACCATCTCTTAGAACAATGCTCTCCGCACACCCTTTTCGGTCGCTTCACGTCCTCTACAAGGGCGGCTTTTGTTCGTCGAGATTGGCAAGCGTTTCGGATTCGATTGCTTGTTCAGCACCGATCCGGGGGCGGTGTGGGGCCTATTTTTTAAAAACGGTTATCTGATGTTTTGGCTGCTGGTGTCTGAATTAACTTAAATTCGATTTGATTCGTGTTAGTTCTTGGCTATTACAACACCATACAAAATTTTAAAAACCCCTTATTTTTAGTTGATATAAAAAGTTGAAATAAATATTTAAATAAACATGATGGTAATGGATTTTATTATTACAAATTGTTTCTTCTTTTGACAAAAAAAAGGCACAGGTTCTAATATTCTAAATATGGGTTTACAACTATAAAAGTTATTAATTTAAGTATACTTTTCACAATAATATGATTTCAGATTTGGCACCTGCGTATATACAACTTTATTTACTATTGAACATATCGAAATAAATGTGATAAATAGCCGGCCTGGTAGCGCAGTGGTAAAGGCGATGGGACTCTCCTCGGAATTAAGCCTACCGGCTGCGAAGTGACCAACTTAGAAATCATCTCAGGAGACATCCGGTCTTATCTAGCCTGGTTACTGGCGTGGCTGGTATCGTTTTCCTTGTCGGATTTTGCACTCTTGCCTAGGACAATCACAAATTTTAAACAATCACAAACATAAATTTACGAACATACCCCAGCAGGATTGGAACCCGCGACTATCGCAACAGCAGGTGAACCGTCCTGTCGCCTTTATCACTGAGCCAACCAAGCCGGCCTGACTAAGAACAACTCACACAGTTCAACAAGGCACAGGTGAAGTAGAGTTGTTTCATCATCCACCTTATTCAGTTCTTGGAAAATCGATGGAAGAATCATTGAAATAAGTGTGTTGAGGTTGACGAAAAGACATACATTGAAAATTTCAAAAGCGTAGTAAAGATGGTTTCCAGTAATATTTGATTAGTTAAAATGTATAGGAATATAGAGACGATAAAATATCAGAACTAACACTGAATACGCTTTTAGCGATTTTACTAGTAATATATGGACTGTATATATGACATTATAAGCACAATTTTTGTAGGAGTTAAAAACTTTTTCGAGAAAAGTAACCACTATTATTTTTCAAAGCCTTTTCCATCACCAACCATCAATATTTCACTGAGTCTTGTGTTGAAATAATTACATGTCATAATATAGTGCTGCTTAATTAGAATAATTAATAATTGGATGGGTTAGTGGATATAAACGAACGTTTTCATATTGCCAAATTATTTTATAATGTGTTTTTTCAATACTCTTCTTGCAATTAACTTTAAATATATATATATATATATATATATATATATATATATATATATATATATATATATATATATATATATATATATATTTCATTGATTTTTTTAGGGGAATTGAGTTTATGTCTACAATTGCTATTATTTATGATAGAAACATAGAGGTTTACCACAAAAAGGAACTATATAACTAAGTCAAACATGAATAGTGATATTCTTCGTTCGGAGAATGGTTGGAACAGAGCTGTAAATGTCGAGAACCAAAGAGAATGAGACAATGAACCGCCGATTCTCTCGACGATAACGATAAAAGAACTGTTAAACACTCACAACAATGACCCGATCCTGTATTATGACAGTGACGAAAATCTCCCGTATTTTGGCAGATTTTGGTCGGCCAGAGAATTTGCCATTTACCTGACGGGCGGTATCAACGCCCGATCTTATCATCGGACCTTATCTAAGAGCGTGCGCCGTCCTACTAAATGGTAACATTGTGGAGTGTCGATTGCAAATCAGCAACGCTGCTTGAGTGCTTGCATCAACCCGCCACAATAGCTACCAGATTCTCAAGAATCTTCAGATTTCTCTCGAAGTTCAGATAAAGATTTGTAACATCTGCTATATCGTGTAGTTTCCTTGATCTTTGTATCAATTAATGTAGGTCATTGATTCGGCAAATCTACAAAACTACATTGTTCAGTAAGTCCACCGAAATGAAACAGAATTTATATTCCGAGTAATAAGTGCCTCGAATTTTTATCTAGTTGTAGCTTATTTAATGTATTAAGTATTGTTTATTAAACCACAATTAAGATGAGTGCTGTATAATAGTGTATCCTGAAACAAATCGACGCTCTATACAAATCGATAGAAAAATACATGCAATCAGTTTGCACCAAACCAATCACCAAACATTAAATATATAGAGTCAGTGATATTATTGAAAGAGCCTAGGAAGAGAAAAGAGTTTGCTGAGCTATATTCTTAGATGTAGCGCAAGTATTCAATAGTGTGGCATTAGGGACTTGTATTTCGTACAAACTCCATAAAATATTACTGAAGCATTAAATTTAATTTTTAGATTCCTATATTTCAGCCACAATATTCAAAGTTAAATAAAAAGGAGCTTGTAAACTTAAGTAATGTATTTTATTTTCAATAGAGAACATATTTACTTTTCATGTTTAGTTTTTGTTTTCTTTGTTGCAGTGTTTTCTTGTTAAATCATTCTGATATCAATGTATTTGTTTATTCTGTTACTATCTGTGTATATTTTTCTTGACAAAATTGGATTTAATCAGTGCACACTGCCTAATGTACTTGTTATATATGCAAAACAGTCAGTATTCATTTTCTCCTCGTTCTTTTTGGTTAAAATGTACTAAATGCTTGTATATATATATATATTCTGAAATATTACACTTATATCTATGTATATCAATCACACAAACACTACAATACAATATTCTGCAGTTACATTCAGTTGTTTACACTATCATTATCCCGTTTTGGTATTGTCAGCATTGAATCATAATCCCACATCCGTAAAGTTTCGTTCAATGGCTCTTACGTTCTGAGTCACTATTCAAGTCAATAACTGAGCTGTTAATTTCCAATATAACAGTACTTGACCAACATTTGCCAATTTCTTCATCTGTGATTGTGTGATTCAGTTTATCCAAACCGAAGGGTGTTATTGTAGACAATCCTTTAACCATATTCAAACAGCTCGACCGGTGTGTCTATTGCAGTTATTCTTTGCCACATCCCATAGCAATTCGATTTGTTTGAATATGTAGTGTATCCCCTGTGGTAATATTTTTCAGGCATCACAGACGTACACAGTAGTTACTCTATATCTTTTTTAGGTGTATTATAATATTTACCAATAATTGACCAGATATATAGAGTTACTGACTTTACTCAAATAGCCTACGAAGAGAAAAGAGTTTGCTCGGCTATATTCTTGGACTTAGCGCAAGCATTCGACAGAGTATGGCATTAGACACTTATGCAAAAACTCTATAAACTATTACTGAAGCATTAAAGTTAATTCTTAAATTCCTACGTTTTAGTCACGATGTTTAAAGTTAAATAAAAAGAAAGTTCATCAACAATGAAAGAAACAAAAGCAGGTGCACCGCAAGGCAAGATTTTGGGTCCTGTTCTTTATCTACCATATATATGTAACATGTCACAAATTAAAAAATATTACTGTGGCTCCATTTGATGACTGTGTTACTTGATATTTAAGATAATAGCGAAAAAACAACCTGAAAACTGAACATAATTTAATAATTTAATAAAGGTAAACAAGTGCAATTAGTGCTTATTGAATTTACCTACAGGCAAAGTCTTCATATACCAACAAATATGAATAATACTATTATGACATACTTCTTCATATAACACAAAAAAGGCATTGGTTATTTGGACGAAGATCTAAGTTAACTGTACATAATAAGATGGTGCTGCATATGCAAATACTAAAACCTATGGAGCTATGGTTCTGTTTAATATCTATTGTACTGTCTATATTTATTAGAGTATATTATTTAAAATTAGCTATTAACATATTAAAATGTGATCACACATATGTGGGGTATTATTCCATTCCACAGAAAAATTCCGTTCCTTTTTACAAATCCACAGAACATTCAAATTTAAAAGTAATTCTACTGCATTAAAAATGAAAATATAATTGTTAATAGTGTTCAGTAATTATTTTTTTATTTTTAAAAGTTAGTACGTGAAGGAACATATACATCTTCGTCTCGCTTATACTACCGTTGGAAAATATAAGCACATATCAAACTGCTCCAAGCAATTATCTCCATCCTTTCTTCTTTCACAATTTACGCAAGAAAGGATTTGTACATCTTCGTCTGACATCACGAATTGAAAAAATCAGTCGAACCCTGAATTTGAATGAAAATAGTAATTAAAGTCAAATTTTCAATCGCTGATTTTTTGACTATCGACTGTTTCGACTGTTTTCAGTCGATAGTTGCACGCTAATATTACCTATATATAAGCTATTATAACTTAAAAATGTAAGTTAACCGGCAACGACTAGCAAGAATATATATTAACAAAAAAATCTCTACAAATCAGTGGGTTAACATCGAAATTCTCAGATCGTAACATAATACCGTGACAGGCATCGATTTGTTTTTATCGGGGCATGTTCCAGAAGAAATCTGTCAATTAAATGAAGAAACAAAGCAAAAGGGAGCCATCGGCCTGTCAGTAACCGGACGATATCAGGTAATCGTCATAGGAACGTAAGATCGGGCTGGGCAAGAAAGAGGACAAAGTGTCCCCATCAGATACGGCAGTCATTCATAATATTTAATAAGATGTGGTCAGAAACAAAACATTCCGTCGATACCGATCATTTTCTCGATCATTAATTGGTAGTCAGAAATCAACCCACCTCTTATTTTTGTTCGTATACTGGGTGATTTTGTTTAAATGCCGAAGACAAGGAATTAATATTAGAATGTTTTCCTTTCGACATTTAGATTTACTGGCAACATACATTACGAGAAAAAAATTAAAACCATTATTATATAGGGTGCACAAAAAAACCAAATGAAACTTTTTAAGTGTTGATTTTATTAAATCAGATATATTTAGCAAAACAATGAATAACAATAACATGGAAAAGATCTTCTCCCGCGGCAATACACAGGTTTAAATGTGACTTGAAATTTTCGGTAATATGCAGCAGGTCTTCTAGCGACAATTGGTGCCAAACGCAGCGATCGCTTTAGCGACTCCAAACTTTTGTGGCGTGTAACATAGTGTCAATAACAAAGAACATTGTGGAAGATAAAAAAGTTCATAGATAAACGAATTGTAATACTTATTGGATGAAAACCCAACTGAAAGAGTTTGTCTGCAACTGCCTCCAGATGCTTACGTACTATGGGAATGAAAGGGAAATGGACACCACACGAACTAGCTTGTCGAAAATGAATTGTAAGTAGTTGGTGGAATAGTTAATAATTTTTAAAGACGTAATTCTTAGAACAGTGATTCCAAATACTAGATAATATATGTAGAATTTGAGATTAGTAGAGAAAATCGGCGAGTCTCCATAACAGATATTCTGAATGAATTCTAATGCTTTAGATATTGCAAAAAGTTCTCCAATGACAAAAAGGATAATAACTAATTTAAGTATAAAAGTAAATAGACATGTGAAACGTTATTTCATCTATTATTCTGGTTTGAAGCTCAACAGTTCTGATATCATTATAGATTAACATCAATAAACCATTTTCTTAAAGAACTAAAATATATTAATTCTTCGAGCATAAAATATTATTCGTTAATGATCAAAATTTTCTCTATTTAACTTATACCGTGATTCTAATTGAAAGAGGTCGTACCCAATTAACTAGCCCCTCGATCAGTTCTCTCCTTCTCCCATACCCACGATTCTCGTTCGGTATATATTCAAATAATAGTTTCTCTGGTCGCATTGTACAAATGAATAAGGAAGAAATAGTAGAAGAAGCGACCGGGAAACCAAAGAAACTGTATTATCTATCAGCGAGAAGACTTTATATAACGAAGAACAAAGAACAGTATAGAAGAACAACAAATTACTTGAATAAATGAATTGCAATACCTATTAGACAAAAACTCAGCTGAAGAAGATTTCAGTTGTTGAATCGACAGTCTCCTGATGTTCACAAAGTATGTGAAAGATTCAAATGAACGGGAAATGGTTACCACACGAACTGGCTTGATAAAAACCAATTGTAAGTACCAAATTTAAAATCCACATACAGTTGGTGCAATTGCTGACGATCTTCAAAGACATAATCCTTGTTAAACTGATCCCAAGTGGTAAATAATACATGTAGAATTTAAGGTTTATAGTGAAATCAGCGAGCCTCCGTTAACAGATCTTCTGACTGAATTCTAGTGACTTAAATATTGCAAAAAGTTCTTCAATGACAAAAAAGATAATAATTAATTTAAGTACAAAATTAAACAGACACGTGAAATGTTTTCTTTTTTTTGTTGTGAAATTTCACCTCTGGTTTGAAGCTTAACAGTTCTGATATCATTATAGATTAACATTAATAAACTATTTTTTCAAAGAACTAAAATACATTAATTCCCCGAGCATAAAATATTATTCGTTAATGATCAAAATTGCCTCTATTTAACTTATGCCGTGATTCTAATTGAAAGAGGTCGTACCCAATTAACTAGCCCCTCGATCAGTTCTCTCCTTCTCCCATACCCACGATTCTTGTTCGGCAAATATTCAAATAATCGTTTCTCTGGTCGCGTCGCATAAATGAGAATGGAGGAAATAGTAGAAGTACGGCCAGGAAAAAAAAAGGAAACTGTATTATCTACCAGCGAGAAGACTTTCCATGCTATCTCGGATACGTCGATGCTTATTTCACAAATTTATTACAACAAATACGTGTTATTAAATGCAATTACTGTTGAAATAGTTCGATGTTATCGGCGTCGTTGGCTTTTTATGCGGCCTCCTTGTGCCGTTTCGCTACGAACGTTTATTAATAGCGATACTTTTCTTCGTTTGGTCTTTTAATAACTTGTACGTGTTACCTCTGTTGTTGTTTTTTTATTGTGGCTTGTGTTTCGTTCTCTCTTGGGTATAGTTATCCGTTTTTATGTACTTTTCGAAATTAGGTGAATTCATTCTCAACAATAAAGGTATACTCTATCCAAAGTAGCAGTGAAGGCGCGTCATCTCAATTAATGACGTCAAAACGTCGCAAGGTTGCCGCATTTAACTTTAACATTTTACGTGTTTTAGTTTATTTTAGGTTTGATATATAACAACATATTAATATAAATAAAATAAAGAAACAAATATGTTCTAAAATATTATTTATTTTAACGTTATTGTACATCTAATGCATATATGATTGAACAATAGTTTGTACATTAATTTGGTATATTTACATTGTACTCTTCTCTAAATTACCTTTAGTATACTCTGGAGGCTTAATCCATCTAACTAATAATTGTACCTTTAAGTAATACATCTTGTTTTCATCAGAGAACATATTTGCCATTTTGATATTTAGTTTTTGCTTCCTTCGTTGCAATATTGTCTTGTTGTGTTGTAATTGTTCTGGTATCAATGTATTTCTCCCTTAATTTATTATTTAACTATATGTGTACATTTTTCTTGATAAAACTAGATTTAATCATGCATTGTCCCTAATGCTTTTTGTCATTATTTTTCTTGTTATTTGTTAAAAAAACAGACAGTATTCATTTTCTCCTCATATATTTTATCCAAATGCTCCTATGTATTTTGAACAATTACACATAACATAAATCTTTCACATTCTGCAATACAATGTTTTACAGTTAATTATGTGCTTACTTTGAAATGTTTCTATTCTCATCACCCTATCTTGGTATTGTCAGCATTGAATCATAATCGCACATTCAGAAAGTTTCATTCAATCGCTGTTACATTCTGAGTCACTATCCAAGTCAATAACTCAGCTGTTAATTTCCAATCCAACATTAGTTCACAACCATTCAAGTAATTTCTTCTTCTGGCTGTTTAATGGAGTTTATCCAAACCGAGGGCTACAATAAAGTAAAAAATCCTTTCTCAATATCAAAACAGTTTTTTCTTTTATATTTTTCTCTACCTGCATGTCTATCATAGTTATTCTTTGCCACATACCATAACAATTTGATTTGATTGAATTCTATGTGACAATATTGTTCAGATATCTAAACTTTCAGATATCTTTTTTCCAGGCCTATTACTGAAAAAGTAAATCAGATAAAAAACAATTACGTTTCATTTAAATTTATTAAATAACAACATCACTTCATTCTATAACATGGTATATTCGAAATTACTTATTATTAATTTATGTTTTGGAAGCCATTCCTTAATTATAGCCTTTGCCGACCACTTGTCTAGCATGAACAACAATAAATCTGCAACTATTTTTTGATAAATATTATAATTTACAGAATATCTGAAAGATCTGGAAGTTGCATTCCTAACAATATTTCAAGTGATGACTTATATCACTCAAAGAACTGTATAGCCCTAATACGTTTTTATGGATACTTTCGATACTAATAGTTATATTTGAAATAATTATATTGAATTATTGATTTATATTTAACAAAAAATAGTCACCGTTTTTATATATAAATTTAATCATCAATAGAACTAACATCAAGGTATGCAGACACTTTCTTTTCGGTGAATTCACAAATATATTTTTACTTTTTTTTTAGGTATTTTAGTCACAGTGCGTATAATAATAGTAAGTACTAATAAATACGTAACAACTTTATACTAACTTTTTAATATTTTATTAGTATCAATACTTACCTCTCTAACGTATTTTACTCGTTTGTCATTATCTCGTTCGTGCTCGAAATGAGTAACTAGAGACTTCAACTAGTAAAATGAGAAGGAAAATCTACTCCAACTTTTAAACAAACTTTACATTTTTTGTATCGACGCCATCTATGACGTGTATTGACTGTTCTCTTGGAAGAGCTACAGAACATTTTAAAACAACCAGGAAAAACTGAATTTAGTTTTTAACAATATTATATTTCGATGTCCCAATTAAGTGATGACCGAAGGAATACCTTAATTTAAGAGATCCATATATTCAGTTTTGATATTTTAGTTACCGAAATCGTTTTCAAACATAGTTAGATGGATACTAATAGGAGCACTATTATTAGGCGATCCGTGGGATGCTTATAATAATATTAGGTACTAATAAATACGTAACAACCTTATATCAACTTCTTAATGTTTTGTTAGTATCAATACTTACCTCCCTAACGTATTTTACTCGCTTGTCATTATTTCCTTCGTGCGCGAACTGAGTGACTAGAGACTTCAACTAGTAAAATGAGAAGGAAAATCTATTCCAACTTTTAAACAAACTTTACATTTTTTGTATCGACGCCATCTATGACGTGTATTGACTGTTCTCTTGGAAGAGCTACAGAACATTTTAAAACAACCAGGAAAAACTGAATTTAGTTTTTAACAATATTATATTTCGATGTCCCAATTCAGTGATGACCGAAGGAATACCTTAATTTAAGAGATCCATATATTCAGTTTTGATATTTTAGTTACCGAAATCGTTTTCAAACATAGTTAGGTGGATACTAACAGGAGCACTATTATTAGGCGATCCGTGGGATGCTTATAATAATATAAGGTACTAATAAATACGTAACAACCTTATATCAACTTTTTAATGTTTTGTTAGTATCAATACTTACCTCCCTAACGTATTTTACTCGTTTGTCATTATCTCGTTCGTGCTCGAAATGACTGACTAGAGACTTCAACTAGTAAAATGAGAAGGAAAATCTATTCCAACTTTTAAACAAACTTTACATTTTTTGTATCGACGCCATCTATGACGTGTATTGACTGTTCTCTTGGAAGAGCTACAGAGCATTTTAAAACAACCAGGAAAAACTGAATTTAGTTTTTACCAATATTATATTTCGATGTCCCAATTAAGTGATGACCGAAGGAATACTTTAATTTAAGAGATCCATATATTCAGTTTTGATATTTTAGTTAACGAAATCGTTTTCAAACATAGTTAGGTGGATACTAATAAGAGCACTATCATTAGTCGATCCGTGGGATGCTTATAATAATATTAGGTACTAATAAATACGTAACAACCTTATATCAACTTTTTAATGTTTTGTTAGTATCAATACTTACCTCCCTAACGTATTTTACTCGCTTGTCATTATCTCCTTCGTGCGCGAACTGAGTGACTAGAGACTTCAACTAGTAAAATGAGAAGGAAAATCTACTCCAAATTTTAAACAAATTTTACATTTTTTGTATCGACGCCGTCTTTGACGTGTATTGACTGTTCCTTGGAAGGAAAAACTGAATTTAGTTTTTACCAATATTATATTTCGATGTCCCAATTAAGTGATGACCGAAGGAATACTTTAATTTAAGAGATCCATATATTCAGTTTTGATATTTTAGTTAACGAAATCGTTTTCAAACATAGTTAGGTGGATACTAATAGGAGCACTATTATTAGGCGATACGTGGGATACTTGACCGATACGCTTCCGATATATCCATTCAATCAAAGCTGCGACGCCGTCGTCATCCAGTGGGTCCTCCTGGCAGGCCGGGCCTCATCAGCAGCTGGCCCGGCTGGCTCTCTCGCCCTCTCTCCTTCTCTCTCTCTCTCTCTCTTTCTCTCCGTCTCTCGCCACTCGCTCTCGGCCGGAGCAAGCGGCGCGGCCGATAAGATCGCGGACGCCCTTATGCATTCAGCAGAGAATTTGAAAGAGATCGCCGATAACATTGGGTCTTCGTGTTTTGGCATGACAGTCGTCCGATAAACGAGACCGGAGGCTCCACAATGGACCGAAATGAGGCGAGGGGTCGGCGCGGGGCCGCGGCAGCCCTTCATCCCCTACGGAATCGTCTTCTCGATTCCGCTCGGTGTCGTTGGAAAATCGACAATAACTCAATCGCGGCGATTTTTTGCCGCTCTCGGTGAATGTTCCGCTGTATTTTTCGTGATTAGCGGTCAAACAGTTAATGAAGACCTTCTTATGGTTAAACGTGCCCTGGTTGGGTCCATTAAAAGGCCTAGAGAACATTTAAAAGAACAAAAAAGAACTGATTTGAAACATAGGAATGTTGTATTGGTTACAATTACTGTTGGGAACTATCGACTGAAATTGACTATCGACTCTTTAGTAATTAACTACTTTTAACTATCGACTGTTCCAGTCGCTATTTTTGGCTAGACTGAGTTTTGTTACTCTTTACTATCGACTGTGTCAGTCGTGTACTTTTAGTTACTATTTTTGGTTCTACTAGTTTGATTCGACTGATTTTTAACGTTCTGGCTCTGTCTTCCTAGCTGCAAACTTGTCAAAAATATACACAATATATGCTTATATAGATTTATATGTAATATATGTAGTTTTATGATTTTGGTAGTTTGTTTGTAAATAACTATCACTACATAGTATAAAACAAAGTCGCCTTTTCTGTCCCTATATCCCTATGTGCGCTTAAATCTTTAAAACTACGCAACGGATTTTGATGCGGTTTTTTTCAATAGATAGAGTGATTCAAGAGGAAGGTTTATATGTATAATACATGCATAATATACTAAGGCAACATTGCTAATTTTAGAGGTTTCTAACGTGATGTCGTAAATTAACCTATTTTTTTAGGCTTATTTAGCAATTAGCAAAAACGCTGCCTAACCCTACGAGTTAGATCAAATTAATGTACTACAGTATTGTACACCATAAAAAGGTCTACAAAAAAGTCCGCGATGGTATATGTTTATCTTTTAGGGATAACCCACATTAACCATTTTTATTGTTTACTTTTTACGTGAGAAAATGGCTTATTTACGAAGCTATTTTAAGCAATACGGCATTAATCCTTATCGAATTAAGTACCTTAAATACAGTGTGCAATTAATATAGATCAATATGGTTCCTTACAGCATGTAAATTAAACAAATATTTTCGGAGATATTACAAATTTAAAATTTGCGTTTAAAAATGTGTAATGTAATAAAAATTGTATGAATTTAGATATTCCAAAGATAGCAGGAAATCTTCATAGTAAGTATAGGGGAAGAGGAATTGTTTTACTCCAAATTTAATGCGTGCAGGCCAAGGGCAGTAATGAATGAACCAAAAATACTGGATCGATTTTAATCATGTTTTCATTGAGTGACATAGGCATATATATTTTATGCCCGTGCAAAGTCGGAGCGGGCCGCTATGTTTATATATACAACGTTCATATTTTTTCTGTAGTGTATTTAATTTAGTATCAGCATTACACCCGTGCGAAGCCGGGGCGGGTCGCTAGTATATTATATATTAATACTATAGCATTTTGATACGATAGTTTTTAATATTGTTAATGTAATAGAGTAAAAACTGTAAAAAGATTAAAATTGGGAATAATATTGCCATTACTCTTTCGATTTTTGTTAAAAAATATTTCCGTTCTATAATAAATAAACCATTTATACCATTTCATTCAGATCATTTTTAATTATGTCATGGATTAGTTTTCTTTTCTATGATTACTTTCTTTCTTACTTATTTTTTGTAGATTACTTATTAAACTTTTACCTTTTTCCATCAAATTTTGTTGTCATTACTTATTTTCATAAGCGTCTATCCAAGAGGAGCCCAATACTGCATACGTGGTATACGTATTTTCATGTTGTCTATTGTTAATTTTCTTTATTAAGTAATAAATAACTACATTAATTTAATTGAATAATAATGTGAACAAAAATTAACCTAAAATATATTACCCAACCAAGAACAACTTAAGTTTCAATATTATAGATTTCTTTAACAAATATTCATTTTTTGATGACAATAATCATCATGCAAATGATTAACAAACACTTGCTTGCAGCTGTCAATTTTTTTTTAAAGATTTTACCTTTGGAAGCAGCTTATCCATATATGTAGATATAGCCATATCGTAACGTTTGATTTTTATTCATAACATCCGATAAAATCCTCGATTATATTAGTAATCAATGCCCCAGGATTTAAAAAAGAAACGAAAACATCGGAAAAAAAGATAACACGAAAAAAAAGGAGGAACGAATGGGTGCTTCACTCCCCTCGGAGTTAAGACGGGGCCATCGTTGTAAATGAAATCCTCGTGGCCCGCAAAACGTATAATTTTCATTCCCGAACATCGTCGTGCGTTGGCCTGTGGCTCCTGCTCCAAATTCCTGCGACAGACCCATCCATTGTCGGATAATTACAGCTTGGCTGCTGCAAGGGATCGCACGAGTGTGCGTGTAGGCCGCGGCGGGATTAAAACAACAACAAGGAAAAAACGAACGAACACGTGGAAGATATTAATCGTAACCCAAATAGGTAATTTGCAGGTATTGTGCTCGTTTTTTTGTCGTGATTAAATTTTAATAAAATAATTTATTTCTTACTTTTACACCACTAATATAATGCCTTAGTAGCATTAAATTTGATAAAAGAGTTTTCTTAATAAATTTATATATCATTTTAAATATGTTCTATAGCGTTGGTTACGAGTAACAGGTTAATTCAAAAATCACCGTCTGACACTTAGATTTTTTATGGTTTTTAGTTAGCATTTACCCTCAAAAGATGCGTGTATAAATTTGACAGCTGTCGGATGATGAGTTTGTGAGTTATAGTATTTTGAGTAAAGCAACTTTTGTTATTGTGAAAAAAATGGATGAAAAGGAATTTCGCGTGTTGATAAAATATTGCTTTTTGAAGGCAAAAATACAGTTGAAGCAAAAACTTGGCCTGACGCCTTCCCGACACTGCCCCAGAAAAATCAACTATCAAGGATTGTTATGCTAAGTGTAGACGTGGTGAAATGAGCAGCACAGACGGTGAACGCAGTGGACGCCCAAGAGCGGTTGTTACCGAAGAAAATATTTGAAAAAATCCACGAAATGATTTTGAATGACCGTTAATTGAAATTGAATGAAATAGCAGACGCTCTAAAGATATCAACTGAACGTGTACATCATATCATTGACGAATATTTGGGTATGAAAAAGCTCTGAGCAAAATGTATTCCGACAGTCATTCCGATTGCACGGGATGAACCATCTGCTGGCAAATTTATGGCAATTTATTTATTTTTTGGTTTTCGCATGGAATAATTTTCATTGACTACCTTAAAAAAGTAAATATCATCAACAGTAACTATTCCATAGTGTTATTGGATCGTTTGAAGGACGAAATTGCCTAAAAACGGCAATGCACCGTGTCACAAGTCAGTGAAAATGATGGCAAAAATCCGTGAATTGGCCTTCGAATTGCTTCCGCATCCACCGCATTCTCCAAATCTGGCCTCCAGCGACTATTTCCTGTTCTCAGATCTCAAAAGAGTGCTCGCTGGGAAGAAATTTTCGTCGAAAGAAGAGGTGATCGCCGAAACTGAGGTCTATTTTGAAGCAAAGGACAAATCGTATTACAAAAATGGTATCCAAAAGTTGGAGGGTCGCAATAATCAGTGTATCACCATTGAAGGGAATTATGTTGAATAAAAAAACTGATTTTATCAAAAAAAGTGTTTTACTATGGTAGACCGGGGACTTTTCAATTGACCTGTTATATAGTCCTTCCAATAAAACATCCAATGCAGGTCATCAAAATTTATGACGGCACAACATCGCATTATTGCCGTACCAAATGTAGGTTTTGAATTATTTTATCTCTGACCAGAAATATAATTTATTTTAAGATTATTGTACATCTAATGCATATATTATTGAAAAACTTAAACTATAGTTGATTGAACAACTACAATACTTTGTAGGTTAGGGATGTTTAATATATTTATATTGAACTCTTTTCCACATCACCTATAAGGTAGAGTTCTTGGTGGGTTTTTTATGTTGTGGTATCTCTTCGGCCTCTTAATAATTGCGTATACCAGTAATGTATTTTACATTTGATTTGATTATTATATTAGTTTTACATTATTTACATGAAATATTAATCGTGTAAATTTTAACACTATCCAGATATTATTCAAATTATTAGTTTATGACAATACCAAAGAGTAAGATTTACATTTAGAGTAACAATTTAGACTAATTTGCAGTAATAGTAACATTTAGCTCGACACCCATTACTATCTATGATATCTTTATACAACTACAGTAAGTCATTGGATGTGACGATTGGAAGATCCTTAACCAAACACCCATCATCATATGTAAAAAGTAGTGTTGGGAACTATCGACTGTTTAGTAATTAACTACTTTTTACTATCGACTGTCTCAGTCGTGTACTTTTAGTTACTACTTTTGGTTCTACTAGTTTCATTCGATTTTTAACGTTCAGGCTCTGTCGTCCTAGCTGCGACTTTGACAAAAATGTACTCAATTTATACTTATATAGATTTATATGTAATATATATGGTTTTATGATTTTTTGATACCTTGCTTGAAAATAACAATATATTATATATTAACATAGCAGCACTAAAAAGGTTAAAATTGTGAATGATAAATAATAACATACTTTTGACTGTCTTTATGGCAATAATAGGTAATATTTCGAGCTAACTCTCTCGATTTTTGTTAAAAAATATTTCCATTCAATAATAAATAAAGCATTTACTTTATTTAAACAAGCTCTAGTCGTTATTGTGTGATCATTTTAAATTATGTTATGAATTAGTTTTTTTCTATGATTGGGTATATGTTTAATTTTTATTTAGTGTTTATGGTTCTTATATATATTTAATTTTTAGGTTTTGCTTAAGTTCTATTGTATTGCCTATATTTATTGTAGTATATTATTCGAAAATAGCAATTATCATATTAAAATACGATAAGATTTTTGTGGGGTATTATTCCATTCCATTAAAAAAATCCATTTCTTTTTACAGATCCACGGAACATTCAAATATAAATGTAATTCTACTTCGTTTAAAATGAAATTATAAATAGCATGTTAATAGTATTCAGTAATTATTTTTTTCCTTTTCTTTTTTAAAGTTAGTACGTGAAGGAATATGTACATCTCCGTCCCGCTTATTCTACCGTTGGAAATTATGAGCACTATAAAATTAACTGGTCCAGACAATTATCTGCGTCCTTTACTCTCTCGCAATTTATAGAGGAAAGGGTTCGTACGTCTTCGTCTCACATCACGAATTGAACTGAAAATGGTAATTACTATTTTCTGTCGCTAGTTATTTGACTATAGACTGTTTCGACTGTTTTGCGACTATCAACTGTTTCGACACTTTTCAATCGATAGTTCCTAGTAAAAGCTGCTCACTCCCTGCTGACATATACGAAACTTCGATGTCGTTCAATAGTTTGTGAAAACATAACTGAGTGTATTTCGTTTCTCGTCTAACTTGAGAAAAAGTGTGGTTTCTTCAAAATATGAATTCTATATTTTGTTAGAAAGAATGGAATTTAGAGTATAGAATTTTTCTATGGAAATCCACCTATTAAAAATAAATCCCTCAAAATTACTTCACTCTAATAATAATTCTCTCTAGTACAGAACATTTTAGGGACACATTTTTTATCGAAAAACTGTGATACTTAGAACTAGCGCAGTAGTTATTTATGAGTTTTTCCCGACATATTTTTCGAATATTTAAAAAGTTTTAAAAAATCCAAAACTAAATTCATTAGGAATACATTGTAATTTTTAATACTACCATTAATATTATCAAGTAGGCCGAAAACAATTTTCATAGTAAATCGTCAAGTTAAAAAGGAATCCCTCAAAACTGTTTCACACGCCTTATAATTTCGAGAAAATTTCATGGACACATTTTTTTGTCGACAAACTGTGTCATATAAAACATTACCTGATTTATTTATGAGTACTCTCGCACTTTTGACAGATTTATCCTTGCACAATTGGCGAAAAAATCACGAAGAATCCTAACGACGACTCGGCAACAGCAAATTATCAAATATTTTCCCTGAAATTGCACAACGGCCATCGTCCAGCATCAGTCTGGATTTACAAGCTTTCTCTCAAGACGCATTGTCACGAGATAGTAGTTTTGACAGCTCCAACAATGTCCATAATAACGTCGCTCGTTATTGTCGACGGGGACGCGCCGAAAATCCAAGAAGGCCACGCTTTTACCTGGCAGGCTGGCGCCGTTCGATCTTTGTTTTCGAGAGCTGCTCGATGCACCTCTCCAAATCGCATTAGGTGTGAAATCGGTGTAATTGGAAAGGATTCGATTCGGTTTCTCGGTTAGTTTGGATTTTTTTAGGAGCTGTTAAAGAAAATGATTAGGTTTTTTTTACGAGGCTCGATTTCTCGATGTTCAGAAACGGTCAGACGCTATCAGATATTGGGAAATAATAATTTGGTGGAGGTGCTTGAGAATTATCGAATGAAAAAGACTGTCGACTGTTTCGATCGACTATTCTTTCTATTTTTCCCAGTATATTACAAGATTATTTATTAATATAATAGACTAAAAATGCATAAAAATGAATGTATGTATTTATGTATTTTATTTGAGGTACTATCAATCGATTGCCGATGATCGATGATACTTTTTCCCATAGTCGCGGGTTTGAATCCTGCTGGGGCATGAAATGGTTTTTTTTGTTAATGTTCTAGAACGTCAACAAACTGCCCGTGGGCAATAAATATTAAGATTTAAGTTATATAATATAACTATCCTGACATGTAGTAAATCACTTCAGTAAGTGATCTACTGAACAACTGATAATCTAAATCTTATTCTACATACTATACTAACTTATTTTAAAGTATATCCTAACTTTTTCTTAAAACTATTCTAGCTTTTTCTAGAGATTATTAAATTTCACTCTATGTGTCTATTAATCAGTTCGTATGGTAGTTTTCGTTTGAATCTACGAACTTCACTGTCATCGCGCACATTTAACTGTTTGGCGAGTGCATTGGGACGCACTAATAGTCTTTCAGAGTACTTCGCACTAACACGCCGAATCACATGCGCTGAATCAGTTTGCTGGACACGTAGAATGGGGCATCGACGATGACTCGCAACACTTTATTCTGGAACCTCTGGAGGATATCTATGTTAGATTTGCTAGTAGTACCCCACAGTTCAATACTATTGACTTATGCAGCAAAAGCTTGTTATCTAATGATAATTTAGATTTACGCCCTACCAGCCAGTACATTTGGTTTAGTTTAAGCACAAGCTGTTTGCGCTTTGTATGGCATGGTCGTATATTTATGTTTGTGATTGTTTAAAATTAGTAAATGTTCTAGGCAAGAGTGTAAAATTCGCCAAGGAAAATGATCCCAGTCACGCCAATAACCAGGCTGGGTAAGACCGGATGTCTTCTGGGATGATTCCTAAGTTGGTCACTCGCCAGTCGGTAGGCTTAACATCGAGGACCGTGGTTCGGGAGCTCACGATAAACAGTAGGTCCGGTCCAAATAAACCCTGTTTGTAAGAAGCAACTTCAAAATATATATTCTTCTTCACTTCGCTTCACATAGCATTTGATGACATGCCACGGCCTTTTTCTTCAACAGTAAGTAAAGGATTTAAGTAAAAAAGGAAAATTTATCGCAAAGGCTATTTACTCGGTATAAATTCAGAAATTTTCAACCCACTGAAACATATTTTTGTTCACAATTCGATGAAATGGTACATTCTGGATACGAAACCTTCAATATGAATTAAACACTGTCTTTTATAAATCCTTTTAAAATAAATAATATAAATTTAGAACGTACAGGCCCATAAAAATAGGAATTCAAATATCATTAAATGGCAATACTTACGATAAAAATATTTGTGAGTGATTATTATTGAGGAATTAGGCCTAGTTCCTTTTTATAAACCGAAAGTGTAAAAATAATAAAACATATTCCAAAATGAAACTATTCTTTCCAAAATAATAGTATCGGGCAATTATGTCTTTCCTTTTTTCCCCAATATTAGTACGATAAGAAATATGTACATCTACGTCTTTCTTAGAGCACGCTTGATGAACTATTGGAAAGAAATACTAATAACAGATACGTTATTAATATTTAAATATGTATTTATATTAGATAATACATATATGTATAAATTATATAATAATAAGTATTATATTATATATTAAAATTATATTGTTACAAACTCTAGGAAAATTCAAGTTACTGTGTTTCAATTATTAATTAATTAATTTCATTTGTTATGATATTATTAGCGTCGTTAACGTATTAATACTTTAACCGTATTTTTATTTTTTGCTAGCGGCTATTAATATTGTCATTGGATTTGTTCTTAAATCTATTTAGAGCTAGATATTTACACAAGAGAATCTATTGGTCCAAACATAGTATCTGCAATAATAACGTAAAATTTGGTCATATATGAATTCAATATGCACTAATTCAGCTTCATCAGCAAATGTGGATTTGCAGAATGGCATACTTTGTGCTATTGTGCTATTTTTTATTTTTATTCTATAAAACTTGAGTAGCCATGGTCAACCATTTGTTTGACTATAAACGTCCTGGTAGAAATATCAGAGATTGACAGTTCAGTTTATTACCTATATATAATAATTTTTGATTGTACTTTTGTTATTTTTGTAGTAATTTGATTATCAATAAAGTTTTAAAAATTAAAAAAAAAACAATGACAGAAGATAGTTGACAAAACCTGACAGAGCGCTTTTTTTAAATTGGTTTGAATCAAAATAGTGACGATCATGTGAAACTAAATTAGTATATTCAATTAAGAGCAAAGAATAATGAACACGCTAATTCAAAATAATACCGAAGCCACATTGAAAAACCTAGATAAGCTGTTAAAAGATATACTTATAGAACTTATTGACTATTAAATCAATAAAATTGAAATTATGAGAAATGTGTTTGGTTGAAATTGAAAGGATTGCACATTTTGAAATGCGCTGTAGTGGCGATCAAGTTTTTTTATTGTGCTGTACCCTATATCTTTGAATTTTCTCTTTATCAATCGGGATCTGCTCTCAGGAATACACAATCTTATAGTCTATATTTGTCATCAGCATCAACCACAATAACTTACTACTTTAATTTTAAAACTTATACAATACAATAACAAAAATAAGAAAAAATCATTATGCAGCTTCGGACTTTATACTTCGAATTTTCCTTGAACTAAGAGAAAAGAAACCATACATCTTCGATGTACTAATTTTTAAAATGGGTAGAACATTAGGTCTCTTGATCTTTTGTGGCTTACTCGGCATGGTCTTAACTGTCATTATCGGCCAGCCTCTATTATTTTGGTGTATTTTTCATCTATTATTCCACATGAGACCCTTTGGTTTATTTGTCAAGCTAGGACGGGCGTGGCCCGTAGACAAATAGCTTTCAATGGGCTTCCAGCGACGACCAACAAAGGACTGTTTGAGTACCTTTTTTCTGGGACCAGCTTAAGAGTTTTTGTGTTTGAAGGCGTTACATATAATGTATTGAGCTATGGTCGGACACAATGACGAAAGATATTTCTATTATGCACAATTAGATGGGTTATTTTACTGTAAATGTCACAAGTAACAGCTTTATGTAAATAAACTATCGTATAACTTTTATGTTTGTATATTTGCTGGTTTTGGGTATCGCTACGTGAATAATTATTTTATATTAAATTTAGACTAGGTTTTATTTGATAATAAAATTGGGTTTAATACGACTGCAATCAAAATTAAAGAATTATTTCATTAGATATTTGTTTTATTGTTTTTTTATATATATATATATATGTGTTATCTGGGTGTATCCACAACACTTTCCAGCACTTTGTTCTGATTTGAATGCTTGTATAATGATGACATTATTTCTCGTACAACAGTCCCATATCTGACTTCCATATATTCCCCTAGGTCCTAGTATCTGCGTGTGTAGTAGCAGCTTATGTACGGAAGATTCATCCTAGATACCAGATATTTAGCATTGTTACTGTATGGGTTAATGGCGTTATTCATATTTATTAATATATAAACCGTTTGAATGAAGCTGAAACGAATATGTGGTGATTTACTTTTGTTGACTTGTAACATGAGCTATATAATTATCATTAAAAACGGGTCACCAATACCAACTATGTAGCCTGTAGTATTTTGACCAGCAGTATCTATTGTGGAAAATTGAACGGATCTATCGAACAAATTGTACGACTCATTGTTGCGAAATATACCAGTAGCAACAGACGCAAAGTAATCTTTTTGCATGACCATACTGCTGATTCAAAATGCTGAAGAGGAGCGAAAATAGATCAATTATTGGATCTCTGTCAAACCAACAGTTTTCTCTTTTTTATACATATTTTAAAGTCTCCATTTGACCAACGAGGGTTTATCTGGACTGGACCTACAGTATAACGTAGTCTCCGAACCACGGTCCTCGATGTTAAGCCTACCGACTTAGAAATCATCCCAGGAAACATCCGGTCTTACCCAGTCTGGTTATTGGCGTGACTGGGATCATTTTCCTTGTCGTATTTTGCACTCTTACCTAAGACAATCACAATAACAAATTTACGACCATGCCCCAGCAAGCTTCGAACCCGCGACTGTCGCAACAGTAGGTAGGCAGTGCACCAATCAAGCCGGCTCTACAGCTATCTATCGACATAAAATCGATATGGTGTCAGAAAAATGGGTTAAAGCTGTAGAGCATGGTGCAATATTTTTAAAAAATTAAACGGTTTTTGTCACATATCTTAAAAAATGTAAAATCTAAAGCAATTCAATATGAATTTTGTTTTTTTCGTCTCAAACTAGATATATTTTGATTACAAAAATTCTTAAATGATATGCCTATGTTTTAAAACATATTAAAATATATGTAAACCGTCTTAAGCATTAACAGTCACTGTCGATGTCATTGATTAAATCTAATTTCCATTAAGTCTCAATAATCAACAAAGTATTATATAAATAGCATAAATAAGATTATTTTCAGAATTGTAATAATTTCATAACATCAAGTATATTTGATTTTTTTTTACTTTCATATTATAAACATAAATAAGGAATAATAAATGAAGTAGTACATGTTTGTATATTAAAACAATATCGAACACCACACATCAAAATAATTGATACAAGGTTCAAAGAATAACATGTCATATAGTTACATATCTTATTGCATTAATCATTAAACACCTTAATATTTATCAATAGTTTAAAATGCTTATACAATTGTCGTTAATTATTTACGATATCTTCTATTTGCCCTATTTGTTTTATCCATATATTTCACCTAATATATATATATATATATATATATATTGAATAACTGTAAATACACTGTAAGTACAATGTTCTTTGCTTATTTATTCCAATCTTACATTTTTAAAACAGTAGGTGTCTTTTTTGTATTCATTATTTCACATATTTTATGTAAATCCAGAAGCTTGCCCTTGCAGGTAGGTATCTTTAATTTGCCTACTGCTTTTTACTTTGTCCTATGTCCAGGTAAATTCATAACTCACCAGCAAATAAAAAATTAAAATTCTAAGAAGATATCTTATAATTGTTAATGTCAGAATTAACCTATTTATTGCTTGCAACATTCGGTTAGTGCTTTGTTAAGATATGCATTAGCTAATGAGACTTAAAATTAATTAAAAGTTAATACCCTTAAGACATCAAATTAAATTAAAAGGTGCTTGCAAAAGTCTAAATACCCCCGTTTTTTGATTCGCTTCAATCTTCTAATTTCCTACGTGTTGTCCTGTCGATCTATGCTATTGCTTTCACGTTGCTGTTATTTAGTAACTTTATATCGTGTTTTAATTTCAACCTGATCGCAAACCTTTAACAATAATTAATATTCTAAGGTACGAAATTGAGCTGGGAGTTATTTTAAATATAAGATATTATACAACCCTAATCTTAAACTATTTTAATAGTTTCATTTTGTTTTTAAAATGCATCAACTTGAAATTATCGAATTCTAACTGTTAAAACAAAAAAATCTCTATTAAATGAGTCTCAAAATTCATCTATATTTCCGAGCGAACAGGATCATCGATCACTCGCATGAAGAAATGAGAAAAGGGACGATGTAGAAAAAGTTGCTTGAGAAAATCTAAATACCTTAGTTTTCACCAAAAAGAGAAGCAACGTTTTCGCCGACTTCACTTTCGCCGACGAGAAGCCGACTAATGTATTGGTTGCTCTACTGTAGTTGCATCCACACACAAGCAAAACGAATGCGGGATGAATATATCAGTATGTATTTCCCAAATTCAAATAATATTGAACTACATAAGATCATGTGACTTGGTTGGCTTCAATCTTCTGATTTTCTCTGTTTTGTACTGTAGCTGTATTCCTCCATGTTTCTGTGATTTAGTAACTTTATGCTATGTTTTAATTTCAACCTGATTACAAACTCTCAATAATAGTCAGTATTCTAAGACACGAGCTTGAGCGGTTCTTGAGTGTTGTCCTCTAACTGTATTTTTTCCACGCTGCTGTGATGTAGTAACTTTGTACTTTGTTTATTTTCAACCTGGTTTCAAAGATTTGTGACCTTTAATAATAATTAGTGTTCTACGGTTATTAAGGATATTAAGTTCAACCAGTTTGATTTGGGAATTATTTTAAATATAAAATATTCTAAAATCTTAATCTTAAACCATTCCAATACTTCCATTTGATATTCGAAACGTGTGGAATTGAAATTATGGACTCCTAACTGTTGAAACTAAAAATCTCTATTAGATAGCTTTCAAAACTCATTTATATTCCCGAGAGAACAGGATCAACGAAGATGCGAATGAAGAAATCAGAAAAGGGACGATATTTAAACGAAAACCGCCCGTTTCCACGAACGGGCCGAACGGTGTGGTCCGTCGAGCTCCCATGGGCCCTCCCGCTGATCATTTCTGACTTACTGTTTTGACAATGCAGCAATTACGGACGACGATGGTCCGTCCCGTAGATCGCCACCGTAGAGACGGATGATTAATACCACCCTTTTTTATGTTCGATTATCATCCCCACGAGAGGGTGGCGGTTCCTACGTGGACGTATCGCCTACTAAACACGTCCATTGTATTTTATATGTTTTTATTTAGTCGCAGCGATCACCTCCAGTCCATTCTTCGACCTGGACGTATTTATCAATGTGCGGGTGTCCCAGGGCGCGACCGTATATATTATGTTTCTCGGTTCGCTCGAAAATCCGATGATTTAAATATTATTTCACGTTTTCGGGTTATATTTCAATAAACACAAAAAGTCTTCTCGATTTTCTTGTTAAAAATTCTATATTTATTGTGAAATATCGCTAGGTTGACTATCGCTAAGACTCCATTGGTTGAAAAATACAAAATACTCGTAATAGAAGTACATAAATAGTTAATGACTTGACCTAAGATCAGAGATACTGCTTTATCAATCTTCTCTAAAGCCCATTTATACCTATAGAGTGCAAATATGGGATTGTATTAAAATATAAATCTGACTGGTAAACCAACGATGTCAGAACAAACTTATCTAACTAAAACTGACGTAATCAACGAATAACTACATGATGATTTCGAAATCCATAACTAATGGCATCAAGCAGCTGCTGAACTAAGATGTACTTACATGTCAACTGGAAAACCAACTTATTGACCGACTGATAAAGAGTAAACCCAAGACCTGTTAGATTTCTTCATAGTAAGAAACATAACATCCAACTATATAAAAGTCGAAGAAAATTTTGAGCTAGGTTCAGGTCGTGATGAATACGCCAGTGATTCTAACGTTGAGCGAAAATATAATAAGAAAAGAAAGAAACCCAACGTTAACAAACAAGAGAACGGACTGGGAAAGATTTGCTGAAGAATTGAACAAACGAATTCAACTAAATGTACCCCTCAAGACAACTGAGCAATTCAATTTTGAAGCAGAAAATTTCGTAGTAGATTTTCAACAAGCTGCTACGAACAAGCTGAATAAAACGCCAAAAATTAAGAGTACAATTAAAGGAACTAATTATCCAAAAGAATTGAAGGAATTGGTAGCTAAAAAACAAAAATTACAAAAGAAATTGCAATAAAACACAACACCTGACAATACAAATACTTTAAACAATATAACCCAAAGACTGGAAAAAGAGAGAAAGAAACTGATTATTTACTCTCAAAAGCCATGAATTATCTAAAGCGTTCATGTCTACACAGTCTACCTATAAGAGGCATATGTGGGAATTGGGCACGTGACAATCACAAAAAACAGAAGCATTTGTTGAAAATCTGGAAAAAACTTTCAAACCAAAATATACTAATATTGAATATAATTTGCCGGACATAGAAGCCGAAAATTCGATGATTGAATTAGTCACGCCGAAAGACCTAATCAAAGTTATTAAAATTGTCATTAATCCCAGGAAATCACCAGGCTACGATTTAATAACAGGAGAATTACTGCAAGAACTACCAAGAAAGGGAATCACCAACTTAATCAATACAGCATTTAGATTAAAATATATCCTAGGCGTTTGAAAGATGGCTGCAATTATAATGATACCAAAACCTGGAAAGTTAACAAACGAAATAAAGGCCTATTAGACTTATATCACTGCTGCCAGTAATATCTAATATTTTTGAAAAGAATAAAACCGATCATAGAGAGAAAAAACCTAATACCAACATACCAATTTGGGTTTGTTAACAAGCATTCAATGAAAAAGCATACGAAAGTATAAAAGTATGCTCAGCCATATTATTAGATGTAGCACAAGTCTTCGATAAAGTTTGGTATGAAGGCCTTGTTCATAAACTACAGAAAATGTTACCAAAACAACATTACAGCCAGAATGTTAGAGTTAAACAAGAAGAAGCTTACTCTACAATAAAATAAGCTAAAGCAAGTGTACCACAAGGAAGCGTACTGGGGCCAATGCTTTATCTACTCTACATTTGTGATATACCAGAAACGGAGAACTTTACAATGGCTACATTTGCTGATGATACTGCGATTCTAGCTGTCGGAGACAATAGTGAAGAAACTACACGAAAATTACGACAGACAACTGACAATATATATAATTGGACACAAACTTGGCATAAACTGTGAAAAATTATTGGTATTTATTATTTTTTAATGACCGTCGATATTCAAAAATTAACTTATATCTTGATATTTAAACATCCTTCAATACATATACGAGAAATAACTAAATAACAGTAATTTTATTTAGTTTTATATATTACCTGAATCATATTTTGAGGCCAGGTATAAGTCAGCCTAATTGATGATGTCTTGACATGGTGTAAGATTAGACAGATCATAAGTCGTATATTGAAACAATTATTTAGTAGGAGTAACGTAATTTTAAAAAATTATTAAGAGTAACATCATGTTAGATAAAAAGCAAAGCAAATGAGAATCAAATCATCTAGTGTAGGCGAAAGATACTCCCAATGTTATCTAGGATCAAAGAGACGGGTTTGTTAATCAAAAATAACTTGAACTTATATCTTCAGATGAAAACATAACATAACTAATATTTTTTTAAGAATTATACTAATACTATAATATGTTTTAAGTTTATTTATTTTCATATTGCTTCTTTATTGTAGAGTATTTATATTCTTTATATAATATAATTGGTATTGGTAATATCTAATAAGCTTCAGCTCTTTTTTTTGGAGCTAAAAACTAAGCATATTTCATAATACTAAACTTAATTTGAAACATTGCATCAAATCAACATAATTCTTGATATATCTGCTTTGTATTTGTTAATTAAGGTGCAGCTGATTTTAATTATTTAGTAAGGATAATGATATTGTTTTATAGTAGAAACTAATTTTTAACTAAATCAAGTCGGTTGAGGATAAGAGTTATATTATATCGATATAAATTACTCAATACTTTTTTTTTAAATATTTTTTTAGGATAGTTATCGGGGTTGGTGGCGGAATCGCTGCAAAATATCCACTTCCAAAGGAAACCTGAAATATGATTGAGAGCAAATCAGACCCAAAAACAAGAAAACTGCACTAGTTAGGCGGGATTTATTCTCATCTTGGCCTAGGATCAAACAGATCGGTTTATCAGTCAAAAATGAACATATACCTTAAAATGACATTATAACTCTAACTCTTTTATATGTAACAGAATTATATGTATGTTAAGTATCGTGTTTTCAGGTTATGAACTAGTCAACCAAACTGTTGGTGTCTTTATGAGGTCAGGGCAGATAGCTTATAAGTCGTAAATCGAAACAAGTGGTTATTAAGAGAAGTAATCAACTAGTAAATGAAGAAGTAGATCTAAGAGACTCCCCGAACTTTTATCTTAATATTAAATCATACCTCCAACAATATAAATAAGAAAAAGAGCTGAAATATTATTGTAAAGTTATAATTTTATTTAGTCTTGTAGGTAAGAATTATGTGAGTGTTAAATATTATATTTTGTGGTTATGAACTAGTCAACCAAACTGTTGGTGTCTTTATGAGGTCAGGGCAGATAGCTTATAAGTCGTAAATCGAAACAAGTGGTTATTAAGAGAAGTAATCAACTAGTAAATGAAGAAGTAGATCTAAGAGACTCCCCGAACTTTTATCTTAATATTAAATCATACCTCCAACAATATAAATAAGAAAAAGAGCTGAAATATTATTGTAAAGTTATAATTTTATTAATGTGAGTGTTAAATATTATATTTTGTGTCTATAAACAAGTCAACCAATTTGTTAGATTATTGATATGTCCTGAAACGCTGGTTGGATAAATCAGAAATCGTAGATCGATATAAAGAGTTAACTAAAGTAACATCACATTAGACCAAAAAAAAACACAAATCAGACTCAAAATCAAAGAATGGTACTTGAAATTAAAATATAACTTTTACAATATAATTAAATAAATTGTATCATACTTTTTGTTTAGTTTTGTATGTAACAGAATTATGTGAATGTTAAAATATATTAGTTTAAGTTTATTAATTGATACTGATGACTGATGTGGCTTATTTATCATAGAACAATAAGTAAAAGTGATGAAAATCTATTTGAAATGAAAAATTCATGGAAAGATGACAATATTATTGATAGATATTGACCCAATGAATGACTGTTGGCATTTCTTATCTTATTTGTCACTCGACACGTAATATAATTGGTTTTGGTTATTTGTAATAACCTTCAGCTCCTTTTGAACTAGAAAAATAAACTTATTTCATGAGAATGTAACGTAATTGAAAACATTCAACCAAATCAAAATAATTGTTAACGTGGTACATTATTTGTCGTTGTTTCTGAAAGCTGAGTAAAATAGTTTATTAATTAAGATTTTATCTTATTTTTAATGATTTAGTCTGGATTAATGATAGATTATCATTAATCAACAATAGATTCATGTGGAAAATGATTTTTAACTGAATAAAGTCGCTTGAAGATAAGAATCGTTTTATATCGACATAAACTGTTCAATTGTTATTGATATTTGTTTTAGGATAGTGATCCCGGCTGGCGGTGGAATCGCATAAAGCTCTCGACTACCAAACGAACCTGAAAGACGAACGACGGCATATTAGCGGCGTCGAGAGCGGCATCGTGCAGAGAGAAAAAAAGAAGCGGTTCACGCGTCACGGGCGACCAAGAACGTACTCGTCCGCCGATTTCCGAGCTGACAAAACGCGGGATGCGAAGAACAAAAGAATAACGAGGCAGATATGCCCCGGCTCCACTTTAAAAAGGACAAAGAATCGAAAGGAGAACCAATACGAATGATCTGCATGAAAAAGGGGGCTGACAATCGCGCGAGGGGGCGGAGCCTCCTGATTTGTGGTCGCCATTTTGTCAAATAGTGGTGTTTTGTTAGAAAGCCTTATCTCATTGGACGATCTCCACGATTCCTCTCCCTTTTCGAATTCCTTCCACGGGTCGGAAAACGCGTCGGACTTTTCCAGCGACGTCGGGCCGGAACCGGGCGAGAACGGCCGAGCGACGGCCGTCTCGTCGCGGACGACGTCGACGTCCACGACGCCTCGACGACAAATCACTCCGCCGACGGCCGTAGCATCCCGATATTCTTTTCCCCCAGGTCGAGCGGACGGAATTGAAACGTCTTCGCCTCGTGCGGCCCTGCCCCGCCCACCGATCGCCGCGCTGCTCCGCCCACCGCGCAAAAGCTCGCCAATCAATCGGCGGACGGCCACGAACGAGACCGAACGCCGACGAACCGGTCGTTGCCAAGGGTTACGGTCGAAAGCAGCTCTACCGATACTTAGTGCTTTCGCGTTGCCCGTTCATGTTGTATCGCAGTGGCTTTGCTCTATTTTTTTTTGTTTTTTCCTTTGACAATGAGAGCGGCGTTGAGGTCTGACGACGGATTCGGTGTTTTTTGGTGATTTGATCGTTGATTTCCGTTTAGTTTTCCGTTCCGGCGTTCCTCGCTGTTTTTTTATTTTTTTGAAACTACGTAAATACTAAACTGTGCTCAAGTGATTGTTGTGGGTGTACGTAATAACAGTTCGGTTTGCGATTAGGATGTTCACACAAACTAAGTAAGTTCTCGATCAAGTACTGATACAGCTATATGCGGCAATCTTAACAGGCGCAGAGGTTACCTGCGTGCGCGCCTGTTGATGTCTCCGAAATAATTACGTTCCGAATAATAAAAGATAATTGCTACAAGCTGATAATCACATAACTTTTACGCTATCTAACATCTCTGGCATCAGTCGAGTTTGACGATTACTTAATCTGTAATAATTAGTAAGTCTCATAACAGATTTCAGTATTTATTATTAAAAACATACAAATAATTTTTTTAAATAAGCTATATTCTGTTCTGTAGTATTACTTAAATACAAGGGGTTATTATTTTAACAACGCTGTAGGCTAAAGTAATAAAAAATAAAAATAAATAGCGATATTCATCTTCACTATTTATAATAAAATTCTTAATTTAAAAAAAAATAGTTAGCACACGTAAAGTTTTTATATACTATATGTTGTAGATTTTTGAACATATTTTAATACTAAATTAAAAGTATATAGGAAAACCATATTAATGGGGCTCATATCTGAAACTGACTATTTTTATAAAAATATTTGTTTAAATAAATTTTGATTTTTTCTGTGGCACTAATTAATTACAAGAAGTAATTATTTTGATAACATAGCTGAAATATCAATTTCATTTATTACATTATTACCAAATCAGTTTTTTTATTGAATTAATTTTTTTCACTATTAAAAATACAAATATTGATATCCATCTTATCCACTATTTTTAATTAATTAATTTACTTTTTTTAAAATTTGTTAGCTAACTCTAGGTTTTCATATACTGTGAATTTTTGAACATATTTTTATTATTAGATATATTCAAATCATATGTATAATAACTAACTTCACTATATCTATAAAAACTTTATTCAGTTCATTAGTACTAATCAAATTAAAGAAGTAATTATTGTAACAACATAACGTAATAAAATATCACAATGTTGATTAAATTTAGTTTTCTCATTATTAAAAAATAAAACAAAATATTGATATCTGTCCTTGCTATTCATAATTTATTTGAAAATTAGTTAATTTTTAATATTATAAAGAAAAAACATTGTTAATGATATAGTAGTACTCTTTATAAAAATAGTTGTTTAAATACATTTTATTCTGTTTTTTATTACCAGTCAGGTTCAAAGGTTACTATTCACTATTAAAAATTATAATAAATATTAATCTCTAACCTCTTTAATTTATTAAATATTGTTTAGCAAACGTAAAACTGTATAATGTTATATTGCAGTACGATTTATAAAAATATTATATCAGATCAATGGCATTTAATATGCAAACATCAGAAGTATACAAGGAAGAACATTATTAATCTTTATAATCTATATATTTTAATATGTAGATTGTATTAATTTAAAACACCATATATTTTAATCATTTTAAATCGCGTGTCAAGTACATTCAAAATAATTAATTGTGATTTTATTCAGACTGAAATCGATAAAACTTGAACTATTATATAAAAAACGTTCACAATATCGGAAAATTATAAGAAACACTGTGTTAAATATTCAGCTATAAATTATGAATGAACAATCCCGCATTTTATTATATAAATATTATTCTCTTCTATCAGACATAATATTTTTTCTTTAATCTAAACAAATGAGCTTCGTTAAACCCAGAGGAAACATTCAACGTGTTATTTTAAAACTAAATATTGACATATATATACTTTAAAGTTAAGTAGGTGTTAACAATATTAAAAAGCTCCAGATTTATCTTAGATTTTCAAACACATGTAAGACAGTACTTAAAATCGAATAAGCCTTGACTGCGAATAGTGTGGGCATTATAAACAGTTGATAGCTTAAGGAAACGTTCGAGCAGCACCAGCTCTTTAAAAACACACTTAATGAGACTGAATATCAAGCAGGCCTGTGTTTCTAACTAATGATGATTAGATATTTCACCATAAATTTGCATAAAAAATAAGTTATATATACTCGGAGATAAATCTAAATTTAAAAAATTGTGGTGAGGTAAATTTTATTCAACGAAACGAAATCGTAGTATTCGATTTTATTGTTGTTCGTGTGCCGATGATAACGATACGATAGATTAATAGCCGTTCAAGTGTTTTTTCTTCCGTTTATCTGGCGAGAATTATTTAGCAACGCTAAAACTCCGATAAAAAGTACCCTTGGTTCGAGTACCGCGGCGCCAGATAAGATTACGGCTCGATCAAGTATGCTGAACCGACGTTGTTTTGTTTCAGACGACAGCGATAGCCTCAAAATCGAATCGGCCCGATACGCGGACGAGCAGAGGGTGAGAGGACACAGACAGACCATCGATTTTTTTTGCGTTCCATCCGGGGACCGCGTGAGACGTTTTCGCGATAGTGTCGTGGCCGGTGGCGATTCTTACTGGGACCCCATGATTATGGAGATGACGAACGAGTCGGCCGTAGGCAGGTGGTACGAGAGTCCCAGGACCGGGACGTCGGCGAGTCCCGCTCAGGCTAGCATAGAGGGCGGCAGCAGCTCGGACTTGAATTCGAGCGTGGCCGAGCACATGGGAGCCTTTTTCCTGGATCCTTCTGGATCGCAGAGGGCCCGGTACTACCATCAGAGCATGCACGCTCCTTACGGAAGCGTTGCCAGTCATGGTAAGTCCTCAATCTATACATTCATTCTCCGATAGAAGTTTACAACTACTACTAACTGATGAACCTCTTTCATGGAGATACCTTTAGCCGCTACAATAATCAGACTACAAATATTGGACTTTGAACTTCGATATGCTTTTAAACTTCACTGATTAATTCTTATAACTTGAGACTCATTTATTATGAACATCTGTTTCTCTGCAACATGCTTATTTTAACTAACTATTTACTTAACTATATTTACTAACTACTTAACTATTTACATAATTTTTGAAAGACGGTATAGTTTTTGTCTCTTGTATCTCTGGATAAGACCACTGTTGCCAAGCAGTTGTAGGACTTCTTTATATAAAGGCAATCACCAATAGCAAGTTCTTTGTTAGCCGTTGGTAGCCTTATATCTTTGTAGAAGTTCTCATTTATAATATATTGCGCGTTAACAATTCTGCGAAGAACTTTATTTGTTTATATTACCAAACGAACAGAGGTAATTTTCCGTCCAAGTCTAATGATGATCTTGTATGGAGTAACCTTTAGTCCCCGCAATAGTAAGAAGAACATTCCATACTGTACAATTATTTCACAAGTGTCGTACTTTGATGCTTTTTTGAACGTCATTGATTAACATTCTAAACTTGAAATTTTTCTCTTCATTACAAATGGTTAATAACTACAAATATATGCTGATGTTTGCTTCATATTATTCTTAATGTCTAGATATAAGATTTCAGAACTAAATTTAATTAGAATTTGATGTTTGTACTCACACTGATGCCTTCCACAGCATAGTTTTCACAAAAAATTTAACTATATTAATTAAAAGGTTTTATCTCCTCCATCTCAGTGTAACTGTCCACTGTTGCCGGGCAGTTGTAGCACTTCTACGTTTTTATGTTTACATTTAAATAAAGAATAAGTGCAGCAACATTTGATACATCTTCCGTCTTCGTTGCCCTTTTGTTGTCGAATTGATTATATTTAGATGTGATTTTATATCTCTAATACCGTCATTTTCATTTTATTATAGTAAATTTAACTTTATACAGTATATTAAAAGAAAAAAACGATACCTACAAGTGATTTTAAACCAGTGTTAACGTAATTCCAACATCCGTCGCTTCTAGCACAAGAATCTTCGACATTGTCTTATATTTTAATTTCGTTATTACATATATTTATCAATTAATATTAAAGACATAACAAACTGAATAAATAAACCATTTATCTATGAAGATAAAATCAAAACATTCATATATTTACCCAGTTTTCTATCATTTGTTTATTGATATGAGTGAAACAAAGAAAAATGTGCTGAAGAACTGTTAAAATTTAAAAAAAAACAGAAACTGTTGTGGACCTGGTATGGTGTGTGATTAATGACCTTTATATGTGATGAAATAACAATGTTTATCATGCATCAACTAAAGTATATTGATGTAATAACAAAAACTGCATAAAACAATGGACAGTCGTGATGATATTCGTGATAATCCGTGAAAAAGCGACCTTTATTGATAATTGAACAACAACTTTATCAAACCCAAAACTTACCGTGTTCATCGATTTTGTCGGTATTTAGTGGTCGATATAAAGGAAATATGAGGAAAAAATAATAAAACAATGAACAATCGCGGTGATATTTGGCAGGAAAAATGACCATAACGAAAATAAGACCTTTGTCGTCGTTAGTTTCGGGTGAAAGTCGATCGAATCCATCCAACAATAAACCAAAAAGGTCGATACAGGACCTACCCTTTTTCCCGAAGCCTTATCTCGCTCGGAACTCCGTCCCTCTCTCTCTCTCACACTCCCCTCTTTAACGACAAATAAAAACGTTTTATTGTTCGGCTTTAATCGATCAGACCCATCTATGGGGAACGTGAGAAAGCCGCGAACCGAACACGTGGAATTCTAAGATCTATTAAAAATAATTTACGATTTTTGTTTCCTTTATTTTGAGGGGTCCGTCGTGCTGGTGAAGCCCGCGAGATTAATTGTCACTGTCTTCGGTGAAAATGATGTTTCCCCTTCAAGATGACGATTCGCGTTAATAATTCACGGCAACCGTGATGTTTTGTTGTGGAACTTGTGAGTATAAAATCTAAAGGGGAAACCATAAATTCATTTAGTTGTTTCGTTTTGGATTCCTTTTGTCAATTCCGCATTATTAATTGTAAATATTGAGGTTTTATGGTGAACATATGTGATACATAATTGCTTGGAACTATGGTTTTAGTTGAAATAACGGGACTGAGATTTTATCACTTGGTTGTTCTTTTTATGCTCTTGGGATATTTTATTATCATTAACTGTAAATACCAAAATATGTTTCTTCTATCCTTACTTGTTCTAAAATATTATAAATGTACAGTAATTTCGTTCACTAAACGTAACCAATACATTCTCATAATTCATTTATTGTCCATGTCAATTTTGCGTTACAGTGAAATTACATATTAGGCAAAAAGAAGAGCAGATCAGACTCAAAATCAGAAAACTGTACTTATGAGTTGGAAGATACTGACAACTTGCTCAAAAATTAAAGAAAAATTAAAGATGGTTTGTTAGTCTTGTATTTAGGATTCAAATATAGGGTTGTACTAAAACCAACTAGTAATCCCATGATGCCAAAACAAAGTTCTTCGACCAATTACCAATACTTCTCGCTACGTAATCAACGAAGATAACCTCGAAATCAAATAGATTCGCCAAGTTATCCAAGATTTCGCCTTAAAAACGCTGGAAATTTAAATAGTACACCTAACCAAACCAAACCACATGAATTTATATAGCGTATAAAGGTTTAATCTTTTTACTTTGGCTGAAGTAGTTTACCTTAATTTTAATTTGGGTAATACTTACTGATGTATTTGTTGTATTCATGTATATCGTTGCAAGTACAAAATAACAAAAGTAATACATTTTATAAATTAAGATCGTACTAAACTTAAATAATGTAAGATGCAGATTAGAATAAATTATTTCTCTTACTATAGTCAAAAATTATTAATCAAAACAAATCTAGTTCATAAAGAGCATAACTGTATATGAAATAAAAATAAATCTTTATAAGTATTCGTCTATTTTTAATCATTTTGTATATATATAATTGTTTTAGAGCTAATACTGAAATCTGTATGTTGCAATAATACTTAGAGTTCAATATTCAATCAATTTTGCACACACATTTACATTTTTCTCTCCAACATATATATGATTACTAGGCTGGTTAGATTTCATTCACTCTCGCCGTCATTATCTGAAACCATTTCCATATATAGCGAATTAAAATTATAAATACACAACGAACTATAAATAACGTTTTTAACGTGGTATCTTTCGCTGGATGTCGTTTTCGGTTTTTAGTTGATATTCGACGATTTGGGGTCCGCTAACGTCAACCATAAGTCATTTTATAACGAGCGACCGTTGATTATCATTGCCCGTGGATATAAATTATTTTATTTGGTTTACGTTTAATGAGGATTTTTCAAGCTGGTTTCCCTATCTGATGGTTGAGAACCTGAAGAGATTTCAGTTTGATTTATCTCGACTGGTTACGGTTTGACTAAAATGTTGTTTATTGTTTGTCTGGTGTATTTTGATGAAGAAATATGTTTGGTAGGTATTATCATGTTCTTATTATGCCGTAATTTGCGAATGATAATTCGCGTTATTTTATTTGAACTTTGGCAGCTCATTCAGAATGCTTCTTTTTGTGTTTGTCCGGGCTTGTCATTGTTTGAACGGCGTCGCTATATCAGAACTGATATCACTGAATCTCTCTGTTACTGTTTTTCTTGATAAAATTAGATTTCGTTCAAGTTCGTAACAAATCGTTCAAGGGAGAATGATGTAATATTTTGTTGCCATATTGTTCAATCATTTGATATACTGTGTTTCATTCTTCAGGCTTATTTCTAAAAAAGTAAGGCATATAAAACATTAACCACATTTAAACTTGTTATGATTCAATTCTCTATGGTAGCCACCCTTAGACTTGGAGGAAAACACTATCTGTGCTCGAGGAAAAAAACCATTTGAGTTTCCAGTATGAACAACGATATATCTGCAATAACTTATTAAGAATTTTTATGATTAACATAACCTAATTAAATATTATTCTAATTTTTATCTTCTTCCATCAACTTTCGGATGACTTTAGACTCATTCGATTAGCTTCTTGCCAAGAGTGACTTATTGTTCCATTTTGAAGTATATATGTGACGTCTAGATACACAAATTGAAATAATAAATTTTGTTTAATTTTATGATGTACTTTTAAAAATTGTATTTCTTTGTCTGGAAGTTTCATGAGACCTCTTCGTGGATTATCTTTGCACCATTTAAACCTTATGTTTCCTAACAGTGTATAAAGACAATGGCAGTTTCCTACGAAACAATTGTATTAAATTATGTTTATATCGAGAAAACTACACACTGTTTTTATATATTTCATAAATTTTAAATTGAATAGACCTAATATCAAGTGATCTTATTTCAGTGCTTATATTAACATTCAGTGCTGCTGTAACACGTTAAAAATATTTCCATTGAAACTGTATCAACTTAATATTAATTAGTATCAATAATTACTACTCCAACACATTTCTCTGACTTCCCATTATCTGGTTTTTGTTAGAAGTAATTGATTAAAGACGCCGGCTTATAACTTCTAATTATTATCATTAGTATTTTGAAGAATCTTTTAGACTTTGGACAACTGATTCGGTTATATTTTCCGACACATCAGACAGCAATTGACTAGGGGATTATATCTAATAAAATGAGTATTTAATTAGTTGTATTTGAAGGTATATTCGACGTTATCTATGAGGTGCATTGGCTGTTTTATTGGAAGGACTATGGATATTATGTTCTTAACCAGAATAAATTTGAATATAACAAGATATCCACCAGTAGGTGCCAACAATACGACTATGACCGTTTAATTAAAACGAAATTCGCCACGTCTGTTCGTCTCGGATCGACAAACGAGCCAACCGAAACGCAGAAAGGGCGAACGACGATAAAAATAAGTAAATGTCCAGCGAACGATCGGCAGGTAACCATTTCGTCCGGTAACTCGAAGCCGGTGAGAGTCCTCCGGACCAAATAGGACGTCATTAAAATAAAATACAGAGGAGACCCGACAGGTCGGCGGAGACGGGCGCGAGAAAATTTATGAAATCAATAACGGAGACGTCCTAGTCTCCGGTAACGACGTCGGAATTTATTATTTATAACATTTTACCGGTCCCCGCGACGAAAAACGACCGAAAAAACGGGGTTTCGACTTTTCTCGGAACCCGGTCCGCCGCGGGGGGAGGGGGAGCGAGGAATGCGCGGAATCCTTCGGGCGCGCTTTAAACTAACCTCAACCGTCAAGAAGGAGAGGAAAAACGACCGAGAGCGAATAAATGATTTTTACCTTAAAATGTAAATTTGGGGAGATGTTGAAAGTCTCAAATTTCGGCAGGTTTTATGGCAGGGTTCCGCGAAACCGAGGAATTATTCGACGTCGAGTGCGGAATTGTGGGTGTCTCTTGTTTTTTTTTTTTCGGCCAAAAAGTGGATACGTAGGTTTGGGACGGAATGCACAACAATTAACGAACATTTTATTGTCATCAGCATTTTATTTCGCATCAGAAGCCTTAATAAAAAGAAATCAGTTAATTCTGATAATAGTAACAAAATAGTCGTGATCTTAGTATCACAAACAAGTTTTAAATAAAAGTTATTACGTAATAAAAATACTTGTGCTTCATTGTCCCTTACTTGTTGAGTCTACAGTAGTGAATTGTAATATAATTTTAGAGAAAATCGAATAAACAACTTATGATTAGTTGGTGGAAATTTTAAACTTGCTCAATAATAGGTATTTATAAAGTTTATTTGTTTTATATCTGAGTAGGATAGCAGAGTAAGGGATTAACATTGGCCCAATACCTTCTACACCAACTACCACCACTACTCATAAAGTTTAAGTACAGTAATATCAAAGTTAAACTCAAAGAAGATGTTTTCGTTGAAATGGAAAGGAGGCTTGAATGTCAAAAACATGTTATGGTTAATTTTTTCATACCAATCATCATTGAACTTGTAGGAAAACACTAACTCTGCTCCAGGAATAAAGCTATTCCCAGTTCCAATATGAAGAACAATATATCCGCAATGAATTATTTAAAAAATTATGACAAATAATCAAATTCACTCAAATTTTCACCTTTTTCCATCAACCTTGGCTGTATTCACACTATTTTTATTAGCATAATGTCAAGGTGGCCCAATGTTTCATTTTGAACTATCTATGTCTCGTGTAGATATACAAATATAAATAATAAAATTTCTTTAATTTTATTGTATGCCTATTTCAAAATGACATTCTTTTAAAAGCAATGCCTGGAAGTAGTTCAATTGAACCTCTCTGTAGATTATCCTTACACCATTTAAATCCTAACCTAAAAGAAGATATTTTTTTGGTCCTGATATTTGTTAAATTGATTAAAACGTTATTTAACTTTGAAAAAATGATGAAGAAACGAAAATGAGGCTTGATTAAAAGTGAAATTTAAAAACAAAAAGAAGAAGTCTTCGAGCAATGTAAGAGATTTACCATAAACCTTTGTAGCTAATTTAATAAAGCCCAAAAATATTGGTTGCTTCATAATACTTAAAATTTACTTCTTGTACAGTCATTTTAAATTTTTCACTATTTTATAGAAATATATTTATAAAAATTGTAATTTAAATAAAAAAAATGATAATATTTTAATTTATGCCTAAAGTTTCGTATTTCTTGAAATGTGCAAATTATATTATTGTTAGAAAATTATGGTTGATAATGGAAATTATATCAAATACGATATCAGCAAACACAGACTCATCAGATTTTATAATATTCGAAAACAAGATACATAATATTAAGTTTTATTTATTTGTGTTATTTATTTGTAAACAAACAATAAATAGTATTAATATAAAATGTTGTATATTATTGTTACACACTTTCTGCATATTTTTTCTACCAGAAATTGGTTATATAAGTTCGACTTCTTCATACGACTGATAATGTTGTAGAGTTTATACATTGTTGGTGAAATTAAGGCTACTGATCAAAACGTTAGATAAGCCACTGATGAATATATCATTTAAAAAGAAAAGTAATAACCTATTAAAATTATTTAAAATTATAAACAAAATATAGCACTTCTTTCAATTCCTACAGGTACTATAGACTGGTATAATGAAATTTTACTAATTTTCTAAAATCATGAATAACCATTATTCATAATATACCATTAACAAAAATAGTAAAATATCGTTCGAAACTAGTGAATGAATTTGAAGAAATACTTAATAAAAATAATGATACTTGTAAAACAGGTAATCTATACATTAGTATCTTATAGTCTTATATTATTTGTATCAATGCGATAAGGATATTGTGATTCTGAAAATTCAAAAATAGATTCGAGTATCAATAATGTCTACCAGATATAATTAACGAAAACAAGAAAACATTTTTTATATATTTGGAGTTGTTTCTCACGCTTTATATTACACAACCAACTTAATAGATAATCACTAGTTCGGTCTGTCTTATTAGCCCATCCAATATTCATGAGTCATGTGTCTGTGAACGACAAATTTCGCGTATCAGGGATATGGACAAGTTGATCGATACATTTCAAAATTATAGATCTCAACCTGGTTCATTGAACCTTATCAAAATTAGCGTCAGTATTTGTTCATGACTTGTGTAAATCTAACAGTACATTAATCGATATTCAGAACGTTTTTAACTGGACTTAATCACTAGACGGAAATCTGGACGATATGAAGGGTTTTTGAATCATTCTGTATAGATGGGAAAATAATTAACGTGGGATAATTTTCGATTTGGTTCAAGTAATTTCGGTACTACACATAATCTTATCGGCGAAATCATTGTATTACATACAACATATTTGCAGATTTCTTAAATAAACAATTTATATTTTATATTAAGTGTTTTTTTCCAATTCAAACAGTAATTTCATTGGTTTAATACAAACATACGATTATTATTTGATGATTAACTGCTATTATCTAGTATACACAGATAAATAAACCTATATATAGATATCGGGACATGTTTATTATGTTGTACTGCATCTTTCTTTTTTTCTTCGTTGATCTAATCTTCTAATTTGATCTTTTTTCTTCCTTGATCTAAATCACTCATCGAGCCATTTTTAACTTCTTCGAAATAGGCGAAGTGCTTGCCACATGGATACGAAATGGTGGTAGTCAGTTGGAGCTAGGTCTGGATAATACGGCGGGTTTAATAAAGCTTCCAATCCAAGTGATGTTAATACTTTTTTATCTGTGCTTGCTCTATGATCAAACACCTTATAATGAGTCGGCTTCACCAGGTGATAACCATTATTATTAGATGCAGAAATGACTTCTTTTCATATCTTTGCAGCAGTATTTCATTAATTTTTTTATAAAATCTTTATTAGATACGCTTAGTACAATCTTAATTATAAATTAAGTTATTACTACATTTCATTTGTACTTTATATAAAGTTCATATGGTTTGGTTCGCTTCGATCTCCTGACAGCCTCCGCGCTGTCCGGCAGTGGTATTGCTTCCACGTTAGTATGATTTAGTAATCTTCTTTCGTGTTTCAAGCCGAAATCTTGGATAACTTCGCAAATCCATTTGATTTCCAGGTCATCGTGCAATTCTTTATTGGTTACATAGAGATAGGCATTGGTAATCAATCGAGGAACCGTGTATTGACAGCGTTGGATAGTCATCCAACTAGGCAGTTGATTTGAATTTTTATATATTTGCATATTTGCATATTTGCACCCCATAGGTCCAAATTGGCTTTATGATTGTCTTATAAATCAACCTGTTTGATTTTAGGTCAAGTTAATAGAATCTTCCGACTAACCAGTATAGTTGTTTTATTTTGGTTCTAATGTATTTTGCTTTCTGTCTAACATGATGTTAGTATTTCACTAATGATGATAATTCAATTATTGACGATTTTTTTGGGTTTGTGTTAGTTCTCGTTCGATTCCGAAAACTTTTTTGGATTTCTAGATTCTCTAGGTATTTTTTAGTTCCTCATTCATCAAGAGAGCAGGAATATTTCTGGGAGAGCAGAAAAGAAAAGAAACCAATAGGTCCAGAAGGTTACAATTACAAATTCAATGTATTATTTTACCAGTTTGGAGGTGACAAAATATAAGTACAATTTCTTTGACCGATTTCTAAATTGGAATTGGATTTGGAGCCAAAAAGGCGGGTTCACATACTTCTATAGTCTCTCGTCTTTATTCGAAATTATGGTGCTCCTAAAAGGCTCCAACTTTTGCCGATGAATTCTTCGAATTGTTTGTTCTACTGTTGATGAACAATTAGTACTACGGGAACTTATTGCATAACTTTCGAGAAGTTAAAAGAACAATTTCATGGACTGATTGATATATTGTTGATGTTAATACGTTCAAAGAGGATATGAGAAACAATATAAAACAATAAACTGTATCAGTGTTTGATTACTGCCCGTTTTTATGGGATCATCGACACAACAACAAAAACAGGACGAGGCTACAGCGCGATCCCGGTCGAAATTAATATAGCCAATGCTGACAAAGGCCCCCATTAAATGCTAATAACCAATATTATCGAATTATTAAAAAAAAACTGTGGTTGTAAGTGGGATATAATAAGTATAGCTTTACCGGAGCGGAATGACTATAATCTTTGCTCTTGTCGATCCATAGTACATTTTTAGACTTGGGCTCGTCCGCCCATCTCTGCCGCATGGACCATATCTTATTTCGACGCATAAGATAGGATACGATATCGATTTGGAAGCTCTTACAGGCGATCGGTCAGGTGTCGGGGAGTACTGCTCGAATTTTGATGCTTATTTCGATTTGAATACGTCGTTTTAAAATATTTTTTAACTGTGAATTAATTTTAAAGGTTTTTTCAAAATATGTTTTATTAAGACAATAAAAATTTACTTGTCGTGTCTTGATATAGTTATATATTTGTGATGGTATGGACTCACGGCCATCTTTATAACGACAGACGACATCTTTATATGACAAAGAATGTCATATCAGACCGATAATAATCTCGGTACAGTTTATACAATGTTGATGAAAACAAGCTAACCGATAATTAAAATGTTAGGTAAGTCTCAATATATCCTTTAAGAAAATAAATAATAACCCATTAAATTTATATAAAACTATAAATAAAATATGGTACTAGCCGGCTTGGTGGTGCAGTGATAAAGGCAACAGGACGATCCTCCTACTGTTGCGGGTTGGAATTCTGATGGGGTATTGTTGATTACTTATGATTGTCCTGGGCGAGAGTGTAAAATCCGACATGCCAGTAACCAGGCTGGGTAAGACCGGATATCTTCTGGGATGATTTCTAAGTTGGTCGCTCGCCAGTCGGAAGGCTTAATGCCGAGGACCGTGGTTCGGAGCCCACGTTATAGATAGTAGGTCCAGCCCTGATAAACCCACAGTTGGTAAAAGGAAACTTTAAAATATGTAAAATAATGGTACTTCTCGCAAGTCCTACGGGTACTATAGACAGGTATAATGAAATGTTACTAATTATCTAGAATCATAAAATATCATTAACAAAATTAATAAAATATCAAACATGCCTAAACGATTTAAAAGTTCGAAACTAGTGAATGAATTTGAAAACACTTGTCCTGTTTTTGATATAGTTATATAGATTTGTGTTGCTATGGACTCACGGTCACCACTTATAAGAACGGAATATATTTGGTGTTTGCATGTTTGATAATTATTCTTCACTTCGTTGGGAAAAATTGGTACAATATACAGCGGATGAACTAAATAATATGAATACCATGTAATATTTCGTGTAAATAATGCCGAGCGCGTATATTGCTCAGTTTACTCAATGTTAAGTCTTGTAGGTTATTTTTCAGTGTGTTAAACGTTTTTTGTGATATATCAGATGTTGCTTAACATATGATGAGTAACTGTACCCACGGTAATAAGAGCGGAACCCAAATTTGGATGATAATATCATATATTATGACTAGCATATTGTTCCCCAGAAATGTTCAGTTTGGATTTGATGAGCACCAGAATATCATCATCTTTCCTGGACAGTACTATGGGCAAGGTTCAACATCACTTAATCATTATAGGGTTAAAATTCACTATAATGATGAGCAGAGAGTAAGGAGTCCATCCATCCATCACCACTACCAATGAAGCAATTGCTGAACGCTTTGGTACAAGAATAGGACAACATTTCGTTGAAAACTGTTCCGACTCTATTCCACGAAGATTCAGACTTTTCTAGATAATGTCAGTTTGATGTTAAATTATACTTGATGAATGAACATTTTATTAAATTTGATATTATTTATATTACAAATTTTCATTTGATTAACTGTTAACTCATTTTAATTAAATAGACTAAAACGATTCAACGACGTTTCGTGTAACGCTCTTCCATATTTAACAAAAATAACGTGACGATGATCTTGGCGTCCGTTAATACAATCGACTGCTGTCTGGTCCCCCCTGTAAAATGCCCTGAACCCTGAAATGCCCGAGTCTAGAGGAGGCACGACACGGCCTTACTTCACCACTGAACATTTGCTTTATATCGCATGATGGCGTCGTACAGTTTACGACACAGCATCAAGCATAAACAAAGAAGTGTTGTTGGTGACCGGCTCCACTCTGTGACGGTATTATGAATTGGTTTATTTAAAATTTGTCGTTGATTGTACATAACTCGTCGTTACATGTTTCGTAACAGTGTATCGGTCATTTTCTGGGGTTATCATGATTTTTCGATGGAGATTTTGGATATTTTAGGAGAATATTTTGATGAATTGTAATACAGCATTTACTATATTAATAATTAGAAAGAATAATCATTTTTAGATTTCGGTTTTGATTTCGCAGGAGAATATTGTTAATATTCTCCTGCGTTTGTTATTGCTAATATATCCCAATATATCCCAATCCAAGGCTGGATCAGTTATCATTGGTATCGTGATTTTTAATAGAGTACCATTGTCCTATCGTAAATTACAATGAATTCCCGTTTCCTGATTTTGATTTTCATATTACAGGACAAATTTATATGATATCATTATATCCTCAGCAAAATTTAATTAATTATCATTGCTTGATGATGTTTTATGAAGCAGATCATACCGTAAATTACAACAAATAATCATTTTTTGATTTCTATTTCGGCCTTGAAAGTTAAATTTGTTTGGTATCAAAATATCGTTCGCAAAATTGAGTCAATTACAAATATTCTGCTGTTTTTGCTATATTAAAAATTAGAAAGAGTAATCATTTTTAGAGTTCGGTTTTGATTTCGCAGGCTAATATTGTTTGATGCTAATATATCCCAAGCAACGCTGGGTCAGTTATCATTCGTATCGTGATTTTTAATAGAGTACCATTGTCATATCGTAAATTACAATGAATTCCCATTTCTTGATTTTGATTTTCATCTTACAGGCAAATTTATATGATATCATTATATCCTCAGCAAAATTTAATTAATTATCATTGCTTGATGATGTTTTATGAAGCAGATCATACCGTAAATTACTACAAATAATCATTTTTTGATTTCTATTTCGGTCTTGAAAGTTAAATTTGTTTGGTATCAAAATATCGTTAGCAAAATTGAGTCAATTACAAATATTCTGCTGTTTTTGCTATATTAAAAATTAGAAAGAGTAATCATTTTTAGAGTTCGGTTTTGATTTCGCAGGCTAATATTGTTTGATGCTAATATATCCCAAGCAACGCTGGGTCAGTTATCATTGGTATCGTGATTTTTAATAGAGTACCATTGTCATATCGTAAATTACAATGAATTCTCATTTCTTGATTTTGATTTTCATCTTACAGGACAAATTTATATGATATCATTATATCCTCAGCAAAATTTAATTAATTATCATTGCTTGATGATGTCTTATGGAGCAGATCATACCGTAAATTACAACAAATAATCATTTTTTGATTTCTATTTCGGTCTTGAAGGTTAAATTTGTTTGGTATCAAAATATCGTTAGCAAAATTGAGTCAATTACGAATATTCTGATGTTTTTGCCATATTAAAAATTAGAAAGAATAATCATTTTTAGATTTCGGTTTTGATTTCGCAGGCTAATATTGTTTGATGCTAATATATCCCAAGCAACGCTGGGTCAGTTATCATTGGTATCGTGATTTTTAATAGAGTACCATTGTCATATCGTAAATTACAATGAATTCTCGTTTCTTGATTTTGATTTTCATCTTACAGGACAAATTTATATGATATCATTATATCCTCAGCAAAATTTAATTAATTATCATTGCTTGATGATGTCTTATGGAGCAGATCATACCGTAAATTAGAACAAATAATCATTTTTTGATTTCTATTTCGGTCTTGAAGGTTAAATTTGTTTAGTATCAAAATATCGTTAACAAAATTGAGTCAATTACAAATATTCTGATGTTTTTGCTATATTAAAAATTAGAAAGAATAATCATTTTTAGAGTTCGGTTTTAATTTCGCAGGCTAATATTATTTGATGCTAATATATCCCAAGCAACGCTGGGTCAGTTATCATTGGTATCGTGATTTTTAATAGAGTACCATTGTCATATCGTAAATTACAATGAATTCTCGTTTCTTGATTTTGATTTTCATCTTACAGGCAAATTTATATGATATCTTTATATCCTCAGCAAAATGTAATTAATTATCATTGCTTGATGATGTTTTATGAAGCAGATCATACGGTAAATTACAACAAATAATCATTTTTTGATTTCTATTTCGCTCTTGTAGGTTAAATTTGTTTGGTATCAAAATATCGTTAGCAAAATTGAGTCAATTACAAATATTCTGATGTTTTTCCATAGATCATCACTGTCAAATTGTAAATTACAAGTAACTATAATTTTTCTATTTCTATTTTGATCTTATAGGTTAAATTTGGTTGGTATCAGTATATCATCTGAAAAATAGGGTCAATAAGTATTGTTTGATGATTTTGGTTAAAGCATCATTATCATATTGGAAATTACAAGAAATAATATTTTTGCTATTTTAATTTTGACTATACTGGAGACATTTTTTGATACCATAATATTCTCGTTAAGATTAAGTTAACTGTCAGAGGTTTAATGATATTTGATAGTGTAATTTTGTAAATTGTTGGGAATAATCATTGATATTTTTATTTTAAACTCTATATGTTGTTAAATTTATGATATGACAATATTAGTTGGTCTTGTGGGTGATAATACAACGTGGAAATAAATGATGATGTTAAACCAGATCCGTTTATCGATTATCCGCGTTCACTGTAAGCGTTAAACGCAGATACGTTCGTCAGAGTCGTTAGGTTCGCTGATAATCTCCGAAGGAGATTTATTGAAATGGTTTGGTGTGAGTTAAAGGACGTCGTTTTTGCCGTCTGAAAACTTGTAAACGGCCGCAACGAGAATATTAAGAGCCAGAAGACAAGGAATTAAAATTGCTCGGTGTGGTACTGTTCGCCCATTCGGCTACCCGTCGACGTTAAGACTTTTTCAGGCCGAATTCCACGGCTCAAAGAAGGACATACTTGTCGGCCATTCTACACTTCGGCCTCGCTAGTTTACGAGCGGACTTTTTCACGAGCCTTCAGGAAATCGCTGTCTTTCTTTTATTTTCGTTTTTCGCGTTTAAATATAGCGATTTTTAGATATGCAAGTTACGCTGAAAATTTGAAGCACTTCTTTACGTGGTTGATGGAAAAACAATGTTGTTTTGACCACACAAGTTTAAAAATTTGCGTCAAATTTGGAGCTCGAGTAGTTCACAATGATTCTTAACGTCATTTGATGGCCTGAACTCAGATTTTCATTCTTTTTATTTATTTGATAGCTTCATTTCACATAATTTTGGAATTCGTTCTTGTACTGTGATTGTTCTTCGGAACATGTGAAAATAACGAGACAATGTTGCAAAATCGATTGTAGGGGTTTTTGTTACTTTTGGGAATGTTGTATGCTCTGTAAATGAGAAAAAATTATAACAAATGCACTCAAACATGCGCATTTGCAGGATTTTGGCTTTGCTGTAATAAACATTGGAAAGCCATGGCTAACTTGTCACTTGGCGAACATGCATACTTTATATTTTCTGTTCAAACTTTATATACAGACCAGAAAAATCATGTAGATAGTTGCTGCTTTTACTTAATGAATATTGTCGGTATAAATATAAGAAACATCCTTGGTCGGCCCTGATATACGAAAACTAATGCCTATAAACATTTTTTTCCAGTTACATCTACTTTATTGATAACATAAATACTTTTTTACAGTTACATTTACTTTATTTATAACATTCTAAAATGTGTAAACTTACTTATTGAGTACAATATATTGCTGAAAGTATAGCAAGATGATGGGATGTGAGTGTGTGAGTGAATTCGTTTCAAAGTTAGAAAATTTTTAATTTAGTATGAACACACAAAATATGGAGATAAACTTTGGAATAGTACATACCCGATAAAAATGTATATTTTTAATATCAATAAATAAACAATAAAGAAGATAGTATAAGTGATTCATCAGTAAATCGAAGTCCTTATCAGAATTCTGGCTAAAAGTATTGTTTGTTTGACTCAATGGAATATATGGCAATAAAAAGCTAATTAAATAATAGATGTTGGTGATGTAATAACAGTTTATACTTTCACAAAACCATAAATGTACCTAAGCGATATATTATCACAATTGTTACTAGTCGCTAGTCGCTCAAAACGCCATCAAAGTTTACATCGTTGAATTGAAGGAATTGGCGAATGAAAATATTGAGGAATAAAGTGGCTATCGTCAAAAAACACAACCGCATTCACCTGATATAGCTTCGGTCGATATTTTTCGCTTTTAAATTGATATTTTTGAAAGCAACACAATAATTGGGATAAAAAAATAAACATTTTGTGTTTTATTAAGTATTCAGGAAACTCTTTTGATAAATTGTAATTGATTTAAACAAAATCCCACTGTTCGTCAGTGATGCTTATTGTTTTTGTTATAAAGAAAAACTATCCCTGAAGACATTTAACTATTTTAGAGTGATACAAAGAACCTGGTTTATTTTATTTTAATGTTTTCTTGAGCCAGACGCTATGAAATATAATATGGCGTGTTCTATTGGATGCTCTTGCAAATAAATAGCTAACAGTCATGGTCGCAATAATTTACTGAAGCCGCTCGAACGCTTGACAAGTCACCTGTCAAGTATTCTAGTTCTTTTTCTTTCTATATATATATATATATATATATATATATATATATATATATATATATATATATATATATATATATATATATATACATCCTCCTCCTCATTTTTGTGTGTTGTTTATGTGCATTTGATAATAAAAGTTTAGATTCAATATATAGCTGGCGCTGTGATGGGGTATTAAACTTTTTAATATCATTTATACATTTTCCGATTATAATAGCATATCACAACAAAATCACTTATTGGATATTATTATGGTTATATATTACAGTATTTGTCTTGTATTTATCGTCGAAATACATTATTACATCGTAGTATTATTTAAAAATTCAGCTTCTATATGTTTGTACACAGAAAACTTGAAAAATAATCAATGAATATACTTGCTAATTGTTTTTTAGAGTTTTTATTTACTTTCTATCTGGAAGTTCAATCATATACTTAATTTTAAGCTTGTGACCTGTTAAAATCGTTCCCATTTTCTGTCACTATGGGAGAAATTGTTATATTTTAGTTTTTGGAATTAAAATTAACAAATAAATGTGTATTTGTTTGATTGCTGAACTTGGTACAAGAAAAAATACGGTGTTAGGATTGGAGTTTAATATCTTCGAAAGCTATTTTTTCTTATCAAACATTTTTGTTAAGAGGATACTCTAGTCCAGAGGCATGAATTTTGTTACACTATCCAATTTTTTAACTAGATAATTATTAATATTTAAAATATATATAAAAAAAGTGAAGCGAAGGAATTAAAAATCCAAAAAGTTACAGATTGATGAATTAGGAGGTAAAAAATGGCGCCTCCACGTTGACAGGACTGCAATCCCAATTTAAGAAAAAGAAAATCTTAATCTAGAGAAGTGTTGCTATCGTACAAAATTCAACAATAATTTTTTTAGCCAAATTACGGTTATACGAAAAAACCATAGATATTTAACAGTTGTTGTTGACGCTTTCGAATTTTTGGGAAGTAGTATAAATCCGATTCTGTTATAGATTTACCGATTGATAGAAGAATATAGTAGAAAATAGAAGTCTCTAGAAAAATGTTTTTAGAGTTTCAATTTTAGATGGCGCGTCACTAAAAGAGCTATACCGCCGAAATTTGTTCAAATTTTGAAATATACTGTTGAGGGCATATTCTTAAAGAGATAAGCTTTGAAAATATATTTATTATTAATTATGTCTTGCGTTAGATATGCTTAGTACAGTCCTATAGATAATTTTCGTCATATTCAGATTTCTGTTTTGGTATCGGGGTAGCCTCTTTTACAGCAAACCAAATTTCATCAATTATATTTCAGGTTTTCTGCTAAAGGTCGTCTATACTTTTAGTCTTACGTTTAAACTGACTTATTATTAGCTTTATAAGTCAGGTTTCGGTTTCTTTCTTTTTTATTCAGAATTGGAACATTTAGTGTTAACAATACTGGGGTGTGATCAAATGATAGTTCCCACAAGTTATCATTTTTTATTTGATTTAATGAGATACCTTTCGAGATGTAAAAATCCAGTAGTATATTGAAACACGGAATATTGACGCTGAAATAATTCTAATATATTGTAGATTTAAGTCAAGTTGAACGTGAGCTTATGGTCGAAAATATCTTTTATTTTTTCATATTTTCCAACACTGTCGAAAAAAAGTTCTATGATTAATTACCAATGCTTATCGCTACGTAACCAATGAAGAGATAACCTAGAAACACGATTACCTAGAAATCAAATGAATATGTGAAGTGATCCAAGATTTGGCCTTCAAAACATAAAGTAAGGTTAAAAGTTCTTCTGGATTTGAATATGAAGTTATCATTCGTCGGCTACATATCTGTGAATAAATACAGTAATTTCTCATAATTATATCTAGAAATGTAAAACGAGTAACAGTTATTATATGTTAGTTTATAATAAATACAAAGCTTTATCAGAGGCGCTTGACGATTTTGGATGGTTATTCTCACTGAAGGAGAAAAGAACCACCCTTCCCGTGAACAAAACGGGGCAAAGAAAAAAACGCTTCCCGAAACATCTGCGGATATCCGTTAATATCTAATCAGGACCTTATCAGCGATGCCATCGTCAGATAACTCCCCGTCGACACAGAGGCCGCCATTGTGAACGCCCTTAAATATGGCGGCGTAGGGGCCAGGTGGGCGCCGAGGCTCACCTAACCCTCCGGGTTGGGATCGGCGTGTGATTACGGAGGACAAGGGGGATGAAAAACAGATGTACGCTCGCACAAAACGTACCGAAAGAGCGAGAGAAGGGGGGGACGCGTCTACGACGGTCTTGCTTTTAATTGGTCGCCGGGACGGATGGGGGACCGCGGGTGGTCGAGGAGAAGGGCGGAGGGTCGGGGGGTTGAGCGGCGGCTGGCGGATGACGGTGCAGGGAACGACTAAACAAAGGGAAGATTGTTTCTATTTGGGAATTATGCGGGTTTGTGATTCGTATCAGGGGCGTGGGACGAGGGGGACTGTTCGTACTGCGATTTGGTGTATAGTGGATTTAATTATGATTGTCGGGAGAGAAGTAATTTCGGTTATTCGTGTCTTCCGACGCGAATTTATTCATGTACATTTATAAACTACACAGATATACGCGGTATTGAACTTGGAAGTTACGGAATACAAATTGGTTCTGGTTTTCGAGTCTTTTATATTCCTTGAGATCCGTTTCACGTACTGAAGTCCAACAGCAATCGTTCATAATGCCTTCGTTCCAAAATTTCTGGTATCGTCTTTTGATTTTCGCTATATCTTGGTGTTGCCGCTCGTCGCTCTTGTGGCCCAAGTTTTGTGAAAAAAAATTAAGACGTGAATACAGAAAATGCATTTTGAGAGACACGTTAGTTCAGATTTTGTGGCAATTTGTAACAAATTGTCGATTACATGCGTTGCTTCATTATGTGTTAAACATTTTGTAAACTTTCCTAAAAAATAAACTTGTTAAACCATTAGTTGTCGATTTTGCACTTGTACCTAAACATTTTTTGCACTTGTACCTAAACAAACTGGCAAAGGATCATTATCCGTATGTGGAATTGGTTTGAACACTTACAATACATCAAGATATTTGTGCTGTACTATTTTTTGTATTTATAGCGACGGCATTCATCGAGAAAAAGTAGCAATCATCTATATAATTTTTTTGTTCTCTCCAAAGCGTAGACACAGAAAATGAAAAGTATACATTTTCACCAAGTTACCACATGTTCAGCTCCGTTCAGTACGCGTTACGAAACAATGTTGGTACCCATGGTTTGTCAGTGTTTGCTAGAGCAAAGCAAAAGTACTTCAAATATGCATCTTTGAGTGTATTTGTCATGACTTTTACACGTTTACCGATCATATAACATTCACATACTTAACAAAAACACTTTTGTCACATTAGCGATGTAACCACTACAATTTCACATATTTGAAAGCATAATTACAGCACAACAAGTTTCAAATAAGGTTTAATCAAAAAGTTGAGCCGAATTTGTAGACTTGTGTCATCACATATGGCGAGGTTATATCTATATGTTGAAGGAAGCGAAACTATCCAGCAAATATCTCTTAATTTCAGCTAAGTCACTAAAGACGTGTACGGTCTAAAGCTGCACTGATCCTCTTTGATATCAATGCGGGATTTGCAGACGTTTTTAAATCTTCTCTAAGTTTTAACAAATGAAATATATTGGTCTACTTCCATGGCCGACCAGAATGAATATTATCTTTAACATCCAAATCTGTGGAGCAAAAACAAAAACATTTATCCGGACACTGTGATTCATTTAGGATCTGATCGTCGTAAACATCTTAAATTTTCATATTCATATCACATCGTTGTAACAACTTACAATAGTTAAATACTTACTTTTGAGGACATTTCAATAGAACCATCTGTCATCATTAATTCTTCGTATTTCTTATTTAGTGACATAATATGTCTAAGTATCATTATTCGGGATAAAACTTATTTTAATAAATCTTATAATTCGGAAAAGAAACCTTCAAACTCACATTAACTATTCTGATGTTCTGTTGTCTGAAGAAGTTCTACACCTATTTTACAACGGTTATAGGTAACTTGAGTTACGATGCGTTTATATGTATTATGTATATTATGTATTTTAGTGAAGAAATTTGAACAAATCGATTTTTCGTAACCCATTAAAAATGTGCCCTTTAGATGATTATTTTCAGCTGATGGCAGAAAATTTTAGTGATGCTGCACCTAAAAATCAAAACTTTAAATGAATTATTCTTGAAACTACTTCTTTCGAGACGTTCCCAACAAATTATTTTATCAAAACGTTGGGTTGCATCAACGTAAAAAACAATCAAACAAAATTTTAAAATGTTTATATTTTTTCAAATTACTAGACAAGTATACTCCCTAAAACTATACTTTTGTTTTAATTTTTACACCTTAAATTGGGTCTCTAACTAAACTTAGCTACCTTAACAAATAATATCATCACAGGAATATTGTTGAAACAACTATCCGCAATCATACAGAGACAAAACCATCGCGATGGGAGAGAGAACGACCCGTCGAAAGAGAGAGGGTACAAAAATCGTCCATGATCTATTAAATGACGTTGAGCGCAAGCTTCCTGCGCGTGAAAATAATTTATGAAACCAGCAGGGGGCTCTGCAAGCGGGCCCAGTGATTAATGTTTGGTAGCGGTGTTGTTTAATGGGTTATTTATTATTTAATGGTGGTTAGCGAAGGGGCGGCGGTACAGAAGGGCGGAGGGGGGACGTGGTGGTTGGCGCGTTGTCGTTAGTTTGTAGGGGATGGCGAAGGGATATAGGAAGGGGTTCGATGTGGTAATGACGCTGCGTATATTCGAATACAACAATTTTTATAGCTGAGTTGATTTTCGTTTAGTTTAACAATTGTTACTACTGAAAAACATACATATCTCGTTTATATTGATTTCGAAAAGGTATTTGACAGATTAAGAAGCGAAACACTATGGATTGAGCTAGAACAAAGAGGTGTAAGTAATAAAATTGCAAGAACAATTCAAGGAATATACATGATAAATATAGGACAACATAAAAAAAATCTTCCGAACCCAAGAGGGACTAAGACAAGGCGAAACTTTAAGTTCAAGTTTTGTATAATATTAATGGATTAAATAATAAAGAAATGTCAAATAGACAATGCAGGACTATAAATATATGGAAAAATAAAAAATTCGATGGGAGCTCTTGCAGATACTGTAATAATAACCACTGACAACTTGAGCAAATGTTAGAGATGGAATATGATACTAAGATAATATGGAATGATAATAAATTAGATTAAAATAAAAATTATGGTGAAGGGATAGCCAAAACGGATATATATCCAAACTGATGGTGTAGATATAGAATAAGTAATACCATTTAAATATCTGGGAATATTAATCTTATATCATTAATATAAATCGGAGGAAATGGAAGCCAGAAGATGGAAAAATTTTTGATTATTTAATTATTACATTGTTACTATTCGTTTCCGACTAACCTACAATTTCTTTCTTCACTATTGTCTCCGACAGCTATAATCGCAGTATCATCAGCAAATGTAGCCATCGTAATATTCTCCATTTGTGGTATATCACAAGTGTAGAGTAGATAAAACATTTGTCCCAGTACACTTCGTTGTGGAACACCTGCTTTAGCTTCTTTTGTTGTAGAGTAAGCTTCTTCTTGCCTGACTCCAAACATTCTGGTTGTATATTGAATATAGCTGAGCATACTTTTTTACTTTCGTACATCTGTTATTCTGTGGACCTGGTGAATTGTTGAGTGCTTGTTAATAAACCCAAACTGGTGTGTTGGTATTAGGCTTTTTCTCTATATGAAGGAGATGGAATTGAGAGTCAGAATTGAAAGAACCATATATTTATACTGCTCTTTAAATAGAAAATTCATTAATATAAACGACATATCAACAAAAACTAAATTGGAAGTGGTAATTTACAGCACATAGACAGTTAAAACTAATATGGGAAGCAAGGATAGAGTGGAGACTTATGGACTATCTAAGCAAAGATGAATATATCAGAGAAATGCTTGAAAAGAGGAAAACCGCAGCCTAACCAAGACCACTGAGACATTACAGAGAAAGAAATTGATATTACACAAAATATTCATCAGACTTTCTCATTGGTTCAGAAAGACCGCCAGTAAAACGTGTATAATACTTCAATATTATTGAACCACTGACTTCTTGTATTAATGCTTTTAGCTGAATTTTGCTGAGGTGGCAAAACATTATTAAATTTAAATCTCATTATCATCATACCATGACACATTAAGGAAATATAATTTGATGCATTCTGTTGACCAAATAATACGTACAATAATGGACATCATCATCAAGCGGCAGGCGTTTTGTGTTCGCGCTAATAATGTACCGACATTAAATATTCTTTTATAACAAATAATACACGGAGTATTGAGGCTTTTGTTATTTAAATTATCAGGAAGGAAGTGACGGATATCATCAGCATACCGTCCTATATGTCCTGGCGGCTATATCAACGACACATTTGGAATAATTCGGTATATATTCGCGCGTATGGTACCACCCTGTTAGTACTGTTATGATCAGTATCATTCGATTTGGATTATGTTGAACGCTATAGCCATGTTATTGATTCAGTTTCTCATTTTTAAAGATATACATATTTTTAGAAACCTTATTTTGGTGGCAAGGAATATATAAAAGAAGTGTATTTAATTTGAGCTATATTTTATTTAGTTCAATGTTTTTTTGTGAAAAATTTTGTATTCTTCTCACAGTGTATTTCTTTTATATTTAAATATACTATAAATGCATGTATTCTCATCATTTTGCTACTGTAGAAAGGCATTAATGGAGAGAAATTGATATAATACATGTTAAGCAAAACTCTCGTCGTATCCTTCTGGAAATATAACGATACTGTGCCAAAAGAACAATGATGCTTGGTGAGATCCAGTCATTGTTGTAAACCAGTGTATGGCTATGGTACTGTATCTGTAACTTGTTCTAGCTGTGATGGGCCATGTATTCCTGGACTAACTTTTTACGCTGAAGCTTTTTGTGAATTTGAGTTGGATTTTCGTCCAATAAGCATAAATAGATATCACAATATATCTGTCTATATCGATACCTTTTATTTCGAGGAATTATTTTCCTCTAGCTCAAGAAAGTTGTTTGAGAAATTGATGGAAACGTCTTATATGTTATCAGAGTTGTAACTTTAATATTATTCAAAATTCGTGAAGTTCGCAGAGATAGACTTAATTATTTTTTAGGCACAGTTTGCGGTTTGTCCGAATATAATTTTACCAGTACTGCTGTTCTTTTTTTTTATTATTTTTTGTATCAAGATTACTTCGAGTGTAACATTGATGCTATCACAAGTTTTATGTATTGCTCAGAAAATTTACAATGTTATTTAAGAACAATCAGAGCAGAACTTCAAAAAAAAAACTACAACCAAAACTAAAAGGATTATTTATTACCCCACGGTCTCTCTCGTTCTCTGTCTTTCATTCCTCGCGGTACCTTCGATGCCTGTCTGTCTATCCCACCGTGTCTTTTAATATTCTTCAGTGACTGTACAAATTTATTATGTAAATTTTGACAGACTTTCAAAACAAACGAATAGTATAATTGGTCCGAATTGAAGGCGGTACTTTCTACGTTGGTACCGCCGGTGCATACGCCGTTTAATAGATGGTGAGTACCGTCAAACAAAAAACGGACCTTGGGGTAGCGCGATACGGTCGTTACGACTCGCTCGGATCGTAGCATGGGACGAGCGATTCTGGGAGACTCTACGTCGGTTCCGAGCGAACCGAGCTCGTTTCCCCGAGACAGTGACTTTGCTATTAGTTTTCGTAAATACTGCTTATTCATATCATAAAGGGAACAATATATGGTCACGATATATATATCCAATAATGTTCAACAGGATGTTTTCAGCGTGTTTGCCGGTCGGCATCGCCACAAAAGAGGATGGCGGAAAGAAATGGCGATCTTTTTATTCTTCTAACAGCGAATAAATTGTTCCTTGTTCGATCGACGATGACTAAGTCTGGACGGTACGCCGTCGGATATGGTCAGACCTCGTTGATCGTACCATCGAGATGGTATTGTCCGCTTGTTTTTTTGTTTGTAATCGAAAATAGACGAATACAACGTTTTTTATTACATTTTTATGTTAGATATGTTTAGCACAATCTTAATTTACAAATTAATGTATTACTATTATTCGGTTGTATTTGCATCAATACCATCAGTACGATACGAAAATCATAGTAAGGTGTAATATTTTTTCTTCTCATCACTTTTATTCATCAAAACAAATCCATTTGAACTAGTAAACTGTTTGTAATTTTTATTTTTATGTCCTCTTTTTCCACTCAGCGCCGATATCAGATCGTCTGTATATTGTGCGAGTTTCCTCTAATATTTTATGCTATGCTAACTAATTTCTTGCTTCACTTGCTTAAAATATTGAGATTGACCATGGATTTTTCTAATAATTTAATATTGTTGTTGCTTGCTGTGTCCTACAGTCAAATGCCATATGTCCAAATTGGTTTGATGATGGCCTTACATACTATCATTTGTTTACATTGCTTACATGGAATCATCAACCTGTAACGTGTATTGTCGGGTTGTTTACAGTTAGTCCAGATGTGCTTTTGCCGAGTTAATCTACCATCCAAGTAAATGTTCCAGTATTTTGCATCTTTTTCTTGAATGATGTTTTCGTTATACTATATTATCGACGGACAGGTTTCCTTTCTTAGTGTGTAAGTAGTATGAGTGAGCTTGGTTTGGTTTGCATTGTAACTTTTATTGAAAAAATGGTAATGGTAAATTGTTCATAAATTCTTTAACACACTAGCTAAAACATGGAGGCAGAAACGTACGTACGTACATATCATACGTATCGTACCTAACATATAACTAAATTAAAAGTTCCTTAACACTATAAACCTTGGACTAATTAACAAGATTAAAGAATGTATAATGAGATCAATATTGATTACTAACACATAAATCACATTTCGCTCTCTTATATCAAAATATGTTTCGTAGCATCATTATTCGAATGCATGTCACTGAATCCAATCCTCTAGTGATGGATGAACAAATTCTTGCATAGTAGTAAATGCAATGCAAATTTCTTTGTTTTGCAGGAGAAGTATTAATGTTTATGTCGAAGTTCTTTGTCATCAGTCTTTTTCCCCAGCATCAGTTCTATTTTTTTTAGCATCCATTTCGAGAGGATTAAATTTATTCTGGAGTGATGTTAATTATAAAATTGGTTTAGTAGTTTTAGTGATAGCTAGATGGAAACATTTCTTTGATCATTCTAACAGTATTGGGTGATTGGACTTTATCAGATTGTTGTGAACCAGTGGATGGTAATGGTACTGTATCTTTAAATTGTTCTTACTACGTTGGTTAAGTACCTAGTGCTCGGTATTGTGATTACACCTGTCGTGTACTCGTTAATTTTACTTGAGACAATGGTTAACTCTTGATTACCACTAAATTTGTGATCACTGGCATTTAATAAGAATATAGTAGTATTTCAACTATGGCAACTAGGTTTCAAGTTCGAAAAGTGCTTGGTGATAATATGATTTTATGTGTTGAAAAACGACATACACTGAGTGGTTGTAGGGCATGTGATGTGTGTGGAGAAAGAAGAGGAAGAAGATCAGATATCTTAACTAAAGTTAAAAGTGACACTTACCCACCGTACAAGTTCGTGTACAAATTTAAAACGAAATCTTGGATAACTTCGAGGATACACTTGATTTCATTGGTAATTAATTATAGGTCAAAATAAAATGATCTCTTTTATCTTAGGCCAAACTGGCAGTATCTTACGTTATTTAGTTATGTGATTATGACTGTTATCTGCTCTGCTTTTTGTCTACTACAGAATACAAAATGAGATTGTAGTGATTCTAAAGAATGTAGATCAGGTTTTCGATGGCTAGCAATAACTATTTGAGTATTTTCAAGTTTTTTTCTCTTTGTTTCAGCATCCAGAATGTCTTCGAGTCAAGTTTGCAGACCGCACTTCCACCCACCGCTGCACCCGTGGCTATCGGACGCTTCCGCCAAACCGCTGGCGCACTCGGGACCCTGGGTACCCTTCGGGGGAGGGGCGGGCGACCCCGACAAGAGCCAGAGTCCGAACACAGCCCCGGGACAGCCCCACAACATCTTCTCCTTCCCGCCGACACCTCCCAAAGACTCTACACCGGATTCCGTAAGTTTGACTCCTCGAGGCAGGGACCGAGCTCATCGTCGTGTCGTATTTCAGGTGGCCCCGAGTGCCGGTTCGGAATACCAGAGCGCGGTGGCGGCCGCGATGGGCGCGTTCATGCACGAGAACCCCCAGAGCTGCGCTCTCGACGTCAAACCGAACGGGGTGGCATCGGGCGCGAATGGAAGCGGCAAACAACGAGAAGGTAGTGAATACGAGGGAGGCATGTTTAATGGTAACTTTGAGAGTTCGTACGGGGCATCGCCGTATGGCCACGGTATTCACGCGGGGGGCTACTCGCCCCAGGGCAAGGGAGGCTTGGGGGGCGGCGCGCAAGCGCAGTCGCCCAACAAGCCGAGGAACAAGTCGAGAACCAGTGCCGGTAAGCCATGGCGGTTGGTGATGGTGGTGATGGTATCTAACGTCAACAGATTTATACGGGTTCTTCTGCAAACGCCATATACTTTCATTGATTATTATTTTTTTTTGTTACGGTATGAATTTTTCTTGTTTTGATGGAGATAAATGACATTTTTATTCAGTAAGCACCATTCAGATATTATTTTTGGATATTAATAAAATTTACGTGTTTAAAGATGATCAGTAATTAGATAGTTCTAGGGTATACATCCTAGTATACTGAAAATTATTATAAAACCATGAATTTCACTATCACAACATTCCAAATAGAAAGAAAATTTGGTTCTGGAACTTAGTTTATACGATTTTTATTTAAATTCATAAAAAAAGCCCTATGTTGCCATCAACTGTATGAATAAAGTATTAGAGGAACTATTTCAAGTTCCCAACTGTTACAGTAAAATATTATAGAAGAAACTAAATAAGTCTTATAGTTTTTTTACTTTTATTATAATATCCAAAACAAATACACTGTCATCATAACAGATCAATCAAAAAGTCCCCGGCCTGACACATAAACATAAATGGCGCTACTAGAATTAAATCCATATTTACTCATAACTCTCAAAATATGCGTGTATAAATTTGACAGCTGTCGGATCATTAGTTTGTGAATTATAGCATTTTGAGCAAAGCAACTTTTGTTACTGTGAAAAAAAATGGATAATAAGGAATTTCGCGTGTTGTTAGAATATTGCTTTTTGAAGGGAAGAAATACAGTTGAAGCAAAAACTTGACTTGATGCCGAGTTTCCGGACACTGTCCCAGGAAAATCAACCATCAAGGGTTGGTATGCTAAGTTTAGATGTGGTGAAATGAGTGCCGAAGACCGTGAACGCAATGGACGCCAAGAAGAGGTTGTTAACGACGAAAACATTAAAAAAATCCACAAAATGAATTTGAATGACTGTAAATTAAAAGTGAATGAAACAGCAGACAGGATATCAACTGAACGTGTACAACATATCATTCACGAATATTTGGGTATGAGAAAGCTCTGCGTAAAGTGGGTGCCGCGCGAGCTCACTTTTGACCAAAAACAACGACGAGTTGATGATTCGGAGTACTGTTTAAACATGGTCAAACGCAATAAACCCGAGTTTTGCGTCATTATGTGACAATGCATGAAATATGGCTCCATCATTTCATTCCGAAGTCCAATCGAGAGTCATCCGAGTTGACTGTACACGATGCAAAGCGTGGGAAAATGCAACAGTCGACTGGTAAGGTAAGTTAAGGCGTCTGTATTTGGGATGCGCTTGGAATAATTTTCATTGACTATCGTGAAAAAGGACAGATCATCAACAGCGACAATTACATAGCGTTATTGGACCGTTTGAAGGACTAAAAGAAGACTGAAATTGACGCCTATTTTGAAGCAAGGGACAAATCGTACTACCAAAATGGTATAGAGAAGTTGGAGGGTAGCTATAATCAGTGTATCACTCTTGAGGGGAATTATGTTCAATAAAAAAAAATTGTTTTACTAAGGTAGGACGGGGACTTGTCAATCGACCTGTTATTATTGTCAGTAATCATATTATTTTTTAGTTGATTCGCATTTCTTTTCCATAGGTTTCTTCCTTAAATGTTTCTATATTTAGGTGTAATATTATCATTAAAAATTTTATTATAATAATACTATTTTATTATATATAAGGTAGCTTCATCCTAATAGCTTGTTTTTTTATTGTTTTTTGAGATGTCTGAAACTTTCTTTCTGATACATTTTTAAAATGATTTTCCTTTGTACTTTAAAAGTATTTTTGGTGTTTTGAGGTATTATTTACTTTTTTAGGCTAATAAATATAATCATATATAAATAATACTAATTTTCTTTGTCATTTAAAAATATTTTTGGTCTTTATCCTTCAATTATTTGTGTTTTTGGGCAACTACTGCAAATATATAAATAGATATCCAGTTTCAGGCCCCTTATGAACTCTTTGCAGTGCTTTTTTTACTTGTTATATATATATTTTTACATTAATTTTCTACTCAATTAAATTAAGCTTTATATTTATAAATTCCTTGAAGTATCATAGTCCTTAGGTTTATTTTTTAAATATTTCTCTGTTTCTGTGTTATCATTAAATAATTTGGGATAATATACTTGCTCTTCTTTGCATTTTTCTTAAGGAGTTTATTATATTAACTGAAATTTTCTTTAAACTATAATCATTTAATGGAATTTTTATTGAATCCTACAAAATGTAATATTAATTTGTCATCCATTTTCTAATAAACATTTTCTCTATAAATAATATTCCTTTGTTTTTTAAATATGTTTGCATATGTTTTTGGGCAATTATTATTGAAATTCATTCACATTTTTTTAGTTCTCTTTCTTAAATATTTCTATATGTATGCATTATCATTAAAGATGTTATTAAGACAAATCTAGTATTTTTTTCTTAATAGCTTTTTTTAACAAATCATTAATTTTTTAAAAATATTTGTTGGTTTTTAATCTCTATTTTTTTCTGTTTTTTATTGAAAATATATACAAATATATATATATATATATATATATATATATATATATATATATATATATATATATATATATATATATATATATATTCTTTGTTTATAAACATAATTTTGGTCTTTATCCTTCTATTATTAATTTTTTTGGACTAATTATTGAAAGTATATAAATAAAAATCTAGATAAACGTCATTTCGACAATAGGTCCGCGTCATTACGCAAAAATTATTTGTGTAAAAAAAATGTCGCGCTCTTAATCGATTTAGGACATACTCAAAATTACTGACCATCCCATATTTCTGTCCATCAATTAATAAAAAGCGATAACTATCGTCGAAATCTCAACATTATCTCGATGGCTCGAATAGTCGCGTAAATAGTTCCACCGAAAAAAAAAAGAACAACAGTAGGCAACTTGTTTTTTTCTCTCGATTTTATTGTTCGCAAAACCGATAACCTCCAGATAAGCAAATTGATTTTTTCCATTATCCAGTTGGAGTGAAAGTTGTGTCTTGTTTAATTGTTGTTAAAATGATACACATTTCACAATATGTCCATAATACGAGAGTAGTTTTTTTCGGCTCGCTCTCGGATGATAAAACAAAGGACGGTTGTCGAAATAACGCTTGCTAGATTTTGACGTTTGCAGATAAAGAACTTCGTTTTTCTTGCAACTAATCACCTGTGTGAGGAAGCCACTTTTTTTTTTTAATTTTTCCTTATTTTTTATTTGTTTTGACAAATTTTAATTGAAATATCAAGCTGCAGATAAGGGAAGAAGATATAGTATATGATTGGCTAATTAAGATTTCGTTGAGAAATTATTTTAACGATATTGTTTCTCGTTCAAAAACATCACAATGTGATTACAAGTATCAATATATTAGGACAGTTGGTGAAACTGTAAGTAAAAAAACCTAACTCAAAACAAAACTAAACTATCAGTATTTGTTATCTTGAGCAAATTTACTATTATTTCTTCTTAACTATAAGTCAAAATGATATAAATAAAAGTTCCTATGTCACGTGTTGAAACGAAAGTAAAAAAACAAAGCTGATGTCATGGCTACATTCAATTATGTTTGTTCATACTGTATTAAAGTATTACCATTGTATTTGGTTGTTTGATACCACTAATGTGGTCTAAATCCTGTTGTCTCCTCTTGTAACTTTATGTTTCTCCTCTAATAGCAAATACTTTTCATGCTCGAAACATCTACAGTACTGTCTGCAACAGAATCAGTACTCTCCTCAAGTGTACATACTTCACAACATTTTTATAATAACTACCAGGACCCATGATATTTATATATATATATATATATATATATATATATATATATATATATATATATATATATATAAATATACAAATTTAACATACCCTACCTAATATTTTACATTATCTGACAATATACGGGCTTTTAAAATTATTCTGGTAATTTTGTTGATATTGTCTCATCCATAACACATTTTAGTCTTTCGAATAAATTTTATAGTGTACTAATAGATACTATCTGGGATTAATATATTCATAAACTCAATTCGTCGTCTCGTCTTCGCTATAATTTGTTTATATCTACGATTACCAACAAAAAAATAGTGTTTGGTTTTTTTTCGAATTTTATCAAGTTCTCACACCAATCTACGAGGGTCACTATTTATATTTCGGGGATAGGAAAAAACAAATAGTTAAGCTGCGAATATGTTTTTATTGTTTTCAAACTACTCGCCACGACGATTCGATACACTTTTGCATACGCTTAAACCAATTTTCAAAGCATTTATTCCATTCCAAATGAGGTATCTTCAAAATATGATTTCTGAACGCTTCACTAGCTTCTTCGGGCGATGAAAATCGTTGACCACGGCAGTTTATTTTTCACGGATGGGAACAAAAAGAAGTCATTGGGTACCAAGCCAGGGCTGTACGGTTGATGGCCCATCAGTTCGATGTTTTGACTGTTCAAATAGTCTCTTGTTTGAGAGCTCGCATTGTCATGATGAAGAACAATCCGACGTCTCTTGGTTGTTTTCCTTATTTCACCGAAGATTTCTGGCAAACAAATGGTTATGGTAACCAATCAGAATTACTTTTCTACGATCTTCTAGAGGCACTGTGGCAATATGGCCAGTTTTCCCGAAGAAACAGGCCATTATTTTCTTTGAAGTGCTTCGTGCGCGAACAACTTTTGCTGGATTTGGTTGATCTTGGAACGCCGCTTACTTTCGGGCTCATATGAATATACCAATGATTCGTCACCTGTCACGATTTTATAAACATCTTACGAAGCACCGAGATTAAATTTCTTAAGCATTCCTTTGCACCAATCGACACGAGCCTTTTTTGAGCGATTGTCAAATTGTGTGGAATCCAACGCGAACATAACTTTCGAACAGCTAAGTGTTCATGTAAAATCGCATATATGCTGGTGGAACTAATGCTTACGGATGCCTCAATCTCACAGTAGAGACGACAGCCGATTTTGGACGACCTTCACGTAATTCATCGGATAGCGAACTACGACCACAGTTGAATTCACTAAGCCAATGATACACGGTGGATTTTGATGGAGCTTTATCGCCAAAAGTCAAATTAAGTTGATTGATGCACTCTTATTATGATAATCCAAAAATCGTAAAAATCATCACAGGAAAATGTTCACGATTCAGTTCCATTTTTTTGCCGAGACGAAACTTTCAACTAAACAAAAAATAAACAAATAGCGTCCGTGCGACAAAATGTTCCGGGTAAGTATATCGTCAAAAATGTCAAACTTACAGATGTAATCGTCAGATGGACTCACATGACAACAGTGTTGCCGATTCTCGAAATATAAATAGTGACCCTCGTAAAAGAAAATAATAAGCAATAAACAAAACAAAGTAAATTTGCAGACGTAATGTAACGTGCCTGCGCATAATAAACCAATCATATACTAATTCTTGTTTACTTCTCTGTAGTCTTATTTATAAAGTGATATTTCAGTTAGGATACATTTATTTTCGATTAATTTGTTTGATATCCTCACGTGTGTGATGCTGAAAGCATTAAAACACTTTACACCGTTTTTTTTTGTTCGGTTTTAATTTGTCCTGGTTTTTTTGAAGATGTTTAATGATTAGTTCTGATGAAAATATCACGCATTTATTATCTTGATAATCCGGGTGAATTTTTTGTTTGTTTTTACGCTTAAAGTGAGCTATAAAGTGAAAAGAAAACGGACAAACTTATCATTAAACATCCATTTTTGTTAGTTTTGTTTTATTTGTTGAGTTGGTTTACACCACGAGCTTTTCTTTGTGACCACGCCTACTGAGTTTCGGTGTGCTATGCATACGTACACACACACACACACACATACAATCAGGTGTTGTTTTTTTTCCTAATTTTGTTTGGTTCAAGGATGGAGGAGGCGTTGGGGGCGATCTTGTTTTGTTTTTGTTTTTTCTTTCACCAGCCCGTCCAACTAGACGTTTACGCGGCGGCCAGTAAACCATCTCTGGAGCGGGCAGATATCGGCTAACAGAAGAGTATCCTCGCCGAGGCTCTTGCATATTCATTTCGCGGGTTTCAAGGTACTGTGACGCACATCCTGAATAATTAGTCCGTGATGCAACGCGCTCTGTCGGTCGGTCCGTTTGGTAAGAGAGCGATCCTATGCCGCAAGAATATATCCGCCGCCATTTTCTATTTTCGCGGCGAGGTTAATTAAAAAATTTCGTACGTAACGACGTAAGCGGAGTACGAAATAGCTCCTTTGTTTTCTACTAGTTCGTTTGTTTCGTGGCCTTCTCGATACGCGACCGGCCCCGAATACCAGATCAGAGTGGGCCGATGTTCTGATGTCCGCTGATGGGAAACCGGCCAGAGGAGTGCATCTCGTATAGTAAACTCTGGGGAAATGTTTTTAGGGGCGCTGAAAATGCGAGATTCGATTGGTTGGTTTAAATTGTCATATAGAAATCTGTTGGGAGAATATATTCTTTTGATTGGTCCTACCATTCACGTGACAATCTATCTTTATTATTATACTAATATTTCTTTATTTTTATTATATCTGTATATTCGTATATTCAATCATCAATTTTATGGGATCTACTAGAGTTTTATCTTCTAGTAATATTATACCGAAGGCAAACTTTAAGTCTTTCCCTGTTGAGATTGGCTTTAGTTGTTTGACCCAAAATTATAAATCGTTTTATCTTAAGAATCATTATTGTTTTTTATATATACTTTTTATCTATACGTTTTTATGATGTCTATTTTCCAAATCAATCTTGGTTAAGATTCCTTAAACGAACATGGAGCTTTCAAATATATACATGTAATAATAAGTCATGTTCGTGAATGAAGGGTAATTCTGAAATCCTCACTAAAATGTCTATTTTAGACAGTATGCCTCTTTGATGCAATGGCTTTAAATCCAGGTACACAACACTTTTCAAAATGAGGATGCATTATAATCATTGGTTACATTGGTTACATTGGTAATTCAGTGGTTACATAGCGATAAACATAAACAAGTTGGGAGTTTCTTCCGACTAACCAATAGAGTCACTTGACTTTGAGTCTAATCTGGTTTGTCGCTTGTTTAACATGATGTTTCCAATTTAACCTACCACCGAGATATAGACCGAGGTATTTAGCTGAGTTTGCTTGAGGAATCGGGAATCCGCGAAGTTTTTTTGTCATTTCGCCGAAACGTAAAATTAATATGGATAGATTTGGAGCTGTTAAGCGATATTTTCCAGACTGTAGTCCATTTGATGATCTTGTTGTCCGCTACTTGTAGTTTTTCTATAGCTTTAGACCAAATATACCTTTTATAATGATAACTTTATGGTTGGCAAATATTCCAAGAACTTTTTCTTTTGTTATTGGGATATCAGTAGTGTAGAACAGATACAGGAGTAGTTCCAAGACACTATCCTGTGAAATTCCAGCTGAAAAGTGTCGATAATGCTCTTTCATGCGAGACATATTAATATATTAATATAAATTTTCTTTCGAAGAGACATGATTCCAGCAGGTGACTCCTGAGTGATTCTGAGGCAGCAGTTTGTTCATTTTGTAGATTAATCCCAAATGTCATACCTGGTCAAAAGCTTGTGAGACATTCAGGAATATTGCAGGGCAGTATTTTTTAGTTCGAATGCCCTTTTAACAACATCTGTTACTCTGTGAACTTGCTCGATTGTCCAGTGATTTCGAACTCTAAACTGGAAATGTATTATTTTTATAAGTGGTTTAAAACGTTTTAACGAAAGTTTCTCAAATAATTTTGATATCGCAGGTAAACTTAAACATGATTATTTTTCTTTAACAATTTAACCTAACCAATCTAGTTCTGATTGGTCGAATTTGTATTTTCTCTATGAAAACCGTCTCGAAAGGCCCGGATGGTATGACGCTGAGATGCAAACAACGACACACGAACCGACGAACCCTTGACCTGCACAGCGCATCATTCGATGCGGGCGAAAAAACAATAGAACGTCACCGATCGTCGCTTGTTCGGCGATTTTTTTTGCGGGTTTTTGTCGAGCTCGCTAATTAATATCACGTTGGCCTAGGACGTTCCCACGCGATAACGGCGCCAGAGAGGCTGAGGGCGTACTGGTGGCTACCTGGGGGAATTCTGAGAAGATGCCTGCCTCCTCCGACCGGTAACCGAGATGATAATGGGATCTAGTTGACATTTTTGTGGTTGTTTTATTATTATCTGTTCTCTCTTTCCCTCTCCCACCGGTGGTGTATCCTCGTGGGGATTTATGAATCTATAAAGAGAGTCGAGAGATATATGGCGAGGGTTGTTGGATTAATGGCCTGGTGTATACATAACGAGAATCGTAAAAAAATAGGAAACAAACGACGGTCGTGGAATTTCTGAACACCGATCTGTGGGACGGTGGATCAAGTTACGTAATGGTATGACCATCATGGTCAACGTCGATGATACGGACCCTCCGTCACTTCGTGGAAAGCTCATAATCAAGAAGAAATCGAATCAGGACTCTCAAGTTAATCAACACGCATATATAATATTATATAAATATATGATCAACATATAATTACCAGTTCTAATATTATATATAAAGCGTAATTCATTAATGCACTTATATCAAGCAAAGTACCTCAATTTTTATTAAAACCTTTTAAATAATATGTACCTTCAATATTAATAATATGATTATACTGTGAGTATAATAAGCGAGGTAAGTTATTAATTATTCGGTTCAAAATAAAGATAAAAATCTCACAAACTGATTATAGTGCTGAAGTTAATCAGACTCAGACACTGTATTAAAAATAGATTTATATAGCTTTTTGGAAATATCCTTAAAATGTTTATGTTTTCAACGATAATTTCAAAAGAGTTTCTAAATCGCCAGTATATATATATATATATATATATATATATATATATAATTCTAGCTACCTGGCTAGCTTTTTCTTTCTATATTATCAATTGAAGTTTGTTTTATGGTATTATAACCCTTTGAAAATCAGCCGTGTTCATAGCTCTAACAAGGGTTTTTCTAACAGAAACTGTTTGAGGTTTACACTAAAATTTTACAGATATATTTTTGATTCTAGAGATTAAAATTATTTTTTAATGTCGGTTTTCTACTATGTAATGTTTATATCTTGTACAACTGTCCTATTGTATTGTATATCCTTGTTAGTTACAATTTTTGCATTTGTACAAATATTCCGTAAAAATAAAAGTACTATCCCTCTTTGAACAATTCAAAACACAACTATCAAACTAATTCTAATAGATATTATTTAAAAATATAAAAATATTGGAAAATGTAAAACAAATATTTTCATATCATATCTGTTCGTGATAACGAAAAACAAAAAGCTGACGTAGATTCAGTGCTTTCAAATCATCTTCATAATCCCATTTTCGAACAAAGATTTCTGTGTTTGTGTTGATTTTTGGTTTTGACGTTTCCCTATATAATTTTTTCATTTAATATTATTGAGTTATTTACTATATACAGACGCTAATCAAAATTCTTGTTGTTTATATAGAAGAAAATATCTGCTGGTAAAGTACATCAAACACCTTTAGACACTTATACTGATGCGGCTTTCTGAAATTCCAATTGATAGTTTCAGTTTTAACGATTTAAAAGTGATAGTTTTGACGTCAATAACGAAAAAGTCTTGGAGTGCTAAAACAGTTCGAAGAATTATTGCAAGAAAACTCTCAAACTCTCTAGTAACAGCTTGGATAGCTGAGCATTTGATGAATTAAGCATTTTCAGATGTTTGCATGTAATGGAAAACATCAAAAAGAACGTAAAATAGCTGCAATACGATCTGACAGAAAAGGTAATTTCAAACCGTTTCAACGACACAGTTTCATTGCTTACAAGGCAACAAAGGAGAGCTTTGGGTGGAATATTATGACATCTAACACATGTATTGTAAACATCTTTTCTTAATTCTTTTCTTAATATGCATTGTTCAAAAAATATTCGAACATACTGTTATTCATTGATGATTACTAGCAATAACACCACAAAATATTTGCCGATCATATAATGGCTTCTCCAAAATTCACCCATCAAGATTTTATCGCGAGATTTAATCGATTTGATTCACAGTGGCAACGAAATCGGAACTTTGAAATTCAATACGCGAAAAATAGGAACAAACTTCGCGATAATAAACAAACATCCATCGATAACAGGGTCTGACACGTTCAGTTAGATAAAAACGAAAATCCGACAAATAGATCTGGCATCGTTCGAAATTTATATTCGTCCTTTTATTATTCAGTCTGAACTCTTATTTTATAAATTATTAGACACGCACACGATTTACAAAGAAAAAAAGGTAAAACGTATGAATTATTCAGGTCTGCGTCCCCCCTCGTTCACCAAAAAAATAGTTTATAAGTTCATCCTACAAATAGCACGTATAAGCATCTACACTGATTAAATTGTTAATAATTATTGGATCGGTAAAATGCTAATGGCGAACATTAACTTGCAAATTAGCAGATTTTAGATAAATTTATGGGAAAAGCGTCGATGGTCGAGACCATCAGTTATAACGCGCCCAGAGGCTAAATGTACGAAAACTAATGATAATGGACGTTAACAATATTAAAGAAGAGCCTCCATGCAATAAAGGAAACTGTTTTCAAATAACTAATTTAATAAAAGGGACGCGGTTAACTTAAATATGCTTATAAACCGGCTCAATGTACTGTAAAATTGATTGGTTTTGGTTGTTTGGAGGGGTGGCTTGGATTGCCATAGAGTGCGATCGATTTTCTCGGAGTTTATAACGTTCAATAGAGTAGAAAAAGGGCCAATATTGTGTAAGATAGTTTAATAAGCTATAGTCGCCGTTTTAAATAAATAGCACGTCAATAAAACGGATATTTTATTAAATTATTATACTTTCTTGATATAACCTATAATTTATGATCAGCCACTATGAATAGAACTTAAGAATATAAAATTGGGATAAACACAGTAATAAAAAATATCTATGACCGAATTATTTAATATTATTTTCTATTACAGCCAAATAACTAGAACAATACTAACAGTATTATGCCAGAATGTTAAAGAGTTGCTAGAGTGAAAGTTTTATTTAATTATTTATTATTTTCAGCGCTAAGCTAAAGCTTATAAAAAAATTCTAAATATTTAAATGTAAATCAGCAATCAACAAGTAAAATTCTTCCTAAAAAATAAAAACCCGATAAAAAAATGAGTACATCTCGTGTTTTCCAACCAAGTTCTCCCATGTTGACCAAACTACTGATCTAATGTCTTCGTGGACCTTCTCAGGGCCCTGTTAAATATAAAAATACTTCACGTAAACAAACTACCACCCTCTTATCATTGTCCATATCTCGATCGATCGAAAGCCGAAGCCAAAACCTGGTAAAACCTATTTTCCGGGTCGCTGATCTATCTAATTCATTGAAAATTAGACCAGGTGCTGGGCCATAAGCGATACACGGTCGACATTGTCGTCTTTTAATCCCCCATGAGTTTTTTTGCCTCGACCCATATTTGTACAATCCGCAAAATAAACGGAAAAATCGCACGACATTTATTCCCATTCTGCGTTTAAAGTGGTTTGCGTTTTGGTGGCTTTCAGCGTAAAGAGGATCACGTTCTAATCCGGACGAAGAATGGACCCCGGTCTTGGTTTATTGGAAGATTATCGATATTGGGTAGGGTGTTCATGGGGGAAACTTTATTTTACGTCGTACACCGGGGCCGATTGATTTCAATTAAGTTGTTGATTCAAACTGTTGATCAAAAATCTCGTAAAAACTAGATTTTATTTATCAGGAACCATTTTTAACTCTAAACAGAATAGCTTTTTATATTAATGGAGCAGTGACAAAGTAAAATCCAATATATTTCGATATTTAACCCAGAATATTAAAAAAAATGTTTTTATACATCGAATACATCAGACATACGATATGCAGGGCTCTCATTTTTTTGCATAAACGATTTAATTGGAAATATTGGCGTTTGAGCTGGTTTTTCGTCTAAAATATTCAAGAAACTCTTGGACATTTGATGAATCAACTGGGAACTATTCAAAAGAAAGAAAAACAGTTACCACTCAAATTAATTGCGTTCCAGTCAATAAGAAGACTTTTCTGTGACGTATTGTAACTAGATATGAAAAATGGGTCTACTGTAATAATCTAAAGCATAAAAATAAGGTCATAAAATCTTCGAAATACAGTAACATTTTAAATTTCTAGAAAGTAATCGAAATATTTTAACTTGTATGATCATAATTGTATTAAAGAAACATTAATTCATCATAGCATTCATCATAGCATCAGAGTTTGTAGAAACAAACAAAACAAATCCAGTGTAACTAGTCGAACTAGTCAGCCTCTTGCATAATTTCAACTATGCTGTAAAGAAGAAACTATAGTACCTAGAGAGAAGAAAATTAATATTATTCTTAATATGAGGTCTTATCAACATTTGTATATATTCCCATTAATATCAGTAAAAATTTTCCCAGCTTTGTTGAAATAACATCATAGAAAATTTAAAGCAATTGAAAGTCACAGAACCTTGAACCGATACATTGCAAGAAAAACCTTCCAAAAATGGGGATATTCTTCTCAAAATTGATGAAAGATTTGCGACAGTTTCAGAATACTGAGGACCAACGGATTCAACCCCGAAAGTTGTATAGTAGTTGTAACTGTTGCTGTTGGTTTTTCTTTTCTTTTATCATTAGAAGTAAACGAGGATATTGAGACAGCGGGCAAACATAAAATAATACGATGGTATCTGTGGTGGCGAGTCCAAAACTATTATTTTATGTCGGTTCGTCGAGCGAACATATTTTTTAGGCACGTGCTACCGTTGCATGTTGATTTATTTATGTTTAGTTGATGTTTTTAATGTTATTTTGTTTGAAATCTTCCTCCAAAATAACTACATATATCGTATATCCTGGATATTTTAGTAAAAAGTTATTATTACTCAACAAGTGGGGGCTTTTGATGAAGAAGAACTATAAATTCTAGATTTTCTTATCTGTTTAAAGCCTGGAGAATAACGCAACAAAAGATATTCTTTGAATCTTGAGAGAAGAAACTAATACTACAAGAAATATCACAATAAACCACAGATTTTTCTGGAAAAAGAAAAACGTTCGTCATAGACAAGCATATTAAATATAATAAAGAAAAACGTACAAATAAAAATTGAGAAAAAGGAAAATAACTAACACAATCAACTAAAAAATAACTTAATAATTTAACTAAGAAAGTGTATTTAAGGAATACACAGAGAAGAAACTAATAGAAAAGATATTCATAAAGAAAAATACTGTAAATAATAGAAAAACTAGATAATGCAAAAATTAACTTAAATAAACAAGATAAAGGACAAAACTAGAAGAATAACCAACTACTAAGAAAATATATTCTTTGGGCTCCAAATAATAATAATCCAAGAAAAATTATACAGGAAATAAAAATGAAAAATTAAGATAAAGAGAGAGACGGACAGACACACAGCCAGAAGCAGAAGAATTGGCTAAAAATAAATAACGAGTTGTATCAAGACCCACCGTCATATACGATTTATCACCGAGTCAATTTAGAAGCCAGATAGATAAAATCAGCTCATTATTTGAATCTTTGAGCGGTAGAAAACGTTTAATACGTAGCGTTCCCCAATATTATTATTATTATTGTCATTATTTTCAGAAACATCAAACAGGATCCAGTCGTTTTGTGAATATAAACAAAAAAATAACTGTGCTTACTTTATGACCACCGATTAATTAAATTAAACTGCTCTTGCTCGGTGGAATTCGTGAATTAATCGTGTTATGATCGAGAGGAAGTCGTCGTTCCTTTGTTAATTATCCATAGATATTGTTTCGTAGGCTATTGCATGATCTGTTCCTTTGTTTTGAAGGGGAATGTCGGAGGTACTAATGTTATTTGTTTTATTTGTTTCGTAGAAGGCCGAGAATGTGTAAACTGTGGTGCGACTAGCACGCCGTTATGGAGAAGAGATGGTACCGGTCACTATCTTTGCAACGCATGTGGATTATACTACAAAATGAATGGACAAAACAGGCCCCTCATCAAACCAAAAAGAAGACTGGTGAGTACCTTTTTTTACTGTACTCGTCATAAATCCATTGATAACGGTATGTTTTTCATGAATGAATCTCGATAATCTTATCGGTGTTTATATTCGATTTCGAAATGGTCTCGCAAGTGTGGGTACTCGAAAAAATTGATAGCGTTACGATTTGATTCAAGTGCTACGCGATATCATCGTTACCGCTTGTCTGACAGCTGAACCAGCTCGTTAAACATCACAGGTGTATAACGACATAGGCGTATTATTAACACATTTAATATTTAGCAGTAAATAAGCACCTTTCCGGGCTTTATTGATGTTCCGCGATGATTTATTTATACGGTCTACTACCGTGCCATAGTAGCGGGCCTAAAAATCGATCGGATCTCGCCAATATCAATTGTACGTCCTCAGATAACTCCTCGGCTACGCTACTGATCTTCTGCGGTTGGCCGCGGGACTAACTCCTCTCGTAAATTTTACGATGTCGTCAATAATTTAGACCGAAATCAGATGTTCGACACCTCCATAACCACTGTTATTACCGACCCGTTACGTATTACCGAAAATGCGCCCTCTGTCTTGTAACCGGCTAACTAATTGAGACAGGCCATATCATAAATCGACACCTATTTATGCCTCTCGGTTTTGGGGGCCTGCTCGGTAATCATTTCGCAAACTGTTTGCTCATTATCCATCATTTTTCTTGTTCGTTGTTGTGTGGACGTCTTCGATGACGAGAAACTATAAAAAGACATTCATTCGAACTTGTATAGGATGATTCCAAGATATGAATTCATTATATATCATTTAGAAGTTTAACTGAATGGTTATATAAGAGGAATGATGATTTATAAACAAGTATAAAAGTAGTATAAACAAGTATAACAATAAAAGATGAAAACAAACATTTATATTCATAAAAAAAGTAAATTAAGATACTAATTATCTATAAATAAATTTCTAGAAAATGGATTGAAAGATAAGAACACATAGGAGGCACCTTCAGGAAAATTGCATTAAATAATAATTCTCTATAAATAATTTTCAAAAAAAAATTAAAGAAACGAACATAGAGAAGACACATTCAGGAAAATTACGTTAAATAATAGACTAACATACAAATAAATTGTTAAAAGAAAGATTTGCAAAATAATAATGAAAAACATGACTTAAATAAAAATAGAAATGCACAAACATAAGAATGACTAACAAAACTAACTGAGAATAATGATATATAACAAGAGTATAATACATAAAAGCCCAACAAAAATGTTTGAACAGATATAGAAAGGTGTTCAACAAAAGGTCTCTAGCATCTAAAAGAACAAGTCGCCTGGTTGTCAGACTTATGCAAATTTTTTGCAAGCAATAGTGATAAGAGGTTATAATTCTAACCTATAATAACTATTTTAACTGTAGCTTCTAGATGTACCATAATGTTAAAATAAATTATATTTGATAATATTTTTGTTAATTATTTTATTTAGATTATATTAGAATATATATATATATATATATATATATATATATATATATATATATATATATATATTGTTGAATTGTTGTTTAAAAATTGTTGGGAAACTGAACGTTCTTGAAGACATTAGCTACCAAAATTCCGCAAATAGTTCGAAATCTTAAATAAAATAAACATTTATTAATAATATTTACGAACACAATTTCAACATCAGTTTGCATACAGGTTGCCTACCTCATCTAATTATATGTTAAGATAAACCTCGTATAACAACTATTGTTTCTTCATCCATTTTAATGTGTTTCTTATCAATGAAAGCTTCTCTCTTTCATCCGAGTGACCATAGAAACAGTAGACAATACTACCATCGACACTCAATGAAAAACCATTAATTTTCTCCGTTGGAATCGTGAATGATTAGAGACGGAATCGCATCTTGAAGGTTCGATCTAGGAGCGGTCGAAATATCGAGCACTTTTTCGGTTGTATCTCAGATAACGACAATGCCAACCGGGACCCGGAGGATCATTTATCAATTTTGAAATTGTCCGAAAAGGATGTGTCGTTTTAAAACGAATCTAGTCGGCGGGTCGGTATCGGCGGTCGAGATCGAAGTGACGGTGGGTGTGGTCCCCATTATATTGGTAGCCAGGAGACGGTGTCACTTTTCGATGTGGGCAAAAAAGAATTGTTGTCTTGTCTGTGGACGTTTGTTAATATGGTACGCGATATATATTAGGAGTAAGCCACGGTATTGGAGGTGTTTAATCAACGTTTTTAATGATTTGTTTTGGTTATTTTTTTCTGGTAGAGATAATCGATGTTTGCGTCATCCGAATTTACGATAAAATCTCGCAAATTCATAGTTAATGGTAAACAACTTTATTATCAGTAAATATATGCATTCTCTCTATAATTTATTTTGAATATAGTACTTGATAATAGGGCGTAAATATTCGTTTTTTAACATAGTTCAAATATATCACAAAATATTACATTATTACAATATATACAATACATGTTTTAATTGTGAGCCTCTCACCACATCTTGAACACATGATGGAGTGTAAGAGTATTTAGTGCGAAAATCTTGATATATAGTTACAATAATTAGTTTATTTTTGAAACAATTGAAGACTGTGTAATATTACCCATCGAACAATAGGTTTCTGTTTTTTAATAGTGTCATCGAGATATAATTTAATAGTTAAAAATATAGTTATTTTGTTCAAAAAATATTTTGCAGACATTTTTTCAGGTTATAAATATAACTACGTTTATTTAACAGTAACACTGAATTGGAATCTAGAAAGATGTATGTCACAGACCCTGTTTGTAAGATGGATTTACAAAAGTTGGAGAAATACATAAAAATATTGTATATTTTGTACATTTAATCAATCAGAATAATAAAAACTGATCCAATAAAGTCCGACATCTCACAACCAAAAGCACACCTAAAGGCGACAGGACGGTCCACCTACTGTTGCGATAGTCGCGGGTGTTAATCCTCCTGGGTTTATAGTTTAAAATATAACACAAAGATAATTTTATGGTTATAAAATATAACTTTATTACAAAACATATATTCCACAGTCCAGGAGGTGGACACAAATCGTCGATTAATACAAGAATCAAACGCTCTGATATTTATAACTGAAACGTTGTCTTTATAATACAAAGATATCAATTTTGTACCAGATTTGTTGTGTACAAACTCATAATCAACCAAGTATTGTATTCTCTTGATCTAGTTTCATTTAACATTTTTTGAAAAGTATTTTAAAATATTAAGTTATTTTTTTATTGAATATTTCTATTTTAGCTTGTTATTAAGATCCGACCTAAAACAGTTTAAAATATAACATAATGATAAGTTTTTGATTACAAAATATATATTACAGAGTACAGTAATTTAAATAAGTCTAAGACGTGATGTGAATTTTAAGGGTCACAAATGAAGAAAACGTCGATCAGTACAAGAAACAAACGCTCTAATATTTATAACTGAAACGTTGTCTCTATAATACATACGAAGTTCTCAATTTTGTACAAGATTTGTTGGTTAAAAACTCATAACCAACCAAGTTTATAATCTCTTGGTTTGGCTTCATTTGACTTTTTTTCTCGTAAATAAATTACAACTTATAAAATGGCGCTGTGAATCGAATGAGGATGGATAAAAAAATTCCTATTGACAAATGTTTTAAGTTGTTGAGTTATTTATCCATTGAATATTTCTATTTTAGTTTATTATGAAGATCCGAGCTAAAACAATTTACAATATTAAACAAAGATAATTTAATGATTACGAAATATACATCACAGAGTACAGTAATTTAAATAAATCCAAGAGGTGATGTGAACTTTAAAGGACACAAATGAGAAAACCGTCGATCAATATAAGAAACAAACGCTCTAATATTTATAACTGAAACGTTGTCTCTATAATACATACAAAGATATCAATTTTGTACCAGATTTCTTGGTTAAAAACTCATAACCAACCAAGTATTATATTCTCTTGGTTTGGCTTCATTTGACTTTTTTTCTCGTAAATAAATTACAACTTATAAAATGGAGCTGTGAGTCGAATGAGTGGATAAAAAAATTCCTATTGACAAATGTTTTAAATTGTTGAGTTATTTTTCCATTGAATATTTCTGTTTTAGCTTATTATGAAGATCCGAGCTAAAACAATTTACAATATAAAACAAAGATAATTTAATGATTACAAAATATACATCACAGAGTACAGTAATTTAAATAAATCCAAGAGGTGATGTGGACTTTAAAGGTCATGTATAAAGAAAACGTCTATCAATACAAGAAGTCAATACAAGCTCAAATATTTGTAATTGAAACGTTGTCTCTACAACACATAAGAAGATTTTTGTACGAGATTTTATTACGAGCTAGACCAAGTATTTTATTCTCTTGGTCTAGCTTCATTTAACTTTTTTGTTCTCTAACTAAAATTCTAAAAAACTTATAAAATGGACTGAGTTCATTGCGAATTTAATAGAGATCCTTTTTAAAAAGTATTTTAAATTATTAAGTCTTATATATATCCCAAATTAAAATTAATAAAAATGTATAAGTTCGTGTGGTTTGACTCGCTTCAAACTTCTCTAATTTATTGTGGGTTGTTCAGTAGTCGTATTATTTCCACGTTGCTGCGATTTAGCAATTTTATTTCATGCTTTATTGCCCTTATCTTGGATACCTCAGCAAAATTCACTTGATTTCGAGGTTATCATGTAGATATTTATTACTTACGATGCGATAAGCATTAGTAATTAATCGATCGCATCTTAATTAATTATTATTAATTCATTTAATTAATTATTTTGGCAGCATTAAGCTACTAATTTTTTAGTGCAATATCATACTTGCACCCCATAAGCCCAAATATGCTTTGTAATTACCTGATCATTAAGATACACAAAGGACCTTCAAAGAAGATTCTAACAACTACAAGAAAATTTTGTCTTGGAATGTTAATTTTACTTGAGATTCATTGTTTAATTTCAATTTATTAAAAGAATATAATGACATTAAAGATCTTCTAAATTAAATTACTAATGCATTGAAATGGTAACAATATCTCCGTATTGAATCCAGCTTCACTGACATTGAAATCATCAATTATCCTAATCCGTTTAAATGAAATGAACGACACCGTACGTATTTAGCATAATTGGTTTATTATCGACTAACTTAATTGCGTTTTTATTGGGTGTCTCGTGCATTATAAACCTTCTTGGTGGTATGTGGAAGCAGTAGGCGTTGACCATTATGCGCCGGTATCAACTTACATCGTAGGCGAGATAATAGTTCTCAATTGTTTTTTCACCAAGCAGTTACATGTCGCTGCTCACCGCCGAATTCACTTACCGATCTTTCATCATCGTCGTGCACTTAAAAACCCATTTAGAGAGGGCCACGCGTTTCGATTTCCGTGGCCCCCTCTCGGTAGCAGATTTGGTAGGACGATTAAATGTCGGCCGAAACATCACTATTACTATTATCATCGTCGTCGTCATAAAACGGTAGTGATAAATTTCAATAAAATCATCGCCGGGCTACTTTTTTGTTGTATGGTAATTTACAGTGGGCCATAAATTTCGACTTCAATGCTTTGAATGGCGATCACAGCAAGAACACGGGCCTCAGCTGGGTGTACGGGGCGCTACCACGTAATAACGGGCGTTTCACCGTCACCGGGAGTCCGGGACGACGTATCTCATTATTAGCTGACGTGTTATTTTTTTGTATATTTTAACGTCTCCTTTTACTAACGAGGGTCTATCTGGACTGGACCTACAGCTTATCGTGGGTGAGTGACTAACTTAGAAATCATCCCAGAAGACATCCGGTCTTACCCAGCCTGGTTACTGGCGTGACTGGGATTATTAATCCTTGTCGGATTTTGCACTCTAGCCTGGGACAATCACAAATGCTAAACAATCATAAACATACATTTACGGCCATGCCCCAAGGGGATTAGAACCCGCGACTATCGCAACAGTAGGTGGGCCGTCCTGTCGCTTTTACCACTGCCCCGACCAAGCCAGCTGACGCGTTATTTTATTCAGTTCGTTTGGTCGTGAGATGTCTGACTTTATTGGATCAGTTTTTATTATTCTGACTGATTAAAGGTACGAAATGTACAATATTTTTATGTATTTCTCCAACTTTTGTAGATCCATCTTACAAACAGGGTCTGTGAGATACATCTTTCTAGATTCCAATTCAGTGTTACTGTTAAATAGACGTAATTATATTTATAACCTGAAAAAATGTCTGCAAAATATTTTTTGAACAAAATAACTATATTTTTAACTATTAAGTAATATCTCGATGACACTATTAAAAAACGGAAACCTATTGTTCGGTCGGTAATATTACACAGTCTTCAATTGTTCTAAAAATAAACTAATTATTGTAAAAAGAAAGATTTTCGCACCAAATACTCTTATGCTCCATCATGTGTTCAAGATGTGGTGAGAGGCTCAAAATTAAAACATATACTAATCGAGCGCAGTGTATACCAACAATATATATGTATATATATTTGTAAATGACAATGAATGATGAATTTAAAATGATAATGAAATGGAAAAAATAATCACTGCTTTTTCCCCAAAATATTGTACGTGCAAGTTATTTTTAGCCAACTTTGAAAAAGGAGGAGGTTCTTCGGTTCTATATATATATATATATATATATATATATATATATATATATATATATATATATATATATATATATATGTTAACAGGGTAAGATAGCCAATACATTCTTTAAAGTTTAATATTCAGTTAATCATTTTTCTTCTTCTTTACGTGAGCCTTCCAGGTCAACTTCGTGTCCAATGTCATTCCTAAATATTTTGCTATGTGTGTCGATTTCTCTTATATATAAAACTGATTTAGTCAAAACAATCTTCATTACTTGCTCTTATTGTTAATTTTGTTTACTGACGTTTGAAATTTCGTTGCTGCCTCCTGATGGTCTTCCCTTACAGTTATTGTCACATTATCAGCGGCAAAAGCAGTTATTGTAGTATGTTGCAACTTAGAAATATCACAGGAGTACATCAAGTAAAGGACCTGAATGCTTAACCTTGGAAAATCTGTCTGAATATGTTTTGAGTATGATTTTAATGATTCTGCAAACTGTATGGGTAACGTCTACAAATTTTTTATAACAATCTAGTAATTTAGAATTAATAAGCTATTAGTTTTTTCCTAATTTGCTACTGTTTTAAAATTGCAAAATACTTATTCTACGATAGATACATTGGGCCTAATATCTATGTCACTGTCTTTAATGTGCACGGAATTTCACCTAAAACTTCACTGAACTAAATCAAATGGTTTTACTATATTTAAACTTGTAAAGTCATTATTATCTAGAAGCTGGAGAGGCTCAACATTGATATTCTATTGCTTTACGACCTCAGAGATAAACACCATAATTTCACACTGGTTTCAAGACTTGTTGGTAAAGCAAAAGCTTTTTATATACTGATAGGGTTGAATATCTACCCAATAATCAGTACAGTTCTTTGTACCTCAGGTTGAGTTCTTCAAATTTTTTCTAAGCATGTGAAAATCACTTTCCTCGCACTTTGGAGATGGAGATTTAGTCTAATCAGGTCTCTTACCCATGACGCTTGGTGTATTAATGAAATCACTTAGAAGGTACCGTTCTAGACCACCACATGTGACAATTTATAATAACTCTATAGAGAACCAGAAGCACATCAACCACATAAAATTATTAATGTTTGAGACTCCTTTCTTTAGTCCTTCCTGCGATTGTGCGCCCGTGCATTCGGTCCGTTTCGTTTCTTTCGCGCCGGCACTTCGTCTTCCCGCGTCCAACCCCGACCCGGCTTCGCGAGCTGATAAATTACGGACATCGAAACTACGAGGAACTTTTGCGCGGATACTTTTCACCTTTTGGAGGTTGAAATACGACCCGTGGGCACCGTCTGCGAGCCTCGTGACGTGGCATTTCGGAAAAAATATACGACGAACGCCCAACAATTAATCCTGGTTTCGGTCGGGTTTTTTTTTTCTGGCGAAGGCGACGATTTTTTCCGATGCCGGCGATAGGACGAGGGCCAGATGAAAGTCGCGGACGTCATCGGACGTCGGTACTTTTCATAATCGGCCGGCTGACCCAGTTAGCGCGTTTAATTAACAATTTTCGAACAAGAATTCAGCTGTCGTGTAGTTTGTGCCGGCCCGTCGACGAAAAAGAAACTATTTAGACATTTATTACATCTGACCTAATTTCGGACCAAAAACCAATATCGACGGCGTATAATAATAACAACCGGTGACCATCGAGCTGTCAATCGGGCCGGTGGGATGGGTCACCGTGGTCATCGGAACCCGTCGTGGACGTCGTTTCCGACCAAGATATCGCGTAATCGCCGGCCAGGAGGGTTCGATGGAGGAGAGAGAATCTCGCTAGACCATTCTCGGGCCCGAAGAATTTTGGCCGACGTCGTCTAACGGGACTGATACGTCGATGGACCGAGAGAGCGCAAGAAAAAAAATTGTTTAATTACCTTACGACTGCTTATAAACTGCTCGCCGTTGTAATTAAAATTTCTGATTTTCTCGCAGCGAGAGTAAAAGTAATTTCGTTTTGTAGATCGGAGGTTTTCGGGGTTCTTGTTGTCACCGGTTTCTTAGATAATGCCTTTCGACGGCATTCTTAGGAAGGCATTGTACCCGAACTCTAACGACTGGTTCGTATAAACTATTAATCATATCATAATTTGTTTTTTTTTTGTTTTTCTTGGAGTAACAACACTTTCAATCGATATAAGACCTATTGTTAAAGGCACGTAATGGCATAAATGTTTTTGTTTTATGTAAGACTCTATGAAAATTTCTAAGTTGTAAGTAAGTTTCTAAGTTTAAGTAACTTAAAAACTATGAAACTATGAACCTATAGGTCCTTACTTAGTCTCTATGGTAACAAAGTTCATGTATTACCAATGCTGTTTTTTCCTGTTAATCACTGATTCACACACACACACACACACATTCACATTCACATCACAGTTCACTGAAACAGATTTATGTAGAGGGATGGAAGCTGCGTCCACAGACGGTAGCTCTTTCACAAAAAAAAGTGATTCGACATAACAGGTCAATTAAAAAGTCCTCGACCCGACTGACACATCGATAGCGCTACTAGAATTAAATCCATATGTTTTTTTAGTTAGCCCTAACCCTCAAATGATATGTGTATAAACTTGATAGCTGTCGGATCATTAGTTTGTGAATTATAACATTTTGAGTTAAGCAACTTTTGTTATTATGAAAAAAATTAATAATTTTTGAAAGGAAAAAATACAGTTGAAGCAAAAACTTGGGTTGATACTGAGTTGACGGACATTGCCCCAGGAAAATCAACCATCAAGGATTGGTACGCTAAGTTTAAACGTGGTGAAATGAGCACCGAAGACGGTGAACGCAGTGGACGCCCAAAAGCGGTTGTTATCGAAGAAAACATAAAAAAAATCACAAAATGATTTTGAATGACCCTAAATTGAAATTGAATGAAATAGCAGACACTCTAAAGATATCAACTGAACGCGTACATCATCAAACGTGAGCTCACATTTGACCAAAAAAAAACGACGGGTTGATGATTCGGAGCAGTGTTTGAAGATGATCAAGCGTAATAAACCCGAGTTTTTGCGTAAATATGTGAAAATGGAAGAAACATGGCTCCATCCTTTCACTCCGAAGTCCAATCGATAGTCATCCGACTGGACTGCACACGATGAACCCGCTCCAAAGCGTGGGAAAACGCAACAGTCGGCTAGCAAGTTTGTATCGTCTGTATTTTGGGATGCGCATAGAATAATTTTCATTGACTACCTTGAAAAAGGAAGGAGCATCAACAGCGACTAATACATAGAGTTATTGGACAATTTGAAGGACGAAATCGCCGAAAACGGACGCATTTGAAGAAAAGAAAATGCTGCTTCGCCAAGACAATGTCACTAGTTAGTAAAAACGATGGCAAAAAAACCATGAATTGGGCTTCGAATTGCTTCCTCATCCACCGTATTCTCCAGCTCTGGCTACCAACCACTATTTCCTTTTCTCGGATCTCAAAAGAATGCTCGCTGGGAAGAAATTTTCGTCGAATGAAGAGGTGATCGCCGAAACTGAAGCCTATTTTGAACCAAAGGACAAATCGTACTACAAAAATGGTAGCGAAAAGTTGGAGGGTCGCTGTAATCAGTGTATCACTCTTGAAGGGAATTATGTATATTATATATATTATAATTTCAATTGACCAGTTAGTGAAGAAAAAAACGTTGGGCAATGTAACCTATATTATCAATCAATAGTCCTTTGGAACCTATAACCTGTAACAATAAAAATCCAGGAAAATTGCGAGTAGAAGGAAATCGGGGACGCCTCGTTATCAGAAAACGTGACATAAGGCGTCCATTATACGAGAATGACATATTTATCAACGATTCCCCTCTCCTACCTGTCCTCTGGGTCATTAATCTTTCCCGAAACAGGTGTATGAAAATCGACGTGTGTTCCCCGTCGCAGCTGTTTGAATTTATAAGTGGCAACGAATTAAACGATATTTAAGAAAATACCGTCCAATTATGTGCCGGTTGTTGTCCCGGGCGCTCGTTATTTTGACGAAAAAGAGACGAGAACTAAAATGATTCGGGGACCGTGAATTCGAAAACCACCAGGTCGATGACGTGGTGGACTACACGGTCGCATCCATTGACATTCTGGCGCGGTTCGACCGGCAACGATAGGAAATCGATATGGAAAGCGGCCGTTCCTCAGCCCCGGTAAAAACCGCCGCTGGCTAGACTCATTTAGTCGAGGACGGTTTGGCACAAACAAATGTCCCAAGTGTTTACGCGGTAGTCGGCCGAATCTGCGCTCATTAGCCTATGAAGGGGACCCATTCAGTGTTATGCGTCCAGTTAATTTTCCGAGGAGAAAAACAAACAGAAAAAAAGACGTTCTCGGTCGCTGTTAGTTTATGGTGGTGTCGGGACATGCACGAAGATTTTTAAGATTCTTATTCTATCCGTAGTTATTTATATGTTTAGTTGTATTGTTAATAATTATATATATTGTTATTATATTACTGGTTTCCATTAGTAGTAATTAATATACAAGCAACTGAAAGACTAATTAAACTAAAATTAAGTGTAACGCTTATGTGTTACAACTTACAAGTTCGTATAGTTTAGTTAGCTTCAAACTTCTGATTTCTTGTGCCTTGACCAGTAACTGTATTGCTTCCATGTTGTTGTGATTGAGTAAACTCATTTCACGTATTACAGCGAAATATTGGATAATCTCCTAGACCCATTTGATTTCGAGGTCATCTTTGTTTAAGTAGCAATTAGTATTGGTAATTATTCGAAGAACTTTGTTGTGACAGCGGTGGATAAGGTATAAGTCTAAACAAACTTTATATATTGATACACTGAGACTGATAATTTCTTGGATCTTAGGTTAAAGTAGCATCTTCCAACTAACTTGTACTGTGGATATTTATGTAATTCAAGTTTTCCAGTCCTACACAGCAAGATGTACCAAATGTATTTACGAACATGTTTATAACAATGAATTTACTGACATTTTTCGGTATATTTTAACAAAATATACGTTATTATTATACATATCCAATTAGTTATTTTAAAATGTGGTAAAACTGTAATTATTTAGTAAATTTTTGAATGTAACAGTTTAGTGAACATATTAATTAAACAAAAAAAAATCAAATAACATCATCATCATCATCATCATCAGTCCATAGGTGGCGCTCTTGGAGAGTCGTCCTCTTTCCTTGAGGACATTAACTATTCTTCACCAAATCTCGTAACTGTTGACTATTTCTAAATCGTTTGAAATAAAAGAATTAACAGGATAATGTTTGTATTTTAGCTCTTTGATACGTAACATCTCAGACCATCTATTTGTTCCCTTTGCCTCACTATTTCAGACATAAAGGTCGTTATAAATTATCTTTTTAGGATATTAATATTATACTAAGAAAATTTAGGTTCTCATTTAAAATTTTTGAAAAAAAAAATTAAGTACAAACACCATTTTAGGTAATATGTAATTATTTCTGTTTAAATTCGAAATTTACCAAAAATATTATTTAATTCTACGACTTGAATTATCAAAACTGATGTTTTTTATTAAAGGAAAAGACTAATTGAGGTGGGAAAAGTCTACACCAAACCCTACTGCACGTAACTCCACTCGAAATAACGGTAGCCCGATGCCTGACGCCCCACCACCATAAATATACAACCAACTATAAAAAGGGGTCTATTTTCAGTTATAGATGTCGCCAGTGATAACAACACGCTACTGCGCGGCGTGAACCTCAGTTCACCATTGTCCCCAGGACGAGGAAAAAAAACTATATGAAAGATAGGAATCAGTGATGCAGATAAGGCCGCGGGCGGGGTGACGGGGCACGCGGGGGGAATGGGAGGTACGTCCTCGTCCACAGTAAAACATAAAGGCCTTTTGTGACGCTCTACGCAAATCGATTTAAGTCTCTTTTTACTCCGGCAGTGAAAAGACCGGATATATTTTCGGCTTTCCTCTCTCTAGGCTTAGACCAATTTTTGGTTATTGTACCCGACGAGATGCTATCCCGCGATTACCACACCCACGCGCTGTTCTTTTCTACGTATGACTTATTCTAAATAAGTAAAGTAAGTGTTTCTTGAGCGTTTACAATAAGTATTATAGTGGATTGTACTGGCCCGGTTCATCAAGAGACAACAGTAGATTTCTATATAATTATCTTTTATGGGCACTGTAATTAATTTATTATCTTCGTGTTATTGTATTTTCGCTATAAAATGCGAGACATATACTGTCATATTATTACACTTCTCTGATAAAGGTTCAAGATTGGATCAAAATCTTAATAATGGAACATAAACTAAAACATGTTATAGTCCAGGTCCACGTCTGGTACATGGAAAAGGGAAAGGATGTCACATCATACATGCAAAGTTGCATAGTATAACATCATTAATATCACATATATAAAAAAACTTTGGAAACTGATGGACACTCTATATTTCTTGGGTCTGTAATATGCACGAATGGAAATATTCATTCGAAAGTAATTTTATTGGGAAAATGATTAAATGGGTTTGGTGGGTTACCTCATCACTATGGGTGAGATTTCACTATGATATCAATCACTATGATACTGGATCAATACAAATGGTGAATAAAATTAAAAGGTAATATACTAAAATTATTATTATAATATTTTTGAACCAATTGGATCCATATAATTCGCGAAAAATTGGAAAAAAAGGTTATAGAAGGAAAATAAAAGACAAGAAAGCAGTGCTGAAATCAGTCATTTAAGATACGAACTGTTTTAACATCTAACTTATGTGTTTGATTTAACACATCTGATTTCTTGGCCTTGAAATTTCACATCTTGAAATATTGTTTCGTGGAAAATCTTACCACAAAAAGATTGACAATGACAAGTGGATATATTACCACAATTCCAAGTGCTGGTAGATATAGGTTAGCACAGAATAGTCATCCTTATCTACACCAAACCAATCTACATCAATATACGGTGGAACTAGCAAGGTGTAGTATATTAGGAGCTGTAAAAACTGAATGAAACTGTTACTGAAGGCATCTAGAGATATCAATTGATCAATTTGAATGACGTATACTAGTGAGTAACAGATGCAAAGTTATCCTCAAGATTTACGAAGGATAAACTGTTAATTGCAGTTTCTACTGTACTCAGAGTGAGTACAGCGTCTTCTGGTCGCCCTATCTTCAGGCTTATGAAGTACTGGCTATCAGACGAATCCAAAATGCTGAATAAGTGCACAAATTGATCGATGGTCGGATGGTTCTTAAACCAACGTCGTTCTTTCGACACGATGTCGCCAACCTACCAAAAGTATAAACAAAGTTTTAAAAAATGATGGAACATGTTTTGATTTATATAACAAAGGGGCTGAAAAGTCCCTGGCCTAACACCTAAATGGCGCTGATTCTTTTGTATTCACGATTTTTCAGTTAGTACTAATCTTCGAAAGAAAGCTGTTAAAATATCTTGATATTATACTCGTAAATTTGTGAGTTATTGTGCTAAGAATGACACTAGTTTTGTTATTAACATTGGTTCTAGATGGGAAAAAATATTGTTCTTGCGAAGCAATAACTTGAAAAGTATGAGTTGGTCGGGACATGGTCAAACTGCACAGACGTCGGTTTCGTCCGAATCCGTTCCTGGAAGAACGACTCCGCGCCTCATTGTTATGCATTTTCGGTCTTCTGGTCCGATTTTCAGGGTGGCGTCGCCCGAACGGACGAAGGTGCAGACGACCACGGTGGCTTGCGACAGAGGCAGTGAAAATATTCAGGTTCTCGTCGGTCAACTGAATTATTCTTGTCAAGTGTGTTTGGGCGATTGTAAACCTTCTACGGACCGTGGGTTAGTTAAAATATACTGTCAGAGCCGACCGGGTACCACATATTTACTAACTCGCCAATACTTTTTAACATTTTTACCATGGCTGCACTTCTCTTCTTCGTTTTGCCTCTCCGTTTCTCCTCGGTCTGCTTCTTCGTCTCAACAATTGAATCAATTATTTTATTCCTCCGACTCGCAATCATTCACCGTACCGTATTAACAACCAAGTGACTGATTCCCCGAGGAAAATTGCTCGAAATAACGAAAATATGTTTTCAAAATTGACGATAATGCTGCTGCATGATATTACGACTTCTACAACTCGCCATATGGGTTATTTACGGCTTTAATATAACGTATTAATTATTGCTGATGAATCGGACAGGTTGATTGACAACGGACCGAAATGGAAACGGGATTAGCCTTATTAGTGAGCTTTTTAAATCGACAGCAATCAATAAATATAAAAATTTGCAGAAGAAATACCGCGTTTTTCGTTAATTAAACCTGATATTACGTGTACGACTTAATTTTTACGGATTCGTTCTTTGAACTTAAAGCTATATTTAGAATAGAAGTATTTTCGGAATGCTTGGTGGGTTAGATTCGAGGTTTAACAACAGCATTGGACAAGTATATTACGAGAAGACAAGAAGAATTCCTGGTCCAGGTTTAAAAAAAAATGATCGAGTCCTGGTTCCTTTTTTTTGAGGAAAAAACTTGAAAACCTTTTTTAAAAATTAACAAATAAAAACTAAAATTAGAGGTAATGATTATTTTATAGCTCACAATTAGTAAGAAATGATATTAAGTGAAGTAAATAAACTTTTAGCTCAGCAAGATATCAGTTGTTTAATAGATTTAGAAAAGTTAAGTTATACACCTAATAGTTTAACTAGTTTACTATATAAAATGTTATTGAATTCTTTTGAATATATAAACGTAAAAGCTTACTTAGGATACAATATTTTGTTCTAAATTAAAAAAAAAACACCTAAACTATTCTAAAGAGTTATTAGGTGGAATCCCATTTATATATATATATATATATATATATATATATATATATATATATATATATATATGTATTCTAGCAACCAAACTCCAAAAAATATAGATTTTGTTTCATCATCTGTTTGTCTTTTTAAAAACGAATGAAAAACTCTCGAAAAGCTTTTAAAATGTTACCAGATATTTTCTTATTAGATAGAAGACCAAAATTCGGCTACCCCTAAAATTAAACATTATTTACAAGAGAATATGCGATGGTTAGGCATTGATAATATATCGAATAAAACAAAAAGATTTTATTCTGTTAGATATCTTATATTTTTAGTTAAAATAGCGTTAAATTTGTATTTCAAATATCAAATATTATTCAGTCAATATCATATTAATGATTATTCATTAGGTGGTATCTCACCGATGTTTGTTTTAAGTAACTAATCTGTAAAAACATAAAATAACATAAAAAACAAGATACTATAGATAATTAGTATAATTTGCCGCATAGTTACACTCAGTGTAATTTAAAGATAATAAAATAATTAAATGAAAATAAAAGGTAAACTCAATCTCGACGTTGAGTGTATTTTGTCTCTGTAGATGTCGTCTTACGACTCCAATAATACCAACCTTTCATCTACCGATTATAAGGCTGAGTAGATATAAAACACTATCGACTGTAGCATCTGAAAATGTACCTTGTAATCTTGTTGAAGAGATCGTTTATATAGTTTCAAGCGGCTCCCCTGTTGGCTTCCACCGTAATATGATATTGTCTAACATTTTCAATCATTTCGAATTCTATTTAAGTATTCGAACTAGTCGAACAACCAATTACTGCTTATTGTCGGCGACTCGAACAGGAATTCCATCGATTTTATGGCATGATTCGTACGCAACGTCCCGACGTACAAGTCATAAAAGTCGTCACTAACAAAGAGGATTTAATAAGAGGTCCGTTTTCCGGCGCTGTGAGCGAAATCGTCCGATATTAGCGATCGCGTCCAGTGTGTAAATTCTCGGGCGATACGAGGATTTATCTGGCGCGATTGCGAAGATATCGGACGGTAGGAAGATCATTAATCATCGACGTGAAGACGCCGTCGATTCTAAACATCTGGAACTATTGTTGTTTCGTTTCACACGGGCCTGTGTTTGTTTTAGGTTTCCTTTTAGTATTGCTGCTTGTCCGTCTTTATGTCGAACACGAATTTTATTGAGCGCACTGGGAGATGGAACTGAAAAAATATATTTTAATTAAATTGGTACTGTAGCAGTTTGTATTTCCCTACCGGGGTGCGAACAAACTGCATCATTCGGTGTTTAACAAATAATATCACTGCTGTTCTTCCAACAGAGATTGAAATGATATAATCAGCTGCCTGATGTTATATTTTATCGACAAGATCAAATACTGTTTTAATCAGGTCATACACTAACCTAGTCGGCTTGTTTCTTGATCATAAGAAAAATATTCGCAGGTTGTTGCTTAATAATTGGTTTAGTTCAAACAAAATAAGTATTATATGATATTCCTAATATTACCTGTGTTTTTTTTTAATAGAAGTTTTAGAATATATTGTATATAAGAGTTCCAAGTCTAATTGCAAACATGCTCTAAAATATGTTATGAACTCTGGTGTTATATTTTGTCGATAATATCAAATACTGTGTTAATCAGGTTATATATTGACAGAATTAGATTGTTCGTTGGTCGTAAGAAAAAATGTGCAGGTTGTTACTAACCCAGTGAAAAGTAAATTATGTTCGATAAAACTTAATTTCTTTGCATAATATAGTATTTATGAGGCCTAACCGAACATTCCTAGCCGAAACAATTTAAAAAATGGTGTTATCGTCGATTTTAACCAGGTTGTGTATTAATAAAACCTAACTGCTTGTTTAGTAGACAACGAATGACATTCTTAGTTTAGACTAACATTAATGAATCACATAAAATAAAACCAAGATAATAGGAAAAGTTAACAAACCGCTCTTATTAGAAACTTTAATATATCTCTAAAGACTGCTTGGATGACAAGCAGTATATTTCTACACATGACAATGATTTAATAATTGTAAATGTTCTATTCATATATAAGATATATGTGGATTTAACTTCAACCATCTTCCAGGGCAGAAACTGGGCAACTAAAGAATAATATCAGAAAATTTTGTTTTTGTCTGTAATATGAAAAAATCCTGAAAACATATCTGAGGCTTGAAACATGTGATACTACGAAAGGAGGTTTTAATTTTGCATATAGCCCTGAATGTTCTTAATAAAGACATTTTAAAAAAATGTTGGAATAATCTCTTTTGTACCATTGGTGGAGATGATGATGTACCTTTAAATGTTATTAGAGAACAATTGCGATCTAATACGGATATCCTTGGCAGTGCGTCCTTCGAACTTAATGATAATGGCGTATCCCAACAATGCCTGTGCTCAAGCTGATTTTAATTTATGATACGAAGATTAGCAAATGAATGAAAATAAAAAGGAAGATATAAAGAGAGAGGATGATGAGGACGTTTTCCTTAAAGTTAGAAATGTAGAGAATGACGCGCAAGATATTAGCAAGATTTTAACTAAGCTTTAGATTGGACTAAAAATAAGCCTTATACACAGACCTAGAAAGTAGAAGCATTTACTGAATATCTGGAAAAAACCTCCAAGCCAAACGAAAGACATAGAAGCTGAAAATTAGATGACTGTATTAGTCACGCCGAAAGAACTAACAAAATTTAGCGAAACTGACATTGATCCCAGGAAATCACCAAGCTATGATTTAATAACAGGAGAATTACTGCAAAAACTACCAAGGCAGGAAATTATAAAACTCACCAACTTGATCAATACAGTATTTAGATTAAAATATGTCCCAGACATTTTTAAGATGGCGGAAATTATAATAATCCCAAAACCTGGAAATTCATCAAACGAAATAAAAGTCTATAAATCTATATCACTGCTGCCAATAATATCTAAGGTTTTTGAAAAACTGCTATTGAAAAGAATAAAACCGATCATAGAGAGAAAAATCCTAATACCAACATACCAGTTTGGATTTATTAACAAGCACTCAACAATAGACCAGATCCACAGAATAACAGATGTTATTGAAAAAGCCTACGAAAGTAAAAAAGTATGCTCAGCCATATTCTTAGATGTAGTACAAACCTTCGATAAGGTTTGGCATGAAGACCTTGTTCAAAAACTACAGAAAATGTTACCAAAACAACACACCGAACTACTAAAATCGTACATTGGAGACTGAATGTTTAGAGTTAAACAAGAAGAAGCTTACTCTACAATAAAAGAAGCCACAAGGTGTACTACAAAGAAGTGTACTGATGTCAATGCTTTATCTACTTTACACTTGTGTTATACCACAAATGGAGAATATTACGATGACTACATTTGCTGATGATACTGCGATTATAGCTGTCGGAGACAATAGTGATGAAGCCACATGAAAATTACAACAGGCAAGCGACAATATAAATAATTGATCTCAAGCTTAGAAAATAAAAATTAACGAAAGTAAATCTGCATGTGCAGTTCACTTACAATCAGACCGTACAAGCAACAATGCTAGATATTTCGGACTGAATCTTGATGCAAAATTTCGCTGGAAGGAACATATGAAGAAGAGAATAAAAGATTGTTATTGTCTAATTGGAAGATAATCACCATTAGTACATAATAAATTGCTATCATATAAGCAAATACTGAAACCTATATAGACAATAGTTCAATTATGGAGATGTTCTGCAAAGAGTAACATAAACAAAATACAAATTTTTCGCAACAAAATCCTGAGAAGTAGTGTGGGCGTTCCCAAATACTAATCCTCGTCGAAGTCTCTCGTTATCCATGTCTATTACTGCCTTTCTTGTTGCCTCCTTTGCCAATCTGTCTACCCTTATCAGGGTGATAAAAATTTAACTAATTACCCGTTAGAATTATACACATAATTTAACACACAATAAATTGCATGTAAAATAATATTACAACACATGATTCTAATTATCTCGTAACACAATAAAAAACAAATTTTAATTACTACGCATAATTAGTTGATGGTCAAACTGAATGCCTATTCATAGATTGTGGACGAAGACTGAAACAACGCTACACACGCCGTACCGAAAAACGACGAGATTTAGAAATGTTGTCGAAACAAAAGATTCCGAGTTGCATCAGTCTTGAACAATATGGAATTAATTAACAGCCCGGCTGTTGTTGTCGCAACCGCCATTGTTTTCGCTATCGGTTTCTTCTTCTTCTTCTTCTTCTTCGGGCGCTCGGGAGACTTTCGGTCGTTTTATGCAAAATTTTACGCGCTCACCTATAAACCCTGTTTACAAAAAAAAAAGATCGAGCCGATAATTAATTGCGTTATTAAGAATTGCCAACCGACGGATTTTATATGCTTTTAACTTTTAAGGTCGAGCGTTGCTCCTTTGTTTTTGTTCGCCGGTTTCGTTTTTTTTCCTCTGGTTTATTACTCACAAATGGCCTCCGGTCGTTTTAGTCGACGCTCCGCGGGCCTATAAATATGTAATAGAAGACGTCGTAACTGGACGGTTTGTCGAAAGTGTCACGAATGTACCAGAAACGAAAGTAAAATTATTAAATTATCGTAGCAGTTTGTACTAACCCTGTTGGCCGAGAACAAACTACACAATAATTTGTGTTAAAAATATTTTTAAAGATATATCCAATAATTCGTCAACGATATAACACGAGTTAGCACTATTAAACTATTTTCATTGGGACTATGTAAAATAATATCTATAAAAAGGTAATCCAAATGCATCATTTTGGTTTAATTGAGAAACGTTCAACTATAGATAGTTCTCTCGTTTCTCATGTTCAGGCTTTTTATAAGCATGAGGACATAACAGTTTGCAGAATTGTTAACATCTTGTATTTCGTAGAGTCTTCCACTAGTGTGGTGGTTGTACACCTGATATACATCGACGATACATCTAAGTTTTTGCTGATGAGATTGTCATAATGACTGATAATTTTATATGTGCTGATATTTTACAATGGTAGTATTAGCAAGCCGGAGATATACCTTCACGTACGAACTTTAAAAAAAATTACTGAATACTATTAACATGCAACTAATAATTTCATTTTAAACGGTGTAGAATTACTTTTATATTAGAATGTTCTGTGGGTCTGTTAAAAGGAATGGAACTTTTCTATGAAATGGTATAATACCCCACATATGTTTTATTGTATTTTAATATGTTAATTGGTATTTTCAAATAATATACTATAATAAATATAGATAATTCAATAGAACTTATACTTAATGATTGAAAAAAAAACTAATTTATGACATAACTAAAAGTGATCGCACAATAACTACTAGAGCTTCACTACATAGTATAAAACAAAGTCGCCTTTTCTGTCCCTATATCCCTATGTGTGCTTAAATCTTTAAAACTACGCAACGGATTTTGATGCGGTTTTTTTCAATAGATAGAGTGATTCAAGAGGAAGGTTTATATGTATAATACATGCATAATATACTAAGGCAACATTGCTAATTTTAGAGGTTTCTAACGTGATGTCGTAAATTAACCTATTTTTTTAGGCTTATTTAGCAATTAGCAAAAACGCTGCCTAACCCTACGAGTTAGATCAAATTAATGTACTACAGTATTGTACACCATAAAAAGGTCTACAAAAAAGTCCGCGATGGTATATGTTTATCTTTTAGGGATAACCCACATTAACCATTTTTATTGTTTACTTTTTACGTGAGAAAATGGCTTATTTACGAAGCTATTTTAAGCAATACGGCATTAATCCTTATCGAATTAAGTACCTTAAATACAGTGTGCAATTAATATAGATCAATATGGTTCCTTACAGCATGTAAATTAAACAAATATTTTGGGAGATAGTACAAATTTAAAATTTGCGTTTAAGAATGTGTAATGTAATAAAAATTGTATGAATTTAGATATTCCAAAGATAGCAAGAAATCTTCATAGTAAGTATAGGGGAAGAGGAATTGTTTTACTCCAAATCTAATGCGTGCAGGCCAAGGGCAGTAATGAATGAACCAAAAATACTGGATCGATTTTAATCATGTTTTCATTGAGTGACATAGGCATATATATTTTATGCCCGTGCAAAGTCGGAGCGGGCCGCTATGTTTTTATATACAACGTTCATATTTTTTCTGTAGTGTATTTAATTTAGTATCAGCATTGCACCCGTGCGAAGCCGGGGCGGGTCGCTAGTTTTTATATAAAGTAAATGTTTTATTTATTATTGAACGGAAATATTTTTTAACAAAAATCAAGGGAGTAATCGAAATAATCGGAAAATCGGAGTAATTACTTATTATTGCCATAAAAACAGTCAAAAGTATTCTACTATTTAACATGCACATTTTTAATCTTTTTGCCCTATTACATTAACAATATTGAAAAATATCGTTCCAAAATGCTGCTATATTAATATACAATAAAAATATATATTTACAAGTAAACTACCAAAAAAAAATTATAAAACTATATATATTACATACAAATCTATGTAAGTATAAATTTTGTAAATTTTTCTCAAGGTCGCGGGGCTAGGAGCAAAGCCAAAACGTTAAAAATTAGTCGAATGAAACTACTAGAACCAAAAATAGTAACTAAAAGTACACCACCAAAACAGTCGATAGTCGATTTCAGTCGATAGATCCTATCAATTGATCCGATCGATGCTCATCCTACCGGTTGAGCAGCAAGTACCAATGATAAAACATTGATATCAAAATGAGTGTACTTATTTCTTGCCGAAATAGCATGAGTTTTAGGATTTTCTGAAATTCAAACTCAAAGACACACATAAATCCTTCAAATAACAATAATTGGTCACCGTTCTTCAAAAAAAAACACCATTTTAGTACCACCTAATCGACAGTACAACGTTCCTTGATGATATTTGATCAATTTCTTTCGCTTTAGCATGTCCCCGGTAAAGTAGTACCACGCTTAGTTCCTCGATCCGCTACGAATTCCAAATATTCAACGAACAATACGAATAATTGCAATTGAATGAATGTTGAATTTCGAGCGTTCGAACTATAAGAAGAATGTCGAAGCGTTCGGTATTTTTTCTTCATCTTCGGCCGAATCATTATTAATAAACTTGACGTTGATCGATTGTAATGCTCGGAGGACCACTCGTTGTGGTTGTCAAGACCAATAGCACTGGATTACACGAAATATTCTCGACAGTGGACCGGGTCTTCTCGGCCGCAGAGTTTGGCGATAATATAATTAGGCCTTATTATGTTCGTGTTAAGGTTGATTTTTTTTCGACTAGTCTCCACTAACTGTATCGAAGACATACAATCAGGTTTCTGATATATATATATATATATATATATATATATATATATATATATATATATATATATATATATATATATTTAAAATAAATAATTACTAGATATTATATATTGCGCGCCATGCTTTACATTTCTAATTTTAACGAGAACGTTCTCATCGTCTTCAGTGTTTATATCTTCTCTCTTATTATCCTTATCTCTTATCACTCAATTTTAAACACTTACATGATGTGGGCAACATATTCGTAAATATACTGAATCATAATATGATAATATGACTCTGACAATATGATCATAATATGAAGAGTGTGAACAAGAAGGCGGTTCGATATAAAATATTGACAGATTAACCAATTTTTTTACCGGCCATCAAACTGTTATTACTGAGCCGTGCTCTGAACCTTTGTATTATCGCATGATAGACCGTCAGGATTAGCTCTCACAACATCTATGGCGAGGAAACCTTCCTCATCTGATACTTCCGGTGCAAAAGCTGTGAAGTTTGAATATAATCTCTTCAAAATAGATGACTTGATGACGATCTGAATTGATAATTAAACTGTTGTTATAAAATAAAATCATTTAAACATTATAGGACATCCAATGCATAAGAGGTCAATTGAAAAGTCTCCATAGTAAAACACCTTTTTTGGCAAAATTAGTTGTTTTTATTCAACATAATTCCCTTCAAGGGTGAAACACTGATTATACCAAGACTCTACCTTTTCGATATCATTTTTGTAGCACGATTTGTCCTTTGCTTCAAAATAGGCCTCAGTTTCGTCAATCACCTCTTCATTCGACGAGAATTTCTTCCCAGCGAGCATTTTTTTGAGATCTGAGAACAAAAGATAGTCGCTGGTGGCGAGTTCTGGAGAATATGGTGGATGAGGAAGCAATTCGAAGCCCAATTCATGGATTTTTGACACGGTGCATTGTCTTGGTGAAGCTGCACTTTCTTTTTTTTTCAAATGCGGCCGCTTTTCGGCGATTTCGTCCTTTAAACGGTCCAATAACACTATGTGATAGTCGCCGTTGATGGTCCCTTCTTTTTCAAGGTAGCCAATGAAAATTATTTCATGCGCATCCCAAAATACAGACGTCATAAATTTGCCAGCCTACTGTTGCGTTTTCCCAAGCTTTGAAGCGGGTTCATCGTGTGCAGTTCACTCGGATGACTGTCGATTGGACTTAGGAGTGAAATGATGAGCCATGTTTCATCCACTGTCACATATCGACGCAAACACTCGGGTTTATTACGCTTGATCATTTTCAAACACTGCTCCGAATCATCAACATGTCTTGCTTTTTGGTCAAAAGAGAGCTCGCACGTCACTCACCTTGCACAGAGCTTTATCATACTCAAATATCCTATTTCTAAGTCTCCTATTTCATTCAGATTCAATTTACGGTCATTGAAAATCAATCATTTAAACTTCTTATACCAATCCTTGATGGTTGATTTTCCTGGGACAGTGTCCGGAAACTCGGCATCAAGCCAAGTTTTTGCTTCAACTGTATTCTATCCCTTCAAAAATCAATATTTTATCAACACGCTAAATTCCTTTTTATCTTTTTTTTCACAGTAACAAAAGTTGTTTCACTCAAAATTCTATAACTCACAAACTAATTATCTGACAGCTGTCCAATTTATACATGTATCTTTTGAGGGTTAGGGCTAACTAAAAAACATATGGATTTAATTCTAGTCGCCATCTATGTGTCAGGATGGGGACCTTTCAACTGACCTGTTATATTATCAAGTGACTTAAGACTGTTAATTATACAGCCACAACGGTTTGCAAGTTCGGTTTGTTTTATTATATTTACATATTCTAGGCGCGTTTTTTTTTGTAGTGGTATCACCCGGCGGCTTAACATTCTTGATTCAGAATTATATATCGAAGTAATACATTTTACTTTCATTAAGGAGCATATTTACCTTTTACGCTTAGTTCTTATTTCCTTCGGTACAGTGTTTCCTTGTAAAATCATTTTGATACCACCGTATTTCTCCTTAGTTTGTTATGTTACTACCTGTATGCGTCTTTCTTGATAAAACTAGATTTAATCACTGCATTCTTCCTAATGCATTTGCCATATCTGCAACATAGTTAGTATTCTTTCTCTCCTCACATATTTTAACCAAACCGTTAGTATTCATTTAATTGAGTCCTTAATTATATCAAATTCGGACGCCCGGCTTCACAACAGCGCGGAACAAAAGAAATCAACTACCGTACACCAACAAAGCCGTTCGATTCTCGTCCTCGGCCGGGAGAGAAAAAAAGGCTAAAATTGGTTTTCGAGTGGTTGGAAAGGACCACTTAAACGCGTGGCGCTCAGACTTTCGCTCGGTCATTGTTACCGGTGGCTGAAGAGGTACAAACACTTCGCTGGTTTTCACAATAACTCTTAAATAAATGCCGTCGCGCGGTGAATAGGAGAGGAGAAATGGTCGGCGCCTACGGTAGAATAGGCTTAGACTGAACTCCGGGGGCATTAAGGGATTAATGACCGACGGAAGAAAGGGCATCGGGATGGTGCTTCGGTGGCAAAAGTCTCTTAATGACGGTGGGGTTTACGGTATGAGATTCAGACGGGTCGATTCACGGAAAACACTAATTTCTTTCGTTTCTAATCGCGTCGTTATCGTCAATCTGCTTGATAATCTTGGTGGTATTAGTTCTGTTTGGTTTGATTATGACAAAAACTACTTAGTTGGTAGTTTCGCACAAGTAATAGAAATCGTCCATTATATATTTATGAAGGTGAATGTCATGGATTTTGTTTTGAAAATCTATTTTAAATTAAATGATTGATAATCTAAGTATAACTAACAAATCAGCAAATTTCAACCAAAACAAAATTCTTCAAAATTCATCCAAAAACGACAAGCACCACTTCATTTAACCCAAACCTCTGTGTTTGGCTTTTAATCTGCGAATTCGGTTCACCAAATATTTATGTTTATAGAAATTAGCGCGGGAATCAACTTGAAGAATCAATTTGCTTTTAATGTGCTTATTATGCTTTAGCAAACAATAAACTATATTCTCAACTATTTATTAATTTTATTCACTTATATTAATTATACATATTATACTAGATAACTCATTTTTCGATATTTTATAAACATTGGTTGTTATTTCAACACATTTTCTCTATACATGTCAACTGTTCTATCTAATTATGTCCAGAGCATCCGAACTATTTTGAAACTTCGTAAAAAAAATATTGCCCATCGACGTATAAACCATAAATAATAAAAGTATCTTTACATATAGAGACACAACACTCTGTCACTTGACGCTGTTAGTTCAATTTGATCTTTGTCTTGATCGCATTTATGATGTGGTTTGTATTATCTCTGAAAATAATAACAGCATGTTCACTAAAACAACTTGTTTGAAGCTTATAATTCTTGATTAAGTCTAGATCTTGTTAGCTGATGCTATTAATGGTGATGAATTAATCAAGGAATTTAGTTTTGGTGTCGTTGGATTACTAGTTGATTTGATGTTTGAGTACAGCCCCATATTTGAACCACACAAGTCCGAGTAGGAACTATAACAGACTGATCTCTTTGATTTCCGGTCAAATAGGGTGTATCTTCCGACTAACTATAATAATTATTTGATTTTGAGCCTCATCTGCTCCGTTTTTGGCTTTATTAGAAGCTTTAGACTTATACCAGCATTGGTTCCACTATTACGATATAATATTTATGGTTAACGATCAGTGTTATATAAATTATCAAAAAACAGTTGATGAACTTCATCAAAATTACAATAAATGCGTTATGAATTAAAGTGAATCAAGTTTCAAATAATTTTCACAAAAATAAGGACAATAATATGGACAAGGTTGTTTAATCAAACAGTGTCGAAAATTAATTATCTAATATCTTTAATGCCTTGTGGGATATAATTCTAACAAAATATCAATAATTTATCTATATAATGATACACACTTCAGAAAATGCCTGATGCCTGACCTTTTTTAATCCCACCTATACCTCCTCCATGACCGCAGTAGCCATTAGTACTTGTGAAATAATACCGTCATTGTTCCTGTTCAAATACTTTATGGATTAGGTACCTACCAATCTTAAGTCATCAGCCAAAAGGGATAATAATCTGCTTTTATTTTGAAAGGATTTTACCTAGACAACAAAAACCGCCCTGTATACAGATCTGAGTAAAATGCATGCTTTACTTTGGTTAAAATACAAATTACAAATTATTATCTCGCATATATCTAAAATACAAAATCATATAAATACAGAAATGGAACTGCAATCAATGTTAATCAGTAAAAGAAGAATTTCCTTTAATGAACAGTATCAAATAGTCTCTGGTTGGGGATTGAAACAACATTTGCTACATTATCTTCTTTACTATTTCTGCTGCTGCTGCTGTAATTACCAGACTTTATTTCATATTTTTCTCTTGTAATTTATCTTGAAGGCATGAATTGCAAGCTGTTAAATTTTTTGTCTCTTATGTGTTGTGATGATTTCTATAAACCAACGCATTTTATATTTAGGATAATGACTGTTATTTACTTACTTAACAGGTCGTAAATATAACTTTTATTACTAAGCTAGTAGATTATACTATTTAACTGCCTTAAATAAAGGTACATATTCACATTTTGAAGAAGTCGTTGAAATAAAAATACATATTTTGTGATTGAAAACATGGCGTATTAATGCCAACGAAACAAAATCCACTCATATAAGTTTTATGTTACGTAAAAGAACATGTCCAACAAGTCTATATCAATAATTAACTTGGAAGAAGCACATACCCGCCAAACGGAAACAATTTGAACTTAAACGCTACCAAATGTATTGGCTTATCGGGCACTAATCTAAGTTATCATTAGAAAACAAGATATTTTTGGGTCATATGGAATCCACCTATGGTGAACCGCCAGCAATATATCAATCATACAACGGTACCAAAATAAAGTATTGCGTGCCATTGTCGATGCTCCGTACTATGTGTCAAATGAAGTGATACAACGCAATATTCCTTTAGAATCAATACTCATTAATCAGCTAAATACTAGTTATAGTGAAATGCACAGTCTAAAACGTCTAAGACTATCCGATCTGATTATCGGACATATATAGACTTTAGAATAAGTTTTAGAACCAATTAATTAAATTTGTATTTTATACAGGAGATCACTTAATGAAGTGATTTTCTACATGCCATGGATATATATAATATAAACATAACAAATACGTATTGCCCTCTGGAAAGATTGTGGAACTAATAAGTGTAACTAATAAGAAAAAAAAACAAGTAATTCAAATACTACCCGACCCTGCCTGTACATGTATTTATAAATGAAGACTGGACGCCGTTTGATCTGAAAGGATTCCCGACGTATCCGAGCGAACGCTGATCAACAGACATAACTGACGATGATACAAAAGCGCACTGTGACACGTTTGACATTTAAACCGAACTGACAGCCACTTTTTCCGCCGGTCAGAGAGCGGGGCCCGGCAAGACCGCTGGTGTTGGCTTACGATCTGAACGATTCTGAACCTTACGCAAGACCGCGTCGAACGTAACAGCCATCATAATGTATGGTAATGTATGTGCTCCACATATTATCTTTGTCGGTGTCCGAAGAAGCCCCGCTCGGCCCACAGGTTCCTCATTCTTGCATTCTACGCTCTTTTTTTCGTTCCTCCTTCTCGTCGGGGAAAAATACCGGAGATTCTTCATCAGTTATGATCGCTATGTCGTTGAATATTCAAATCAATTCAAATATATATATATATATATATATATATATATATATATATATATATATATATATATATATATATATATATATATATGTATATATGTATATTAGCGACGTCCAAACAGACACTGTCTGAGCTTTCTTGAGTTAGGATGCTTTGTTAAGTTAGGATGTTCAAAGAAAAAAATGTCTGTAATCCTATCTCAGCGCCCCTTTCGGATCTGGAAATAAACCTAAACTATTCTCTAAACAATCAAAATATACACCCAAAATTCGATCAAAATCGCTCCAACTGTTTAGCAATAGTTCAGGACATAGAATAGACACAAGGACAGAAAAATTAATGATTTTATATACTCCTTATAATATTTGTTTATATTTATTATAAGATTTATTACGATCGTTTACCGCAAAAATTTAACTAATATTTTATAAGATATAATATACCACTAAATACCACTAAAATTTAAATAATACTTCTATTTAATTATATAATTTGTTTGACACATATAAAGTGTGTTCTTTAGTTAAATTAGTATATTTTCTATGAATTTGTTGGTACTTTTGATGCTATTTTTAATAATATAGTTAGGGACTAACATGCGCTTTATTTCAGATGGTATTTATGATAGTTGTGTAAGTCGAACTATGTGCAATTTATCAATATCATTAGAATTATAATTCAATATCATTATTAGAGTTAGAAGGAAAGAGTGATACCAAAAATGTCTCCCTTTTTCAATTAACTAATAATTAGCAAATATTAACAATAGCAACAATTAACTAATAAATTTAATAAAAATATATCTTTTATGCTCTATGATTTCTTAAATATACTAAAACAAATTTAGAAAACTTATAGAGGAAAAACCACGTTCCTAATTTGCATCAAATTATTTTATTTTAAGAAACAATAAAGGCGTTTTGTATTGACAGTAGGCACGATATGATCATATGTAATCTTAAGTAAACTAGGACCTCATAAACCCCTCATTCCTCATATCTTAAGCTAGAACAATGATGATGTACGTGGTACCCTTTGGACAGCTTTTAGTTCTGGTAAAACTGTTTGTGACCTTCTCTTGGATTATCCTCTAAACTATACTGTTTTTTCAACATTTCCCTTATATAGCTTATATGGAGAGGTTTTTTAAGCTTCATAGTCTCACTTAACGTATTCATTCGCTTTTTGTAAGCTTCTCTGTCCAAATTCCAGCAATCTAATTTCAGAGTGATATGCTTATTTAACCTAAAAAATTCCAAATGCTGTCTTTTATAATTCCTATAGTTCTTTGAGCAACTCCAATATAATTCTGATGCTCTTACAGCCTGTACTGTGATTCTCGGTTAAAAGAATAAATTCAAAAGAAATGTGAAGTACTTCATTAACTCAGTTATCTTACTATATTCTCCATGTTCATGTTTCTTAATAAATATTTCTCTTATGTTATTATTTCAAGGCAAACTATAAATATAATAATGATATGAAACATTTTTTTGTTATTTAAAAAGCAACTAGCATAATTATTACAATTAGTAATAATTCCTTTATATTGTTATTATTACATATAATTATTACATATATATATATATTACATATATAAATTCAAAAGAAATGTGAAGTAGTTCATTAACTCAGTTATCTTACTATATTCTCCATGTTCATGTTTCTTAATGAATATTTCTCATATGTTATTATTTCAAGGCAAACTATAAATATAATAATGACATGAAACATTTTTTTGTTATTTAAAAAGCAACTAGCATAATTATTACAATTAGTAATAATTCCTTTATATTGTTATTATTACATATAATTATTACATATATATATTATATATATAAATTCAAAAGAAATGTGAAGTAGTTCATTAACTCAGTTATCTTACTATATTCTCCATGTTCATGTTTCTTAATGAATATTTCTCTTATGTTATTATTTCAAGGCAAACTATAAATATAATAATGACATGATACATTTTTTTGTTATTTAAAAAGCAACTAGCATAATTATTACAATTAGTAATAATTCTTTTATATTGTTATTATTACATATAATTATTACATATATATATTACATATATAAATTCAAAAGAAATGTGAAGTACTTCATTAACTCAGTTATCTTACTACATTCTCCATGTTCATGTTTCTTAATGAATATTTCTCTTATGTTATTATTTCAAGGCAAACTATAAATATAATAATGACATGATACATTTTTTTGTTATTTAAAAAGCAACTAGCATAATTATTACAATTAGTAATAATTCTTTTATATTGTTATTATTACATATAATTATTACATATATATATTACATATATAAATTCAAAAGAAATGTGAAGTACTTCATTAACTCAGTTATCTTACTACATTCTCCATGTTCATGTTTCTTAATGAATATTTCTCTTATGTTATTATTTCAAGGCAAACTATAAATATAATAATGACATGATACATTTTTTTGTTATTTAAAAAGCAACTAGCATAATTATTACAATTAGTAATAATTCTTTTATATTGTTATTATTACATATAATTATTACATATATATATTACATATATAAATTCAAAAGAAATGTGAAGTAGTTCATTAACTCAGTTATCTTACTATATTCTCCATGTTCATGTTTCTTAATGAATATTTCTCATATGTTATTATTTCAAGGCAAACTATAAATATAATAATGACATGAAACATTTTTTTGTTATTTAAAAAGCAACTAGCATAATTATTACAATTAGTAATAATTCCTTTATATTGTTATTATTACATATAATTATTACATATATATATATATATATATATATATATATATATATATATATATATATATATGTAATGTATATATATATATATATATGTAATGTATGTAATATATATATATATATAAATATATATATATATATATATATATATATATATATATATGTAATATATATATATATATATATATATATATATATATATATATATATATATATATATATATATATATATATATATATATATATATATATATAGAGCTGATCTAAGATTTTGGACCTAAACTTAATTTTTAAGATTTAACTAAATTATTCCCAAAGGTTATTGTCTCTTCAACCTTCCGGTAAGACCACTGTTGTCGAGCAGTTGTAGCACTGCGAAGTGTATATGTTGACCCAGTTTTCTTGATTTTTTATTCACAAATCGTTTAATATCTTGTCTTTGTGGATGCCTTTATTTATAATATGCCATAGAGCTCTGATATTGCTATCAAAAACATTGTTCTGACGGGTTTGGATTATGTTGTTAGGGGATTTCTTAATGCAAGTCATTGTAGGTTCACAGTGGTTCCAAAATTTGTATGTATAATAATAATTTATTGTGGAGTACAATAACATTGACTTAAACCTAATTTTGTGCCTATTTTTTTGGTTTTGTTACTTAGATTGGCTAATATTTTGTTGTTTAAACCGTACAATATAAAAGCTTCGTTGTTGTCGTTCTTTTCCCCCTTTTCGTATTGACTGGGACACGCCACTGTTATTTTACGCGGCCATGTCAGTCCCGGCGCTATTGTATCACCCCGAAAAGTCGATATTTACCGTTGCTAAGCTGCGAAAGGGGTTAAAAGACCAACCCTCCGGCAATCTCACATCCCCCTTTTCACCCTGGCGGTACGCGCATGTCCACGAACGACACGCGATACCCGACAACCGAAACAAACGGCGTATCGTCGATCGAATCGTACTCCACACAACCCCATTCAATCAGGTCGTTCGGAGACGTTCGTAAAAAATTAATTAAAAGTCGTAGAAAATTCGACGCTACCTTGACGGGCATGTCCGAAGCGAGGACGCGCGTAAATGACAGCCCGTCATGGATTAAACCGTATTCGAGGTTTTAAATTTAGATGCTCCCGTGTCAGGCCGTCTTCTTCTTCTTCTCCTTCTCCGGTTCTTTTATTTCGTCCTCATTCGGCGAGATTTCAAATTTCGTTCACGGCTTTAACGTTTTATGATGGGGGCGGTCGCGGGGTCTCCGCAAGAAGTGACGTTGAGTGGCACGACACGGCTACCACAACGCCGGGTCCGTTATCATGGGAGTCGCGACAAAAAATGCGATTGCGTGTATGTTCTGTGGAAGATTCGAGCCGATATCTCTCGTTATCTTCGGTTAACAGAAACACTAATGACTCGGTAACGTTGGCATTAAACTCCACACACAATGGCCCAGGTTTTTCCCGTCTCTTCGTGTTTATTCCACCGGGAATCGAACTCTCACGTCCATCCAGGATGTGTAACGACAAGCAAAGAAGCTTTACGTGTCTTTCTTTACTCTGAAGAAATTGGTGGTCGGCAATGATGGTTCGATAAGTTCTTCATCAATTTATAGCACTTACTCAAACATGAACTAATCAAGATTGATAAAATTTAATTTGGATGATATAAAAAAACATAATTTTGCCGAGATTTTATCATGTGGAAACCTCAATGAACGCCTTCGCTTTTCCGTATGTATCATCTCGTCGAAGTGTGAACAAAAACTGTATTTCAGTACGTTGAAAATGTCTGAATTTGTACAGAGAAAATCACATTTGCGGGAAGTTTTACTTTTTTATTTCAACTTGAGGAAAAAGGCAACTGAAGATCATCGAATGCTGTGTAAAGCTTATGGCAATCATGCTCCATCGATTTCAACGTGTGAATATTGATTTCGACGTCTTAAAAGTGATTATTTTGACACCTAAGACAAAGAGGGTTCTGGACAGTCCAAAACAAATTGAAGACCAGGATTTGAAGGCATTACTTGATGAAACCATCATTGGTTTATACAGAGCATTGCGCGAAAAATAGCCGGAAGATTTCTCCTGATTACGACTTGTAAAATGCCTGAAAGATGGGGAAAAGTAGCGTGTATCAAATGACAATACTTTGAATAAAAGTCATTGAAACCCTTTTTTTCAGAATGAAGCTTCAAATTTAAAAAACATTCTTTATATCTAATTTATAGGCCTATAGATTTGAGAGGTTGAAACTTGATAATTTTCTGTAATTAATTTCAGCTACTGGTGAAATTTACTAAATTAATTATTTTGTTTTATTAGATCTTACATTAGATATAATACAGCCTTAATATAAAAAATTAATGTATTAGTATTGTTCTGTTGTATTTTCATCAATATACAAGCAAGACGGGATATATATACATTACTATGTATTTCGCAAATTAAAATAAATTATACTACTTAAGCTAAAGTCAAGGGTAAGCACTTATACTATATACTATATATGGTCGTGTGATTTGGTTCATTTCAGTCTTCTGAGTTCCTACGTATCGTCCAGTCGTGTTGCTCCCAACTTGCTGTGATTTAGCAATCTTATTTTGATGCTTTATGTTGAAATCTTGGAACTTCCTAGATACATTTGATTTCCAGGTCATCGTGCAGTTATTAGTTGGTTTTGTAGCAATAAGCATTGTAATATTTGAAGAAGAACTTTGTTTTGGCAGGCAGATTACTAGTTGGTTTGATGCTTTAGTGTAACCTCATTAATTTTGATTCTAATCTGTTCTGATTCTTAAGTAATGTAAATTAATTCAATAGGAATATTTAATAACAGATAATTTTAAATAATTCATGACAAATTTAAGCCGATAAAATTTTGTGACGTATTTCAAATAATGACCCAAAAAAGCTAAAAAAACGATCCATATAGCGGATTATCAATAGGCACGTCGTAAAATACGTTGTTTCAAGTCCTTTCGCTTCACCCTCACCACGGTACGCCGGCTCAAAATGCCATCAACTGAAATACAATCGGCTCCGAACGGGTGAAACGAAATTCGCTTACCAAACCGGCGGATTCCATTGTATCGCCGTGATCTACACTGATGGGAAACGTTCCCATCAATCTGCCGGCCCATCAATGTCCTACGTGTCAATCACCATCGTTCGCGTCGCGTTTCTTTACAGGCCACCACTATGGAAGCTGTTCGGCCGCCCATTCTTCAACAATGTCTTCGTTTTTTCGTTTCTAGTTTTTCTTGGACAGTAGTATATATATATATATATATATATATATATATATATATATATATATACATATATATATATATATATATATATATATATATATATATATATATATACATATATATATATATATATATATATATATATATACATATATATATATATATATATATATATACATATATATATATATATATATATATATATATATATATATATATATATATATATATATATATATATATATATCTTAGATCTTAGAAATCTTATTAAAATACTTAATCTTATATAAATTACTAATTATAATATGTGTGCTACTTGTTAAAATAATCTAAGTCAAAAATATATAGTTTTATATATTAGTAAGTTATTTTAGTACGGCATCGTGGATGTTTGTGAAGTCGAAACATTTTACAAAACAAAGTTTTAATTCAGTTTGGCTTTGACACATAACAAAATTCTAATCTAAATAAAATAATTGAACAAAAATGTTATCAAATATAATTTATTTTAACATTATAGTACATCTAATATATATATTATAAAGGACTTAAAACTACAATTAAGAACACAGGTATAATAGTTTGTAGGTTAGATTTGTTTTGTTTACATTGAACTCTTTTTCATACTATCTATGAGGTAGAGTTTCTAGGCACTTTTTTATATAGTGCTATCCCCCTGGAGGCCTAATCCACCTAATTAACAATTGTATATCTGATAAACGTATTTTACTTTCATTCGAGAGCATATTTCGTTTAGTTCTTGTTTCCTTCGATGGTGCGTTTACTTGGCAAGTAATCTTGGTATCACTGTATATTTTATTTCTTCTGCTACTATCTGTCTACACCATTCTTCATAAAATTAATCACTGAATTCTGTCTAATGCATTTACCATATCTACAAAACAGTTAGTATTCATTCTCTCCTCATACGTTCTAATCTAATGCTTATGTTTAATTTTGAACAATTACAAACTTATCTGTACACACAAATCATTCACGGCCTACAATACCATTTTCTACAGTTATATTCAATTAATTATGTGCATACCTTTAGTTGTTTCCACTCTCATCACTCAGTGTCAGGAATTTCCAGCATTATCACATATCCTGAAAGTTTCCTTCAGTCACTTTCACTTTACGGCTCACTGCCCAATTCAATCACTAAACTGTTAATTTCTAATCTGTCTAAAACCTGTTCACGATTCCACCATTTATCAGTTACTTCCTCTGTATGTCTAATCGAGTCCATCCAAACCGAAGGTGTTCTGGTTGACAATGCTTCCTTCCACATATCCAAACAGTTTTTGATGGAATATCCTTCTCAACCAGCAATTTATCTGCAATTAACTATTAATAAATATAATGAGCAACAAAACCCAATGAATGCTGTTGTAAATTTTACCTTTTTCCATCAATTTTTATTGTCTTTACACTTTTTGTGTTACTGTCTTGCCAAGAGTGCCACCGAGGGTTATCTTTACACCATTTAAACCCTGTAAGAGTGTATGTAAAGGCATATTCATTCGAACTTGTAAAATTATTTTTAGGAAAGTGAAAGAAGTTATAGAGGACTTTATATTAAATACCATTATAATTCTTATTCTACAAGTTGTGCTTCAATAAAGCTGAAGATATTTCTATTTGGCTGGATTGGCCAAATCCTTATAGAATAATGGAAAATATCTTTGGGGTGAACAGGTGACAAATTGAAAGAAAAATAAGACAAACCCACAAGTTTCCCATCACATTAATGAATTAAGTATATGAACGAGTCATTGTATGATGATCCACATCAAGCAATTTACAAGATAAACGTCTAAGAAAAATGAAAGAAAGACGATTGTGAGTGAACGCCAGTATTATTCTTAGAATCGACCAATATTCCACCCCAGACACACGACAGGTGAATAATTTCCACCCCAGTTCCGTCGGACCGACAGAGGCCGCTCCGGTCGCATCTCACCGGCACCTGCTCCTTCCCCCATAAATCAGAATTGAAATGGATGGGCGTTCGCCCAATAACTTAGAAGCTAGTGCGCGAAAACCTTCGCTTTTGTTTCGGTCTCATCCCGTTCCCTTTCGATCCCTCTCCTTCTTCTTCTTCTTCTTTCGCATCTCGGCGCTTCTTGTTGCTTTCGTTGCGCCCGTCCGGCCACCAGATCGAGTTCGTAACAGGCGAGGGATAATTATAGGACGCGACACGCCGGGGGTAGGAACGATCCGATTCCGTCCGACTGGCTGTGCCGCTTTACTTTTGTTTATTGTTGAAACAATACGCCTACTGGATCTATATATCACGGAGACAGTCGGAGGCCTCAGTGGTTTTAAATATTATGCCGATCCGATGGGAAAAAAGATCGGAAAACGTTGCGTGATGCAGTCGATACAAAGATAAATCCGCCTTTTAAAAAGTAGAGTCTATCCAATGAAGCAGTGATAATACGTCATCTAAATGTATTACGTCAAAAACTAACATTGTTACCGCATCAACTCTAAGTTTTATTTTATTCGACAAAATAGTCTAAAAAAATACTGTAACAAAAATGTTATCAAATGTAATTTATTTTAACACTATAGTACATCTAATGCTTATATTATCAACTAATTCAAACTACAGTGAACTATACATCCACAATAGTTTATAGGTTAGAGTTGTTTTATTATATTTACCACCCATGAGGTAGAGTTCTAAGCGTGTTTTTTTATGTAGTGGTGTTCTCTGGAGGCCTAGTCCACATAATTAACAATTATATATCCATGTAATGCATTTTACTTTCATTTGAAAGCATATTTATCTTTTTACATTTAGTTCTTGTTTCCTTAGATGGTGTATTTCCTTGTCAAGTCGTTTTGATATCACTTTATTTTTTATATCTTCTGTTACTACCAGTGTATACTCTGTGATTATATATGTGATTTCTGCCTAATGCATTTACCATAACATATTTACAAGTCCATGTAATGCATTTTACTTTCATTTGAAAACATATTTATCTTTTTACGTTTAGTTCTTGTTTCCTTAGATGGTGTATTTCCTTGTCAAGTCGTTTTGATATCACTTTATTTCTTATATCTTCTGTTACTACCAGTGTATATTCTGTGATTATATATTTGATTTCTGCCTAATGCATTTACCATAACATATTTACAAGTCCATGTAATGCATTTTACTTTCATTTGAAAATATATTTATCTTTTTACGTTTAGTTCTTGTTTCCTTAGATGGTGTATTTCCTTGTCAAGTCGTTTTGATATCACTTTATTTCTTATATCTTCTGTTACTACCAGTGTATATTCTGTGATTATATATTTGATTTCTGCCTAATGCATTTACCATAACATATTTACAAGTCCATGTAATGCATTTTACTTTCATTTGAAAATATATTTATCTTTTTACGTTTAGTTCTTGTTTCCTTAGATGGTGTATTTCCTTGTCAAGTCGTTTTGATATCACTTTATTTCTTATATCTTCTGTTACTACCAGTGTATATTCTGTGATTATATATTTGATTTCTGCCTAATGCATTTACCATAACATATTTACAAGTCCATGTAATGCATTTTACTTTCATTTGAAAATATATTTATCTTTTTACGTTTAGTTCTTGTTTCCTTAGATGGTGTATTTCCTTGTCAATTCGTTTTGATATCACTTTATTTCTTATATCTTCTGTTACTACCAGTGTATACTCTGTGATTATATATGTGATTTCTGCCTAATGCATTTACCATAACATATTTACAAGTCCATGTAATGCATTTTACTTTCATTTGAAAATATATTTATCTTTTTACGTTTAGTTCTTGTTTCCTTAGATGGTGTATTTCCTTGTCAAGTCGTTTTGATATCACTTTATTTCTTATATCTTCTGTTACTACCAGTGTATATTCTGTGATTATATATTTGATTTCTGCCTAATGCATTTACCATAACATATTTACAAGTCCATGTAATGCATTTTACTTTCATTTGAAAATATATTTATCTTTTTACGTTTAGTTCTTGTTTCCTTAGATGGTGTATTTCCTTGTCAAGTCGTTTTGATATCACTTTATTTCTTATATCTTCTGTTACTACCAGTGTATATTCTGTGATTATATATTTGATTTCTGCCTAATGCATTTACCATAACATATTTACAAGTCCATGTAATGCATTTTACTTTCATTTGAAAATATATTTATCTTTTTACGTTTAGTTCTTGTTTCCTTAGATGGTGTATTTCCTTGTCAAGTCGTTTTGATATCACTTTATTTCTTATATCTTCTGTTACTACCAGTGTATATTCTGTGATTATATATTTGATTTCTGCCTAATGCATTTACCATAACATATTTACAAGTCCATGTAATGCATTTTACTTTCATTTGAAAATATATTTATCTTTTTACGTTTAGTTCTTGTTTCCTTAGATGGTGTATTTCCTTGTCAAGTCGTTTTGATATCACTTTATTTCTTATATCTTCTGTTACTACCAGTGTATATTCTGTGATTATATATTTGATTTCTGCCTAATGCATTTACCATAACATATTTACAAGTCCATGTAATGCATTTTACTTTCATTTGAAAATATATTTATCTTTTTACGTTTAGTTCTTGTTTCCTTAGATGGTGTATTTCCTTGTCAAGTCGTTTTGATATCACTTTATTTCTTATATCTTCTGTTACTACCAGTGTATATTCTGTGATTATATATTTGATTTCTGCCTAATGCATTTACCATAACATATTTACAAGTCCATGTAATGCATTTTACTTTCATTTGAAAATATATTTATCTTTTTACGTTTAGTTCTTGTTTCCTTAGATGGTGTATTTCCTTGTCAAGTCGTTTTGATATCACTTTATTTCTTATATCTTCTGTTACTACCAGTGTATATTCTGTGATTATATATTTGATTTCTGCCTAATGCATTTACCATAACATATTTACAAGTCCATGTAATGCATTTTACTTTCATTTGAAAATATATTTATCTTTTTACGTTTAGTTCTTGTTTCCTTAGATGGTGTATTTCCTTGTCAATTCGTTTTGATATCACTTTATTTCTTATATCTTCTGTTACTACCAGTGTATACTCTGTGATTATATATGTGATTTCTGCCTAATGCATTTACCATAACATATTTACAAGTCCATGTAATGCATTTTACTTTCATTTGAAAATATATTTATCTTTTTACGTTTAGTTCTTGTTTCCTTAGATGGTGTATTTCCTTGTCAAGTCGTTTTGATATCACTTTATTTCTTATATCTTCTGTTACTACCAGTGTATATTCTGTGATTATATATTTGATTTCTGCCTAATGCATTTACCATAACATATTTACAAGTCCATGTAATGCATTTTACTTTCATTTGAAAACATATTTATCTTTTTACGTTTAGTTCTTGTTTCCTTAGATGGTGTATTTCCTTGTCAAGTCGTTTTGATATCACTTTATTTCTTATATCTTCTGTTACTACCAGTGTATATTCTGTGATTATATATTTGATTTCTGCCTAATGCATTTACCATAACATATTTACAAGTCCATGTAATGCATTTTACTTTCATTTGAAAACATATTTATCTTTTTACGTTTAGTTCTTGTTTCCTTAGATGGTGTATTTCCTTGTCAAGTCGTTTTGATATCACTTTATTTCTTATATCTTCTGTTACTACCAGTGTATATTCTGTGATTATATATTTGATTTCTGCCTAATGCATTTACCATAACATATTTACAAGTCCATGTAATGCATTTTACTTTCATTTGAAAACATATTTATCTTTTTACGTTTAGTTCTTGTTTCCTTAGATGGTGTATTTCCTTGTCAATTCGTTTTGATATCACTTTATTTCTTATATCTTCTGTTACTACCAGTGTATACTCTGTGATTATATATGTGATTTCTGCCTAATGCATTTACCATAACATATTTACAAGTCCATGTAATGCATTTTACTTTCATTTGAAAATATATTTATCTTTTTACGTTTAGTTCTTGTTTCCTTAGATGGTGTATTTCCTTGTCAAGTCGTTTTGATATCACTTTATTTCTTATATCTTCTGTTACTACCAGTGTATATTCTGTGATTATATATTTGATTTCTGCCTAATGCATTTACCATAACATATTTACAAGTCCATGTAATGCATTTTACTTTCATTTGAAAACATATTTATCTTTTTACGTTTAGTTCTTGTTTCCTTAGATGGTGTATTTCCTTGTCAATTCGTTTTGATATCACTTTATTTCTTATATCTTCTGTTACTACCAGTGTATACTCTGTGATTATATATTTGATTTCTGCCTAATGCATTTACCATAACATATTTACAAGTCCATGTAATGCATTTTACTTTCATTTGAAAATATATTTATCTTTTTACGTTTAGTTCTTGTTTCCTTAGATGGTGTATTTCCTTGTCAAGTCGTTTTGATATCACTTTATTTCTTATATCTTCTGTTACTACCAGTGTATACTCTGTGATTATATATTTGATTTCTGCCTAATGCATTTACCATAACATATTTACAAGTCCATGTAATGCATTTTACTTTCATTTGAAAACATATTTATCTTTTTACGTTTAGTTCTTGTTTCCTTAGATGGTGTATTTCCTTGTCAATTCGTTTTGATATCACTTTATTTCTTATATCTTCTGTTACTACCAGTGTATACTCTGTGATTATATATTTGATTTCTGCCTAATGCATTTACCATAACATATTTACAAGTCCATGTAATGCATTTTACTTTCATTTGAAAACATATTTATCTTTTTACGTTTAGTTCTTGTTTCCTTAGATGGTGTATTTCCTTGTCAATTCGTTTTGATATCACTTTATTTCTTATATCTTCTGTTACTACCAGTGTATACTCTGTGATTATATATTTGATTTCTGCCTAATGCATTTACCATAACATATTTACAAGTCCATGTAATGCATTTTACTTTCATTTGAAAACATATTTATCTTTTTACGTTTAGTTCTTGTTTCCTTAGATGGTGTATTTCCTTGTCAATTCGTTTTGATATCACTTTATTTCTTATATCTTCTGTTACTACCAGTGTATACTCTGTGATTATATATTTGATTTCTGCCTAATGCATTTACCATAACATATTTACAAGTCCATGTAATGCATTTTACTTTCATTTGAAAACATATTTATCTTTTTACGTTTAGTTCTTGTTTCCTTAGATGGTGTATTTCCTTGTCAATTCGTTTTGATATCACTTTATTTCTTATATCTTCTGTTACTACCAGTGTATACTCTGTGATTATATATTTGATTTCTGCCTAATGCATTTACCATAACATATTTACAAGTCCATGTAATGCATTTTACTTTCATTTGAAAACATATTTATCTTTTTACGTTTAGTTCTTGTTTCCTTAGATGGTGTATTTCCTTGTCAATTCGTTTTGATATCACTTTATTTCTTATATCTTCTGTTACTACCAGTGTATACTCTGTGATTATATATTTGATTTCTGCCTAATGCATTTACCATAACATATTTACAAGTCCATGTAATGCATTTTACTTTCATTTGAAAACATATTTATCTTTTTACGTTTAGTTCTTGTTTCCTTAGATGGTGTATTTCCTTGTCAATTCGTTTTGATATCACTTTATTTCTTATATCTTCTGTTACTACCAGTGTATACTCTGTGATTATATATTTGATTTCTGCCTAATGCATTTACCATAACATATTTACAAGTCCATGTAATGCATTTTACTTTCATTTGAAAACATATTTATCTTTTTACGTTTAGTTCTTGTTTCCTTAGATGGTGTATTTCCTTGTCAATTCGTTTTGATATCACTTTATTTCTTATATCTTCTGTTACTACCAGTGTATACTCTGTGATTATATATTTGATTTCTGCCTAATGCATTTACCATAACATATTTACAAGTCCATGTAATGCATTTTACTTTCATTTGAAAACATATTTATCTTTTTACGTTTAGTTCTTGTTTCCTTAGATGGTGTATTTCCTTGTCAATTCGTTTTGATATCACTTTATTTCTTATATCTTCTGTTACTACCAGTGTATACTCTGTGATTATATATTTGATTTCTGCCTAATGCATTTACCATAACATATTTACAAGTCCATGTAATGCATTTTACTTTCATTTGAAAACATATTTATCTTTTTACGTTTAGTTCTTGTTTCCTTAGATGGTGTATTTCCTTGTCAATTCGTTTTGATATCACTTTATTTCTTATATCTTCTGTTACTACCAGTGTATACTCTGTGATTATATATTTGATTTCTGCCTAATGCATTTACCATAACATATTTACAAGTCCATGTAATGCATTTTACTTTCATTTGAAAACATATTTATCTTTTTACGTTTAGTTCTTGTTTCCTTAGATGGTGTATTTCCTTGTCAATTCGTTTTGATATCACTTTATTTCTTATATCTTCTGTTACTACCAGTGTATACTCTGTGATTATATATTTGATTTCTGCCTAATGCATTTACCATAACATATTTACAAGTCCATGTAATGCATTTTACTTTCATTTGAAAACATATTTATCTTTTTACGTTTAGTTCTTGTTTCCTTAGATGGTGTATTTCCTTGTCAATTCGTTTTGATATCACTTTATTTCTTATATCTTCTGTTACTACCAGTGTATACTCTGTGATTATATATTTGATTTCTGCCTAATGCATTTACCATAACATATTTACAAGTCCATGTAATGCATTTTACTTTCATTTGAAAACATATTTATCTTTTTACGTTTAGTTCTTGTTTCCTTAGATGGTGTATTTCCTTGTCAATTCGTTTTGATATCACTTTATTTCTTATATCTTCTGTTACTACCAGTGTATACTCTGTGATTATATATTTGATTTCTGCCTAATGCATTTACCATAACATATTTACAAGTCCATGTAATGCATTTTACTTTCATTTGAAAACATATTTATCTTTTTACGTTTAGTTCTTGTTTCCTTAGATGGTGTATTTCCTTGTCAATTCGTTTTGATATCACTTTATTTCTTATATCTTCTGTTACTACCAGTGTATACTCTGTGATTATATATTTGATTTCTGCCTAATGCATTTACCATAACATATTTACAAGTCCATGTAATGCATTTTACTTTCATTTGAAAACATATTTATCTTTTTACGTTTAGTTCTTGTTTCCTTAGATGGTGTATTTCCTTGTCAATTCGTTTTGATATCACTTTATTTCTTATATCTTCTGTTACTACCAGTGTATACTCTGTGATTATATATTTGATTTCTGCCTAATGCATTTACCATAACATATTTACAAGTCCATGTAATGCATTTTACTTTCATTTGAAAACATATTTATCTTTTTACGTTTAGTTCTTGTTTCCTTAGATGGTGTATTTCCTTGTCAATTCGTTTTGATATCACTTTATTTCTTATATCTTCTGTTACTACCAGTGTATACTCTGTGATTATATATTTGATTTCTGCCTAATGCATTTACCATAACATATTTACAAGTCCATGTAATGCATTTTACTTTCATTTGAAAACATATTTATCTTTTTACGTTTAGTTCTTGTTTCCTTAGATGGTGTATTTCCTTGTCAATTCGTTTTGATATCACTTTATTTCTTATATCTTCTGTTACTACCAGTGTATACTCTGTGATTATATATTTGATTTCTGCCTAATGCATTTACCATAACATATTTACAAGTCCATGTAATGCATTTTACTTTCATTTGAAAACATATTTATCTTTTTACGTTTAGTTCTTGTTTCCTTAGATGGTGTATTTCCTTGTCAATTCGTTTTGATATCACTTTATTTCTTATATCTTCTGTTACTACCAGTGTATACTCTGTGATTATATATTTGATTTCTGCCTAATGCATTTACCATAACATATTTACAAGTCCATGTAATGCATTTTACTTTCATTTGAAAACATATTTATCTTTTTACGTTTAGTTCTTGTTTCCTTAGATGGTGTATTTCCTTGTCAATTCGTTTTGATATCACTTTATTTCTTATATCTTCTGTTACTACCAGTGTATACTCTGTGATTATATATTTGATTTCTGCCTAATGCATTTACCATAACATATTTACAAGTCCATGTAATGCATTTTACTTTCATTTGAAAACATATTTATCTTTTTACGTTTAGTTCTTGTTTCCTTAGATGGTGTATTTCCTTGTCAATTCGTTTTGATATCACTTTATTTCTTATATCTTCTGTTACTACCAGTGTATACTCTGTGATTATATATTTGATTTCTGCCTAATGCATTTACCATAACATATTTACAAGTCCATGTAATGCATTTTACTTTCATTTGAAAACATATTTATCTTTTTACGTTTAGTTCTTGTTTCCTTAGATGGTGTATTTCCTTGTCAATTCGTTTTGATATCACTTTATTTCTTATATCTTCTGTTACTACCAGTGTATACTCTGTGATTATATATTTGATTTCTGCCTAATGCATTTACCATAACATATTTACAAGTCCATGTAATGCATTTTACTTTCATTTGAAAACATATTTATCTTTTTACGTTTAGTTCTTGTTTCCTTAGATGGTGTATTTCCTTGTCAATTCGTTTTGATATCACTTTATTTCTTATATCTTCTGTTACTACCAGTGTATACTCTGTGATTATATATTTGATTTCTGCCTAATGCATTTACCATAACATATTTACAAGTCCATGTAATGCATTTTACTTTCATTTGAAAACATATTTATCTTTTTACGTTTAGTTCTTGTTTCCTTAGATGGTGTATTTCCTTGTCAATTCGTTTTGATATCACTTTATTTCTTATATCTTCTGTTACTACCAGTGTATACTCTGTGATTATATATTTGATTTCTGCCTAATGCATTTACCATAACATATTTACAAGTCCATGTAATGCATTTTACTTTCATTTGAAAACATATTTATCTTTTTACGTTTAGTTCTTGTTTCCTTAGATGGTGTATTTCCTTGTCAATTCGTTTTGATATCACTTTATTTCTTATATCTTCTGTTACTACCAGTGTATACTCTGTGATTATATATTTGATTTCTGCCTAATGCATTTACCATAACATATTTACAAGTCCATGTAATGCATTTTACTTTCATTTGAAAACATATTTATCTTTTTACGTTTAGTTCTTGTTTCCTTAGATGGTGTATTTCCTTGTCAATTCGTTTTGATATCACTTTATTTCTTATATCTTCTGTTACTACCAGTGTATACTCTGTGATTATATATTTGATTTCTGCCTAATGCATTTACCATAACATATTTACAAGTCCATGTAATGCATTTTACTTTCATTTGAAAACATATTTATCTTTTTACGTTTAGTTCTTGTTTCCTTAGATGGTGTATTTCCTTGTCAATTCGTTTTGATATCACTTTATTTCTTATATCTTCTGTTACTACCAGTGTATACTCTGTGATTATATATTTGATTTCTGCCTAATGCATTTACCATAACATATTTACAAGTCCATGTAATGCATTTTACTTTCATTTGAAAACATATTTATCTTTTTACGTTTAGTTCTTGTTTCCTTAGATGGTGTATTTCCTTGTCAATTCGTTTTGATATCACTTTATTTCTTATATCTTCTGTTACTACCAGTGTATACTCTGTGATTATATATTTGATTTCTGCCTAATGCATTTACCATAACATATTTACAAGTCCATGTAATGCATTTTACTTTCATTTGAAAACATATTTATCTTTTTACGTTTAGTTCTTGTTTCCTTAGATGGTGTATTTCCTTGTCAATTCGTTTTGATATCACTTTATTTCTTATATCTTCTGTTACTACCAGTGTATACTCTGTGATTATATATTTGATTTCTGCCTAATGCATTTACCATAACATATTTACAAGTCCATGTAATGCATTTTACTTTCATTTGAAAACATATTTATCTTTTTACGTTTAGTTCTTGTTTCCTTAGATGGTGTATTTCCTTGTCAATTCGTTTTGATATCACTTTATTTCTTATATCTTCTGTTACTACCAGTGTATACTCTGTGATTATATATTTGATTTCTGCCTAATGCATTTACCATAACATATTTACAAGTCCATGTAATGCATTTTACTTTCATTTGAAAACATATTTATCTTTTTACGTTTAGTTCTTGTTTCCTTAGATGGTGTATTTCCTTGTCAATTCGTTTTGATATCACTTTATTTCTTATATCTTCTGTTACTACCAGTGTATACTCTGTGATTATATATTTGATTTCTGCCTAATGCATTTACCATAACATATTTACAAGTCCATGTAATGCATTTTACTTTCATTTGAAAACATATTTATCTTTTTACGTTTAGTTCTTGTTTCCTTAGATGGTGTATTTCCTTGTCAATTCGTTTTGATATCACTTTATTTCTTATATCTTCTGTTACTACCAGTGTATACTCTGTGATTATATATTTGATTTCTGCCTAATGCATTTACCATAACATATTTACAAGTCCATGTAATGCATTTTACTTTCATTTGAAAACATATTTATCTTTTTACGTTTAGTTCTTGTTTCCTTAGATGGTGTATTTCCTTGTCAATTCGTTTTGATATCACTTTATTTCTTATATCTTCTGTTACTACCAGTGTATACTCTGTGATTATATATTTGATTTCTGCCTAATGCATTTACCATAACATATTTACAAGTCCATGTAATGCATTTTACTTTCATTTGAAAACATATTTATCTTTTTACGTTTAGTTCTTGTTTCCTTAGATGGTGTATTTCCTTGTCAATTCGTTTTGATATCACTTTATTTCTTATATCTTCTGTTACTACCAGTGTATACTCTGTGATTATATATTTGATTTCTGCCTAATGCATTTACCATAACATATTTACAAGTCCATGTAATGCATTTTACTTTCATTTGAAAACATATTTATCTTTTTACGTTTAGTTCTTGTTTCCTTAGATGGTGTATTTCCTTGTCAATTCGTTTTGATATCACTTTATTTCTTATATCTTCTGTTACTACCAGTGTATACTCTGTGATTATATATTTGATTTCTGCCTAATGCATTTACCATAACATATTTACAAGTCCATGTAATGCATTTTACTTTCATTTGAAAACATATTTATCTTTTTACGTTTAGTTCTTGTTTCCTTAGATGGTGTATTTCCTTGTCAATTCGTTTTGATATCACTTTATTTCTTATATCTTCTGTTACTACCAGTGTATACTCTGTGATTATATATTTGATTTCTGCCTAATGCATTTACCATAACATATTTACAAGTCCATGTAATGCATTTTACTTTCATTTGAAAACATATTTATCTTTTTACGTTTAGTTCTTGTTTCCTTAGATGGTGTATTTCCTTGTCAATTCGTTTTGATATCACTTTATTTCTTATATCTTCTGTTACTACCAGTGTATACTCTGTGATTATATATTTGATTTCTGCCTAATGCATTTACCATAACATATTTACAAGTCCATGTAATGCATTTTACTTTCATTTGAAAACATATTTATCTTTTTACGTTTAGTTCTTGTTTCCTTAGATGGTGTATTTCCTTGTCAATTCGTTTTGATATCACTTTATTTCTTATATCTTCTGTTACTACCAGTGTATACTCTGTGATTATATATTTGATTTCTGCCTAATGCATTTACCATAACATATTTACAAGTCCATGTAATGCATTTTACTTTCATTTGAAAACATATTTATCTTTTTACGTTTAGTTCTTGTTTCCTTAGATGGTGTATTTCCTTGTCAATTCGTTTTGATATCACTTTATTTCTTATATCTTCTGTTACTACCAGTGTATACTCTGTGATTATATATTTGATTTCTGCCTAATGCATTTACCATAACATATTTACAAGTCCATGTAATGCATTTTACTTTCATTTGAAAACATATTTATCTTTTTACGTTTAGTTCTTGTTTCCTTAGATGGTGTATTTCCTTGTCAATTCGTTTTGATATCACTTTATTTCTTATATCTTCTGTTACTACCAGTGTATACTCTGTGATTATATATTTGATTTCTGCCTAATGCATTTACCATAACATATTTACAAGTCCATGTAATGCATTTTACTTTCATTTGAAAACATATTTATCTTTTTACGTTTAGTTCTTGTTTCCTTAGATGGTGTATTTCCTTGTCAATTCGTTTTGATATCACTTTATTTCTTATATCTTCTGTTACTACCAGTGTATACTCTGTGATTATATATTTGATTTCTGCCTAATGCATTTACCATAACATATTTACAAGTCCATGTAATGCATTTTACTTTCATTTGAAAACATATTTATCTTTTTACGTTTAGTTCTTGTTTCCTTAGATGGTGTATTTCCTTGTCAATTCGTTTTGATATCACTTTATTTCTTATATCTTCTGTTACTACCAGTGTATACTCTGTGATTATATATTTGATTTCTGCCTAATGCATTTACCATAACATATTTACAAGTCCATGTAATGCATTTTACTTTCATTTGAAAACATATTTATCTTTTTACGTTTAGTTCTTGTTTCCTTAGATGGTGTATTTCCTTGTCAATTCGTTTTGATATCACTTTATTTCTTATATCTTCTGTTACTACCAGTGTATACTCTGTGATTATATATTTGATTTCTGCCTAATGCATTTACCATAACATATTTACAAGTCCATGTAATGCATTTTACTTTCATTTGAAAACATATTTATCTTTTTACGTTTAGTTCTTGTTTCCTTAGATGGTGTATTTCCTTGTCAATTCGTTTTGATATCACTTTATTTCTTATATCTTCTGTTACTACCAGTGTATACTCTGTGATTATATATTTGATTTCTGCCTAATGCATTTACCATAACATATTTACAAGTCCATGTAATGCATTTTACTTTCATTTGAAAACATATTTATCTTTTTACGTTTAGTTCTTGTTTCCTTAGATGGTGTATTTCCTTGTCAATTCGTTTTGATATCACTTTATTTCTTATATCTTCTGTTACTACCAGTGTATACTCTGTGATTATATATTTGATTTCTGCCTAATGCATTTACCATAACATATTTACAAGTCCATGTAATGCATTTTACTTTCATTTGAAAACATATTTATCTTTTTACGTTTAGTTCTTGTTTCCTTAGATGGTGTATTTCCTTGTCAATTCGTTTTGATATCACTTTATTTCTTATATCTTCTGTTACTACCAGTGTATACTCTGTGATTATATATTTGATTTCTGCCTAATGCATTTACCATAACATATTTACAAGTCCATGTAATGCATTTTACTTTCATTTGAAAACATATTTATCTTTTTACGTTTAGTTCTTGTTTCCTTAGATGGTGTATTTCCTTGTCAATTCGTTTTGATATCACTTTATTTCTTATATCTTCTGTTACTACCAGTGTATACTCTGTGATTATATATTTGATTTCTGCCTAATGCATTTACCATAACATATTTACAAGTCCATGTAATGCATTTTACTTTCATTTGAAAACATATTTATCTTTTTACGTTTAGTTCTTGTTTCCTTAGATGGTGTATTTCCTTGTCAATTCGTTTTGATATCACTTTATTTCTTATATCTTCTGTTACTACCAGTGTATACTCTGTGATTATATATTTGATTTCTGCCTAATGCATTTACCATAACATATTTACAAGTCCATGTAATGCATTTTACTTTCATTTGAAAACATATTTATCTTTTTACGTTTAGTTCTTGTTTCCTTAGATGGTGTATTTCCTTGTCAATTCGTTTTGATATCACTTTATTTCTTATATCTTCTGTTACTACCAGTGTATACTCTGTGATTATATATTTGATTTCTGCCTAATGCATTTACCATAACATATTTACAAGTCCATGTAATGCATTTTACTTTCATTTGAAAACATATTTATCTTTTTACGTTTAGTTCTTGTTTCCTTAGATGGTGTATTTCCTTGTCAATTCGTTTTGATATCACTTTATTTCTTATATCTTCTGTTACTACCAGTGTATACTCTGTGATTATATATTTGATTTCTGCCTAATGCATTTACCATAACATATTTACAAGTCCATGTAATGCATTTTACTTTCATTTGAAAACATATTTATCTTTTTACGTTTAGTTCTTGTTTCCTTAGATGGTGTATTTCCTTGTCAATTCGTTTTGATATCACTTTATTTCTTATATCTTCTGTTACTACCAGTGTATACTCTGTGATTATATATTTGATTTCTGCCTAATGCATTTACCATAACATATTTACAAGTCCATGTAATGCATTTTACTTTCATTTGAAAACATATTTATCTTTTTACGTTTAGTTCTTGTTTCCTTAGATGGTGTATTTCCTTGTCAATTCGTTTTGATATCACTTTATTTCTTATATCTTCTGTTACTACCAGTGTATACTCTGTGATTATATATTTGATTTCTGCCTAATGCATTTACCATAACATATTTACAAGTCCATGTAATGCATTTTACTTTCATTTGAAAACATATTTATCTTTTTACGTTTAGTTCTTGTTTCCTTAGATGGTGTATTTCCTTGTCAAGTCGTTTTGATATCACTTTATTTCTTATATCTTCTGTTACTACCAGTGTATACTCTGTGATTATATATTTGATTTCTGCCTAATGCATTTACCATAACATATTTACAAGTCCATGTAATGCATTTTACTTTCATTTGAAAACATATTTATCTTTTTACGTTTAGTTCTTGTTTCCTTAGATGGTGTATTTCCTTGTCAATTCGTTTTGATATCACTTTATTTCTTATATCTTCTGTTACTACCAGTGTATACTCTGTGATTATATATTTGATTTCTGCCTAATGCATTTACCATAACATATTTACAAGTCCATGTAATGCATTTTACTTTCATTTGAAAATATATTTATCTTTTTACGTTTAGTTCTTGTTTCCTTAGATGGTGTATTTCCTTGTCAAGTCGTTTTGATATCACTTTATTTCTTATATCTTCTGTTACTACCAGTGTATACTCTGTGATTATATATTTGATTTCTGCCTAATGCATTTACCATAACATATTTACAAGTCCATGTAATGCATTTTACTTTCATTTGAAAACATATTTATCTTTTTACGTTTAGTTCTTGTTTCCTTAGATGGTGTATTTCCTTGTCAATTCGTTTTGATATCACTTTATTTCTTATATCTTCTGTTACTACCAGTGTATACTCTGTGATTATATATGTGATTTCTGCCTAATGCATTTACCATAACATATTTACAAGTCCATGTAATGCATTTTACTTTCATTTGAAAATATATTTATCTTTTTACGTTTAGTTCTTGTTTCCTTAGATGGTGTATTTCCTTGTCAAGTCGTTTTGATATCACTTTATTTCTTATATCTTCTGTTACTACCAGTGTATATTCTGTGATTATATATTTGATTTCTGCCTAATGCATTTACCATAACATATTTACAAGTCCATGTAATGCATTTTACTTTCATTTGAAAACATATTTATCTTTTTACGTTTAGTTCTTGTTTCCTTAGATGGTGTATTTCCTTGTCAATTCGTTTTGATATCACTTTATTTCTTATATCTTCTGTTACTACCAGTGTATACTCTGTGATTATATATGTGATTTCTGCCTAATGCATTTACCATAACATATTTACAAGTCCATGTAATGCATTTTACTTTCATTTGAAAACATATTTATCTTTTTACGTTTAGTTCTTGTTTCCTTAGATGGTGTATTTCCTTGTCAAGTCATTTTGATATCACTTTATTTCTTATATCTTCTGTTACTACCAGTGTATATTCTGTGATTATATATTTGATTTCTGCCTAATGCATTTACCATAACATATTTACAAGTCCATGTAATGCATTTTACTTTCATTTGAAAACATATTTATCTTTTTACGTTTAGTTCTTGTTTCCTTAGATGGTGTATTTCCTTGTCAAGTCGTTTTGATATCACTTTATTTTTTATATCTTCTGTTACTACCAGTGTATACTCTGTGATTATATATGTGATTTCTGCCTAATGCATTTACCATAACATATTTACAAGTCCATGTAATGCATTTTACTTTCATTTGAAAACATATTTATCTTTTTACGTTTAGTTCTTGTTTCCTTAGATGGTGTATTTCCTTGTCAAGTCGTTTTGATATCACTTTATTTCTTATATCTTCTGTTACTACCAGTGTATATTCTGTGATTATATATTTGATTTCTGCCTAATGCATTTACCATAACATATTTACAAGTCCATGTAATGCATTTTACTTTCATTTGAAAACATATTTATCTTTTTACGTTTAGTTCTTGTTTCCTTAGATGGTGTATTTCCTTGTCAAGTCGTTTTGATATCACTTTATTTCTTATATCTTCTGTTACTACCAGTGTATATTCTGTGATTATATATTTGATTTCTGCCTAATGCATTTACCATAACATATTTACAAGTCCATGTAATGCATTTTACTTTCATTTGAAAACATATTTATCTTTTTACGTTTAGTTCTTGTTTCCTTAGATGGTGTATTTCCTTGTCAAGTCGTTTTGATATCACTTTATTTCTTATATCTTCTGTTACTACCAGTGTATATTCTGTGATTATATATTTGATTTCTGCCTAATGCATTTACCATAACATATTTACAAGTCCATGTAATGCATTTTACTTTCATTTGAAAACATATTTATCTTTTTACGTTTAGTTCTTGTTTCCTTAGATGGTGTATTTCCTTGTCAAGCCGTTTTGATATCACTTTATTTCTTATATCTTCTGTTACTACCAGTGTATACTCTGTGATTATATATGTGATTTCTGCCTAATGCATTTACCATAACATATTTACAAGTCCATGTAATGCATTTTACTTTCATTTGAAAACATATTTATCTTTTTACGTTTAGTTCTTGTTTCCTTAGATGGTGTATTTCCTTGTCAAGCCGTTTTGATATCACTTTATTTCTTATATCTTCTGTTACTACCAGTGTATACTCTGTGATTATATATGTGATTTCTGCCTAATGCATTTACCATAACATATTTACAAGTCCATGTAATGCATTTTACTTTCATTTGAAAACATATTTATCTTTTTACGTTTAGTTCTTGTTTCCTTAGATGGTGTATTTCCTTGTCAAGCCGTTTTGATATCACTTTATTTCTTATATCTTCTGTTACTACCAGTGTATACTCTGTGATTATATATGTGATTTCTGCCTAATGCATTTACCATAACATATTTACAAGTCCATGTAATGCATTTTACTTTCATTTGAAAACATATTTATCTTTTTACGTTTAGTTCTTGTTTCCTTAGATGGTGTATTTCCTTGTCAAGCCGTTTTGATATCACTTTATTTCTTATATCTTCTGTTACTACCAGTGTATACTCTGTGATTATATATGTGATTTCTGCCTAATGCATTTACCATAACATATTTACAAGTCCATGTAATGCATTTTACTTTCATTTGAAAACATATTTATCTTTTTACGTTTAGTTCTTGTTTCCTTAGATGGTGTATTTCCTTGTCAAGCCGTTTTGATATCACTTTATTTCTTATATCTTCTGTTACTACCAGTGTATACTCTGTGATTATA